>NC_046608.1:10806342-12006342 GCF_011750605.1 Drosophila busckii
ATGCCCCAAAAGTCACGTCTATTGGCGCGACAATGTGTAAATAATGTATGTAGCATATGTATAACATCAACTGATGTATAAATACATAAACATGAATGTAACTCAGTCGCTCATTGGTTCAGCGAACTGTTGACAAAAAATGAGCGAAGCTTTGCTAATGATATGCGCAGATATTTTAAGATCAAGAAACTCTTTGAATTTAGCTAATGATATGGGCAATTCTATAAACATAGACACATTCATAGCGTTTGCTTCTAATACGTGACATAATCAAATGTATTTTAGTTTTTATGCATTTATCAAGATTAAATGAAAGTTTCAATACTGCAAATTGTTGAAATACTTAAGCGCAGTTAAAGTTAAAACGTAAGGCAATTAAATAAAATACATTGTAATTAAAAAAAAGGCGATACGCTTATTACATTTGCCACAGATATTGTGGCTGAGATAAGCTTCTCTCGCTGTGGCACGTGTCGGGTCGTGAACCCAAGATGAGCGTAAGAACAAAACGCTCTCATGCAATTGAAAACAGACGCGTTAGTTTCGGGGTTTCCAGCCCTCTAAACACTTGATAACCCCCACAACTCAACACGTGTGAGAAATTCAATTAAATACAGATTGAGACAAGAATGTTGCTAAAACATCTCCCAGTGTGCATGTGTGTGTGTGTTTATTTGTTAGCACTTTTAGAAGTTACTTGCAGTTTTTCGTTTTCCAAAAATAGCATAAAATCAACAACACATTGCCGGAAATATGGCATCAAATGCAAAATGAATCTAGGCAAAGTGGCAAAAGCGAAGCAGCAACATAAGCAAAGATCTCTTTGAAGTTGAGAACGGAAATGGATTGCTAGCATACATGACTTGACTTAATTATACCTGACATACATGCATGTAAAACATACGAGATAATAAATCAAGTGCTTAAGCTATAGCAATATATGAATGGTATATAATGAACTAAAGCTAAAGTTAAATCTAAATAAAATTATAAAAGTCTCGCTCTTGGTGCAAAGCATTGGTAATGCTTAAAAATATGTTAGGCACTTTATTATTTTATTTATTATATTTTTACTTACTCAGTGACATTCTCAATGTTTAGTTTTTTTTTTTCGCTGCTAAACTCGAGGGTGACTTTATAGCATATATGTTATTATTGTTGTATGCCATACAAATATATATATATATATATATGGTGCGTACTTGTATGTGGGAGTGTATAGCATATAAAGTCGAACTCAAACTACTTATTTAGTTGTCGAATTGTAAGTGTAGCATGAATCATGAGCATCCCCAGGGGTGTGTTTTTGACATACAAAGGTATTGCTAGTATATATAAAAATACATATATACCATATTTTTCATATGTAATCCCCATAGACCAAAGCAAAAGTTGCAGCTTATAAAAGTCTTTAACTTTTAGCTGACTGTGAGTTCAAGTAGTCTGCACGCAGATTGATTGAAGTTTATTCCGCACACACACACACACAAAGCGCAAAACCCAAGTATAAACAATACAAACTAGAGTGGGGTTGGGGGTGGGGGCTTGCTTAATTGAAATTTATTGAGTGCGCAATGCAATTGTTTGAGAAACGAGCCTAGAACTTATTCACAGCCTTCCGTTCCCCGTTCACCAGCACTGAGGATGCCTCTTTCGCTCAGCTTGGCATTGTTCTGTGCTGAGTATGTTATGATTACAGGATATTGCCCCTCGACTTTATTATATCTGATTTATTTGCCCGCGCTGTGTGCAGGCAATTGTTGTAAATCTTTTGCTTTATGCCATCATCAGCATTTTTAGGCGCACTATATATATATGACTCAGTCAATAAATCGTATGTTTTAACTCTTCGCTAACGCACAAATTCCATTAGACAGCTTCAATATTTTTTTGTGCACTGTTCCTTTGGGGCTTGAGCTTTGGAAGTCTGAGCATTGTGCTGTCAGCTAGTTTGATAAACTGTCAATCAGCTGGGCTGGCATGCTGTCAAGTCAAGAGAGAGAGAGTCAAGGTGTCCTGGCTATGAATTCATGTCTTGCATATTCCAATTTACGCTGCCATAAGTTCAATAGTTCACTCTGCAGCTCTATACGAAGCTAAGCCACACCCATTTGCAGCTCAGCTGATTAACAAACATTGTAGTTGTTTTAATTATTAGTTTTTAGGATAAAATGCAGTCGGACAATGCGTGCTGGGTGCGCATAATGCGCGATTTCAAGGGTCGCAGGTTCGCAGGGTCGTTCGCATTCTCTTGGGGTGCGCTCAGTTGAAGACTCAATATGTGGGTGTGGCTGTCGATGCGGGTAAGGGCTGCATTTTAAGCTGATAGAGAGAGCGAGAGCGAGATCAACCCTGACCTTGATGCAATTAAAAGCGGAAACCTCAAAAACAGCGTCTGGATCAGCAATGCGGATTGACAAATTGACACAATTGCTTAATTCTTCCGTTTTGGAGAAAGTTGCAAGTTATTGACTCCTCGCTGCTTCTAATGAAATCAAAATTGCTCTTCCCAGCTAGCCCCGAGTGTTCCAGCCAAGATAACATTTTATTAACTTGTAATTCACAACTCGTTTAGGCGCGCGCGTAAATTGAGTCTTACGCTTGCCATGAGCTAATGGTTGGAGCAATTGCAGCAGTTAGTTATGGTGTCTGGACAGAGCTCAGTGTGTGTGTGCGACACGTGTCGAAAGCAAAAAATGTTTATTGCTTTTTTTATAGAGAAATACATGGAAAAATAAAATAAAAAAATATATATACTATAAGTAATGCAACTAGCGCGCAGTAAATCACAACAAACACTCGCCTCACTTCCCAAGGGTTGTGCGAATTTATATTTTATTTTATCCTGCTGCACAATATGGGGTTGGTTAGCTGGTTGGATGCTGTGCATTATTGCTTATCGATTGATTTCCGATTGGGAACAGCATCTCACCTTCGGCATCATCAGCTGCGTGTTTTCTTCACTTGAACAAAGGGGTTGGCTCTCCAAAGTGCAAACACTTGGCCTGAAGCTGAAGTTCAAGCTGTTGCTGTTGCTGTAGATATCGTTGCTGATAAGATCCTAATGGCAGTAGACTATATATCAGCTTCTGGTTATATTACATTTTCCCATAATGAAATTGGAAATTGCTTTAACTTGAGAGCGCTTAAAGTTTCATTTAAGTTATACCAACAATAATTTGAGTTGAAGCATATAGAATATTTGTTTATCATATTAAGCTTTGTTGCTTATTATAATGCTATATAATTCATTAGGCTTACAGTTGTTTATTTTATGCTTTTATTGAATAGAAAAGCAAATATATCTGTTGACAAATGCATCCAGTTCCACAACCATATGCGCATCCCTTTGATAGCTCAGGTGCTGTGCATCCCAACAGATCAGTTTTTGTTTTTGCTGCTGCTGCTGCTGCTGCTGGTGTTAACCTGATGTATGTGAAAGGTTAATGCACCCGCACCCAGAGCAGTGCGCTCACTATCATTTCATTTGGCCAGCAACCACCAAAAATGTTAAGTAAAAATTTTCCAAATTTCCCCCCCTGACTTTTCCGGCAGGCGGCGGCTTTCAAATTGAAATGTTTCGCGCTCTAATTTGAACGCGCTTGGGGGTAAAAATATGCAGCAGAAGCTAAAGCACAACAATGAGCAGAATAGAACAGAACAAATGGCATTAACAATGCTTAGAGCAATTATAATAGCTCAATGAACAAGGCATGGCAGCATTATATATTTATCTAGTCTCCTGACTGACTTGACTGACGGTCATAACAATTTCATTAAATTAAGTCGCTTTTACTGCTGCTGGTAAATTGCAATGTATATATAGCCAATGCTATATATTGAGTCAATTGTGGGCATTAACTAAAGAATAAAAATATAAATTACAAAAAGAATTTCAATTGCCTGAAGCGTTTCAAACTAATTGCAATTTATTTCTCTATTTTCCCTTCTCATTGCAGGTATGAAGTTAAATTTTTTTCTATTTAATCTTTAATGCACATGCAACGCTTAGGGGCTTGCAGCACATTGCGGTAAGCTTAATGCCATGTCCTTGTCCTTATAAAGCTTAAGATGCTGCATTATGCACATGTGTATATATATACATATATATATATATATTACTTATGCAGCGTGCTTGTAATTCAAGTTTATTGTCATATGAAGACAATGGGGCAGCTTTGGAGTAGTCAAGTGTACTTTATGTAAATGCTCAAGGATGTCAAAGCTGCTAAACATGCATAGGTATATATCATATATGCATATATATAACATACTCGAGTATGTTTACATGCACAGCAAGAAATCAAAGCAAGCATTTTATATTTTATATGAATTTTAGTTTAAAAGTAAAAACTTAGTTTTCCAACTGCGCTGACAGCAAAGTTCATTAACTGTAGCTCATTTGCCAAAGTTTTTAAGAACTTGAAATGAAGAAAAGCTTGAATTAACATGCCAAGTGTCTGAGCTGAAGAGCTATGTGAAGTTTGCGCCCATTCCACATCCCAAATCTGCTGCTGCTAGTGCTAGTGGCGTCTACCAGGCCGAGAAGTACTTTACATGCAATTATCCAGAGCGAGAGCGAGAGGAAGCGACAACAACAAAAAGCTCATTTGCCATTGCGAAACTTTAACTGTAGTACAAAGGGGCGTGGCATGACGCCCGCTTTTTCATAGCGTCTATAGCCGCTACGCTGTTGCGTCTGTCCCGTGTCCGTGTCTGTGTCCGGCGCAGATGTGTCTGCTGCATTTGTCACCCAACCTCACGGCCTGTTGTGCTCTCTCTCTCTCTTGCTCTCTGTCTCGCTTACGGCTACGCTCTTGGCGCTGTGGTTTTATTTATGCCGTCTGTTTGATTTCCGCTTTTTTTTTTTTAAATGCTGCCGCCTCTCGCAGTCTCTGTCCTTCAAAATGGAACTAAATACGCTACCAGACTCTGCATTAATACCACATACACAGCTACAGGGTGTTCCAAGCAAGAGATCTTAGGCGAATAACTTGGATAATAAATAATTTGGCATGCACTTTTAATAAATTCATCAATTAAACATTAAAAATGTGCAATGAAAGTGACATCAAATTTCAATTTGCCAAATTCAAATTATTTGAAATGCAAATTTGACGTAAATTCATTTTTTTGAAATATGCATAATGTAAAAACGTTAACACTAAATATTCTACCTAGCTAATTTATTCATTTTAGCACACCCTGTATTTGTATGTGTCTGTGCTGCAAATAGATTTATTGCCTTAATTTTGTATATACTGCAGTTAATAATTTTGCATTCCATTTGCACCTCTGTTCATTTATTGACTGCCTGCCTGCCTGGCGCCCCATCCCGCTGCCCTGACTAATTAAATATTTATACAGAGCTTGCTTGATGGTTGTTTAAACAATCGATGTGGCAATCAGTTGCCTGCCTAATTGCCAAACTAATGAAACGCACTGAGCAGCTAAAACAAGTGTTAGTTAGTTAGTTAGCAATGAGCTGCAACTAAATCAGTCAGTGCAATTAAATTGAGCTTTAAACACAAGTAGAAATTTATTTTGTCAGTCGAGTCGCAAATGAAGCGCAGTTGCCACACAGGTAAGCCATGCAGCAGACAGATAATGCCACATACCACATGCCACATGCCACTTGCGGTGGCAACTCTAACCATGCAGCTAATGGCTAAATTGAACTAATTTGGCGTGGGAGCTGATTGCAGATTGAGAGTCGATTGCTGTGTTTTGCTCGCTTGCCCACTGAAGCTTGTGGCTGACCCAAAATTGTTGTGGAATATGCGTTTGTATTTGGGGTGGGGCTGGGGCTGGGTGGGCGGCTTACCTTAAGAGCCATATGATTAATTGCATTGGACTGGCCTTAGGCGAAACAATGGCAAACTCAAGATGTTGATTTAAAGCAAAAACAACAACAACAATCTCCCCCCCATTGAGAGCGTTGAATTTTTATTTTATTTTTTGGGGTAGTTTTTGTGCATTGCTTAGCTGCCTCTGCTTGCTTTTGATAAATTAAATTGAATTTCGTGCCAGCTGATGAAATCCGTTTAAACGCAACTTTATGCCAGCACCACCCCCCACAGCCCCCCGCTTTACTTGTCGACAAACTGCTCAGCATCATCATGATCAGTATCATCATCATCATCATCATTATTATATGTTGTCGCTGTTTTCGTGTTTGTTGCTGTTGTTGTTGTTATGGCATCCCCAGTTTGCTTGCAGAAATCTTTTGATTTTTCCGGGTGGATTTTAGTTGCTCTCTCTCTGTCTCTCTCTCTCTCTCTCTTGCTTTCGCTTGCACATTCCTTTGGAGCCCTTTCTTTCTGCAGATTCTTACTTATTTTTGTTTTCATCCATTTGCTGCTCTTTGCTTTGACAGCTGTCGCATTGGCTTTGCCTTCTTATCGCTTTCATCTACAAGAGACTCATTCCCACTTGGCTCCAACTGCTGCTGCTCCAGCGAGTACATTAGCTTTGCCCAAACTGCAAATACGCTTTTGCATTTATTTGGCTTAAGAGTATTTCAAATTCATAAAGTTCTAAGCAGCCTTAAGAGCTGCTTAGACTCCAGTTAGAGTCCAATTGGCTCATGACTGTAAACTAAACTAAGCTGCTATATAATTTATACTGTGGCAGAGGTGCTTCAGTTAACGACTCTGAAATATTAAAAGCGCCAATATCAATTCGCTTAGTTTGCACTTTTTGGCGTCTGCCACAAAACTTGAAACTTGCAACCAACGCCTGCACTTCATAATAAGCTTGAGCATCATTATTATCAACGACGACGACAATTGGCAAGCAGCAGCGAAATGTTTGGCAATTGGCCAAATTGCTGCCATTGACAGTTGTTTGGCAACTTTGGGCGCAAAGATATAAAGAAGAAGAAGCAGCATAAGAAAAGTTGGCAGCACTGTAGGCGCCATTTTGAAGTCATTTGATGTCATTAGCAGCATCGTTAGTGGAATTCGTTGGGGGGCCCAAACTGTTTTAAACAAAAGGCGCATGTAAAAATGATTTCAATTTGTTGCATGCAATGCACGCTAGGTGTCGCTTTATGAAGTGCATTGTGTGCAAAGGAAATTGCATTTGTCGTTTGTCGTTTGTCTTGCCAGCTTCCTGCCTTCCCCTCTCTCTCTCTCTCTCTAGCTCTTTGTCTAACTGAGTGCTGCCTATATTTCCGCTATAGACAATTGGGCGTGGCACAAAGGGCAACGTAGCCTACAGCCTTGTTATGACAGTAAAATATTTCCGTCTTTCGAGCAGCAGCAGCAGCAGGAAATGCAGTTGGCTTTAACCTTTTGCTGCAAAGATACAAATTACAAATGCACTGGCAGTTGATACTCGCCCTTTGCCCAGACTGAGCGACGTGTTTTAATTGCATCAGTGCCGCTTGATTTAACTGCCACACTCTCGTCAAAAGTCCACACGGCAAATGCTACAAGCTCAATGAATATTCGAACATGTGTATATATATAAAGGACACCTTGCTACCACACAGCAGGATAATCAATGAGAAGAGCTCGGAGCTGTTTGCGTTGTGGACAAGTGGGTCAAACGCAAAAATCAAATGAGTGTTGAGCACGTGCTTAAGACTAAGCAATACCCTATAAAAAAGCGCGCTCTCTCTCTCTCTCTCTCACACTCTCTGTAGCGCTCTCTTTATAGCCATGCTAGCAATTTGTTGCTGTTGCTTGCAAATATTTGTGTTAGCCCCACAGCAAACAAGCCAAAAATCCCGAAATTCCGGCAGTTCTCTAGCCTATGTACCAAGCGTTTATATTATATACACATGTTTACATATTAAGGCGCCGGTGCACTCTCTTTGGCTTTCGCTCTCGCTCTCTCTCTCTCTCTCTCTCTCTCGCTTTCTCTCTGTCTGTCTCTTAAACTCCCTTTATTGTGTACAACATTGCGTATACACAATATGCTTAACCAAAAGTGTTGGGCAATTTACCTTTGTGTGTGTGTGTGTGTGTGTGTGTGCGTGTCTGGCTTTCTGTGTGTGTGTATCTGCCGAAATCTATCGATTTTCTGTGCTCCTTTTTATATACATTCCATTTTGTTTACACACGCTTTGTTGTCTGCGTTTCTTGTTATTTGCCGTTGCTGCTCCCAACATTTTGCCAGACACTTTGCTCTAGCATTTTGTTGCTTTAAGTTATGACACAACCAACAGCTAACTTTGTTGCTGCTGCTTCTTCTTCTTCTTCTTCTGCTACGTCTTCTGCTCAAGCAACAGCATAAAGTACACGAAGCACTTCTTATTTCATTTTATGTGTGTATATGAGCAGCATTTTCACAATAGCAGCAGCTAGGCGCAGCATACATGACGTATACGTAATAAAAATGTTGAGTAGTTTGCTTTCTACATTGTGTTTGGCTCGTTTTGCATATTTTATTGAAGAAATAATGCTTAGCACATTAAATTAAACAAGTAAATAATGAAATCTTATAATCTAATAAAATAAATAGCATAAAATTAAAGTTAGGCATTTGGTTTACAATAAATAAATTAACTAACAACAATTATGCAATGCACAAAGTATATGTAAAATCAAAGAACTATTTATATATATTTTGTATAGCATATAAAGATAAGAATCATAGAGTTCTATTGTATATAGAGCTGTAGCTGCTATGCATAGATGTTCCCACTTTAGCAAGTGTATACAAACTTTCTGCTGAAACTCTTTGTGTGTGTGTTGCCATTTGTTGCAAACTTCCGTTACACTGTGTGTGTGTGTGTTTTTTTTTAGGCAGCATCCGGTTCGCCAACGACTGTTGTTAGTCCTGCTGCGAAAATTCTTTTTTGCGTGTCGCTGTTGGCGCTTGAAAAAACATTTCTGCGAGTTTTTTACACAACTTGTTTTCAAATTCAATTTGAATTGTATGTGCGTGTGTCTGCGTGTGTGTGTGTGTGCCTGGGTGTGTGTTTGTGGCAGCTGCGTTGGTGATTTTTCTGTCACTGGCAAAAGTGAATGTGGTACTTGGTAATTGTTTTTCTTTTCTTTTCCTTTTTTTTTTTTTCTTACCTACATATATCCTTATACATTTCGTGTTCACTTTCAGGCTGTTGCTTGGGGCTAGAGCACAGACGGGAGTCAAAGGACTCAGCGATAGGCGCAACAAGGGAAATGCATTAAAAGAGAAAAAGATAGAGAGAGAGAGAGAGTGGGCGTGGGAGTAGGAGTTGTATTCGCTTAAATTTCGAGCACAAAAAGTTTGCAAAATTCCCATTGTTATGTCTCGCTTTAATGCATATAAATCAAAGTCCTTTGTGGCATGTCCTGCTTGCCCCAAACAGTCAACCCCTTGCTCTTTGTTGCAAATATGTTTTTTTTTTTTTTTTTTTATGGCAAATGGCATGCGAATTTGATGTTTTAATGGTGCGTCATAAAGCGAAGGAAAAGCCGCAATAAAAAAAGGATTTGTTGGCTAAAAAGGACAGCAAGCAGCAACTGCAAATAGAAAGCAAATATTTTGCCACATTATATATTTAAAATTGCCAATAGGAATTTTATCGAAGAATGCAGCCCAAGTGGGGCGTAGGGAAAGCTAAAGAAAATGCTGTGTGTGAGCAAAAGAAAAACAGGAAATTGTAGCAGACATGCCAATGAGACTACTTGCAACAATGTGCGGCAGCTAGCAGCGCAGCAGTTTTTATAATAAATAGCATACCATGGAATAGAATTTAAATAAAGAATTCAGTGCATATATATATTTTATATAGCTTAGCAACTATTGATTAGCAGCTTAGATCGAAAGCCTTAGAACTGTTAGCGATTGTTAATTGCCAATTGCCCAGTGGGCGGCTTAACCTCTGGCACTTTCTTTGTGCATTTAAACTTTTTGGCTTTGGCATTCAAATGTCAGTTGGAATTTACTCCACTTGGGCTTGGGCTATTAATTTCAAATACGTAGCGTTGTTGCTGCAAACTAATTAAGCCAATGCTAGGCCAACAGTAAGTGAGTGTCTGGACTTGCAACATGGCAACCATTTTGGTTGAGTTGCTGCCTACCCCATTCGATGAAAGCAACACGATACTTCTCATTTGCATAACAATTGGGGGTTGGCTGTCAAGCACACACACACACACACGCACACAGGTGTGGGCTATAGCTGATTGCAAACTGGTTGCAACAAGTCAGCCTGGGGGCAAGTGCAGCTTAGCGAAACGATGCCACAGTCGACACAAATATTAAAGATGACAGGCACATGTGATAATTAGGCCAAAAAGCTTTTAGCTGCAGCCAAGAAACTCAAAACACGTTGACAACAAAAGAATTTATAAATCAAATAAACTTGATTTAGTTCAAATCTTTGCTTTGGCTAATAAATATAACTGTAAAGCAGCTGATCGATTTGTTGCAACAGCTGTCAATTGCACAAGCCAAAGCGCTAAACAAAAGCATAAAAAAACGGCAATCGCGTACTTGATTATAAACAAACCCAGCAACGAAAGAAAAAAAAATAGTAACATTCACCAAATGCCTAAACATGAAGCATTTAAAACAAAACAATTGTTTTGTAAAGCGAGCAACAAAAACGCAAACTAACGGTCCATCAAGCAAACGCTCCCTGCCCTACTATACGAATATATATATATATATATGTACATATAGTTTATTGTTAAGCAACATTTTAATGCGCGCACGCTCGACTAGCTAAACACCCTTTAGACTGTTAACTATGCTAACTTTTTTTTTCTCATAGAAACTGCACAGCAAACAGAGCAGCGGGTGTGGGTGTGGGCGTGGTTGGGGCTTGGGCTGGGCTTGGAAAAAAATGAGGATAGTGCGATTGGTGCCACAAGCGCGGGCCGGGCCGGGCCACATGGGAAATGCGTTAAGGCCCTTTTATGTTCAGTTTGTGTTTGCTGAATGGTTTTTTATGCGCCGCTTTCATTGAAAAAAAAAAGCAAGAAAAATAAATAAATAAATAATAAAAAACTACTGCGCTGCTGCTGCTGCTGTTGCATATAAAAGCGCAGAGTGCCGCTGCGCTCGTTATTGAGGCAGCCGACACTTGAAAGTGTTGCAAGTTTATGTTGTTGTTGTTGCTGTTGCTGTTGCTGTTCGTTAAATTTGCCATGCAAAACAAACAAACAAACAAACATAACAAGAAAGGCGTTAGACGAACGACATTAATTGAAAGTTTGTTGAACCAAAAAGCTCTGTTTGCATGCCCCGCTTACTTGATGAACACTCCAGCCCAGCCAGCAGCAGCCCCACCCACCTGCAGCACTCGCACTGTTCTACCTTGTGGCATGCAACGCGCTGCTTTGAACGAAAATGCAAAATAAAGCCAAATTAAGCAAATCAATAAGCCCATTTACACTTGTAATGCGCTGATTAGTTGGCTCGATTGGTCAATTGACTAATTAGAAGGTAGCTCCTCGGCTATTAGCTTTATGCTAATCGATAGTGCAATAAATCGGCATAAGCATAGAGCAAATATAGGTTATAATCGAAGCATTATTTACTATCATTATATTTAATTTTGTCTTCATAATTAATTCACAAAATTTCTGTGCATTATTCAAAGCAACTAAACTTGCATGATTATTAGTATTTATATATTTTTCCTTTAGTTCTTATATTATTTTGTATAATAAGTAAATAATAATTTAGGTCTTATATATAATTTAAGTTTAAAAAAAATATTTAGCTTTGAGTGCATTTATTTGGCATCAAGTGTATGCTTTAGTCAATCATTTTAAGCTGCCTACTCTCTCAAATCCTTGCAAGCGTATACAGAATTCGACTTGACCCCAAGCTGAATTTCCGCTGCGTACAGTTCATTTGTAATTTAGGCTTCCTGTTGCTAGACAAATGTTTTGTTTTTTTCTTCTGTTTATTGACGTTGCTTTGGGGGTGCGCAAAGTTATCTCAAGCACAATTTTTTGTTGTTGCTTATGTTGCGATTAGAAACAACAAACAAATGTAAGTAACGAGCAAAGCAGCAGCAGCAGCAGAATAAGAAGAAGAAGAAGAAGAAGGTGTAAGGCATAAGGTAACATAAGCACTGCAAATTTTAACACACGCACTCAACTTAACTAAGCCCAGCTTAGCCTCAGTGCAGTGTATTCAGTTGAATATAATGAGAATGCAAATGCAAATGGGAATGAGAATGTGGGAATGACACAGAAACATTGAACAATCAACAATAGCAGCAGCAACAACAATAACAATAACAAGAACGGTAGCTAAGCAATAGCATTAATTAACATAAAACACGCAAATGAAAAATTACAAAAGAAATGTGTAAATTTTGATGATAAACAAAGTTGCAATTTGCAACAATTGATTTTCATAATTTTAATAAATATTAATAGTAAATTTGTGTCCATTAAGTAAATCGCTCAATTTAGGGTAATTTGTGTAATTTTTTGAAGCTTAGCTTGAGACAGTTTGCTTAATCAACTACAATGTTGTTTATATTTGTGAATGCAGAGACAACGCAAACATAAATTAACGTGAATTGAGCTGCCATTGTAGGTGTGTGTGTATGTGTGTGTGTGTGTGTGCTGTTGGGTGTAGCCAGACAGACACGCAATGCATGTAAAGCTAATGCGCATACACTGCGCGAAAAAACTAAGCAACAATATGAGTTCAAAGCAAGTGCTGCCATTGCTCTCTTCATTTTTTTCTTGCTGTGCACAAAGTGACGTAAACCCAACGGGCAGCGAAACTCTCGCTCACTCAGTCCAGTTAGACTCGCGTGCTCGCTCTCCCGCTCCCGCTCTTACTCTCGCTCTTGCTCATTTTGCATGCTTGGGCTGCAGTCAAGCTGAAGCTTGTTGCTAACTTTTCGCACTTTAACTTAGCGAACTAGCAACAACAAAGCTTATGCTTGCATACACACACACATACATACATAATTTGTAAATATGTATGTACATATGTATGTTTAGTGTCAGACAGAGTCCAGCACTTTATGCTAATTGCGCCATTCCAAGCAGACGCTCCCCTTTGCCCCCTCGCAAAAGTCAAGTGCTCTGGCTCTACCTATGTGGGTGTGTATGTTGTATATGTGAAGTCCGCGTTATATTTGTATTTCTGCAAGTATGTATCGTGTTCTTTTTTCTTTTGGTTAAATAACCTTAATTATTTAAATAATGCTTTGCCTTCTTGCTGTTTACCTTTCTGCAGGCTCTGACATGTTTGTTTATTTGCTTTGTTTGTTTTGACCGTTGTTTACCTTGCCTATCATCATCATCTGCAGCAGCAGCAGCAGCAGCAATGAGATGAAGTTCATGTTGCCAAATTAGTTTTACTTTAGCTTTTGGCGTTTGCTTTGTTAATAATTTAAATGTTTGCAAAAACTTTGCACAACAGCACGAGCTCTACAAAAAATTGCTGGCCTGCATAAAAACGTAGATAAACAATTAGCGTGGCAGCTTAAAAAATAAAAATGCAGGCTTACTAGAGGTCACAGTCACAAATATTGGATTTATGTTTTAATATTTAAATGAACTGCTCGAAACAGAGTTTTGAGTATGAAAAGGCATTCACAACGAGTAGAGTAGTGTGTGTTAAGTTGGCCCTGAATGAGTCAAAGCTAAACCGCAAAGCAAAAGCGAAGGTTGTGAGCAATTATTTCTTGGTTAATATTAATACATACAAACATATACATTTAATATTGTAACAAGATATATAGCAAGTATTATAGGTTACTGTTTATATGAAACTTACTCTTGCGTTTGAAATCTGAAGCTGCGAGATCACGTAACTTAATAAGTTGAGGCAGGCACACTTTTAAGAGAGCGAGTGAGAGTCAGGTACAAAGTGTGAAGAGTGTGAAGAGAGCATAAAGTAAAGCTTGGACTTATTGCGAGTTGTAAATGCTGCTTGCAAATCGTAAACTTGCGTAAGCCCAAACACAAAAGTAATTCATACATACATACATGTATAAAATGTATGCTACTTGCGCTAATGATCACCATAAGCTTAATAACTAAGCACAGTGGGCAGCAAATGTGTAAGATTCAAAAAGAAAGAAAAAACAAATTCCCTAGCACGATCAAAGCAACAGCGAATAATAGAAATGCACAAATTATGCAACGAAGATGTGTGTGAATGATAATACTAGTCAGAGCGAGCGCGAGAGCGTAAGAGAGCAAGAGCGAGAAAGTGTGAAAATGTAACGCGCGTACCTCTCGACTTTTACTACAACTTACATTAGTTCATGCTCGCAGTCGAAAGACTGACTACTGGTGTAGGCTGCGTGGGTTCGTATATAAAACTGCAGGGGTGTTGACTTCACATTCATTTCATTTCATTTGCAACTTTTTCTTTTGTGCCTGTGCGTATGTCAGTGCGTGTGTGTGTGTGTGATCAGTGAAATGAAGCGAAAGCGCTACATAAAATGCAATTAAAGAAATTCCAACAAAAACTTGTTACAACAAATTAGCAACTATGGCAGCAACAACAATGTGTTACACATAAATTTAATTGTTTGTGAATGGCGATGACCACAGTCTAGGTAAATAAAACACCGAAAGCAATAAATTGCAAAGCAGTGTAAAATACACAGCTCTATGTATATTTCTTCATAAGCAAGCAAGAAGAAGAAACTGACTGGAGCAACTTACTGACATTATAATATTGCTAATATTGGCTGATGAAAATTAATGTTTAAAATTCTGCAAAATAGTGAGTGTTATTACTGTTCTCATTTAAACTAAAGCTTATGGCTTTAGTCATGCTCCTATGCACAATAGTGGAAAAACTTTTCAATTAGATTCTAGCATTTTTGTTAATTATTTTTTTCATTTGGCACATGAAATTGTTGACTGCATTTCCGCATTTACATATGGCGCATATGTATGTGTGTGCTGTTTGTCTCTGAATATTGCATATTGGATATAGCCAGGGCCTTGTTTTAATCCCTTAAATGCATGTTGGGAGTCACAGCTGTGGGCTGTTTGTAATGTCTGTAAGCCAGGCCGAGAGAGAGAGAAAGAGTAAGAGAGAGAGCGCTATAGTTGCAGCAAATGCATTATTATTATGATTCTTTTTGCACTCTTTTGTTTTTTTTTTGTATGCGACATCGCTGTGGGACGTGGTGGGGGGAGTGGCAGTCAGGAGGCGTTGGCTGGCAGCTCATTGTTTGCGAGAGGAGCAGCAAGGACATCATCAACAGGCCACATTGTTGCCATTTTATTGTCAGAGTGTTGCATACATTTTCGTTTGCATTTGGTCATTGCACTTTTTGCCAGCAAGCGCAATGTCTTCCTACCTCTCTCTCCCTCCCTTACCACCCATTTCCATTAAAGTTGCGTTTTTTAACATTTTTTATGCTCTTTTCTTTTAGCATGTGCACAGCGCTGACTTGGCCATAAGCATACCAAACAATCCCGGCCTGGATGATGGCGCCTCATATCGCTTGGACTACAGCCCGCCCTTTGGCTATCCGGAACCCAATACAACAATCGCCTCGAGAGACATTGGCGACGAGATTCAATTCTCACGCGCTCTGCCCGGCACCAAATACAACTTCTGGCTTTATTATACGAATTTCACGCACCACGATTGGCTAACATGGACAGTGACCATAACGACAGGTGAGAGTTCAAACAAAGTTTGATAATGAATCATTCATTACATGCAAAGTAAATATCAGATCGATCTTTGCTTAAGAAGCGAGCATCAAAATTATAAACAAGCTTGCTAAGCTATTTTTAGTATTTATTTTTTTATAATTATCTTAATCTTTATGCAATGCGGAAAAAGCAAAAACTATAGCTGATAGTCAGCTCAGCTATGGTGCTGCGATATCTTCATTGACAGATAATTTGAGCTTAGCGTAGACGCCACTGACGATGCAAAGTTCCATAAGCATCGGTGGTTCAGTGGTAGAATGCTCGCCTGCCACGGCGGGCCCGGGTTCGATTCCCGGCCGATGCAAATTAATTTTTTGTTTTATATTTATTTTATTTTCTTTTGAAAAGAAATCAATATGAGCCAGTATGCATTCAGGGCAGCTAAAAGTGAAAAAGAAAAAGCTATTGACCAAGCCCCCACCATGCTCATAAATTACCCAAGGGAGCCATTAGCAAATGCATTGGTATTTATGTTTGCATTGTAACTGCCCTTAAAGGTAATTTGGTCAAAATTTATGAGCAATTTTGTTGGCATTTGGCTTTCAAGTAGAAATCAATAATGAGATAAAGTGAAAGCCAAAAACTTTTAGAAAGAGAATGGTAGGTTTTTGCCAAAAATAACTGAAGGTGAATCAAGTAGCTTGAGATATGCAAATCTGCTTTGCAAATTCAACAAGCATCGGTGGTTCAGTGGTAGAATGCTCGCCTGCCACGCGGGCGGCCCGGGTTCGATTCCCGGCCGATGCAAATTCATTTTTTGCATTTTTATTAACCTTTTTTGTTTATATTTTTCTATTGCAGCTCCCGATCCGCCATCGAATTTATCAGTGCAGGTGCGCAGCGGCAAGAATGCAATTATTTTGTGGTCCCCGCCCACTCAGGGCAGCTACACGGCATTCAAGATCAAGGTGCTGGGACTATCGGAGGCATCGAGCAGCTACAATCGCACCTTCCAGGTCAACGACAATACATTCCAGCACAGCGTCAAGGAACTGACGCCAGGTGCCACATACCAGGTGCAGGCCTACACCATATACGATGGCAAGGAGTCTGTGGCATATACGAGTCGAAACTTTACCACAAGTAAGTGTGAGATTGGCCAATTTCATGTTTTTAAACTTTCTTCATTTACTCAATGTGGTGTTGGTACGAATATGTAACTAAAAATCAAATGTTATTCTTATCCCACTATACACTTGTAATGCTAACCTAAATCTCATATTAACACACACACAAAACAAAGGTCGAAGGACGCGGCATAAAGAGTTGTTGGACATTAAAATTTTAAGAGGTAATGTTATCAATAAAAAAAAAAAATACTTAAAGCTACTGCCACAGCATCATGTAAGGCCAGTTGTTATATTTTTTTAGTTGCATTTTGTATGCAGATGGTTTGTTTTACTTTCTTTTGTTTTAAACTAACCAAAGGCATGGCCCAATTTGCGTTGCTGAATCAGCCCTGACCTAACATTCCAGTTAACCAGCCCAGTTGACCATTGGCAACCAGCCAAATTCGTTAAGCTGGCCAAAAAAGAAAAATATATTATGCATGTAAAACAATTTATACAATTCGTGATATATACTACAACATTTTGCTGACTCTAGCATGGATTTTAATTAAATTTTGTCAGACACCTTCTAAATTTGCATAGCGAGAAATTTAATTGCAGCTTTTATTTACACAAATTTAGAGATTTACAAAAGCGATTGTAAAATGATTTCAAATTGGCAATAATTCTATTTTGGACTAATCCTTGGTGCAAGCCATTGATCATTTTAAAGAGACTCTTTTTTTATTTATTATTATTAACCCATTTGCTTTATGCTTGTAACTAACTTGTAAACTGCTTGAAATTAAATTTTATATGCTCAGCCAATCAAACATAACTAATAATAAACTTTATGTTTAACTCTGCTTAGAGCCCAATACGCCGGGTAAATTCATCGTGTGGTTCCGTAATGAGACAACGCTGCTGGTGCTGTGGCAACCGCCGTATCCGGCGGGCATTTATACGCACTACAAAGTGTCCATCGAGCCGCCCGATGCCAATGACAGTGTGCTCTATGTGGAGAAGGAGGGCGAACCGCCGGGACCCGCACAGGCGGCATTCAAGGGTCTGGTGCCGGGACGTGCCTACAATATATCGGTGCAGACCATGTCCGAGGACGAGATATCCTTGCCTACTACCGCGCAATATCGCACAGTGCCGCTGCGACCGTTAAATGTGACGTTTGACAAGGATTTTATTACCTCCAGTTCGTTCCGTGTGCTCTGGGAGGCGCCCAAGGGCGTCTCCGAGTTTGACAAGTACCAAGTCTCAGTGTCGACCACACGCCGCCAATCGACAGTGGCGCGCAGCAATGAGCCCATTGCGTTCTTTGACTTCCGCGACATTGCCGAGCCCGGCAAGACATTTAATGTAATTGTCAAGACCGTATCCGGCAAGGTAACCTCCTGGCCGGCCACCGGCGATGTGACACTGCGACCGCTGCCTGTGCGCAATTTGCGCAGCTTCAACGACGACAAGGCCAACACTATGATCATTACCTGGGAGGCGGATGCGGCCAGCACACAGGACGAGTATCGCATTGTGTAAGCTCCAACAAGTTCCTTGTTTGTCTATGAAGTGATATATGACATATGTATATTTATTGTTTAGCTACCACGAGCTGGAGACTTTCAATGGCGATACCAGCACTCTGACCACCGACTGGACACGCTTTACGCTGGAGAGCCTGCTGCCCGGACGCAATTACTCGCTCTCCGTGCAGGCCGTTTCCAAGAAAATGGAGTCCAACGAGACGAGCATCTTTGTGGTCACGCGCCCCTCGTCGCCCATCATTGAGGATCTGAAGAGCATACGCCAGGGCCTGAACATAAGCTGGAAGAGTGACGTCAACTCCAAGCAGGATCAATACGAAGTGCTCTACTCACGCAACGGCACCAGCGAGGTGCGCACTCTCATCACCAAGGAGTCGCGTCTGGTCATCAAGAATCTGCAGCCAGGTGCTGGCTATGAGCTCAAGGTATTCGCTGTCAGCCATGAGCTGCGCAGCGAACCCCATGCCTACTTCCAGGCAGTGTGTAAGTAATCCCATACGTAATCCCAGCCAGCATTAAGCTCACCTCGCTCTTCTCCAACTAGATCCCAATCCTCCGCGCAATATGACCATCGAAACAGTGCGCAGCAATTCCGTGCTGGTGCATTGGTCACCGCCGGAGAGCGGCGAATTTACGGAGTACAGCATACGCTATCGCACGGACAGCGAACAGCAGTGGGTGCGCCTGCCCAGCGTGCGCTCCACGGAGGCGGACATCACCGACATGACCAAGGGCGAGAAGTACACCATACAGGTGAATACGGTTAGCTATGGCGTGGAGAGTCCCAATCCGCAAGAGGTCAACACTACAGTGCCACCGAATCCAGTGTCCAACATTATTCAGCTGGTCGACTCGCGCAATATAACGCTGGAGTGGCCCAAGCCAGAGGGGCGTGTCGAGTCCTATATTCTCAAATGGTGGCCCAGTGATAATCCCAGTCGTGTGCAGACCAAGAATGTCTCCGAGAACAAGTCGGGTAAGCTTCACTCAGTCTGTCTGTCTGTCAGTCAGTCAGTCAGTCAATCGATTATTTCTCAAACTTCAATCTTTGCAGCTGATGATTTGTCCACAGTGCGTGTGCTCATTGGGGATTTGATGCCGGGCGTGCAATACAAATTCGATATACAAACCACTTCGTATGGCATTTTATCCGGCATTACCAGTCTCTATCCACGCACCATGCCGCTCATACAGTCCGACGTGGTGGTGGCCAATGGCGAGAAGGAGGATGAACGTGATACCATTACACTGAGCTACACGCCCACGCCGCAATCCTCATCGAAATTCGACATTTATCGCTTCTCACTGGGCGATGCCGAGATTAAGGATAAGGAGAAGCTGGCCAATGATACGGATCGCAAGGTGACGTTCACGGGTCTCATGCCGGGACGTCTCTACAACATCACCGTGTGGACAGTAAGCGGTGGTGTGGCCAGTTTGCCCATACAACGACAGGATCGTCTTTATCCAGAGCCCATCACCCAACTGCATGCTACAAATATAACGGATACGGAGATTTCGCTGCGCTGGGATGTGCCCAAGGGCGAGTACAATGACTTTGACATTGCCTACCTCACGGCGGATAATCTGCTGGCCCAGAATATGACCACACGCAATGAGATTACCATCAGTGAGCTGCGTCCGCATCGCAACTACACCTTTACCGTAGTGGTGCGTTCCGGCACAGAGTCCTCGGTGCTGCGCAGCAGTGCACCGCTCTCGGCCAGCTTTACTACAAATGAGGCGGTACCTGGACGTGTGGAACGCTTCCATCCCATGGACGTGCAGCCCAGCGAGATTAACTTTGAATGGTCGCTGCCTTCGAGCGAGGCCAATGGCGTCATACGTCAGTTCTCCATAACGTATACGAACATAAACAATGCCAGCGATGCGGGCAGCCAGAGCTTTGACTCCGAGGAGTCATTCGGTCTCATCAAGAATCTCAAGCCTGGCGAGACGTATGTGTTCAAAATACAAGCCAAGACTGCCATTGGCTTTGGGCCGGAACGCGAGTATAAGCAAACGATGCCCATATTGGCGCCACCACGTCCGGCTACGCAGGTGGTGCCCACCGAGGTCTATCGCAGCTCATCGACCATACAGATACGTTTCCGCAAGAACTACTTCTCCGACCAGAACGGTCAGGTGCGCATGTATACCATTATTGTGGCCGAGGATGATGCCAAGAATGCCTCCGGCTTGGAGATGCCCAGCTGGATGGATGTGCAGTCATATAGCGTTTGGTTGCCCTATCAGGCCATTGATCCGTACTATCCATTCGAGAATCGCTCTGTAGAGGACTTTACCATTGGCACAGAGAATTGTGATAATCATAAGATTGGCTACTGCAATGGGCCTTTGAAATCCGGCACTACTTATAGAGTTAAGGTGCGCGCATTTACCGGACCCGACAAGTTCACGGACACCGCGTACAGTTTCCCCATACAAACGGGTAAGTGTTGAACTTTCGAAGGGCACGGCTATCGATAGTATCGATAGCACATTGCAATATATGTTTGCCTATCAATACTAACGATACTAACTCTCGATATGTTAACAGCTCTATTTAGAGCTAATCTATATTTTACTAACCTTGCTGTTTCTTCGAAACTCATGCCTTGCCTTGCTCGCAATTCTAGAACTGCTGAGCTCACCGGGTAAGCTCTCTCTCTCTCTCTCTCTTTCTCTCACTCACAGCAAAATAATATCTCATTGCTTAACGCTAAACTCATTACGCTCTCTCGCACTCTTTACACAGATCAAGACAATACGTCGCTGATTGTCGCTATAACCGTGCCCATGACCATAATTTTGGTGCTGCTGGTCACACTGATATTCTACAAACGGCGCCGCAGCAATTGCCGCAAGACCACAAAGGACTCGCGCGCCAATGACAACATGTCCCTGCCGGACAGCGTCATAGAACAGAATCGTCCAATTTTGATTAAAAACTTTGCCGAGCATTATCGTCTCATGTCCGCCGATTCGGACTTTCGATTCAGCGAGGAGTTCGAGGAGCTTAAGCACGTGGGCCGCGATCAGCCCTGCACCTTTGCCGATCTGCCCTGCAATCGGCCCAAGAATCGTTTCACCAACATTCTACCCTACGATCACTCACGCTTCAAGCTGCAGCCCGTGGACGACGACGAGGGATCCGATTATATCAATGCCAACTATGTGCCGGGACATAATTCGCCGCGCGAATTTATTGTCACGCAGGGTCCGTTGCACTCCACCCGCGACGATTTCTGGCGCATGTGCTGGGAGAGCAATTCGCGTGCCATAGTCATGCTCACGCGCTGCTTTGAGAAGGGGCGCGAAAAGTGCGATCAGTACTGGCCCAACGATACGGTGCCCGTGTTCTATGGCGACATCAAGGTGCAAATACTCAATGATAGCCACTACGCCGATTGGGTCATGACCGAGTTTATGCTGTGCAGAGTGAGTCAATCGATCGATCGATCGATCGATCGATCGATCAGCAAAGTGTTTTATGTAGTCGGGGATACATTTCGAATACTTTCTTTCTTTGCATTCTAGGGCAGTGAGCAGCGCATTTTGCGGCATTTCCATTTCACCACCTGGCCCGACTTTGGCGTACCAAATCCACCACAGACGCTGGTGAGATTTGTGCGCGCTTTTCGCGATCGCATTGGCGCCGAGCAGCGTCCAATTGTGGTGCACTGCAGCGCTGGCGTTGGCAGATCGGGCACATTCATAACGCTCGATCGCATCTTGCAGCAGATTAATACGTCCGACTATGTGGACATATTCGGCATTGTCTATGCCATGCGCAAAGGTAAGTGCCCCAGCAAAGTGCGCGCCCCATTCCAAGTGTATGAATGTTAATCCTTTCTAGAGCGCGTTTGGATGGTGCAAACGGAGCAGCAGTATATCTGCATACATCAGTGCCTGCTGGCGGTGCTCGAGGGCAAGGAGAATATTGTGGGGCCGGCGCGTGAGATGCACGACAATGAGGGCTATGAAGGTGAGAGGGAGCGCGCTCGCTTATTCAAATGCAAATTCACCACACCAAGCAATAAACACTCACGCTTTACAACACTGTTCTGGTGGCTGGTGGCTGCAAGCTTCAAGGCTTCTTCAGCTGCAAGCGCAAGTGGTTGCAATCGAGCCTTTTCGTTTTATTTCGATTTATTTACTAATCATTTGTTTATTACTTTTTTCATGTTGTTTCTTGGTGCTGGGTTCACAATCAAAAACATTTGACTAACCAAATTGCCCACATACAAAATGCTCTTATTTCTTCTAACACACACACACACACACACCCAATCATATACATACACATACATATACGCATATGTGGCACATAAAGATCAAGGCGCAGCTCAGCTGAACGCACACGAGGAGTCATCGCATGTGGCCACCATTGAGGAGCAACTGAACCAAGCCGCCGCTGAGGCCATCGATGCTGAGAACGCCGCAATCTTATACGACGACCAACAGCCGCTGACTAGCAGCACATTCAGTAAACATATCTCCAGCTTTGGCAGCGCCATCGACAATGCACATGGCAGCGTGCTGGCCTCCAATTCGATGAGCTCGTTCGGCATTATAAGCGGCGGCGGCAGTGCCAACGAGGCGCCAGACAGATGACATTCGGTTGTCAACCAGTCGGACAATAACAACTCTGTGGTTATTGTGCTGGTTGACAACAAACCCAGCTCCATGCTGCTGGCCAAGGATCAACAGCAGCAGCAGCAGCAGCAGCACCATGCGGGCAACAGCAACATGGATATGAGCGAACAGCAACAACAGCAGGCAGTTATTATGACCACATCGCTGCCTGGGAACAGCGGCTTTACCACGCTGCAGCATCGACGCAAATCGCAGCTGATTACATTTAGCGCCTCCTCCTGTGATATCAAAAACAGTCTCAGCCACGAGCTCATACACAACAATGCTGGAGGTGCTGGTGGAGCAGCGAACGGGAATGGCGGCAACAGCACACGCGCTAGTCGCGCCAATGTGCGTCTGAGTTTTGCCGAAGAGGATGTTATGATCTTGCCACAGCAGCAGCAGCAGCAGACTGATGATGAAGTATTTCGTCGTCGCTCGCTGCTGGAAGTTGAGCTGGGCATTGAGGTGAACGAAGATCCGCAGCTGGAGCCAGCCAATCAGCTGCAGCTGCAGCAACAGCAACAGCAGCAGGTTGAGGAGCTGGACGAGGAGGAAGTGCTCGAGCTGTATATGCATGACGAGTTTGAAACTCACATTGATGCCAAATCGAATAATGCCAATGATGACAGCGGCGGTGGCAGCTATGAGGACTCGCATGCTCTGCATAGTTCGCTGGGTGGCAGCAATCGCAACAGCCTAGAGAAGGATGATGATGATATCGATGTGGATGTCATAAGCACCGATGTCAGCTGCTATGATCAGCTCTTGGGCAGCAGCTGCAATACGCGCAACGGCGATGACGATGACATTGCCACACTCATTGGCGATGCCGATGGCAGCAGCAGCAATTATACCAAACTAAACAAGAATAGCATTTTAGGTGTTGCCGTTGCAACTGCAACTGCTACTGCTGGTGGCGGTGGCAGTGTTGGTGTTGGAGGTGGTGGTGGTGGCGGTGGTGGCGCTGGCGTCATTTATGCCAATCCATTTATGGGTTTGTAAACATCAATTTACCATAAACTTTTTGCTTGCTTTACATCTCTCTGCCTGCCACAAAACTCTGCATGCAACAAAGCTGCTGCTACTTTATTTCATTATCTAATTGCATGCTTCAATATTAGTTAAACAATTTTGATTTTTCGTTCGTTCGTAGCTCCGTATTCTTTGTTATGCTCTCAGCTTTATCTTTTAAACTTGACTAATTGCATTTCTTTTTGCAGATGACGAAGGCATTGCGGAGTCGGGCATGTGAGCTACAGATTCGACTTAAACTCAAACTAAGACCCCAAACTGATATCAACTGAATCCAATCCAACAATGTGGCAAACTACATAATTAATTTTTACTTAAATTAAACATAAGCAACGCTTGATATTATATACTTGATATATATATATATATATACACACACACACAAACGCATATGTATGTTTGTACATATATTTATATAGCCATAGCTATATATACTTTAGATGTGTAAAACTCGAATCAGTCAGCCTATAAACAAAAAAAGAAATATATATAGATATATATGACAAGCGACTATACAATATACATATATATCCAAATTATTGGTCTCCCTCTCAACTCTACAAAGTTATACAAGCACCCAAACACCCCCCAAAACAATCCCCACCCCACCCCAATATGTATTGTATGGTATTACTGTAATTTGTACTTTATTAACGCCGACATTGGTACTACCGATATTACCTATATGCATACAGACATAACTTTTAATGATTATTGTCATTCAATACTATTTTTTAATGCTAGCCTCAATTTTTTTGTAATGTTATATACAACTTATATACTATCTTCCAATTTTTTGTAAACTAAATGTTAGTTGAAATGACCCAATTTATATATGATATACCATATATATATATATAGCTTCCAGAAGCGCTTAACAGTTTCATTTTGTATATATATACTATATACATACGTGTGTACATAGTCTAGTATATATGTACTCGATGAAACGCTGCTTGGGCACACATATACCCAACATATATCCATACATATACCCAACAACAAGAACAACAACAACAACACCACAATAATACATACAACAGCAATGTGTACATATATATAGGAGCATTACATATAATATGTGTGTATATTTGCAATAATTCAGTTACATAGTTTTTTAAATGTTGAAGCATTTGATATAGGAGAGAGCTCTCTGAGCGCTAGATAAACGACTTTTGAATCTACTGCTTTTTAGCTTTCGATATAAATCTAAATCTAAATCAACCAACTAATTGTATTTGTATGTAATTTTTTTTTATTTTTTTGTTTTTAAACCATATACTCGTTATTATTAATTTATGTATTAAGCGTCAAATTTGTATCGATACAAAAATTGTAAATGTGTGAAATTCTTTTTTATTTTGTATGTATATGTGCTACTTTAAATATTGTTTAATTATATAGAACTTTATTTAAAATGAATACAACTTGCTTTCAGTGTTTTCCATATAACAATTTTATTATTTACAATTATAGACTATTATTAACAGTTAGCAACAAGCAACAAGCAACAGCAAGTACAGCTTTTAGTCCAATTTTGTTAGCAACAAATGTGCACAGAACAGTACACCGATCTACAAAATAACAACAATAATAACAAACAAACAAAAAGCACAAGAAGAAATGACCAACGCATTTTCTAAGGCGATAATCATTTACACTACACTAAATCCTATAAATGACAAATATGTTTTGTAATTTTTGTGTTTTATTACGTATACGTACATGTAGATTTTTATAGAATTAACAAAACATATGCATAGTTACATATGCATTTACATATATTGCACATATGCATTGATATATGTACGTATGTATCTGTGTTAATTATGAAATTATGCTGGTGCCAAAGCTAAAATACATACACAAATGTACACTTTTAAAAGGAATGCATACATATGGAAAAGAAGCCATAAGCAATCGAAATACAAATAAGCAATATGAAATACAGTGAATGCTCGCAAATTAGAATTCTGTAATGGGAATAATTATTATTATTCAAGTGAAATTTTTAGAGTTTCAAGAGTTTAAATCCTTTATAGTTTTGCGAAATTATTGATATTGAGAAAATTAATAAAAATACAAAATTGTATTTGATCGTAAACTTAAAGAAACCCGTCCAGAAATCTGAAATCTTAGCAACTTAGAATACTTGCGAGTCTTCACTGTTGCTATTTACATATGTATGTACTTACTGTAGTCAAATGCTTATAAAAAATTGTTTTTTAACATACAATGTATGTATGTAAATATTGGCAACTGCGAAAAGTGCAATAGTAACGCTTTGATTTTATTCAAGCAGACAAGACTAATTAAATTATTTAGTAAGCAAAAAGATACAACGAATTAATCCACAGAACTCAACTCCCCTATTCACCAGTACATATATTCTATAAAAACATATGCAAAACATAACTAAAAGTCTGTGTGAGATCCAAAATTCGTCTAGTGGGAACGCATACATATAAATACATATATACACTTATACACAATATGAAATACATATGCATATACAATATATACATATATAATACATTTACATACTTATATCATTGTAATAATTTGTAATGTTTATCGTAGAGCTATGAACAAAAAAAAAACGAAAACAAAACATCAAATGCAATTCCATTAAAGTGGACTGAACTAATTTCCAATTCGATGTCTTACTGGTTGTCTTGCACTGATAGCGATTGCCTGTCGATCTAATAATATTGATAGCCCAGTACACTGATCAATTTGATTATCGGCTCAACCTAACAAATGTTTAAATAAAATTAAACTAAAACTAACATACATATGTAATTAGTTGTGCGTCATACTAACAACCTTTTTAAGTAAATATTTGTGAACCAGACATGTCTAATGATCGCCAGTGGTTTTATCGCTGATCTTCATGTTGGCCAATGTTGCATCCAGCTCTGATTGGATGTTCTCGAACTGGTTGTACAGCTGCATCAACTCCGCCTGTGTCATTTCAAAGTTGATGTCCTCGCCAGCTCCCGTTTTCAGCTGCAGCACTGCGAGTGCCGTCTTCTCCCGCTGTTGACAATGCGAGGCGATTTCTACATTCAGCTTCCAGGCCATGTCCTCAATGACATTGGACTCGTAACGCTCGCTTGCCAGGTTGTTCATCATTGGAGTCGTTTGGCGCACCCATAAACGCAAGATGGCATCGATCTTAGCCTCATCTTGCAGTTGCAGCTTTTCACGCAACTCCCGTTGCAGATGGCTTGGCTTGATGATGAACGTGGAAATGCGCCGTAAAATGTACGAAAACGTTTTTATCAGCAGTAAAAAGTCTGGGCGTGGTACGCTAACCAAACGTTCGAGCTCCTCGAGTGTGTATTCCGGTTCGCTGCTTGTGTGGCTGCTCTCAGTTGCGCCACCGGTCCGTTCCTTGACAGTGGTGCCTACAGTTACGTTGGGCGCGTTGTTTCCCGACAGCCCACCTGCACCAGCGCCTCCATTGGCACTGCTTGGACTCATCTGCCTATGCACATAGAGCAGAACTGTTGTGAACGTGTCGTGAGGTAAGGCATTTATGATTTTAATGCCCTCCCGGGCTCTATATAGCAATCAAACAATGTTAAATGCATCTATATTTTTAGAACTGACCTTACCGATCGGTAATTTTTATCCAGTTAATGCTCATAATTTTATCAATAGGCAGTTTTCTGTTCAATAGTAAACAAATTGAGTTCAGAGCTGTCAACTCGTTGAAATTATTAAACAGTAATGTATTCCACCTGTTAGCTAACATTAAATGTTAAGCTGCATTCGATAGCTGATGCAGCATCGATAAGCTCGTGTACGAGTGCTGTGCTTCCCTGGCTTTTGCTTATCGATAGTCCAGTATGTATTAATGAAAAAAAGGCGACTTAATTGAAGTGTAAAGGAATAAGAGTGCGCGTATGTTTATTGATTTAAAAAACTTATTGTTAATTAAATTCATGCATACAAAGTTGTAAAGCATATGTGAACAACAGGAGAAGTGAACGGCTGCACTTTCATTGTACGCAAAACGTAAGAAACACACATTCAAACTGTTTATGTTTATGCTTGCCTGTGTAAATAAACACTGACTGAGGCCAAGCCCCGAGCCCGGTTTTGAAAGCCAGGCCATTGCTAATCCACCTGCTACCCATTGACCGAAAAAAACAAATATGCCGCTAGACAACAATTTACATTAGTGAAACTCTTTTTTTTTTGTGGCTTTTGCATTCCAAACCCAATATGCGTTAGAGACTTGGGTGTTCTCTGCAAAGCTGCCCGTTTTTTATTGTTTGTGTATCTGTGAATGTGTGGGTTGAATATTCTTGCAGCAGCATGTAAAAATCGATAATATGCAGCAGCGTCGCCGCTTGTTTATTTTATGCTTCGTCTGCAATTTACAGCCCTTTCTCCCCAACACCCCTGAGGCGACACACATACGCACAGACACACCAAAAACAAATGCAAAAGTGCTCATACAGAGATACAATTTCAAACACACACACACACACATATTGAAATAAAACGAAAAATAAAAAAACAAAAAGCCAGAGAATCTTGAAAACAATAATTTAAGCTCAGCTCTGAATATGACACTTTCCTATCTACGTACATGAGCATGAACTATGTGCATAAGTATGTATGTATTTGTGTGATTGTATATTTTCATATACATATAATATAAATATATTTATCTAGCGATCGCTAGCTAGAAATTTACATACATACATACAAATACATATGCATAAATAGTTAAACAAGCGCAAAACGAAATGAAAAGTTATTCACTTGCATTTTTATATCTTCATATAGCATTTAAGCATATTCATCATTTGTTGTTGTTTTTTTTTTTTTTGTTAATGGAAAACAAAAACAAAAATATTCTTTCTTTCTTTCATGCCTTCATTTATTTTTATTGAAAAAGAAAACAACAGTTAATCCAATTTAAATAAAAAAAAAAACAGATTTTCAAAGTTGACTTTTGTATACACTGCAATCATTAAATTTTAAACTTAAACCCTTTTTAAATGTGCGCTTTTATAATTATTAAGCAATTACAAAATTGTTTAATGTCAATATATGTATGTAAATTATATTGCTAAAAATGTCATGTTGGGTATTTCATAAAATGCTTGGTTTGGGCCCGTCCGTAGCAGCTTGGCCCCTATTGTCTGCGGCCAAATGGGATGATATGCATATGTATGAATGTATTAAATGTATGTACGCGGTAGTACTGTCAGCAGTTTAGGCCATAGCTTACAGTTACATTTCAGTCTTGGTGGTTGCGCGTTTGGGTCAAGACGTGGCTTTTCATAGGTTCCCCTAAACATTTCTACACACACATAAATATGCATAATTGATAAAGCTGCTTGTCCTTTGCTCTTGCCATGCTTTATTAATGCATAATGCAATTCGCAGCATTAACTCAAGCCAAAAATGTCTTCGCTGGAGCAGAAGAAGCGCCCCTCGCTTCAAATCACTGCAGATGCTGGATCGGTGGCTGGAGCTGAGAGCAGCGTGCCAGGCCTTTCGCCGGCAACAACACCGCAGGGAGCGAGCGCTGGCTTTCTGCCAGACATGCCGCAATGGAAGAAGGATTTGATACAGCGGCGCAAAACGAATGTGGCACGTACAAATGCAGCCGCTGGCTCACCAACAACATCGTCATCGTCGTCGGCATTAACAGCTGACAGTAGCTTTGCGGCTTTAACAGAACCGGCAGGTGAGTTGATTTCGAGTTCGAGCTAACTATGCATGTGCATGTCCATTCGTTTGTTTGTGTGTGTGGTTTAGGCTTAGTCAGATCATTGCAAAACATATGTATGCATATTAGTCTGCGAATCATTATTATCGATTAAATGGCAAAACAGCTGGCTTTGACTAATTTCTTGTTACATTTCGCGTAAAAGTCTTAATTATGGCAAACTGTTTGTTGTTTCACTCAGTTGAGCATCGAAGCCATATGCTAATTGTCTTGCCTATCGATATCGATGACACATTGCCTGCCAGACGCCACGGACTGTAACTCTTATCAATGCTTATCAATTGATAACAGTGCACAAATTAATTGCAAAAAGTTTGAACGTTCGTATATCTACATGTACTTGTGTGTGTGTGTGTGTGTGTATTTGTTTATGTCATTTTTTCGTTTTGCCGAGAATTTGAGTACAGAGATATTTTCAGTTGTGACACCTGCTTTCAACTGTTGACTTCTCGGCGTTCGCTATAGTTCTCTGTCTTCCTTTCATTATTTTGCTGCGTATTCGTATTTACTTTGTTACTCTTCGATTCCAACTTCTTTGCAGACTCAGGTGAGACTGATGCAAACGCCGCAACCGCAACAATAGCTAGTCAACAACAACGGAAGCATGGGAAACGAAATATAAACCAAACCCAACAACAACCACCACTACCACCACTAAAAGCAGCGCCTAAGACTTCAACAACAGAGGAAAAGTCTGAGAAATGTTTTATTAGAGCTGGAGGTCATCATACGCTTCCAGCAACAGCAACAACTACTACTACTACTAATACAGAAACAGCATTAGCCCAAAGTACACAAGGCAAAGACTTAAACGCGGCCTTTTCAACCGAAACGGCAGCATCAGCAGCAGCAGCAACTGTTGCTGGCAATGCACCAATACCAAAGCAGCGATCAAGTTTATTCAACACAAGAAGTCAATCAACTAGTAAGGAGCAAGAGATTCTAAATTTAGACACCAGAGAGCGTGAGCGCGAGAGAGAGCGAGAGCGTGACGCGAACGTTAACATCGACGCTGAGGTGACTAACGCTGCCATGTTGAATAGCTGCCAGACGAACAATCGCAGTCGCTCTCGCGGCTGTGGTGAAGTTGAAACTGGCACAACGACGACGACGGCAACGACAACTGGAGCATTAACAGCTATAGTTGGCCACAGCCACAGCGACGACGGCGAACGCGACCGCGACGTCGGCGCAGCAGCAGTAGAGACAGCGACAACAGCAACAGCAACGACATCGTCGTCGTCAGCAAATCAATTGCAAACGAAATGCAAACTTGGCCAGAGCGGTGCTGAAACAGCGGCGATCTCGCCATTAAATTTTAACAACAGCGGCTTTAATAATAAGGCGAAAATCTCTGATAAATTGCAGAGCAATAAATTTATAAAGAATCAACAAGAACAACAACAGCAGCAACAGCAACTGGAACGTCAAACAACCGCTTCGCCCACAAAAGTAGCGGTAAAAGCGACAATGGTCGCCATGCAAGAAATGAAAAAGACAACAACACAAAATGGCCAACATCGCCATCATCATCATCGCCAGCATCAACAGCAGCTTGCGCTGAAGAACGGTGGTGAGAGCGACGTTGAGGCCAATGTTGCTGCCATGCAAACGCAGCTTGTGGACGCCGATCACAGCGAGGATCTAAGCTACGGTCCAGGCATTGTGTCCAAGCTGCGCTGCCGTTATCTTAGTCTAGCGCTACGCTGTGAATCGCAGCAGCAGAGCCAAAAGCAGCGTCTACAGCGCTCCACCAGCCTGAACACGCTGCTCGATCGCAATGACGACGATGATGACGAGGATGAGGAGGAGCAACAACAACAACAACAACAACAGCAGCAGCTTATTACCACGCAAAGCAGCGTTGTGAACACACGTAACCAAGTGGTGCCCCCACCCATATTAAGCGCTAAGCCGCAGCTCATCGCCGGCTACAATAAGAACGCCAGCATCGTGCAGCAACAGCAGCGTCAGCAGCAGCAACAGTCGCAGCAACAGCAGCAGCAGTCAAAGCCGGAACAAGGATCCAACGGTACGGCACGTTCGCGTCATTTTAAGCGCGGCAATGAGGTTATGAAACGTGCGCGTTCCGTGGAGGCGTTGCTCTGCGAAAAGTCACCCTGGAATACACAGCGTGCCAGCTACCAAGCAGCCACAGTCTCCAGCAGCAGCAACATGGTCACTAGCCCCACAGCGGCCAGTGCTGCAGCTTGCAATATTGGCTCGCCCACTTGCGTCACCATTGAGGATAAAATACACAATGCACGCGAGCGACTGCATGGCGGCATAGACACGGCTCCGCCCAAGCGTCTCACCTCGATAATTGATGACACTGAGCGTCCGCCGCCGGATCTGGTCAAGCAGACGCTTAAAATGTTTGAGGCGAGTGCCAATCGGCGGCCACGTGCTGCTCAACGCAACAATGGTGTCGGTGGCGTAGCCAGCAAGGTGGCCAGTTACAAGTCCATAATCAAGGAGCAACAGCCCACAAGCACCGGCGGCATTAGCAGCAGCAGCAGCAGCAGCGTAAGCAAAGTGGCTGGCTTTGCTGCCTCCACACCCAAACAGCGTCCAGGCAGTGCCAGCGCTGTGGTGCCGGATATTATACCACGCCAGCTGGACTCCAGCAGTGCATTTGATTCGCCAGTATCGCTGGGACGAATGCATGGCATTCCCCCCATATTGCCCATTCCCATACCCTCGCCCATGCCTACGGCCTATCGGGCCGAGTCCAGGCCAGCTGATAGTCAGCGCTTAGTCAGCGGCAGCAACCCCGAGCAGCGATCGAAAGCGCACGAAGCTATCAACGATCAGCAACAGAAGAACGACGTCGACGACGACGACGGCGGCGACAAAGACGACGGTGGCGTTGACGCTCACGCTGACGCAGGCAAAAATAATAAAAACAACGATAATGGCAACGCTAGCGGCGCAGGCGACAGTAACATTGATGATGAAAACGTCGACGACTCCGACGTCGACGACGACAACAACGACAGCGACGGCGACAGCGACAGCAACAGCAACAGCGACGTTGTTTGCATTGGCGATAATATGGGCGCGGCAGGCGATAAGCAAACGAGCTCATTCAGCAGCGAGGCATCGGCAACGACAGCAGCAGCAGCAGCAGGAGGCGCCGCCGCCCTTGCCCAGCGATCATTTAGCAACAATTCCAATTCGAACTATAAGAAGCTATCACAACGCATTGATAGCAACGAATCCGGAACACAAACAGCGAAACAAATTGGCGTCATAAGACCGCTCTTGAGCAGCAGCAGCAGCAACAACGCCTCCTCCTCCAACCAGACTAGTTCCGGCTCTTGTCAGCCGCTAACCATACGTGAGATTGAAAAGAATCGGATTAATGAAATGAAAAAATCAACAGCGCTTGCTGCTGATGCAGCCGCCGCCGCAGCCGCCGGCTTAACTAGTCTTGACACCGTGATAAACACAAAGGGAGCCAGCGAAACGGATGCTGCAGCTTCTGGATCTGGCAGCGATTTAGCCAGCGGCAGCGGCATATCGCCCATTTGGCCGCTACGCAAGCGACGCCAGCATCCAGGCAGCAGCGGCATGGTCACAGCGGGTGGCCATTTGGTCGGCAGCAGTGGGGATCATAACACCTCGATGGTATTTAATTTCTCCAAGAGCACCAAGGAGGTGCCAGACTATATTGAAAGCGATGTTGTGATCTACAGACGTAAACGGGAGTTGCCCAAGGTAAGTCAAGTAATCCCCAGACCCAGACCCCCAACCCCTTTCTCACTCACACACACACACACACAATTGGCTTGCCTTGAGTCAACTATAGATTTCTTGAGACAGCTGTTTGTTTATCAAGCTTCCTGTCCCCTTTATGTGTACATACATCTGTACACATGTGTGTGTGCGTGTATTATTCATGCTGTATTATATACTCGTGTACATGTATTGCTTGATAATCTTGACAAGGTTCCACACACTCCCAGCGCACACCCCTTTCATCAACAATTGCAATTTGTTGCTTTACGCTCCAATATAAACAAAATTGTCGAGACAAAAGCATTTTTTTTTTTTGCAAAAAGAGACTGTGCGACTGAGAGTAAGAGAGAGAGAGAGAGAGAGCGCGCGCGCGCAGAGTTGTGATCGAGAGAGTGTGAGAGCAATGCGACGACCTTAAGCAATAAGCAGAAAAGAGTACATTAGATAGATCTCCATGACGGTTTTGGAAAGTTTACTCAGCAGCAGCAACAACAATAACAATAGCGTAAAATGCCAACGAAAAGAATGCAAAAAATTTGTTTTGTTTGGCATGCTTTTTAAACATTAAGCTGTGGCTTGGTCATCAAATTTATCAACAAATTCATATTTATGGTTTTGTTTATTTCATATTTATTTGCATTAATGCTTAATTTATTTACATTGGCAAGGCCGAGCCGGGTGTTGCTTTAAATTTATGTACATACATATGTACATACAATGTTCTTTAATTTTTTATGTGCTTTTGCATTGCACTGTAAGTGAGAGAGACCTTAAAGCTAAAACCCGTTTCATACATTCTATATTTCTTTGTTTTTTGTTCTCCACTTAGCTTCCTGCTGCCTATGTACAACATTTACGCTTATGCAAAGGCTGACAAAGATACATAGAATGTATGTACATACATACATATGTATGTACATATTATAAAAAAAAAAAACAACAACAACTGAAGAGCAGCTTCAGCCAGCGCATTGGAGCTTTACTTTTGCTGCTGTGGAGAATTCGCCGTTTGGTGAATAAGGTTTACCGCACGCTTGGTCAGCGGAGAGTCTAAGCGGTGTGGGGAGGGGTGAGCGAGTGGGGAAATTGTTTGGAATGGGCGCGCACAGCTGTTTCCAGCGCAGCCATATTAAAAAAAGCGTTGCTTTGCTCTTGGTCGCGCTTCGTCTTTTCACCTCTATTTTAAACGCTCTCTCAATATGATTTATTCTCTCTCGCTGGCGTGCTTGCTGAAAGGAAACCCGTTTGTGACTTTATTCTTTTTATGCCATGTATGTACATACATGCATTTATACACGTGCATGCATATGTATGAATGTATGTAAATGAAAACATATTTTTTTAGTTGGTACTGCTGCGCTTTGGTCCGCTTCGGCACTGAACTCAATTTTGTCAATTTTTTTTTTTTCAACGTTCAATTCGGGTTGTCTTTTGTAGTTGTTGTTATTTTATTTTTTTGTTCTTGTTTTCTCGTATATTTTTTTTTTTTTATCTGTGCCCTGAACTTTGTTATCTGCTGTCTGTTATATGCCGTTCTTTTTGGCTTTGGGGTCTGGCCGCATTGTCGCCGTCATAAGCAAGAAATGGGCCAACTGTAATTTACGAGACGCTCGCTTTCATATAAATCCCCCCCGCACACACACACACACACACACACACTCTCTCTTTCTGTCTGCCATGCTCTGGACCAGCATTTAGCTGAGCTTAAGCACAGTTTATCAGAAAATACAATACAAAATACACATAATTTATCTTAGCTTGAAATTTATTGTTTATGTTCTTTGTATTTTACAGCCAAATGAACCGGGTTTCGTATTATTGGGCGATCTTACCGTGGAAACGTCCACGGATATGGATTATGATGACTATTCCATGTGCCCGCCGTCTCCATGCGATGTGGAATTCGAAAATGCAAATATTGTGATCGATGGCAAGTCCAGCATACGACAAAAATCCAAAGATTCATCGGTGAGTAAGCACATAGCCTTATTTAAGTGCGGAAACGAATGTCGATATTCAACTTTTATTTATGTACATACATATGCACATATGTATGTAGATGCATACATAGTACACTCTATTTTCGTCAAAACAGCCCATGACTAACTAAATTTCATATTGAGTGCCGTTCATTTCATGTTTTCAGTAGTCCATTTCCAGTTGAGACCCTCTGACTAATTCATGCTATGAATGCGGCGTACATAAATAAATTGTATACTGATAGCATGGGGGGTTCTTATGGTAGTTTTGTTTTGGTCTTTTTTTTTTTGCTTTCTCATATTTGTTTGAAAAGGATTCGATAAGATTAATTGTAGATACATATATACATATATTATATTTAGTATAAGTTTGTTGTGGTCGAGCAATTAGATTGCTTAGAAATATGATTGTCGGTGACTTTCATAATCAAAGATTTTCTGGCATTGTAATAAAAGCGCTGTTATCAATTTGTGATACCAAAATACGAACACCTAGATACCTACCTCCCTACCTACCTACCTACCTATGTTTATGTATATACATAGAAATGTAAGTACATACATTTACTTAATGCAATCATTACCAAAAAGGTAACATTCCAAACGACACATGTGCTCATATGTATGTTGATGTACACACACACACACACACACATACATACATATGCACATACTAACTATCTAATACGGAAAGAACATGTTTCCCATACCACGTAAGCCGAACCACTGTAGCAGTTCGGGTATGCCATGTTTTCTCCACTTTTGTGTGCATATATCTATGTATATACATACATATATTTAATTACGGCTGAAATGTATGCTTAGCACAGTCCATATTAATTTAATTTGTTGCTTTTTTCTCTTGGGGTCAAAATGTTTGCAAACTTGTTTTTGTTGGGTTCTGTGGCTCAATTGAGGGCAGTAGCGGCAAAACTTAGAAAATAAGCAGGCAAATTGCTTTGACGCTGCTCATTTGACTTTTGGTTTTTTTATTCTTTCATCGATATGGTTATGGTATCATTTTCGTACACTTAAGTTTCTATTTCTATACTGCCGTTAAGCTCAGTCAAGCTGCTTAACATGCTGTTAAGTTTCAATTGTGATATGCAGGGTATACAACTAGTTGGGCATAGTACATATGTAGATTCGAAAAAGACATTCAATGCGATAGAATATTCTTGATTTTTTAAAATTGTATTTCCTCATATGTTATCTTAAGTATATATGTATGTACATATTTATACACGCGCTATTCATCAAAATGCATTATTTTTATGGCGAGCTTATGTGGAGCTTATATTGGCTACATATTTATATGTTTGTGTGCTCTGGGTACATTTAATCAATGTTATAGATATCACACCACACAAATACATTGGGCATGATAATTGAATAATTATTTAATATTCTTATTGTTATTGTTGTCCTTACAGTTCCGCGTGCAGTTCAACGATACATTAACATCGACATTTGAATATCCCTCCGAGGCATCGCAGATAGTTGACGATCCACCGTACGCTGATCCGTACGGCAATGTGAACAAGCATCATCAGTTGCTCTACGAGGAGCAGTTGATGCAACAACAAAAGCAACATTTACAGCAGCAGCAGCAACATCATCATGTAACCTCCGATGAGATAATTGAGCTTCCAACAGCGACAGCGTCGTCGTCCTCTGGCACGACAGCGGCGTCGACGTCGACATCGACGAATAAAGCTTCAGCGACAAGCGCCATGCTGGGGAATTTACCATTAGGTAAGAGTGACAACCCTAACAAAAATATCCCTAAACAACAACATGCATGTGTACAAGTGTATGAATGTATGTATGTATTAATTTGTGGCATTCGCATGATGCGCCTGGGGGGAATGCATGAAACCAAAAAGAGAATGTCTCTCTCTCTCTCTCTCTCTCTCATTCTGTTTCTTTCTCTGTTAGTGATCTCTCTTTACTTCAACCTGTCTGCCAAGTTAGTCTGCCTATCTATCACTCTCACTCACAAACTTACACGTACACACACGCACAACCACACACACACACTTACACTCACACACATGCATATGTCTGCAACACTCTATGTTGGTTCTTAGCTCTCTTACTCTTAATCTGTCTTTGTTAAGTGTCTTCTTTGCCGTAGTGCTGTGCTCTTGAGTTATTCCTTGTCATCACACACATACTACATACACATATAACTGTTAATATAATTTACAAGAGCAGGAAAACAAGAAAGCCGTAGATCAATTTTTAACACACACACTTACTCACCAATACCAATACAGACTTTCAAATCATTACAACGAGCGTAAACAGAGTTGTCATCTTTGCTTACAAAAAAGATTTCTGCAATTTACAGAGAACATAGTGAAGCAGCCTGTTGCTGCTGCTGCTGCTGCTGCTGTTACTCTCCCTGCCTCAGCCTCAGCCACAGTCTCTGCCTCAGCCTCAGCCTCAGTTTCGTTTATGACTAGAGCTACTCACAGCTGCTGCTGCTGCCGCCGACGCTGTTGGCCATTGCTGCAGCAGAGCTGGCGCCAATTGTCGCCACGCATTGCGCAGACACTGAGCAGCTTGCGCAAGCTAAAGCAGCACATCAGGTACTCTCAAGCAGCCCAGCGCTCTCGTTCTCTCTATCTCTCTCTCTCTCTCTCTCTCTCTCTCTCTCTCTCTGCCCCTGCCTCTGCCCCAACTATGCTAACTTCAAACCCTCCGAACAACCAACTGTTCACCAACTGCACTACCTGCCTGCTGTCCACTCACTCACAATCCCAAAGCTCAGTGCAGATGGCAGTCAAAGGCTTTTGAATTTAAGCATCATGCATTTTTGCAGATTACCCAAGTTTAGGGAGGGGTATTATATTGCAACAGCAACAGCAACAACCAACAACAGCAGCATCAATAACGACAACAGCAGCAGCAACACAGCAGCTGCAACTGCAAGAGCTTCAATCTCAGCCTGGAGGATGCAGCCAGCGCAAAGTGTCAACGCCAGCGGCAGCGGCTACTCAACAGCCGCAGCAGACAAAGCCACTGCCAAAACCCAGTCGAAATCTCAAGCTGGAACTGCAATCACAATCCCAGCCACAGCCATCATTCCAGGCACAGGCACGTCGTCGACCTTCGGTGCTGTGTAAACCGCAATACGCTTGCTTTTTGCAAAATGATGCAGTAGCTCCCAGTTCAGCACACCAGGCGGCACGCCGGGCGTCTTCCTTTGCCGCCAAGCCGCAACAGCAACAGCTGAGTAAATATAACAACAACTCAAACAACTTAGGCACAACATCAGCAGCAACAACTACAGCTACAGCTACAGCTCGAGGTGGCAGCTCGTATCAACGTCGCGCCAGTCTTCCCATTGCCATGCATGCGCCGTCGACGGCATCACTAGCGCTATCCACAGCAACCACAGCACTGCTGCAGTCACGCATACCGGGCACCACACTCTACTATGTGTGAACGCAATCCTTCCACACACACACACACACAGACACTCTCTCTGCCAGTTAACAGAATTGCAATCGAACCGCCGAACAACAATCAAAGCCAAAACTGCTTGCAACACCTGCCAGCCAGCCAGCCAGCCAGCCTTCCAGCCTGCCTGCCTGCCTGTCTTAAACAAAACGTAGGCGACAAACAGTTGACATTGTTTCTATTTTTTTGTTCGTTTTATATCCCCACTGCTGTGGTTCCTCGATCCTAGGATAATGTTGCTTACATACCCTGCATTTAGCACTTAAGCCAGGCCGTAAGCGGTGTTTAGTATAATCAAGATTCATAGATTTGTATATGCCAGGGGTGTGGCTACAACTGATTTCGGATTGAAGCAAATCCGAAACCCGTTTCGGCTATGCTGCTTTATATATATTCCATAATCTTTGATACAATTCACAACTACTCCCGCAACACTTGTGTTCATTCAAAGCCACAACGTACCTTTGGTATACTGGACCCGGAACAGAACCCCCCACTCATGTAAATAAAGGCTCAACTCACTGGAATCCATATCAATATATAGTCCAACACCTGGTAGTCTGACAATTAGTGTGTCGATTGTAGCATATTATTTAAATTTTATGTAGTTTTTTTTCTTTGTTTTTGGCATGCTTTGAACTTAACTTTGTTGTAAATTTGTTGTCTCATCTAATTAACCAAATTAACCAACTCATATCTCATTCGCTTAATAGCTCACTCATTCAGTTCTTTTTGCTCACTCTTCTTCTTTTTATATGGTATATATATTCGTATACATATTTCTTATACACGCACACACATATAATATACATGCGCTCTTAACTTTCTTTTAAACTATTGCGGGATACCTTTTATGTTTATTCAATTTATACTTACTTATATATAAATGCTCTCTGTTTACTTGTATTCTCTTTCTTTTTTTCTCTTGTGTTTACTAAATTCTTTTTCAGATATTATTTAAATGTAATAACAGATATATAAGCAAATATATTTACATAATAATATCTATAATCATATTATAACCGAGCTAAAAAAAAAAAACAAACCACAAACAAATTAAAATTACGGCAACAGCGCACGAGCGAGCATCTTCTCCCTCTCTTGCTGACGTTTGAGTCGAGATATACTACTCGTATAATTAATCCAATAAATAAAGCCTCCAACACCTCTAACCAAATATGCACCGCTGCTGTTCCGATCGTTCAGATAGCAACAACCACCTGCGCAACCATTCTGGTGGTGGTGCCTAACAAATCCAAAATCAAAACTAATCGCCAATTCATAAACTACTTCATAAGGTAACTAACCCTCAATTAGCCAGCACACACTATCACATATTAATACACAGATACACATGCACACAAACAAACAGACACACACACACACACACACACATTTGCTTTAAGCACATTGTGTTCAGGTCTCAAACCCTTTTGGTGCTATACTGCAATTTTTTTTGCTACTAACTTTTTACAAAAAAAACATTTGCACACACTTAGAGCAGAGGATAACTAATAGCTTACTCAATTACAGGCTCAACGGCGCTGGGCTTTTATACACCTGTGAAAGCCTCACCAATGGACAGCCTTTTCCAGTTGGGAGTAACACGCTACACTACGCCGGATAGCAGCAACAGCAATAGTAATAGTAATAGCAGCAACGGTAGTCCAGCAGGAGCAGCAGCATCGAATGGTGGCAGTTTCAATGGCAGCGTTCTTGGCATCAGCGATGGCCTCATCAGGAAGCCTGGCAAGGATGTTATCGACGGTGGAGATGCAGCTGACTATCTTAAACCTGCTGCTGGTATTGTTTACAGCGAGGGAGCCCAAAAGACGGATTTATTATATTGAAAAGAGTGCCGATGTCAACGTAGCTTTTGAACAGTTTGGCTTTATATATGTATATTGCAGTTCTGTTAAGCTCAGAGTGCAGTTAAAATAACAGTTTCTGGCTTACCCATATTAAGATTATACATAAAATATTATAAATATATCTATATATATATATATATGTGAACTACATAGATATTATTTGTAAGTTGTAGGGCTTGTGTACAACTAAAGGATACAACTGCAAGTTATTTTTTTTTTTTGATATACATATACTTACTGCGTATCTACATACATAGTACTAAAATATAATTTTGTAATGTATTTATGGCACGAAGGCCCTATTATGAAAATGTATTTGCTAATCTTTGTATACTTTGTATTTGTAATTGTATTCCATTTATGGTAATTATAATTTGTTTTTTTTTTTTTTTTATATCAGTACATTTACATGCATACATTTCATACGATTCATGTACTTTCCATTGTGTAAATGATACAAAAAAGAAATTGCAAACACCGAGGTTGAGCCACTGGTAAATGACAGCCACATTTAAGATCCGTTTTTTAGTATTTATAAACCATAAGCATTAAGCTAAGTAAATATGGTGTAGTCCCACCCAACTCCTTACCCATTCCTCTTTCAATCCTACAGCATTTCAACAACAACAAAAAAATGTATACATTTGCCTCATTAACTTTACATAATTATATACATTATCACATTCGCATCTATTTAATAATTTAAAAGTAAATAAAACTGCTAATTGTATGGCAAATTGTAAAAACGAAATTTTAGATATGTGATTTTGCATTGTCAACGGAATTTTTCTTTGTGAAATTTTTGAATAACTGCATAATTGTCTAACTATAACTTGTTTTTGCAAGATAATAATGAACAATTATTCAACTATGGTCGTTTACAAATAATCAAAGAGTCTTAATCAGCAAACAACAAAAAAAATTGAAGTTAAACATTTTATTCAAAGAAATTCAATAAACTGGATGTATTTAACACATTTATATCATTTGTTTTAGGAATTGATAAAATGAAAAATGGAGTATTTCTGAAACAAGTATAATAGAAAAGAATAGTGTACATACAGATTTTTACATTCAAATTCTTAGTAAACGTTACATCGATACTTATTGATAATTCTAGCTTAACGATACATCGGTACTTATTACATTATCGATGAGTAGTCATGCGCAAAGTGCAGCCGATAGTGGCAAAACACTCGATAGCCAATCGATTTGTTCGACAGTCCGAGCTCTTCGACAAATAAATAAAGTAGTTGTATTGTGATTGTGTTGTGTCCAAAATAGAGAGTTTTACAGCTAATTTAATTCGCCGAATCCAATCAAAAGTTATGCCCGAATACGCAGCATCCTCGCCAGCAGCTAGCCGTGTGCTTGGTGGGTGTACGTTGCGAACTCCCTCTCGCAAATTGTATTACTTTTAACCTTAGTTGACATTGAAATGTACCCGCTAGAGGCGGAGACAGTGCGTCTGCCTGTCTGTGTTGTGTGTTAGAAAAAGAGAACAAATGTGAACATGAACCTGAATCTGCAGCTGTCTGGCCCACCGCACGCCCAACTTTCAAGAGGCAAAGAGCAAGCGCAGTAACAACAGCAGCCAAAAATGCATCTGAAACTCACCTGCTGAGCGAAGGTGGTGGTGATTTTGGTGCAGGCAATAACACGCAAGCAAAGCAAAGCAGAGCAGCAGACAAGCAGCGAAAACTGCGACTGCGGCTACAGCAGAACAGAACAGAAACAGACGATGGCCAGCAGCGTTAGCGTCAGTGATAGTGGGCAGCTTTAACTAGTGATAGTAAATGTGCATTAAAACAGATCAAAACAAACAAGCCAAGAAGAGTGCGAAAGAGAGTGAGAGCAAACGAGAATGAGATGTGTATGTGTGCATGTGTGTGTGTGTGTGAGTGTAATTAATTAACTTACATATGTGGTATAAGTAGTCTGAACGGCAGCGCATTGTCTTCTAGTCCTCTTGTGGCTGATTTTGTTGGGACATACGTTGTGTAATCATTCAATAAGTACTAAATATTTGTTAAATATGCACAAACCAAATGTTTATTCTATTTCATTGAATTTAATTTGATTTTTTGTTCTACTTAAATCGATTTGTTGTAGTTGACACTCGTTATTAATTAAATCAGCAAGCGAAGAAGCTACACCAGCAGCAGCAGCAACAGCTGAGTCTGAGTCCAAGAGCGCGAGAGATTGTGTATGAAGGTGCATGTGTGGAAATGAGAGAGAAACAGACGTTCCCGGCATACAACTTCTATTGCTAAAAAATTTAGCAACGATTCTTACAAAAAGTCAGCACCAGACCAAGCTGCAAAACACCGGCCCGCCGCAGGCGACCGCGACGTTAACAGCGACTGCGACTGCGACGTCAACGACAACGAACTGTTGGTTTTTGAAAGCAAGGAAAACTCAACATCGAAGCAGGCAGCGGCAGCGGCAGCGGCGGCAACAGCAGTAGAAGTAGAAGTAGCGGCACTTTTCAGTCGCAGTCGCAAGCAAGAACTTTGGCACAATTCGTGCATTCATCACCGCAGCAGCAACACGCCGCAAGCAACGTTTTTAAAAATAGTAACGCACGTTGAATGAACAGATATAATAAGAGCGAAACGGACCGAGCGAAAAGAGACAGACAGAGACATAGACATAGAGAGAGAGACAGTGTTTGAAAGCAGAGCGTGTAGTACTATATGTATGTTAATCCAAATTTGAGCAATCTGCCGCCCACATAATATTGCGGATCTGCATTGCGCTTGGCATAAAGAGAGTGTAAAAAGGAAAGATTTAGACTCGTAGACGACGCGCTGCTGCTGTTACTTCACTCTCTAAGAACGCCGCCAAAATTTCGCTAGATCTAATGGCCAAGGACGAGGAGGATGATCTGCTGCCCGATAAGGATGCGGCCAAGGGCTTCTATGCCAAATATGAACCCAAAGAGATATTGGGCAGGTAAGCTTAACTTAACTTACAATCAAATATTAAACTGCCTTGTGCAGAGCATTTGCGGGTGCGACCCAAAGCTGAACCCGTACACGAACTTGAGCCACCCCAAGTCAATGCTGATCGACTACATATGTACATATCAGGTGTTACAATTGTTTTCGCATCTTTCTGCATAGCTTGCAGAAATGTAAACTTTGTTTTCGCTATGACTCAAATTATTGCAACGGAGTCCATTCGATAGCCAATGAGCACCATGCAGTTACGTGAGAATTGTCTGCTGCGCCCGCGTCAGAGCTTCTGGGTCACACACTGTTAACTGAATGAGTCAGTCAAAGGGGAAGGTTGGCAGGCGCGGGCGTTTGTTCACCTTGAGCTGCACTTGTCCAGCCTCTCGGGTTACATTGCGCATTAGTTTTGGGGCGCGTTATCAGCTGGAATTCGTGTAAATTGTAAATCGGATTAGATAAATGAAATGATTGCGCATGCAAAAACAACATGTTCTAACTAACTAACTAACTAGCCCTTCTGATCTGATCTTCGTCACTAACTATCTCTCTTTCGCTTATACAGAGGCATCAGTTCCACGGTGCGCCGCTGCATTGAAAAGGAAACTGGCAAGGAGTTTGCGGCCAAGATCATCGATCTGGGCGCCACCACGGAGGCGGGTGAAACAAATCCATATCATATGCTCGAGGCAACACGACAGGAAATCTCAATATTACGCCAAGTGATGGGGCATCCCTACATAAGTGAGTATTCGTCAGCTACAGACTAATCAGACTTAAACGATTCATTTTATTTACAGTCGACTTGCAGGACGTATTTGAGTCGGATGCATTTGTATTCCTTGTATTCGAGCTGTGTCCCAAGGGCGAGCTCTTCGACTACCTCACATCTGTGGTGACGCTGTCCGAGAAGAAGACACGCACCATTATGCGTCAAATATTCGAGGGCGTTGAGTATATACACGCCAAGAATATTGTGCATCGCGATCTGAAGCCGGAGAACATATTGCTCGATGAGAATCACAATGTAAAGATCACAGATTTTGGCTTTGCCAGGCAGCTGCATGAGGGCGAGAAACTTACAGGTGAGTGCCAAGCCAATCATTCACATTCCATTCAATTATGACATGCAATCTCTGCAGATTTGTGCGGCACGCCGGGCTACCTGGCGCCCGAGACGCTGAAGTGCAACATGTTCGAGGGCTCGCCAGGCTATTCACAGGAAGTGGATATGTGAGTACATCATCCTATAGGCATTAATCAATATATACTTATGCACATCCATCTATTTGCAGTTGGGCCTGCGGCGTCGTTATGTTCACGCTGCTTGTCGGCTGTCCGCCTTTCTGGCATCGCAAGCAGATGGTTATGTTGCGCAACATTATGGAAGGCAAATACAGCTTCACCTCACCCGAATGGGCCGATATTTCTGGTAAATGCTCTAGACCTTAGTCCCGGCATAGGCCTAAACATTATTATTGTATGTGATATTTTGCAGAGGATCCGAAAGATCTGATACGAAAATGTCTAGTCGTGGATCCAGCGCAACGCATCACCGTCAAGGAAGTATTAAGACATCCATTCTTCAATCAAATGGTAAGTGAGGTCGCCTCAGGCCACAGTACACTGGGAAGTCCCTGCATTTACCAACTCCCTAGGCGCTTAGTTTATATATGAGGAATACGAGAGATATAGACTATATATAATTAAATATATATATGTACATAAGTAGTTAGCAAGTACATAAAACACACCACATGCTATATACTAAGTTCACAGACAGACACCAATTTGTATATAACTGAATTTCGAGGCTAGGTAAACCTTATAACTTTGCTGTACCTATAAATAATTCTAAAACTATAAATCACCTTTCGGCAGCCCGATTAACATTTACAAATAATTTTCACAACGCCACATACTTAGTTAGAAAGCTCCCGACCAAAGAAAAAACAAACATACATAAACACTTAAGCTTTTCTTCTTTCGCCTTTTCCATTTTTCTTTTTTTTTTTTTTTTTGTTGGTTTGTTTTAACTTTTATTATAATTTAATTCTTTATTATATACGTACATTTTTCTCTCTTTTTCTTACATATATTTACCAAAAAAAATATATATATATTTATATGTACACAAATCACATTTACTTTATCAACAAACAAACAAAAAACTATGATAATAACGAAAACAAAAATTTGTTAAACTGAACAAATTAAAGTTATTCGAGCAAAATATTGATGGCCTCAAGCGCAGCCTGTCGACCAAGTCCAGAAGAATGAGTCGCATCACTGAAATCGCACTGGTAACGAAATCAATCTGGACTAACCCCAAACTACAATTTAAGCTATATGTAACACTTACAACTGCAACAACAACAACAACAGCAACAACAACAATATTAATAATAACAATAATAAAAGCCATAAAATCAGCAAACAAAACTCAATTCACAATTGTTGCATTTCGTGTTACATTGCATTGCATTGTGTTCTGAATGTTGATCCGACTACAGTTCGATTTTTGAATTGAGAATGTTGCCATGTTCGTTCTGTTATGATATATATGTGTATATCTATTAACATCGTACCACAGCTAGACTTTTAGCCTTAAAGATCGTCTTCGTTCGTTTCATGTTGCAAGTCTCCCGAATGCCAGCATAACCCCAAATACATATGTTAATTTTTATGTACATACATACATCCAACATACGTACGTATACTTAATAATCGCGTCTAAGTGTTAATCGCGTCTTTTAGCTATCTCTTAACCTCATCATCTCTGATTACGTATTATAACCGTTGTTTAAATATTTATGTATGAATGTATTTTGTGCGTTGTCCCCTCACACACGTTCCGTTCACACGATATGTCCGATATATTAATATATAGTAGTACCTACATACATGTATGTGTGCATGCCCCAGAATCTCTCAATTGTCTATAATGCATGCGTGCGTATTCCCATCCAGGATGTTTTCTGAAAAAAACCAATGGCAGTGTCGAACTGAAAAAGGTGCATATAAGACTAGGCGCGTCATCGATAAATTGTGTACATATAGACTAGACTCATGTTTCTGTATCTGTATATTATAAGATTATGTTTTTAAGTACTTTAGCTGATCTAGGATTATGTATTTGAACTTAGGCAAATGCTAAGCAGCTCATATTTATTTATTGTAAGGATCTGGTTTCTCCATTTGTTTTTTATTTTGTTTTACAATTTTCTTCATTTTATTGCGCTCGTAATGTAATCCTCTCGAAATCCAAATGTGATAAATAATTTGTAGGTTCTTATGGGCGATTTAACGCTGGCGCGGCATTCCCCAGTGCCGCACCCACATTCCAATACAAGAACATACCTCAATATGAACGCCCTTGGCGCCAGTACGAGCAACCAAGCGCCGTATAATCGCTACGGCGATCGATCCTATATATACTATAGTGCGCCACAAAGTTCGTATTCATCGAATCGCCTGCGTGATATTGTAACAACGAGCGACCTGGATCCAGAAAAGCTACAGCTACAACAACTCCAGCAGCAGCAGCAGCAGCAACATCAACAGCAGCAGCAGCAACAACAACAGCAACAGCATCTTTATCAACTTCAGCAACAGCAGCAAAACTATCAGTCATTGTCAACATCTGCTGCTGCGGCCGCTGCTGCTTCCTCATCCACAACCGGCGGTACCTCTTCGATGACCTTGACAGCGAGGGTCTACTATCAGCAGCAGCAGCAGCAGCAGCAGCAGCAACAACATGCAGGTGTTGTCGTTGACAGGCGCGATGAGAGAGTCAGAGTTATCGATAACGATAAGGATAATGAACGAGCCAACTCATATTATGAGAGTAGCGCCAATGAGAAAAGTTATTTGTATCCAACTGATCAGGCAGGTTTTATTTTTTACTTTTATTTAATCTAATTTGAATTATTATGACATTTGTCACTTATCCCCACGTATTTAGTTGTACTTATTTTAGTTGATTAATTTAATTTAGCGCTTTTTAGTTGATTTGATTAGTGCACTTGAATTAGCACTTTTGTACTATCAGCAGATGCAGTCATTATACATATACATACATACATACATCACACACAGAAACAAACTGTACCGTGGTAACGGGACTCCAGACTTTATATATATGATCATTCATTCATTCATCTATCTACGCTATTCATTTGAGTTTAGTTAATACAGACAACAAATTTGTATTGATGTAAAGCTCACGATGCAACAGGGTGGTTCAAGTTACATTCATACATACACACAAACATCGTTTGATGAAATCGACGCTTTTGTTTATGCAAAATTTGTTTTTGGTACTGGTAACGACCCTGGTGCATGGCCTTTATTATAATTATATCATTATTATAAACTTTTAATGAATTACTGTTGCAATTTTAGTATTTAGTAAAATACCTCCTTTTATTATATGCACCTTTGTACATAAGCAATGCATACATACATACATCATATGTAAATTGGTATGTACGTGTAAACGCTTTATACTATAGTCTGGGAAATATATGTACATTATTGATGATATCCATCTATATATTCATATATGTGTGCGTGCGTGTGTGTGTGTGTGTGTGTGTGCATGCATTATGCTTTAATTACTATAAAAATACGAAAGAACTCCAATCACTGACAATGTTTCTCTGTTTTATTTTTAATCTCTCCTCTGTATGATTTTGATATCAAACGTTTTGTTTTGTGTGTCATGTTCTCTATCTATATTGTCAGTGTCTCAACGCCCTTATACGATGTGTGTCTATAAGTCGGTGTTGTGGAGACTCCCTTGTGAGTAAACCAAAAACAAAAGCTGACCAAAGCATTACAGTTACAAGTTACAGTTACATTACCATCAGTATTACCATACATTACATATAATTGAGCAGCATGCATATGTATGTGATTATGTAAATTTACACACATACATATGTGCATACATTTTTGTATATATATTGCATACATATGTATGTTGCTTTCTCTCTGTCTGTGTGTGTGTGTTGTCCTTGATCTGCTCGATAAAACAAACATGTCACATTTTGATATTCTTGTGCCCTTATTATTGCTATTGCTTTATTTGCTTTGCTTACATGTAAAACATAAAACATAAATAAATAATACAGAGAGTCTTTCTCTCTCTCTCTCTCTCTCTCTATCTATCTGTCTCACTTCGTTTGCTGCTATCTCGCTCTAATTCGCGCTCACACACACACAAGTTATGTTGCGTACTTAAAATTGTAAATTTGTCTGCTGTCTAAATTAACACACATACACATACACACACACATACATACTAACCCATAAGGTAACAGTGTAGTAGTCAAAGGCACATTTGTTGTACTAAACAATAATTAACTCATTACTCCCATGGCGTATGGACTAAAACATAAAACGTACTAATTAGTAACTCTGAAATATTAACCGAAATCGCCAAGAATTGAATTCCTTTTGTATTAACGTATGAATTCTATTCTATTGTTTGTCTATTTAGCTGCGGAAACAAAGTCGCTTCAATGCGCGCAAAAAGTTCCAATTCGCCATATTAGTGATACGCGCTGTTATTAGAATACGCCGCCTGCGCTTTACGGCTGAGCCGCTTCATGTCGAGGAGGCCATACGTGATCCATATCGTGTCAAGGTGCTGCGAAAGGTAATATCCACTTCCCTTTGTAATTGTCTTTATTTTATTTGCTTTCTATTTATATTATTATTGCATTGCAGGTTATAGATGGATGTGCCTTCCGTGTTTACGGTCATTGGGTGAAGAAGGGTGAGGGCCAGAATCGTGCCGCTCTATTCGAAAATACTCCGCGCACCGAGCTCCACGCGCTCTACATTAATAATCTCAGTCGATAGGGCACAAGCTGCTATCGAACCCAGACCCAAGCCCAAGCCCAAATCCAAAAAGATAAAAATCAAGCAAGCAGACACACATACGCACGCAATCACTCATTATAAGATTTAGCAAAAGTTACTACTACTACTACATTGAAGAGGAAGAGTAAGAAAAAGAAGAAGAATTTTAAAAGTGACACCAAAACGACTTGAAAATTAATTCTACTAATCAGAAGATTCTTATTTTTATACACATACTTGCATACACACATACATATGCATATGTATTTTTAAATAATATTTGGTTTTTTTTTTTGCTACATATACTATATACATATACATATGTATATACATATATTTATGGCTTTGTTTATGCGCTGGCAATCGTCGTCACAGATAACGTGTAAGAGCTAAAGTTTAGAAAATAGTGAAATCTAAATTGTTTGCTGAACCACACACACACACAAAGCCTACAAAAGTTTATTAAGCTCCGGAGCATAATTTTTAGAATAGATTAATTGACCCAGCAAATCAACGTAAATACCTACAAGCAAATAAACTATGCGTGTATCTTCTGTATGTATCCCAATTTAACAAGCAAACATAAGTACATTTGTACATTCATAGATGCATACGAAACTTTCTGTTAATGATTTTATTAAATTATTTTATTGTAATGCTAAGCGTTTACTTTTTAATTGTTATGTTGTAGTATACAAAATAAATACAAGAAAAACACAAAAACAAAAACGCGCAAAAAAAAACGATATTAAAAATAAGCAATAATTTGAAAATAGAACGGGCACAATCAATTTAAGGCTCAGCGAACGATCGTCTCAAATCGATTACCGATTAACGATAAGCGCTTTAAATGTGCTTGGAGCAATCGTAGGTGCGTTCGCAGCATTCAGGATAGTTGCGATTTGTGTCGACAAAGTCACGCAGCTTGCAGCCCTTGGGTGGCGCCACAGCTTGACAGGTGCGGAACTGGACGCGACCATCACCCAGGCAGGTGATACCGGCGCAAGGATGGTTGGGCGCCTTGCCAGACTCGCCGGGCGACATGACAGAGTTCTGGCTCAACACACACTTGCCGGGATGAGCTGTAAGTTTGAAGTTAGTTAAACTACATTCTTGGTAGCTAAGCTCTCTGATTACTTACCAGCATTGCTAAAATCGGCACGAGCAATAGCCGCCTGCGCCTGATGGCTAGACAGGATGACAATGGCGGCAACGAGGAGAGCAGCAATACTATAGGCCGACATGTTGTTTAGCTTGTTGTTGGATTTGAGGGAACTGGAGCTGGAGCTGGAGCTGGGATGGGAGTTGGAACTGGAACTGGAGCTGGTACTGGTGCTGCTGCTGATGTGTTGTCAATTGGGATGTTGGTCCGCAAGTGCTGTTGGGTAAGTCGAGACGACAATGTTTTATACGATTGCGATTGCTGTTATCAAAAGGCAAAAGCCCAAAGCCCGTGTGACGGCTTATCGAGTCGCCAACTGATCTCAGCTGAGCTGAGCTGAGCCGTTGACTTGACCTTGTCCAATGCATATGGCTATATCGCTGCTTTTCGCGCCCATGCCGGTTTATTGACAGCCAGCTGCCTGTTTGGCTGCTTTTGCTCTGTTGTTATTTTTTATTTCATTCTTATTGTTGTTGTTTTTGTTTTTGTTTGCGGCATCGGCGTCGGCGTCAGCGACTTCCCTGCGGTTCATTGAGTACTTAATTATATCACACATACGCACTTGTGTACATGTGTGTACATGTGTGTATTGATAATACGCAATAAATAATTTATAATTTGCTTTTATACAAATACTTACACACACAAATATGTGCGTAATTAGTTTAATATTTTGAGCTTAGTGAATTGTTTACGATCCGATCCGGGCACTGTACTTATCACGTTTCGCATTTCCATTTCCCCTGCTTCGTGGTATTGTCGGACGCCTGGCGCCTGGTTTCTTGTTAATTAATTTTTTGTTTTGGGAATTTTCGGTCGGCAGCAACATTCCAGAGCCCTCGAACTTGGACCATGACTGCGACTTTGACAGTGACTGCAACTGTGACTCATCGCACACAAATCATGAAGCGTGTGCACTTTCACCGTCTACCTTGGAGGATCTTGAACTTGAGAGCCCCCACAAGCGGAGTTCAAAATAGCAAATCACCTGGAGCAATGACACCCAAATATATACATATAATATATGCGTTCGAATACATATTTTATATGCTTATAATTGTTTAAAAACGACAAATGATACCAAAGTAATAAGCTCTCAATGCTTTAGCCCTACTTTGCTTGAAAATCGAACGATTCTCATTTTGTTCTTCACTTCTTCATAGAAATATAGATTTCAATCTTTATGAGCCAGAGATATTTTAAGCAAGCTTAATACTCTCTTCTACTCCCAGGTGCCGGAGCATCAGCACATGCCGCAGTCGAGGCTTCTACTAAGATTACAGTGTGCGCTCATTCGAAGTCTCTATGAGCGGCTCGCACTTGAGGGTGTGGCCTAGACTCTCAGAGTCCGAGTTCGAACTTTCGAAGCCGTTGAGCATAGCAGGGACATATCAGCGAACACACACCTACTTCAATTGTCGAAGACATCAAGCAAACGGCTCGAGTTGGTGACGCAGCCAAGTAACTTATATTGCTATCAGCTATAGGCAGCTACATCATGCAGGCATGGAGCGAAGCTGGACGTGACACCATGGATACATTGCCATTTGTAAGGCTTAGTTGCTAAATTTTAATATTATTAACAAAACTCTTTGACAATAAATAAACAATTATTATACAATACGCGACTTCTTCTTATTATTTGGAGGGGATACAGGCTTTCGGTTCAGCTGGTAGGACGAAAAAATGCTGAACAGAATGACTTGGCCAATGAACTTGATATATGGTCAGCAAGTTCGTTGCTTAAGTCTTTTTTGTTTACATTTTGTATGGAAAATTTCCCTGCGAAACGGTCGTTTTTATCTCCTGCTCCTTCGTTATCCTTTCAATTCCAAAAGGACATACGTTTTCGTGCTCCTGGGCATGGACTCTATCAAACTGCATACCAGGATGACTAGGATTGCACAAAAAAATTTTCTGAAAAAATTTGCAGGGGGTTGTCGCAAAATGTGGCCCGAAAACACAAAATGTCCTTTTACTCGGATACTACAAGGACTACAAGGATGTCCTTTGGTGTCCAAGTAGTGCTCCTTGAGAGCTTTCAGAATATACCATCCGAAGGACGAAAGTCCTTACAGGAGCTGAGAAAAACAGTAATTTTCGTATACAGAAAATAGCGAATATCTCCTGAATCCTTGCCAGGATCAGGACGAAATTGGTGCTAAACGATTCCCTTTTAAAAGGACTATCAGATTGGTGAAGGACATCCAGATCGTCCTTGTGGTTCCGGAGGAAATAGGGATTTTGTGTTTTTGACCACTTCACTCGCGCCCTGAGGCTGAAATTTTCTAAGTTGATGGACATTTAGATGACCCCATATTTTTTTGATGGCAATCGATAAAGTCTCGTCCTGTGAGTGCCGGAAACCAAGAATTTTGGAAATGCGACCTAATCCTGCCGAGATATGGCCAAGTATCTTTAGAGGATTGTCTGTGCTTGGCAGCCCTTTGTGGTATGCAACACTTTTTGCAAAACTATTGCAATGCAAATTAGCATTGCATACTTTTAGGATTGGTAATTTGCGGAGACAACAACCAACAAAATCATTCCATTGCATACTTTAAAGAGCTGCCAACCGCCGACAATCCTCTAAAGAAAAGTGGCCATAGCTCAGCAGGATTAGATCGCATTTCTAAAATTCTTGGTTTCCGGCACTCACAGGACGAGACTTTATCCTTGTAGTATCCGAGTAAAAGGACATTTTGTGTTTTCGGGCCACATTTTGCGACAACCCCCTGCAAATTTTTTCAGAAAATTTTTTTGTGCAATCCTAGTCATCCTGGTATGCAGTTTGATAGAGTCCATGCCCAGGAGCACGAAAACGTATGTCCTTTTGGAATTGAAAGGATAAGGAAGGAGCAGGAGATAAAAAACGACCGTTTTGCATGGAAATTTTCCATACAAAATGTAAACAAAAAAGACTTAAGCACGAACTTGCTGACCATATATCAAGTTCATTGGCCAAGTCATTCTGTTCAGTATTTTTTCGTCTTGCCAGCTGAACCGAAAGCCTGTATCCCCTCAAAATAATAAGAAGTCACGTACTGTATAATAATTGTTTATTTATTGCCAAAGAGTTTTGTTAATAATACTAAAATTTAACAATTTTACGACTAAAATTAGACATAAATGTTGTTATCACAAATAATAATGACTACATACAAAAGAATACAAATAAAGAAACATTAACAAAGCAACTTTAAAGTTGAGCTATTGTAAAGAATAAAAATACAAAGAATGTATTAATGCTTTAATTAAAATAAAAGTAATTGAGTCAGCATGCCTTCAACAGGACTAGCAGCAATTGTTATTGTTATTGCCGCAGATGCTGATGATGTTGTAGCCCTCAGGATGAGTAACTCTTCAGGATGTGTGTAGATCCGACTGAGTAGCCAGGTATCGTTTATAATGAAGTCCTGCGTTCGCTGCACTTATCTATATTTAAAATGCTTATGGATTATTGAAAATACAAAAGCAAATTGCAATCAGGCCTGGCTGCCTTGCTTTAAAGCCCGATAATATTTATGCTTATAGTATAAAAATTGAGTTTTACGTTTGGTTTACAATTAAAACATATCTATTTATTTACTCGTTATTTGTATATTGTGTTTTCTATTTGTGTGAGTTTTTGCCTATGTTACAAGGGATAAATTATATTGCGCGTATTTGTATCCTACAACATGCATATGCTTGAGCAATGCACAAATATGTATGTATATAGTATATGTGTTTAGTATATATGTATATCGCAGGCATATACATATACACATATGTATATGCCTTTGTACATATATGTACATAAATTGTGTATAAGTATTTCTATATGTACTTGCATATTCTTGTCAACATTTATCATTAAGTTTTAATCGTCTTACAAAGAATGCGAAGAATTAGAGGTACGTTTTCTAAAATAATTCTGAATCCGATTCCCAACGGATCGGCACAACTTTATGCTTACCATTTAAATTTGTTTTATGTATGAATGTACTACATATATATAAATATATGTAGTATATATGTATGTAAAACAATTTGCATATGCAAAACTGGGACAATAATTTTGAGAAAAGTGTGTGCCACAATGCTTTGGAAATCGTGTGAGAAAATATGAGTTATCCAACGATGTAGGTTTGACTAAACCTAAGGTATTGGCTACAAGAGACTTCAAATTTGTCGAGAATTGAGATTCGAAATTGTTGCTAACTATTTTTGTGTGTTTGTTTAGTTTTGTTCTCAATTGCTGCTGCTGCTGATGTTAACACGGAATGTAAACAGAGCAAGCTCAACTGATGCTAGAAAGAGAGATAGTATAGAGAGATTCAACGAACTGTGCACGGGACAGTGGACGGAGCTCAGATGCCAGCGTAGAGGGGCAGCTTGGCTGTTTCCACCTTGTCCACCACCTTGAACGAGGGGAAGAGCCCGCCCTGATTAGTACGCGTATTCTTGCCCTTGGAGTTGCCATCCCAGTGGTTGCCAGCAACCGAGACCAGATCGCCCACCTTTAGCTGAAGATCCTCGTGGGAGCGAGGCTTGTGCGCAATGACAGCGCGACGATTGTGCGGATTCTGTCCACCATAGTAATAAATGTCGTCCAGCGATTTAAAGCGATGCGCTGCATCCGGATACATGGTCTGCATTATCTCATACGCCACACGGCACACCTGCGAGGAGAATGTGCACACCACATAGTCCGACATGGACAGCAGATGAATGTCCAAAATGATGCCATTTAATGCAGTGCCCGTGTACCGTGTGGATACCGCCGCCATGCGTGCCACCTCCGGATCACCAATGATGGTATACTGTGGATACTTTCGTCGCGCCTCCTCAATGACATGCGCATCGTCCGAGGCGAGAAAGATGCGGCGAACCACAGTAGTTCCATTAATCTCCAGCGTGCGATAATAGTCCTCCACATGCGTCATATACTCCTCAATGCCATGGAAGGCTGCCTCGGTGCCGACCTTGTCTGTTCGACGCACATGCACTCTAAATGGCAAAGCAGAACAGATATGTTAAACTAAAGCAGTCAGTACAAAAGATTCAGTTCAGCACTTACCCTACAATGGGTCGCTCCCAGCCTAGATTACGCATGCCGGCGTTCAGAAAGTCTCGCGTTGCAGTTTGTGGACGGAGCAGATATTTAAGAAACTGTCCCACCCACCAGACAATGGGATCGCCATGCAGTCGCTTTAGTCGAGGTGCCAAATCCTCTGGCACAGCCAGCGGCAAATATGGCGGACGCGGCATTAGCGAGTCAATGATGGGCAGCACCAGCACCTGGGTATTAGACTTGCCCGGCCAGTTGTAGGCATTGGCTGTGCCCGCATCATGGCAGCTATTCGACACCGGACGAAACACTTCCTCCCAGCCACCCTTGTGATAGCGCCAGCCACGCGACTTGAGAATCAGAGTGCGCTCCGTGGCATAGGCCACAATAAAACAATAGACCACATGATGCAGTTGGCAGCCATAGCCACAGCCCTTGTTTAGCTTGCAGACAAGCTTACGTGCCGTTTGGCAGTCTGTGGGATTTTGCAAATGATGCAGGCGCCGCTGCACCAAGTCGCTCAGCTCGTTTGACTCCTTTTCACGCCATGCTTCGTAGCCATCGACGCGACGCAGCTGCTCCATGTCGCTTAGCAGCGAACGCTTGTGCTCTGCACCCTGTAACAGCACCTGCTGTATAGACTGCTCCAGCTCCTTCCCGCTTCCATTTGAGCCAGTAGCCACCAGTCGACCTATTTTGCCCAGCTCACTGCTAAAGTAATTCCAAATCTCAGCTATGTTTGTTTGCACACGCCGGCGCGTCAACTCATATTCAAGACTAGGCTCCACGCCCGCTTGCCCGCCTAACTCCTGCTTTGGCTCAGAGCCGACAGTTGCTGCTTCGCCATCCGCCTGCGCTACATCGAAAAGCGCCGGATCGACCAGCGCATCACCGCCAGCCATTAATCTATTTGTATTTTGCGCATCGCTCTCCAGTCGTTGAATTAGCTTCTGTGCGCTCTGCTTGTCTAACTGCTCGCTGTAAAAGCCAACAGATAATAACAGCAATTAGCATGTACAAATCTATATGTAAATTAATGTGTATACATACGCGTCTACATATGAATCTGTGTTAATGTGTGCGTGTGTTTACGTATGCTTGCGTCGTAATTCGCCAGCGTGTCGTGGCATAAGCAGCAAAGAATACAGAAATTCTAAACGAGTGCTTTTTTGCATATTGTAAGAAAAAATGAAACGCAGGGGCGTTGTTGATAAGCTTAAGCCGCTTGTGGCATGTAGATTGGTGTGTTTGTTTACATGCACGCAGAGGCACACACACACACGCTCACACACAAACACAGATATGAAGAGGTACTCACCTCATCAACTCATCAATGAGCAGCTTGAGCTCCTCGTTACGCTGCCTGGTGTGCTCCAGCAACTGCAGCGCTTGGTTGATGCGCCGCGTATTGATCTCGCTCTCACCTGTGGTTAGTGATAGGGGTCCTTGACTGCCTTGGGTGATTGTCAGCTTGAGTACAAACACAAAGAGTAGCACCATCCAGGCAAATACAAAGATAATTAGCGCACGCACCCATGAATAAGCCGATGTGCCAAACAGCTGTCGCACCAGCAACATTGTATATAAATAAACTGTGAATTTTGAATTGCTCCTAAGCGCCTTACACGACGCCCCCTAAAATCGTGTTGGCCGTATTTTTGACCGTGTTTATGACGTTGTTGTTCTACTATTTAACTCCTTATTGTTGAGCGGGTGCTTGTGGCAAAGGCCGAGAGTATTGGTGCCTGCAGCACACATAAATCATGGATTCTTATACAAAGTTTTTCGTATTTGGCGCATAGTCACAACTTTTTTTTCTATCTTCGGGTTTTTAACAAGTGCAATATGTACATTCGCGGCGATCGCTTGGAGCTTAAAGCCCGACAACAACAACAATGGTAAGGTAATTACAGAACCACACGATTAGAGCTCAATAGAAAAAAATAATAAAAATATAATGCCAAATAGGAGACTATCGGTATCGTATCGATATAGACATGTATTCGCTAATCCGATAGACAACCACATCCCTAATCGCGCATTCGATACAGGCACAGATAACGCGATAGGCAGCTAAGTGAGGATAATCGACAGACCAAGGCGCGCAAATCAAACTGACGAAACGCTGTTCATCGTCAATTTCTGACTGTTTAGATCCTGAGGAGTCCACGGTGTGGACCGTAAAGTTGAAGTTGAATGCGTTGAATTTGTGTGCAAATGTGGGGTGTACTCTTAATATTTCACAATTTATTTGGACTTATGCTATTAATAAAAATGTTCATAATTTTGAGATGGTTTTTGCATGTTACAGAAACGGGAACAATTTCAAATTCCACGCCGAAGTAGTAGAACTTAAATTTACCGTGACTGGTCCGAGACTGACACACATACTTCAAAATGCCAATTCTTGGTTGGCGCCAATTCGCAATTAAAATTTAGTTTGTTAAATCAAATAAAAAATTATTATCATAAATTATAAAAAATTCAGTATTATATATAGTATTTTAAAAAAAAGTCGTACACATAAATTATAAATTATATTATTACAATTACGACCACAAAAATTTCGAACTGCTTTGAATGAGTGGTTTTTGTAGTTTGTTAAATTGATGGTGTTTCTTGTTGTTTTGCTTAGTCGCGATCCGCGACATTTAGTGCTCCATGAGTAATGTGTTTATGTGTGTGAGTGTATGTATATTTATGCAAGTGTGCATGTGCGTTGGGCATGTGTAGTGTATATGATGTGCGTTGTATGTTGTTTGCTGTTGTTGTTGTTGTTGATGATGATGATAAGAGAGTGGGGAGAAGTGAGAGGGTGCAGGACATGAGAATTATGCCAAGGACGATGAGTTCATGCGACAAGTTTTTTTTTGATTTATTGTTAAATTTTAATACTTATATAAATTACTTTTATTATAATTATTGTTTTTTGTTATTTTTTAATCCATTTCTTGTATGTAGTGGGCAACTGCGGCATTTGTAAATTTTAATATGTAAATGTTGGTTTTTTTGTTTTGTTTTGTTTACTATTCGTTATCTTTTTTGTTTCATTGTGTAAAAATATCAATTTTTCTGCTTTAATAGTTCCTATGTTGTATGTATGAATTTGCATTTCGTTACTCATTTAATTTTCTATTAACGCTGCTGTAATAAAGGAGAGTCCGTTATGGCCATTTCTCATCATCAATTATTATTAGTTTTCTTTTTGTTTACCATTTTCCTTTCTGCATATATCCACATTTTAATCATAATCTCCTTTTACGCTCGCACTATGTCCTATATATTGTTTTTCTTCTTCTTTTAATTACTATATATTCTCTTTTGATGTGTGCAGTTTAGTTTTTGTTTAATAAAAAAATGGGGCATCCTGGTACTGGTTCTGTTTCTGTTTAACGGGCAATGCACTTGCCCAGCAGCTCTGCGGCTTACGTTAATGTTAATGTTACTCTTGTGTTGCTCTTGTGATCTCTGTGCTGTGCTTGGTTATAGTTCTCTATTCGTTCTCCATTCTGTTCTCGTTGTGGGTGCTGTATGGTTTGTGAGTGTATGGTGTGTATTTAGTGTGGTGTGGTGTGTGTGTGTGTGTGTGTGAGTGTGTGTGGTGTGTTTGTTACACTTCTCGTATATGTTTTGTATATATATGTATATTATATATTATATGTATAATTAGTTGCTTAATGGTAATTTTTCTTTTTGAATGTTGTTGTGGCAAAGTGTAGGTAATGTTGCTCTCTCTTTCTCTCTGTCTCTCACTTTATATCGACGACTCAACTGCACTACATGTCTTTCCACCAGATACGCAGATACGTTACCCGAAGAGGACACCGATTTTGATTTCGATGCCGGGCTTGGGTTTGGACTCCTGGGCATCGGCTGCAGCTCAATCGCTGCGCATTTTCTTCAGATCCGGTGATTTATCACCGACAGCAGAATTCGCGCTTGTCTCCATATCGCAATGCAGCGCTGATCGCTTCTGCCCAATGGAGGGCGCCGTTAGCATCGCTTCCGCCGTCGTTCCCTCTGACAGATGCTGCAGCTTGTTGCTGGCACGCAAATTGCTGCTGCTGCTGTTGCTCTCATCAGCCTCTAGCTCTTCGTCCTCATCATCATCCTCATCCTCGTCGTCTCCCTCCTCATCGTCCTCGTCCTCCGCAACAATGGCGTTAGTAAGCCCAAGAATGCCATTGCCGGCAGTGCCATTACCATTTCCGTTGGCGGCAGCTGCTCCTACTCCAATTGCAACTGGGACAACTTCTGTTGCTGTTGACTGCGCAGCACTCTGACCATTGTGCGGCGTAGCTTGTGTACCAGCTGATGCTGCTACTGCTGCTGCTGCGGCTGCTGTTGCTGGCAGTCGGTTGCCAGTTGTCTTTAGTGGCGCCTCCAGGTTACTTTCCGAGTCGGAGGCAAGCGGTGTGCCACCACCGAGCGGCTCACCATCCTCTGTCGATGTGGTGGCTGTAGTCTGTGTAGTGTTGTCATCAATGATCGGCTCCTGTGAGGTTGAATCGTTCGAAACAAAGTTCGAGTCACCATCCTGCAGGGCGGCAGTGTTACTGTTGTTCTTGACGGCATCCGAGGCGCTCAACGGCGTCAAGGCAATCGGATTGGTGTTTTCATTTTCAGTTTCCGATTCTGTGGCCGTGTTGCGTCCGCCACCTGCTTAAACACAATAAAACATAATTAATCAGAGAAAAACTAAGCTACCAAAGAGTAAGCAGGGAAGTTGTTGACATACCTGCACCCAGACTTTCATCGTCAACATCAACGCCGACGCCATCGTTGGTGTCCTCGCCATCGAGTTCTTTGCTGTTGCTGGTGGACTTGCTAAGGCTGCCATTTGTGTTGATTGCAGTGCCGGGCGGAGGCATATCATCGAGCAGCTCCGGACTAAGATCGTTGGCCACGTAGTGCGCCCAAAGTGCCAATTCGACGCGATGTGGTGACCAGTGCGGCGTATCGCCGCCAACCTCAGCATTCAGACGCTCCACTGTCGACTGTATGTGTTGCACAAAGTTGAGGTACTCCTTGGTCGTGTAGTCGATGCCTTCGATCTCGGGTATGGCCATCAGACACTCATCAGCCATAAAAGGCGCCGAATCCGGCGCGGCGGCTGTCAGCAGGGCGGATGCCATTGTGGTGCCGACACCCTTGAGGTTTGATAAAGCTGTAATCGCCTGCTCCAGATTTGGTAGCTTGCGGAAGGCCTTCTTGGTCTCCTGCATAACAGCACGCGGCGTATTCACCTTGACCAAGTACGATAGCTGCGGATAGAATTTGCCGCGAGACTGTTTCCACTTCATGGTCTGCACCAGCTCATCATACACCAGATGCGCATCCTTCCCTCGTGCCTTTATCAAATTAGGCAGCTCGTTCTGATACCACTGATCCAAGCGTATTAGCTCCTGTGGCTTCTTGCTGCGCTTCTCCGCCTTCATCTTCAGCACCTGCGGATACAGCTTGTAACAGTATTCGAACTGTGAGGTGCTGCCGTTCTCGAAAAACGATGCCGTGGCTTTACCGTTCGACATTATGCTCTTTTTTTGATCGTTGCTATGGGGCCTGGGAGATAATGATGGTTATGTTGGTTGTTTGGTGAAGACGAAGAGAATGCAGCACTGAGATGTTGCCACAAGCTCTTACTGTGCCTTGATCTGTCTGTTGTCTTTTATATGTATTCTTTTATCCTTTTTACTGTTAATGCTATTTATCGATAAGAGAACGTAGTTTTTTCAATCGTTTTGTTTTTGTTGTTTATATTTTTGTTGTTGACGTTGTGTTGTTCAGCGCCGGCGAAACGTTGGCATGAAAATAGAAGAAGAAGAATAGGTTAGTTTAGTGAGCAAAAAGGCGCACATACATATGTACATATTCAACAAAAGAGAACCAAATTAGCAGTACAACATTTACATTCATACATATGTACATACATACATCTATGTACATATGTATGTAGTATGTACAAATGTAAGTGCGTACATATATCCAATGCACATATGCGTCTGTGCATTTGCATGTGTGTAGCTTGTGTCAGTTTGTACGTCTGCTTTGGCTAAATAATTGTTAATTTTAATAACTGTAACTATCTGCTTCTCGCACTCTCTTTCTCTCACACTCTCTTCCTGGCAATTTATCAACATTTCCAATAAACGATAATCACATTTCATTTGCAATTTGCAATTTTCAGCGCACAGCACAGCACCAAATCGAATTTTTACTCTCCACTAAAGCAGCAGTAGCCGTAGTTCCACACAACACACAGTCAGTCAGTCGGCAGTCGGGTTCTTTTCAGTCTTTCGTTGTCGGTCTTTCGCACGCACACCAGCAAACATGCACACAAATACACGCTCACAAAAACAGCACGCACACTACCACCACACACACACTCACTTACACACGACATACATAAATGCACACATACACATTTATATATGAATGCGAAACGGGGCAATGAAATTTCTTTTCATATATTGTATTTTGAATATGGGAAAAAGGAAAGCAACAACAAAAACAACAAATAGCAGCAACAACTGTGTACTGCTGCTGCTTGTAGCAGCGCAGCGGCAACGACCAGCGAGAGAGACCGACCAGCCAAATAATAAGATTCATCAAAAGCGCGATACGACGAATTGAATTTACATTTGTGTATTTTGCACAAACTAACAAACTAAAACATAACATCATTGAGGCACAGTTTGTTGAGTTTGAGAGCTGTTTGTTGTCGGAGTCGCAGGCAGTCGCAATCACAATCTCGTAGCCGTAGCCGTAGTCTCAATTTCAGTCAGTTTCAGTCTTGTTAGCCGTTGCCTTAGCCAGAGGCCAGCGAAATGCGAACGCGAACGTGAATATTTATTCGTATATGCGAATGCAGCTGCTGCTGTGTGCTTACCTTTAAAGCTGTTTTTTTTTTTGTACAAAAAAATGTTTTGTTGCTTCTGTGGTTCCACTGCTTGCCGCTCTCTCGGTGTCAAGGCTTAGACGCTCTTGGCTGGGCTTTATATTATTATTGTGTATGTTATTCTTATTTAATTATAATTTCTTGTAATGCGTTACGACCGTTTTCTCGTACTAAGTATCTCTTTTTTTATATTGAATATTAAACAATTTCGCTTGCGACCCGCCGCTTTAGTTGCCGCCTGTCTTTCGTTCTGTCCACAGCGAGGCAGTCAGCCAAACAACCAGAGTCAGAGCCAGCCAGCTATAAAGCTGGCAGTCGTAGTAGTCGTCGCTCTGCCTCTGCCTCAATAGCACAGTGGCGTCGCCGAACGGGGGCTGTTGTAATGCAGAAGGATGCAGCTGTACAGCAACAGAGCACAACAGAACAGAACAGAACACAGCAAAAAATGAAAAACTTCAACAATTGCAGGAGCGCCCCTTATCTCTACAGCTCGAACCGAATTACCACAACTGGCACTCAAGCTGTTGTATCTTGCATTTGACAGTTGAAGCAGCGCACCCCTTGTTGCCGCACGACTGTGTGTAACTATAGCTGTAGCTGTAGCTATGGTTGTGTACGCACCGCTTTATCGTCGTTTCCACTTTCAAACGTTCATTCGTATTCAATGTTTGTCGCTGTTCGCATTCACTGGCAGTGTAGCATTTGACACCGGCGTCGCTCAGCGTCCTACGGGGGTTGCAACTGTTGTAGTTATTTGTGTTGTTTTTTTTTTTTTTTTTTAATACGCATGTGTACACACATCAGTTGACGATCAACAATGGCATTAATCCGGTATGCGAAATAAGAATTGCGTCCCTGTTATCGGCGCCCCTGCCAATTTATCGCTTCATATACATTCACATTCAAAATGCTATGGATGTGCATGTGTGTAGTGTACGTGTATATACATATGCATGGATGTACGCTCGTTATTGTATGGTCGTGTGCTCGCTAGCATTCGTTCGTTACCATCTGCGGCTTTCTCGTCGTCTTTAGCGTCATTTGCGCTTTGCCATCCTGATTCGTTGTCGTTGGTCGTTGCTGTTGTTGTTGTTGGCTCATTTTTATACTTACCCTATTCGTCGATTTTGACGACGCGTATAGCAGCTGCAATTTAGCTCGCTCTCTGTAGCTGTTGACTGTTTGTGGTTCGCTTATTTTTACCCTATGTTCGTTTCATGCACACACACACACACACACGCTCACATCTGTATCCGTCATGTTCACGTTCCATACACACATGTTGTTGCTGTTGCTGAAGCAGGGTTGCCACATCGAGCGTTAATATCAACTTCAAACGAGTTTTACATGTACGAAATGTGAATATGAATCTGAAATTCGAATCAGATATTGCCAGCAATTGCATGAAAGAAACAATTGCTGCTGCCACTGCAAATTATTAATGATAATTATAATTATGCGACGCTTGATGGTTGAACGACGACATTGGTCGCTGCTTCTCTCGTTCTATCTCTCTCTCTCTCTCTTATTCCTCTATCGTTCTATCGCTCTTTGTACAAATATACCCTGCAATATAGCGAAAGCTAACTACATACAAAAGTTTAAAAGCCGTAGATACATTTATAGCGTGTAGTATGGGCTAAGGCGTAACACACGGATGCACAATGGTGGTGTTCGTGAGCCACGGGCTAATACACGCAACTAATACTCAGGAAATTATTTTGAAATCCACTATTGTTTGTACATACAGCTGTGTTCATGGAAAAAGCCAACAAATTGGGTTGGCCAACAAAAGATCGACTTAATACTGAATAAATGTAGAAAACATTTGTAAGATATGTGAAAATAAAAAATACAAAATAATTAAAATAAAAACCTACTCCCATTCTGTGATCTCTTTTATATTTATTTAAAAAGAAAAGTTACTTTGATCTCCCTATTCGAGACTGAATAGGGCTTAATGGCAGATTCAGCTCATATATATATATATATATACAATTCATGCATGTAGAGTATAAGATTAGATTTTTATCCTTCGTGTCTTATTTGGTGTCGTAATTCTCGCATTGTTATCTGAAAAATATATTAAATAAATTAGAATAAAGAAGTTACAAGTAAGCTCTACGGTGATACGGTTGAAACTGCAATATCAAGATACATAGTCTGTTAGATACATTTTGTCATATGCATGACAACAACATATAAAAATTTAATTATATTATTTACCTTTAAAGATCAGTGAGTATTTCATTTGCAATAGTTACAATCGTCTTAAAAAGATCTTAGAACTGATGACAAAATGAATAAAATAAAATATTACGTACATAACAGAGGATTACATGAATGTAATATCATACGTAATCCAAGTTTTGGAGAGCGTAGGCTCGCTAGGATGTCGGGTTTAAGTTAGCAAAAAAAAAATTAGGACCTTTGTACTTAAACATAACAGAATGCTCCAGTACTACGGATTAGATACATTTTTTTTATTTAAATAACTAGAATTTGGAGATCGGCATGACTGTGCCGAGTATGAGCAATTGTGCCAATTATGTTTTAAGGTAATTATCATGGTGATCAGTAAACATAAATGCGAATGCGGGCTGTATTTGGGTGGATATTAATTCATATCTATATCTTCCAATCGTACTGGTTGCGTGTATGGTATAACCGATTTTTTGTTCACATCTCGGGAGAGCGCCTTACGCATGTCTACAAGATTCAAGAATACGCAAAGAATAATAAAAAGTTTACAATGCATATATGTACATATACATATGAATGTATTTATATTTATTTAAGCTATAGCTACTCACCATACGCATCCTCATCTTGGTCGCCCGAATAATACTCGAGTATAGTGCGATAGATGATGTATCCTAGATTCTTATACATGTTTATGGCCACTTGGTTGCTCTTACGCACAAACAAGTCCACGAAGTATGCGCGTTTTCTATAATTTACAATGCTTACAATTGTACACAATTACAATTCTTACAATTATGTACTCACTTCTCTGATATATCCTCTAGGAAGCTCATCAGTAGGGCCGCCAGCCCTAATCTTCTATAGTCCGGTGAGACTGTTAGAGCCGTTACGTGTCCATGCCAATTGTCTCCATGTCCTTCCACCTTGCCCATGACTGAAAACGCATGGAAAGATTTTAATAAAATAAACCATTCAACAGAGAACTTAATAAACAAAAAATTTGTTATTTTTATACTTCCATTTATAGCGTTCTAAATATGTCTATAAATGTAGACATGTATTATGTATATTTAGAATATGCACGTTTACATTTAAGCAAAAACTTACTGTAGCCCATGATTTGCCCACTAGGCGACTCAGCCAGTTGAAAGTACTCCGGCCATTTGGCCAGGTATTGTGTATAGAAGGAAAGGCCATAAGTCTCCGTGAGTGGATCAAAATTCCTAAAACGGAGACCCAATTAATAACATTAGACAGCGCACAGTTCGACGGCAACTGATGAAACTACAATTACTTACACATTGTTAAATTTAAAAAGATCGTCGCAGGTGAATGGTCGCAATGTTGTCATAATTGTTATATTAAATTAAATTAGTCTTGTCCCACCGGTGCCAAGGGCCTTACCTGCAATCACACAACGTGAGCGAAATTTATTATCGATAGGCCGATAACATTAATAGCCACTGAATGATGGAGGTTGGCTACACAATGACGTCACAATATAAATATGTCTTGACGATTAGCGTTCAGTTGCTATATAAATTTTTAAAATTCAGCCATCTTATATTTTTATATACTATTATTAGAGATTAACTTGAGTGGCGGCAGCATTTTGACTTTATGCGATAGACGTTTGATAATTTGTGACGTCACGCACAGGACAACTCGCCGAAGCATCGAAATTGTTATACCTCCAACCATGCAAAAGGACAACAGGAAGTGAGTTGAGCGCAACAACAAAGTCATTTGCAGTTTGTTAGTTTAGCTTTTAGTTAGTGTATACATGCATACGGCTCACAATATGCCATATTGCTCTTGAGTGTGTGCACAGTGATAATTTAGTAAGCTCTACGAGCAGGCGACAGTGAAGCGTGCAACAGTTGCCATTGTAATTGTTGCATATGTTACATATGTCTGAGCATATGCAAATATAGTGTGGAGCATGGAATTGCAGTTAGGTGGTAGTGCGCTGTCATCTGCGGCAAAAAGCAAGCTGCGGGATTGCGGCAATTTGACGCGCGATGATTTTGACGGCGGGCCGGTTAGCATCGACGAAATCGAGCCAGGTCTCTTTCTAGGTACGCAATTTCTTCTTCTGTGTAAGTCAAGCTAGTCAAGTGCTAATTGGAATATGATATGCCGCCCCACAGGTAATCTGACTGCAGCCACACACATGGAGACGCTCAGGTCATTTAAGATAACACATGTACTTACGTTGGATTCGGTCCCACTCCCCCAGCACATAGTGGAGGCGAGCTTCCTGACCACCAAATACGTGCAGAGTATGCAAGACTCGTAACACTTATCTCTTAACATTACAAGTACATTACATACGTTCGTTGCAGTTGCCGACATGACACGCGAGGATATACTACAGCATCTAGAGGCTTGTGTGGACTTTATAGTCGCAGCCTTGGAGCACGGTGGCAATGTGCTCGTGCATTGGTAAGTCCCTACCATGTTATACTTCATATATCGATTTACTTGTTCACTTTATTTATCTGGGCGCAGTTATTTTGGCGTCAGCCGCAGCTCCTCGGCCGTAATTGCGTATATTATGAAGCGTCACAATCTGGACTATCAGCCAGCGTATGAGCTGGTGAAAAACAAGCGTCGCTTTGTGCAGCCCAACGCTGGCTTTGTGGCCCAATTGAAGCTCTTTCGCCGCATGGGCTACAAGATAGATCACAGCTTTCAACGCTACACAATGCATCGTTTGCGTCTTGCTGGTGAGCAGATGCGCAAGGCAAAGATATTGCCACAGAGCTTCCACAATGTGGTGCGTCCTGATCCAGACATTGCACGCGAGAACCCCGAGCCAAGTGTTTATCGTTGTCGTCGCTGTCGGCGCATACTCGCTTCCAAATCGCATGTGCTTGAGCACAGACCACGCAACATGACAATGTCAGCAAACCACGACACCACTCAAGGTGACGCCATGCCAATGACAGCTGCGTGCAGCAGTAGCGAACCGCGTTTGCTGGAGCAGTTGGCGAATCGTATGCGCAAGTCATCGCTAGGCTCGCCTAGTCATGATTCTACAGGGGCATCGAATCAGTGCCGCAGCCTATTGTTTGTGGAGCCCATTGCGTGGATGCCACGCATTATGCTCAACACTCAAGGACGCCTCTACTGTCCCAAATGCGAGCAGAAGCTCGGCAACTTTAGCTGGATCAATGGTGAGTAACTCAAATATAAGGACAAGTAAATAATTCTCATGATCTTACCTTGCAGCTTGCCAATGTCCGTGTGGCGAGACCATGACACCTGCATTTTATTTAATACCTTCCAAGGTAGAGCTCTCCAAGGCCGTGCAGAATGTCCAGACAACTGTCTAAAGCTCTCTCGCTCATGTTTTCCAACGATACACGAATACTTAGCAACATTATTTAATGTTATAACATTGCGCAATAGCAAATGTAGTTCGAAATTTGCTGAAATAATTTATTTATTATATGTATGTAGTATGTACATATATATATACATATATATGTATATGAATTTTCGCTTTTGCATTCTGCTTAAACCAAAAACAAAAAATGTATTTACATAACTTTTGTATAAGTATTTTGCGCATTGTTGTGTGTGGTCTGGTCAAAGGCCATAGAAAAAAAATGTTAAAACCATAAATGTTAAAGCCTAAGATTTTTTCAATGACAATATTTAAAATTTAAAATGAAGCGCTTTCGTCTTAAATGTTGTAATTGTAATTGTATTTGTAATGTTGCATCAACAATTTAGAAAGAGAAACCAATTGCTTACACGAGAAAGAAAAGGAGCGCAAATCAAAGTAACTAGGAACATTTTGCTAAACAGTCTAGGAATAATGTCAGAGTAACGATTCACAGGCTTTATATTTATAATGTTGCATCATGAAAATGAATTGTCTTCCTTTTGTTGCACCAAATTGAACTTAAATTGCTTGCTCTTCCTACTCTGACAACTATTCTTTGCGTTGGCTATTGCAATTTAGAACAAATCAAAAGTTGAAACTATGAAAAGTTGTGTGAAATTTGTGAAATCAAACTTGTGATAGCTCAGTAGTTTCATCAACAAATAGCTTTTGTTGAAAGGCCGGCCGCCGTATTTACGATGATGAAAAGAAATCTCTTGAATTTTGTTTTAATTCAAACATAAGCATTTCAAGTTATATGTGCATGTGATATTGTCTACTAAATGTGCTTTTAATTTCCAAAAATTATGAAATGTTAAAGAGTTCTTTAAAAATATAGCGTTGTTATTAGATAAAGCTTGTCTTCCTGTCAACGATTCTGGAGTATTTTGCTCCAGATGAGTGTTGAAGTTTAAAGGATTATCATTGAAGGGAGCAACAAATAATGTTTAGGAAGTGGAAACGGTTTCGCTTCATAACCAACATTGCACATATTTAAACTGCAAATGTATTTGTTATATAAATGTACGTAATTCAAAATGTAAAACCAAATTAAATCATTTAAATTCAATCTGTGTGTAAAAATAAAACATCAAAACAGAGTTTGCTTTTCTCAATAATCAAATTGGCATTTGTGTTCTTAAGTGTGTGAAATGATTGCGCTCTTACCTGGCTTTTTGTTAAAGCTGCCCAGGTGCACCTTGCTCACGAGCCGCCGTGCACTTACTCAAGGGAGCTGTGAGCAAAAGTACTTGGCCACCTTTGATTTTGATTTGAGCATCATTGAGGAAGACTCTTATATGGCAGTAACCCGCTTGCTGCCGCCAGACCAGCGCACCAAGAAGTTATATGGCCAAATACAAGAGTCTGGATGGATTGCATTTATGCAGCAGGTACTGGAGACACTGCATCAGCAGCATGGCATTGGCGCTGCCAAGATTGCTCAGCAGGTGCGTGAAGTACCGGCGGTGCCGGGCATCTTGGGCTTGTTACGCCGCCTGGCCGCTCAGCGGGCTCACATTGACATGCACATTGTAAGCGATGCCAATTCCTTCTTCATCGAGCATTGGCTGGAGGCACATCAGCTGACTAACATATTCGCCGGCGTGCACACCAATCCGGCCAGTGTGGATTGCAATGAACTGCTGCAAATAATGCCCTACGAGCAACAGACACATTGCGATCTGTGTCCCCCGAATCTCTGCAAAGGCGGCGTCATGGCAAATCTAATGGCAGCCGTCCATGTACCTTATAAGCGTATCATTTATGTGGGCGACAGCTGCAATGATCTGTGCGCCATCGTGGCGCTACGACCTGGCGATATAGCCTGCATACGGTGTGGTGAGGAGCTGCATGCCAAACTCCCGGCGCATGAGCATCAACTGCGATGCGAATTACTGCATTGGCGCGATGGCGACGATCTGGAGCAACAGCTGTTTGATGATTGTCTAAGGAATTTGTAGTACCTACCAAAAAGAGCGTAGAGAGACATAGAGAGAGAGAGTGAAAGATAAAGCAAGACAGCGGGAGCGCACAGTTGGTAATAAGGCAAAATTATTAATGCTGCTGTTTTTATTTGACTTAAAATATATGCTTGTTGTTTATACATATGTACATATGTATATAGATATACACTATATATATATGTATGTATATACATACGAATTTACTTATGTGTCCTTAAAATTCTTTGAAAAATTAGATTTTTGTCCAAGTTTGCATTTTGTTTGCGCTTGCACGTGGCTTAAGTAGACAATATTTATTCATTAACTCTTTTGTAATTGTAGTTTTAGTTTTAGTTTAACGTTAGTTATTTCTACTTAGAGAAAATATGTGATTATATGCGATTTTACAATTTGTTGTTAACTAAAAACAAATACATACATATACATACATACGTACGTATGTATACAAAATTAAGTATGTATATTATGTTGTTTTCATAGTTTGCTTCAACTTGCTCTTGCTTGTGCTTAAGTATGTGTATTTATATGTATGTATGTGTGTGTGTGAGGATGAACAAGTTTTTGCTTTATCATAAATTACATGTATAATACAATCTTAAGAATATTTATGTATTAAACTTTGTTAACAAATAAGGAGAATCGAGCACAGAGACAGCTGCCGTCCAAAAAAAAATATATATATATATAAAAAGTATTTGTATGTATGATATTAAATGGACAATTGTACAAAATGAATTACAAAATTACATACTTGATGTATGTATGTATGAATGTGTGCATGCGCATACATAAATATGTATGGATGTTGCTGTTGGCGCTTCGTATTTTATTCTAGTTAAGGCTTAGCTTATAAATTGCAAGTAAAAAATGTTACGCTCTAATTATTGTATTTAGAGCTGCAGGGCATATAATTTATTGCCAATCACATACAACGACTTAGTGAATGTTACAATTAAACAAGAGCGAACACAGCGCCAAGAGCAAAGGGCGTACAGCGTTGCCAGTTAGATGAGAAATTTAAACGCAATATTGATTGACTGACCAACATGCATACATACATATGCAGGTACAATGCACACACACACACACACACACACTTCTAAATTGAACTAAAATGGAGCTATTCAACTCAATTTTCTTTTGTTGCAGTTTTGCAATGTATTTTGCAGTGTTGTATGTATATATAATATATAATTATGTTGACTAAACGCTAAATGAAACAAGTAATTCAACTTAAAGCATAAACATTAAACGACTTTTGTTGTTGTTGAAATTAAATGTATGTAAATGTAGTTATTTGTTGTTGTAGTTACAATTGCTCTCACTGTTGTTGTCATGTGATTGTTAAGAGCATGATTTTTCCTTTGCTTAAGTAACGTAATAATAGGATGGGGCATAAAATTAGTTTATAGTTACAATTATTAAGCATTTAAAATAACTAAAATTAGCGTTGTGAAAAAAAAAAACAAAAAAATATATATATATTTATAATTAGGTGTAAGAATTATTAACATACGCGTTTAAACTCTGCATACATATACATACATAGATAGCTTTGTTTTTGCTTTCATCTGCTTCTTTAATACTATGCACATAGGCGTGCATGCATGTGTTTGTGTGTGTGTGAGTCTGTTTGTTTATGTGGGTGAGTGTGAGTGTGTGTGTTGGTGTGTTGGTGAAACGCGACCCGCGCCTTACTACAAGTCCGTTAAAGTGCGCTTGGCACAATAACGTATAACCCCCACTCAGGCAACAACTGGAGGCGGTGGTATGCCAATGCTATTGTTTGCTGGCTTTGTGGTTGTTGCTGCCGTTGTGATGGCATTGCTGCTAGTTAGGGCGGGTGTTGCTGCTGCTGTTGTTGTTATTGTGGCGGCGGCGGCAATGGTTGTTGCTGTTGCTGCAGCAGCGGCATCATCATTGCTATTTCTATTGAAGCTGCTACATTGCATTGTGGCGATGTCCTGACTTTTGTTTAGCAGCTGCGGTGGCGTACGCTTCCCACTTACTGTGGTCAACGTGCCACAGCCAGCTCCAGCCGGCTCCACTGTGGCTGCCACTACCACTGAAGCGGGCACAAGCGGACTGAGAGCAGCTACAAGCTCTGTCTGCTGTACTGCTGGGACTGGCGACGCTGCTGGACTTGCAACTGTATCTGGTGCAATGGGCGATTCACTGTTGCTGCTGCAGCTGCCGCTACTGTTGTTACCATTGGTTGCAGGTGTACGCTTGGTGGGTTTTGCACGTGCACAGGGCACACAAAGCATGCCACTGTGTTCTCGCAGATTGGTGATGTGATCAATGCGGTACTCGTTCATCCACTTCACCTTTTTGTGCTTTACAGGCTTGGCGCTCTTGTCGCCGCCACCGGGTGACATTAATAATGCCGACGCCACATTCTGCAGTCCCTCAGGTCGTGTTGCGCCGCAGCGCATGCAAAACGAGCAGCGCTCACAGCTCCAGCGGCCTAAAATATATTTGGTTTAGTTGAAGATCTTCGCACAGCAACTCCATTTAGTCTTACCATCTGGCACGGTCTTGACACCAAGGCAATAAATGTGATAGCCACGATCGCATTGTTCGCAATAGAGCATCTTGCCGGGACTCTGGCTGCTGCGGCATTTGATGCAACACTTGCAGTCGGCACACTGCCAATTGTAGTTGCGCACGCGTCCCACCATGCGTTGGGGCATTTCGATGCAACTAGGATGAACTGCGAACAAATGTTAGGGTATATTAGCATTAATGTTTTTTTTGTATAGTTAAAGGCTTCTCACCTTTGCGCCGACAGCTGTAACAGCATATGAAGGCCTCGGGCATATCGCGTGCATTGCGATGTTGACTGCGGTGACAGACGCCACAGCCTCTTGAGGATATTAACCTGCCATGGGAACCGGACCCGTAGCTTGAGCTTGAGCTGGCGCTGTTGCTGCTCGCTTTGCTGCAACTGCTGGCGATGCTACTGCAGCTGCTGTCGCTATCGTTGCCATCGTTATCCTGTAGTACAATAAAATGTTGCAGCAGACCACACATCAATATAAGATAAATTATAAGAACTTACAGATTCGCCGCTGCTGCCGGCACTGCTGCTGCTGCTGCTGCTACTCTCATCATAGGACGAATTGTAGGCGCTGGCATTTCGATGACGCGCGCGCTGCATGCGTCGCGCCAACTTCCATTCTGACGGTTGCGCTTGCTGCGGCGCTGGCTTCTCAATCACCGTATTGATGGGATACGCTCTGCAAATAAATAAAAACTACTTAGTAATGATCACACGCTTGTTTCTTCTCTCTTACCTTAGCTCGGCGGGCGTTGGCTGGTGATAGTTGGACGTAAATTGGCCTGGCACAAGTGCCAGGGGATAGACATAATCCTCAGTAGGGCAGGCATCAGAGTCTCGCGGCTTCAGCAGCGTGGGTGGTTCAGGTATATTCTCCGCCTGAGCTGCATCACGCACCGAGCTAACAACGCTGCGTTGCAACAACGTTGAGCCAGGTGCCGTGCGTTCCACGGGCGTATTTATAGTGAATGTCTGCAGATCCAGGCAAGCAACACGCTCCTCCTTGCGGCTGGATACGCATAGGAAACGTTTAATATAATTTTACATTACTTTTTTAATATTTAAATATGATCTTCACTTACGTTTTATTAAAGTACACGTTCCATTTGCTGGCGGAGAGCATGGCGCGATCTCGTGCTTGGAGTCCACGTCCAGTGCCAACTGTAAGGCCGAGCGCCTTTTGCTTAGCTTCAATGTCACGTAAATGCTTTTGGCGTATGTACTCCTTGTATTCCTCGTACTTGTCATAAAAATCCGTATACATTATATCGAGAATGTCCGATGCCCAGACGGCCGTAATGCCTAGATCGCACATCTTTTCTGTGACAAGTCCTTTTTCCTGCAGCCAATTTCGCTCCTCCATGTCAATAGCTCGTCGCGGCAAATCGGGATATTTGCGCTTAAAGCTTGTGATACCCAAATAGAGTGCCACCTGCTCCTGGATCATAAATGTGTCGCGATTCTTTGACGGGCAGCAACCTTTGGGAGGCGGCCAATCATATTCAGCTATAGTGGATGCATAAAAGACCGTGCTGAAAAACAAACCAAACAATTATATAAATTATACAAATATTAAATATTATTTTTTAATCTTACTCTTCCGCCACGCAGATCTCCATTTTCTTCTTCTTTGGACGTTTGAGCGCTGAACTGATTACTGAATCGATGGAATAACCCTGATTAGAGTCCAGCATGCTGTTACTAACGCTGCTCAACATCGACGATTGTGATTCCTCATTGTTCAGAAACTCTAGTTGTCTATAAAGCGAAAGGTTTACAATGTTGTTTAATAATTTATAGTTACTCTTCGTTGACTTCTCACTTACTTTTGTGGTGTTAACGGTGGCTCCATGCTGGTCACCGATTGATTGCTGTTGTTCAAATCGGCGCTCATGCGCGTATCCTCCTCAAATACTTGTGGCGACTGCAAAGCCGCAAAACAAAAAAAGAATGAAAATTAATAAAGAAAACATGGAGAAAATTCGCTGCTGCTGCATTGCTTTAGGTTTAACAATACAAGCCGGCAATGCCACAAAGCTACCGCATATAAGCAAAGAGAGCGCACAAGAGCAAAGAGCAGTAGCTTTAATAATCCAAGCATTGCAGCAAAGTCAAGAGTAAGTGACGGCATTGCCAGCATGTATAAAAAATAAGAGCACTATGTGCAAATGTATGTGTGAGGGAAAAGTGACAAGCGCGCATACACTAACAACAACAGTTGTAAATAGCGCCAATGTAAGGTTTCGCTCGTAGCCAAAACATGTAAAGTAAAGAGAGAGAGCCCGTGCAAGTGTGTGTGAGAGCACGAGCGCATAGGCAGCGCAGCAGGTGTGGTGAAGTCTGTTCAGTTGCTTGATGTTGTTTCCCACACACACACACACATAAGTACATACACACAGACAGACAACAACAGCACAAGAGAGGCAAAAGGTAAATTTAATGTGCAGCTGATTAAAATCACAGGTGAAGAGACAATTTGCTAAAACACACACACACACATACACACATACACATGCGCCTGCTGCTTGTTGCTCTGCTTCTTATTGCAACTGCATGCAATCATTTTTATTTTTTGCTAGTTGGCAATGAATGCAGCGCGCGCGCCTTAGATTTTAATTACGACACACACATACACATACAAATGCATCCATGTGTATGTGCGGCGTTTGTAAGCAACATTTTACGTAATAAAACATAAACAAGCTGCAATCTTAAATACAACATGTATGTCATACATTCATACAAATGTATGTACGTATGTACACATGATCCATACATGCTTACACTTGTTGCTCTATACTAACCGGACTAAATAAACCCTTAAGTCGCTCCGGATCTGGCTGATGCTTGAGTCCGCCCACACAACGTGGTCGACTTTGGGCTATTGCCTTGGCCACTGCACTGGCCCCACGGCTCATTCGTGGCATGCGCGGCTGTCCGGGAGTTAAGCTCGCGCGATTGGAGTTGGACGAGTTGCCGGTGGAGCCGCCTCTAGAGCCGCGGCCACGCCCACGTCCACGTGTTGGCGTTACAGGCGGCAAAGCACTCGCAGTTTCATCTGCAATTAAATAAGAGAGCCGGCGTTAAAGAAATTGTATACGAAATAATCTCCGGTAGAGCAGGAAGCTATACTCACCACCGGAGTTGTTAAGCCCACTATAACTATTGCTGTCCTCATCTTGTGAATCACAGCGAATATTGTTGTTGTTGTTGGCGCGCAGCTGCTGTGTGGCCATAATGGATGAGAAATCATTTGGCTGAAAGATGACATCCGGCAGTGGATCCGATGAGGACAAAATTGTTGTAGGCGGCAGCATTGCAGCTGTTGATGATGATGCTGCTGCTGATGCAGTTGCAGCGCTGCCATTGCTGGTAGATGAGGAGGAGGAGCACATGGTGAGGTCAATTTGACCAAATGTGATGACATTGTTAATATTATCGCTATTGTTGTTTGTTTCCGCTGCAGCAGCAGCCATTGCCTCTGCGGCGGCGGCGGCTGCTGCTGCTGCTGCCGCCGCGGCCGCTGCCTGCGTCGCTGCTTTGCTCAGACGCCTGCGGGTTCCCTTTGCTGCTGGCGTCGTCGCTGGCGTTGTGCGTCGCGAAGCGCGTCTACTTGGCGTACGCATGCCGGTTGCCGTTAGCTGCGCCGCCGCTGCTGCTGTTGCCGTTGCTGTTGCCATGCCGCCAATAGCGTCCACAGCGGCATCATCATCGCCGCCTTCAGGATGCTCCAGCTGATTAAGCTCCGCCTGATTAGCCAGAGCGGGCAACGCTTCCGAGTTAAGCATCATTGGCTGCTCGGCGCTAACCATATCGATGGCCAAGCGTTTGCGCAGCAACTGAACGCGTCGTGACTTGACAGCGCTGTCGGCAGCGGTTGTTGCTGCTGCGGCGGCTGAGTTTATTATTGTGGGTGTTGCTTCATTGGCAGCATTGCGTTTGGGGCGACCACGTCGCTTGCCTGTGCTTGGTGTTGTTATTGTTGTTGTTGTTGCTGTCGCCGTCATTGCATTGTCACTGGCGTCGTCAAAGCCATGGAGCAATGTACCGTTACTTAGCCCATGCTCAGCGTGCATTGGGTGTTGCTGGTGGTGGTGATGGTGCAGGTGTTGTTGATGCAGCTGCTGCAGTGGCTCTTCCAGCTCAGTGTTGAGTATGCGCTCATGTTTCTGCTTACGACTGCGATGCGACGGCTGCTGGACTGCTGGAGTTGGTGCTACAATGGGCACGGGCGCTGGGGCTGCCACGCCGCTGCCCAAATTATGCGTCTGCTGGTCGTTCTCATTGTTGTCCAGACGTCGCTGCTTGTTGGGCGGTAACTGCAAGGTAAATTATAAGCGCGCATTGTAGTTGGCATTGGTGAGGGAATTGTGTAAACCGTTTGGTAATTTCGATTTAACTATTTTTTGAAACTTACCCCGCTTGTTAGAGATTCTGCGCAGGCCTCTGTCAGCAACTGTTGCTGCTGCTGCTGCTGACGCTTCAGCTGATGCTCATTGTTGTTGGTCAGCTGCAATTGTTGCTGTTGATTGTCAGACTTGTGATTAAGATTCGCATTAAGTTTTAAAAAAGGCAACGGCGACGCTGCTGATGCACCGGCTGCTGCTATTGCTATTGGTGTTGGCTCCATCTCGTAGGCACTTGGCATGAACATTAGCTGTGGACTGCCCTCGGGTGTGTCCAGTATCTCAATGGAATCAATAATGGGCTGTGCCGCAGCAGCAGCAACAGTTGCTGGACTGCCAGCTCCATTGGCCAGAAGGCGTTCAGTTAGTTGCGGATATTTGGCAGCAGCAGCGGAATTCAAACTGTTGTTAAAGCTTTTGGGCGGCGCTGTTAACTGACTGAGCAGTATATTCGAATTAGAAGACGGGGTGGGTGCTGCTGTGGCGGCTGCTGCTGCTGTTGGCGTAGCTGCTGCTGCTGCTGCCTGCGCCGCTTGCATGCGAAAACATTTGAGCAGCAAATTCTGTGATTGCGCTGGCGACATAGCTCGCTTGGTGGGCGGCGCATAGTTGTTGTTCGTGCTGGCAGCATGTGCGGGTGAGGAGCCCGGCGAGGGCGAAGATGTCAGATCCACCATTTCCACAATGTTATGTTGTGCCTGCTGCTGCTGTTTCAGCAACTGCTTCTGCGTTTGCGCTTCGATGCCATTGCTGGTGAGCGTTGGCGGCGGTGGATTATGAAATATTTTAGGATCATGCTCCTTGCTAAGCGCATCATCAATATCCATGTCATCGGAATTGCGACGCGGCTCCTCCAGCTCGATGCTATTGTTGACTTCGCCGCCGTTGGTCAACGTCAATCTCGAGCTGACGACCTTCTCTTCGAGCACAGCACGCACTTTATGCTTGGGCGAGCAAAGATTCTTAATGGTAAGCTTAAGCAACGGTTGCTGCGGCGATTCGCAGTTTGTTTTGATTGTCAGTTTGGGCACCAACTGTTGCTGTTGCTCCGGCTGCTGTTGCTGCTGCTGCTGCTCATCCTCCAGCTCTATGGACTTTGTTTTGATGGTTAACTTGGGTATGCTTTGTGCATTGTTTGCATCATGCGTCATAAACACTTGGTGTTGCTGCTGCTGCTGCTGCTCCTGATTGCCTGTCGCTGTTTTAATAGTAAGCTTTGGTATCTGTTGTTGTTGTTGTTGTGGCTGTTGTTGCTCCTCGCTGCTAATGCAGCTGCTGCCCGCATGTGTGGTCTTTATCATTAATTTGGGCACTGGCGGTGGCGGTTGCGTCTGCAGTTCAGCGGAACAGTAGCCTGTGGAAGAGCAGACTGAGCTGGAGGATGCTGAGGCGGGTGACAGGCTGCAGCTCATCAATTGCGTCTCGCTGCCATTGCCCTCCAGCTTGGTAGTCTTAATGGTTAGCTTAGGCAGCACCCCGATGGCGCCCGCCGTTGCAGCCGCTTTGGTGGGGCTATCGCCTCCTCCACTTCCGCCGCCCGCATCGTTCATTTTGATAAACAGCTTGGGTACAACGCTGCTCACACGCTCCTCATTGGCGGCACGAATGGTGAGTTTGGGCACAATATGTGCTTGGGGCTGGCTGCTTGGCTGCAGTTGCTCTTCTTCGGTGCAGGAGGATGAGGAGCAGGAGGAGGAGGAGGCACAGCCATCGGCATCCTGCGGTTTTAATGGACGTATTGTTATCTTGGGCACCACGCCTTCCTCCATCATTTGCCCCTGCCCCTTTGGACTTTGTGCTTGTGGCAACTGTATACGCAAGGGCTCCACACGCCGCTCATCGTTGCTCAGAGATTCGCTACTCGTATTGTGCTTCGATAGCTTTAATATGATCTTATGACTCCCGCTCCCACTGCCACTCCCGCTGCTTTTCTCTTCGCCATTTAGATCCAAAGCGGTGGCAGCCATTGTCGATGTCGCCGTTGTGGTTACGGTTGCTGCTGATGTTGCAGTGCTAATGCTGCTGCTGTTATCGTTGCTGCTATTCCTGGTGGTGCTGCTGCTGCTGTTGTTGTTGTTGGACAGCTGCTGCTCGTTATGCGCATCGTCGCGCAGTGTTTCCTGCGGCGGCGATGCTGTTGTGCTCGTTATTTGTCCCACTGACGGCAGCTCCTCCTCCTGCTGTTGCTGCTGCTGACGGCGCAGCCGTTGCTGTTGCAATGTTGCTGCTGCTGCGGATGTTGATGTAGTTGTTTCAGCTGCGGGCGACACATTCAATTGCTGTCGCTGTGCGGGCGACGATGTCGAGCTAACTTCCTGGCTGCCTTGATCCTTATCCAGCTGCTGCTGCTGGTGCTGGTGCTCAGCCCGATTCAGCAACTCTTGCTCCGGACTGTCAATTGTTGTTCTTGTTGTTGTTGACGGCTTGCAGTTGGCACTCGCACTTGAGTTCGAATTCGAATTTGAGCGCGGACTTATGTTGCTGCTGGAGCTTGAGTTGGAACTGGTACTGTTGTTGGAGCTGCTGCAGAGCGGTGTTGCTTCCAGGTTTACTGTTACTGTGGTTGATGATGTTGCTGCTAACTGTACTTGTTGTTGGCGTAAATCATTCATTGCGTTCTACCGTTATCCACGCCAATTGCTAAGGCTTCTACCTGCAACAACAAAATAAAACAAACAAAATTAGTGAGGTAAAATAACAAGCTGCAATTTATTATTCTAACGGATAGAACTTGACTCAATTTTTTTTTTAATATTTATAAATAGCAATCAAGCTTCAAATTGTTTTCGTTCTCATATTTTTGCAACAGTTTATGGTAGAAGCAATATAAACATAATCCGTTAGCTATTCATGTACATTGAATTACATTTCATTGAGTGTTAACTTCATTGCTATAGTAGACTATGCCAAAAAAGGAATGTTTACTACCGAAATTTAATTTTATCAATTTGAGAAAGTAACACAGATAAAAAGAAGTGATAAATTCAATAGTCAAATGGTACTACTAACGCTCTTAACGCCTCTTTGGCAACCATTGCGGCAACAATTGAATATTTGCCGCGCTCTGGCTAGCGGTGGACGCGTGCCCGGCACTAATCTTATTCTCGCCCTAAGCACCAAGTCTCGTTTTGGCCATACGGAACAGTTGATGTTGGCATTGGCAGGCACTTGGCTGCTGTTGCGTGTCATTTGCTTTCAACTAGCTGCAGAGGATAAACAGCCGGCAATATGCATGAAGCGGCATGAAGCTGATGATGCTGCTGTTGCTGCTGCTGATGACATAGACAGCGAACAAGAAGAGAAGTTGGGAACCTTTGGAATCGAATCGCAAGCATTGCCCAAACATGCAGCTATGCTTAATTATTTGGAGGAGGATTTTGATGCAACAAGCACTGATTGGCAGCATAAAGAGTGCAGTCAATAGAAATTTAAATAAAACAGAGTACCAACAGCAGTACATTGAACTCTAATCGTACACACACACACAGGCAGACAGACAAACGTATATGCATACATACATATGTGTAAACACACAAACACACGTTTGTGTATATGTAAACAGTAAAGAAATTGCCAAAAAAAAAATTAAATTATCTGTAATTTATGCAATTGTATTAAAATAAGCAACTGATTAAATTATATTTAATACTCGTATGTGAATGAACAATTTTGTAATACTTTTACGAATCAATTTTTTAAGCACGCGCATAAAGTTAAATAAATACATATTGTACTCTCAACTGTTAGTGCATATATGGGGGACATATTCACATGTACATATGTATATTTGTCTATGTTTGTGTTGTTTTGGTTGTGTTACTCTTATTGTACATTGCTATTTCACATAAAATAAAGTTGCCAAAGATAAACAACATCACACACACATACATACTTCCAAATTTACATGCTGATGTATTTTGCAATTTGTTTTTATGTACTTATGCATGAGGGCTCGCCAAATTATGATAAATGCGAGTCAAAACTGCTTTTTATAACCAAAAAGAAAAATATCCGCAAAACATTAAAGAGCGCAGCGCGCCAACATTAATTGTTAATAAATAAATGTGTGTGCGTACAAATTGTAAAGCGTGGAAACTGTGCAAGCGGCACACAGCTGTCGGTTATAGCAAAAGAAGAAGCATCAACAGCAGGGAGTTGAGAAAACCGCGCCACATTGGAACGCACAAAAACACAACACAGTAAAAGCAATAACAAGAACAAGAACGACAACAACAAATAAGCAGCAGAGAAGCGCGGCGGCAACGTCGATGCTGTTTCTATTGTATGTTGGCAACACTGTTTATATTCAACACAGTTGGAAATTCACCACGACACAGCGCACACACACATGCTCAAATTCACTAACACTAGCATGAAAGGCAATCGCCCGTGCCGCTGCATGGAGAAAAATACACATACATATAGAAACACACACACGCACACATATGCATTTAAGTCATATGTATATGCAGATGTATGTACTTTTTTTTTAAACATGCATGTATGCATATAACAAGCAAATGCATTTGTCTACCCCGCGCAAATGCCCGCTAATAGCACGGCCCTACCTAACAACAATAAGTCTTACAGCGGCAAAAACTCAGGCAGACATGTATGATGTATGTATATGTATGCACATGCATACATACGTATGTATTGCATGCCTAAAGGCACAAATATATTTAAAATCAGTGTGTGAGGAAAAACTTTAGTTATATAGCTGAAGACGCCGAAAACTGACCCGACAACAACAATAGCAACAACATCAGGCAGGCAATAAACTCACCATGCGGCAAAACGTCAGACAAAAGAAGATGGAGTAGAAGTTGAGCGCCTTCTCTTTGCATGCAATTCGCGTGTATATTGGTGTGCGCGTGTCTTTGTCGTTGTGTTAAGACATGAAACATGTTTTGTTGTTATTTGCACACTTTGTAAACATTTCGTTGCACTTTTTCGTATTAATTATTTAATATATATAAAATACATTTACTTAGGAGACCTATAGTCGGTACAAATTGCCCGTACTCGTACTCGTCTCGCTTACACACACAAACAAACATACACTACACATATACGCATACATAGAGAGAACACAACACACATACAGCCACAAGCGAAGCGCTCGGTTGTCCCACTTTCCGTGTATTGGTTTCGTACACTTTTCCACGCACTTTTTAACGATTGAAACAGCAGCAGACAAGACAACGACGCATTAAATGTATTTATTTAAAAAAAATGATCGGTACTTGTTAACTTTTAACTGCTTAAATGCATACGCAAACTTATTCGGCGCGCACCTATCGTTTTAACAACATTATAAAGTGTGAAACGCCTGCTCGCTGTCTGCTAGTGTTTTTTTCTTTACGCTAGAGCTGCAAAAACATCGGGCCACTATCGATAAAATTAATGTCCGAGGGAATTTTCCATTATCGATGCTTATTATTCGATACCTCGATGAAAAACTAAACCGAAAGGCCTTCAAATTAATATTCTATAATATTGATTATAAATTTACTTTAACTAATAAAATGATGTGGAAAATTATATTTTTTTCTAGTTTGAGTGATCAACGGAATTAGCAACTGTTATCCAGAGCAAAAGCAACCGACCAGTGTATAGTAAAATTACATGAAACAAGAAATCAGCAACTATTATCCATCGCAAAAGCGCCAGTATTTTAGTCGTAATCGAACAATAGTGGCGGCTTGTAAATATCTAAATGTAACCAAAAGCTAAGCACGAAATTGTACAGGACTTTGCACTAATTAAATGGTTTTATTGGTTTAAGACTGACTCAGATTGTTAAAAAGTTTCACAAACAACAATTTCAACATTCCGAATTGCTTAATAATAAAATACGTGGAAAAAATTCTACAGTTTAAACCACAGCAAAGTCTGCCCTTATTATCCTTGGTGGACGCCAGAAAAGAGTAGGAAAAAATACGAAAACAAGGGAAAATACTGCTGGATATACTAGGGTTACTTAGATCGAGCCGTCTGAATAAGAATTGGCTTAAATTCAAATAGGACATATTTATTTATAGTTTCTTTATAAGTTGATTTATGCTCATTGTGTGACCATGAAAAAATATTCGATTGCAATAGCTCCGTTGCTATCGATTGTGTCCTGAACCCCCTGTAAATGCCAAAGTTTACGCGCATCTTGTCAATACGTCGTAGATAATCAATGATAGACAAAAAAAATTATTAGAAAAATTTAATAGTTAAGGTGCCGAAAATGTCGTCGTCATCATCAGCTGCTGCTACGGTCTCCGCCGAAGTAGCAGCCAACTGTGGACTTGGCAAGCAACAGCGTCGTCGCCTGGCCGCTTTTGATTTTGACCATACAATTGTGTCGCAAAATACGGACACTGTGGTGAGGGATCTGCTGCCCACCGAGCTAATTACATCGAATGCACTCAACAGGCTGGAAAATGATAGCTGGACCGAGTACATGGCTGAGGTTTTTCGTATGTTACATGCGCAACAAGTCACTGAGGCGCGCATAAGGGACACTATACGTGGCATACCGGAGGTGCCAGGGTTTGTGCGTCTAATCAAGCATCTGCACAAGAAGCTCAATTTTGATTTGATCATCATAAGCGACTCCAATAGCGTTTTTATTGATGAATGGGTACGTGCCCATAATTTGTCCGATTGTTTCCAGGCCATCTTCACCAATCCAGCTGAATTTGATGAGAATGGTCTGTTGCTAGTGCGTCCGCATCATCAGCAGACAGACTGCAAGTTGAGCGCCAGCAATTTGTGCAAGGGCCGCGTTCTGGAGCATTTTGTAATCGAGCAGGATTTGCGCCACAACATACGCTATGATCATGTCTTTTATGTGGGCGATGGCAACAATGATATTTGTCCCGTTCTGCGCCAGCGTGCCTGCGACTTTGCTTGCGCACGCCAAGGCTTTGCCATGGAGAAGCATTTGATTAAAAATCGCAACAAATTGAAGTTGCGTGCCAATTTGTTAATTTGGCGCAACGGTTTCGAATTGCTGGAACAAATGAGCGCCTTGCCACAGCTCCAGCTGCAGCAACAGCTCAAATTGTCAATGCCAACCGTCCCAGGAGGCGCGACTGTTGAGTCTCAGTCGCAATCATTGGCCTTGAATAACGCCGATTGCAAGGCTGAAATGGCTCGTCGTGCATCTGCCGCAGCTGGTCCCACACAGTCGCCGCAATAAACCAACACTTTTTGCAGATTGTTGACTTATCTGTGCATATCACTATGCATTTGCACAATATGCAACAACAAATCATTTTTTGGCATTTTCTTTGCAAGGGTCGCTCGCCATTGAAGGGCGTGTAAGTCGAGGCCTTGATTATGAACAAAATATGTTCAATAATTACTTGTTTGGATCATGGATAACGAATATATCCATTAATTTGTACAACACACACTCATACTTCCACACTCTTTCAAAGACGTATGGTGATGCTGTTAATACTTACAGAATAATTTATATGCATATATATATACATATGTATCTGTTTTGCATATTTTATGCTCGCAGCTGTTGCTAAGTAGTATTTTCTTAATATTAAATGTATTTATATTTGTAATGTTGTAATTAATGAAATTTATAAGTGTCCAAAAATATATATTTATATGTATTATATGTATATTAAAAGCAATTAAAGGATTTTAAATGTTGCAACCACATGCGGACATGCCAGTTGGCTACGTAGTTGACTTTATTAATATTATTTTTTTATTACATATTGTACTAACGTTAGTAAATACTATTAATCTAGCCCATGGGCGGCATACCCATCTGACGTGGATCGGGTGGGCACGGCTGCACAACGCCAAGCTCTAGATTCTTGATAAGCATTTGCAGCCATTGCTTGGTGGATTTATCGTCTTGCAGGCACTGAGTAAATGTGCCATCGCGCAATTGATCCGGCAGGCATTGTCCAAGTGCTTTGCGTGCGCTATAAAAAGATGCAAAGATCGAGTGTTATTATTTTGTATAAAATTGGGAATAATCTTGTTGCCCACCGCGTATTGTCCGAAAGACGCAAGTAACAGCGCACGACATGCTTAAGCAGGCGAGCACATGGATCCTTGGAAAGCTGTATCACCATTTTGCCCTATAAAACGAATACGAGTATAAGTGTGTGTGAAAACAGGAAGAGAGAGTGTGTGTGTATTATAAGATTTACAAGTGTGATGGCCACATGAGAGAAGCGCTCATAAGTCTGGCATATATATGACAGTCCAGATTCATCCAGCAAAATTTTCTGTATAATAAAGGTGGCAACTGTTTTGCTCAGCTCTGAGCCGCTATCCATTATGGTAAGGCATAGTGGCACAATTTCCGTAGTTAGCAGAAAAGTAATAACTTCTTGTTCATCAGTCTTGACCAAGGCGCCAATGACACCCAAACTGGTCAAACGCAAATATTCGAAGGGACGTGTTTTGGAGATGGTCGATAGAAAAGGATACAAGTATAGTGGAATTTGAGCCTGTAGAAAGGCAGTTCGTGTTTCTGGATGCGATGCGACGCACTGCAACAGTGCTAGCGCATTGCATACACGATTCGATTGATGGGCTGTCAATGTTGGTGGCGTTATGGATGGATAAATGTTAACAATCTCTTGGAGTAAAGCGCATGCAGTGCCAAAACTGTTCCACAGCATGGGTGCTAAATCCGTTTCACGTTTCTTGCTTAGCTCCAACAACGCTGTCTCCCGCGTATCCGGATGCGCCAACTCGTTGATCCATTGGTACACCTAAACAATAGCTCATTGTTATCATTGTTTACTATATGCAACAGAAATGTTCTTACCTTTTCCTGCTCAGTTGGCGGATGAGGCGGGTTTATGCAGGGACTTGGTTGAGCACTCATTGTGCATACATATGTTGGCTGCAACCACAACGGGATTAAAGGAATTTAGCGTACTCTGCAAAAGTACCGTAAAATGCTTAGAAGCTTTTCTTACTTTGGTAACAAACATGCAAGTGAGTAGCAAATGTGCGTATATATACGACACTCCGTGCGATGCAAGACAATTTTTGTACAAACAAACAATGTATATTTTCTGCTAATTACTAAAAATGGCAAACAAAATGCCGTCGGAAAATTTTGTTTGTTGGCTCAATTTGATCAATTATGCTGGATGACAGTACACGGTGGTGACTTAAATGACAGTTAAATAAGATACTTAATTTTTGTTTTTTAGCGACTCTTGGGCGACAAGGAAGAATCTTAAGTCAAACGTGTAGATTAGCTCATAATTATTATTAATTAAATTATCATAAGCCTGCACAATGTTCATTTTAACTCGTTCAAAAGTGTACTTTGTCGCGCCCAGTCATCGATAGGTCGCACACATAAGCAATTTATTATTTATAATCGCCAACTACTTCATTGCAACCCTGTTGCTTTTGACGTTTTGACGTGGACACTTGTCAAAACAAAGTCGTGTCACTTATGCTACTTTTCGTACACCGAGTAATCATTCGTGTTAAAAATTTTCAAGAAGTAAGAGGTGCGTGTTTGTTTAAATCAGTTACTGAAACTAAATAAATAAGTTAATCAATAAAAACATCAAATATATTGCAATATTCGCATTGTGCGTGTAATAAGACATCACTGAAGCTTGAGAATTCAGTAAATTTATAGTATTTGAGCTTTTAAAACCTTATACCAATGCGCTGTGCAAATGCTAAAATTTCCTTTGAAAGCAAAAAAATCTAATAAATTAAACAAGTTGAATGGTGTAATACCAATATTAGCTGAATTTGAGTACTTTTGCGGCTTCAATAACTATGTAGAATTTACAGCGACGTCAACGTTGCTATCGGCTGCCACGTCGTCAATCTGTGACGTTGACGCTGCACTCGCCTTCTGTGATGTGTGAAAGTGGCGCTGATGGCATACATTGTTAACAGTGTTACAAACAAATAAAAGTTGATTTTCTTTTGCTTGCAGTTAGCTTAAACGCACCTGAAACATAGCCATGGACAAAGTTGTGAAATTTGCCGAACCTGGACGCGCTTTCGCCAAGGACTCGATTCGTCTAGTCAAGCGTTGCACGAAGCCTGACCGTAAAGAGTTCCAGAAGATTGCCATTGCTACCGCTATTGGTTTCTGCATCATGGGCTTCATTGGTTTCTTCGTCAAGCTGATACACATTCCCATCAACAACATCATTGTTGGCTCTTAATTACCAGCGAATGTGTATAAGCTCCGGCTCCTCCATACCGCCGTCGTCGACGGGCAGAGGCAGAAGCAGAACAATAATAATCATCAATTTAAATAGCATATTTCTCTTCGCGATTACTATATTTACACATTCTTTTTTTTTTTTGTTTATTACATTCAGCGAATGTCTTTTGTAACAAAATTGTCATGCATGTGAAATGTATTGCTAAAATTGTTTAAAATTCCATTCACAACCATGAAGTTAGTTAATAAGCGTCATAGTAAAAAACCGAAAATCAATTGAATTAATTGTGTTTTTATTCTTGGGTTGTGCTTCAAAGTTTATTCATAAAGATGTCCTTTAATTTCAATAAAAAAAAATAAATTATTAATCATTTTCTTTACTTATTGTTAATAAAGTATCTGCTTGCTCATAAATTTAAGTACGAGCTGATCTTTAGTTGAGGTTTACATCCATGCTTCAAATATAAAAAAACTAAATATATTTAGAAATGCTTAAAAAATATTAAAAATACAATGCCAGCAGATATTTGTGACAACTGTGACTCGTTACTTTTTTGTACTCGTGACAAGTAACAATACAGTGTGAAAGTTTCATATTTTGTTGTTTACTCCGTCGCACGCACACACTTGAGTGCAGTAGTACTGGTCGCACTTACACTTAAATGTAATTATTTACGTGGCTTCGTCCTGGGTTATTTTAAAAATTTTGGTAGCTGAATTGTAACTAAAATGTTAGACTTTGTGGTTGTCTTTACAAAAGGAGGCGTAGTGCTGTGGAATTCAAATGAATCGGGCAAAAACTTCTCAAACTGTATAAACAGCTTGATACGTGGCGTTATATTGGAGGTAAGTGCTGCTGGTGCTCGTGCATTTGTTATTGTTATGCTAATTGTAAATTACTCTTGTTTTTCAGGAGCGAAATACGGAGTCAAAATACTTTGAAGAGGATCATTTGGCAGTTCAATTTAAGCTGGACAATGAACTCGACTTGGTCTACGCGGCGGTATTCCAAAAAGTTATCAAACTTAACTACCTGGACGACTTTCTGGCCAATATGCAGCTGGCGTTTAAAGAAAAGTTTGGCCAAGTTTCCGCACAAGAGCGTCTTGCTGAAGAGTATGAGTTCGAGGAAGAGTTTAGAAGCGTTCTGAGCGCTGCTGAGGAGGCTTCCGTAAAACAAGGAAAGCAGCCAAAGGCAATGCGTAGCTATAATGAGTCTTTGAAATCGAAGAAAACCGTCGCATCCATGATTCAGGACGACAAGAAGTCTGCGCCGACGGAGAAGCGAGTTAACATTCAGGAAAGTCCACCACCATCCAAATTGCAATCATCACCGCGCAGCTCCGAGGATATTATTCAGGAAAATCGTCGCAAGCTACGTGAGAAGCTGACGCCACCCAGCAAAAAGGTGACCATTGAGGCTACAAAGGTCACCAAAAGCAGTACTGCAGAAAAGGAGAAGGCAGGTAAGAAACCTAGAGTTTGGGATCTGGGCGGCAGTTCCAAGGACGCAGTGCTGCTGGATCGCTCTAAGGATGCGCCTGAGGATGTTCAGGTGCAAAGCATCAATAATGATGTGAGTATAAGGTCTATGTATTTAATTACACTTCTAAGTAACTTGTTTCTTTTTTGATCAGCTGGTAGGCACCATGCAGGGCAGCATACGTGACTTGCAAGTGGAAAGCGATACGGATGACGAGAACGATACGAGCGACAGCGGGAGCGATGATGAGCAGCAACCACGTCAGTCAAACAATGTAGCACAGAAGAAAGTTAAAAGCGGTGGACTGTTATCCTATTTCAAGGGCATTGTAGGTGCGAAGACAATGGCACTCAATGATTTGCAGCCAGCGCTGGAGAAGATGCGTGATCATTTGATATCAAAAAATGTCGCATCTGAGATTGCCATCAAGCTCTGCGATTCTGTGGCCACCTCACTGGAGGGTAAGCAAATGGGCACATTTGATAGCATTGCCAATGTGGTCAAGGATGCGTTGACGCAATCCTTGGTGCGTATATTATCGCCCAAGCGACGCATTGACATCATACGTGATGCGCTGGAATGCAAGCGCAATGGGCGCCCTTACACAATTATTTTTTGCGGCGTTAATGGCGTGGGCAAGTCCACCAATCTGGCAAAGATTTGCTTTTGGCTTATAGAAAATGACTTCAATGTACTGATAGCTGCCTGTGATACCTTCCGTGCGGGCGCTGTGGAGCAACTACGCACGCATACGCGTCATTTGAATGCACTGCATCCAGCAACAAAACATAATAATCGCACTATGGTGCAACTTTACGAGAAGGGGTACGGCAAAGATGCCGCTGGCATTGCCATGGAGGCCATCAAATATGCGCATGATACTAAAGTGGATGTGGTGCTGGTGGATACCGCTGGTCGCATGCAGGATAATGAGCCACTGATGCGTTCCCTTTCCAAGCTCATCAAGGTTAACAATCCTGATTTAGTGCTGTTTGTGGGCGAGGCGCTTGTCGGCAACGAAGCCGTTGATCAACTGGTCAAGTTCAATCAATCCCTGGCCGACTACTCATCTAACGAGAATCCTCATATTATCGATGGCATTGTGCTAACCAAATTCGATACAATTGACGACAAGGTTGGCGCTGCGATATCAATGACGTATATTACTGGCCAGCCCATTGTCTTTGTGGGCACTGGACAAACCTATGCGGACCTCAAAGCCATTAATGTTAATGCCGTAGTAAATTCGCTTATGAAGTGAAGCATATATAAATCGGATAGGCTTCTATTGTTTCCTTTTTTTTTGGTTAATTAAATTTTTTAATACATACATACCTAATTTGCTTAATGTTTGCGTTTGACTTAAGAGCTATTACTGCTACTGGGACCACAATCATTTTATCGGACAATTACTTAAGGTCTCTGGATTCAATAGTTTAAAAATGAATGTCTTGGTTTGACATGTATATATATATATATATTTTAGCATTCTATATGTAAGTATATATGTATTTCAGAATAAAGTTTTACAATCGAACTGATCTGAGGTGAAATTGAAAAATACGCTTAACATTGTCTATTTGTAGAATTCGTGCTCCTGTTCGTCCTTCTTGATGTTGTTCTTGTAACCCTTCTCGAAGTCCTTGGCGAGTACAATATAACGATTTTCGCGGACCGCATGCATGCCAGCCTCTTGGCAAATGGCATTAATGTCAGCACCAGAAATTTTATCGGGACGAGCTACAAACTCTTCCAGATCAACATCCTCGCTAAGGTTCATCTTTGATGTAATTGTTGAGAAGACCAAACGTTTCTGTCGGCGATCCGGCAATGGGAACTCGATTTTACGATCCAAGCGACCAGGACGCAACAGTGCAGGATCCAGGGTATCAGCACGATTAGTAGCCATTATTACCTTAACATTGGTCGTCTGATCGAAGCCATCCATTTGATTTAGTAGCTCCAGCAATATGCGCTGCACCTCACGATCGGCTCCAGTCTGTGCATCAAAACGCTTTGTGGCTATTGCATCGATTTCATCAATGAATATAATCGCCGGCGCATTCTCCTTGGCCAGGCGGAACACATCGCGTACCATGCGTGGTCCCTCCCCAAGATACTTTTGCACAAACTCAGAGCCAACGACGCGTATAAACGATGCAGTAGTGTGATGAGCAACCGCTTTGGCCAGCATGGTTTTGCCACACCCAGGTGGACCGTACATGAGCACACCACGCGGGGGATCAATGCCAATTTGTTTATAGAGCTCGAAGTGGGTGAGTGGCAGTTCGACGGCTTCACGTATTTCCTGCTTCTGCATATCCATGCCACCAATGTCCGCATAGCTGACATCTGGCTTCTCATCTGGCTGCAACATTGATATGGAGCTGTCTGCTTCTGGTGGCAGCACATCGACCAGCGCATTACTGTGCTTGTGCAGCGCCACCGAGGCTGAAGGCTTCAGCAGCTCCCGATCAATGGTAGATAATATGCGTACATAGTAGTTTGAGCCAGTTGTTGAGCCCACAATGCCTGTGTTCTGATCCACAGCTTCTAGGAATTGTCCAATTACCAGAGGAACCGACTGTATGCGTTTCACCTCCTCTTGTGCGTGCAAATATTCTTTCTTTAGATTGCGTTGCTCATCTTTTATGTATTCCTCTTGCACCTCTATGAACTCTAATGTTTTTTGTAGTTTCTGCAGAAAATACGCATAAGTTTAAGTTTTAGCGGACATGATATTGCATAAACAACTTACCTTAAAGCGCACATACAAATCATCATTATCCAATTCGTCCAACGAACTGTGTGCATCTTTCAGCTTTAAATCAAGTTCATCCTAAAATATTGTTTGAAAGCCGCAAAAACTGTTTTACTATGTTTTGGGTGAATTATTTCCACAGTACTTACTCTATCTGCCATTAGTACGTCCATGTTGTATTATTTTGGTTTACTGTTAGAATGCAATGTCTGAACGAACGCTTTGCTTTTAATAAAAATTCGGACGATAAAAGCAAATGACTCGTCAAAAACAAGTTGAGAATTTAGTGATGACATGCGATATTAGTATCGATAGGACTTGTCTTGTAAACGCGGCTACCAAACATCGATACGCTTTTGCTAAGCTAAAATAAGTGTCGTCTGGCAATGTTTTTAAAAACTTAATCCACAAATAAACTATACATTTAGCCAAGGGCACTGTTTGAAAGTATTTGATACTGTTTTGTAAAAATGTATACTTATCGATAGCCAATCAGACATATTTTCTCAATTTTATAACAAGTGTGTACACACTGCTAGTTTGTTCCAATCATATTCGAGACGATTTTCGATTCTTCTCATAAGAAAACACATTTATTTTGGGCAAATGTGTGTGAAATAAAATATGTATGTGTGCATGTATGTGTGTAAAGAATTATTAAAAGATACATAGATAATAGTTGCAACCAACATAATTAGTGAATTAAAAGTGCACACATACACAAATGGCTTAAAATTATAAATGCGGCTAGTGAAATGGAAATGGAATGTTTTAAACCGCATACGCTTGTGGCCAGAGAAAAATCGTTCACCACCTCTAACTCAGTGTCCTGTCGCGCTGTCCGTTGCCGTCGCCGTCGTCTTCGCACGCATCGATTTGGGCTAAACGTTAGATACCTCCTAACGCCAGTTGTTAGGGTGGAAAAAATAAGTACTTAATAATAAAGAAATGCTGTGCATTTTTCAATTAATTCATGGCCAAGCGTATGCAATTTATAAAAACAACAACATATTTAAGTGCAATATTAACAAAGCGACTAACAAGTAAAGCATATAAAAACGCTAGCACAGGCGCAAATCAAACAGCAAAACAAAAGGGCTAACAAATACAACAGCAAAAAAAAAGCAAAGAATACATATACTATATAATCAAAGAAATCTAAAAGAAAAATAAACAATAAATTGCAAAAAGGCGGCAGCAGCACAGTGCACAGAACACGTAGAAAATTATAAATAAATATTGAACACATTGGGTAAAATGCATAAATAGTTAAGCAGTAATAATAATGTTGACAAAATGTTTATTGTATAATTTTTCATTACATCTTGCATGCACATATACACACAGACACACACACGCACATAGATACATGCTTACATGCACACAGATACGCACACATACAAACAAACAAACACAAACACACAGTCGTTTATGTGAGTTTGTATATTTCAATGTGTGTATGTGGTGAATTGTGTGCGTGTAGTTTTTTGTTTATATACTGTTTTCCCAGCTCATTTTCGTCAATTTTGTGCGTTTTTCTGGCCATTCGTCAACAAAATGTGCGCTCGGCTTTAAGATTTCGTTTATTCATTTGTTGTTTATTATTGTGCTGCTCTTGGCATTTGTTCTTTTATTGATTTTAAGATGCTGGTGCATTTGTGGACACACTGACTCTGACACACACACACACACACACGCACATAAATACAAAAAAAGCATACACGCACACACATGTACACATACATGTGTATGTATGTATGGTACAAACTATATACAATTGGAGCGAGTTGCAATTGGTAAAAAGTGTCTGATACTTCAAAACTGATTGTTTTTACGCTATTTTGTTTTCTTTTAAGTAAAAATTTGGCAGACCAGAAGATAAACTAAAAAGGGGAGCGACATGAAGACCATGTCGCGCTTTGGTCTGCGCCGTGGTTTTAAATTTTCCGAGGAGCAGCAGCAGCTAAATGGCAACAATAATAACAATAACAACAACAGCACAAGCAGCAGCAGCCCAATTGGACCAATATCAGCAGCAGCACCAGTAGCAGCAGCAGCAGCAACAACAACATCAACATCAACAACACCACAAAAGGCGCCGCTGCCGCGTAAAAAACGTAATCACAGTCTACCAATAGAGGCTCCGCCGCCATTTCAGCCGAAGCTATTGGATGTGGAGCTGGAGCTGGACAAGCAACAGCAACAAGAGCAGCAGCAGCAATTGCCGACATCTTTAGTTTGTAATGTGCCACTGTCGCGATTGCCGCGCCTCATTGAGAAATTGCAGCTATTGCAGCAGCAACGTGAGCAGCAGCAACTCGAAAAAAGTGAACATCCAACAGCAACAGCAACAAGAACAACAACAACAACACCAGCAGCATCAGCTGCAGCAGCAGCGGCTTTTATTAAAGTCTTGTGTTTGTACTGTGATAAAAAATTTGTGTCGAGCAAGTTGCAGGCAAAGCATGTTGATAAATTCCATACGGAGCGCAAAGAGCGGCGATGCAGCAATCGATCCACCGCCAGCAACAACAGCAGCAGCAGCAACAGTAATGGTCAGAATGGCTTAAGCAACTTTCCAGGTTGCCAGCACTGCAACAATAAGTCCAAGCAGTCCGGGACGACAGCAACAGTCACAGGAACAAGCACAGGAGCAGCAACAACAGCTGCAGCAACGCCAACAATTTGTTTGCCTGCCAAGCAGCTGGCGGATTTATTTGAGCATTTAATTGTAAGCCATGCGGATAAATATTTTGGCTGTCAGCAATGTCATTTGCGTTTCACTGATGCTCTGCAACTCAGCAACCATATGCGACAGTTGCATGAGCAGCAGCAGCAACAACAACAGCAGCAGCAAATGCTGCAAGCCAAAAGCAACAACAGTCAAACCTCAATAATTGACAATGAACAGCAGGAGCCTGTGCTGTTTCGCTTGGGACTTGCACAAAATCGTTTGCCGGGACAGCGTCAACGCAATCGTAGCGCTCGCTTGCGTTGCAATAGTCAGCAACAGCAACAGCAACAACAACAACAGCAGCAGCAGCAGCAGCAGCAGCAGCAGCAGCAGGCGCAGCCCGAAACTGTTGCTACCACAAAGCAGCAGCAACGCAGCAGCAATCGCACTGCTCAGCGTCAGCCAGCGGCAGTGGTAACACCTTCAACAGCAACAACAGCAGCAACAGCCACAGTTGCCGCCAGTAATACAGCAGCAGTCACAACAATACCAACATCAGCGACTGCAGCTGCTGTTGCCACCACAAGCGGCAGCTGCTCCTCGCTAGACGATACACACTTTCGAATGCCCAGCCAGTGCAACAATGTGTTTGATGACAACTTCTACAAGGATGTGGTCCTCAATGTGCGCCACAATCTGCAGCATTTTCTCGATGGTCGTCTGCGCAGCGGCCCAGCACCGCCGCAACCTTTGCGCAGCGACTCGCTGGCGACTGGCAACAGCTTCAATCAGCTGCTGCTGGGCAGCGTTTATCCCACGTTGCTGACCGCCGAACAGTTTGGTGGCGATGGCTGTCAGAGCCTGGACACGCTGCCACTGCCGCTGGTCAAGGTGTCGTCGTCACGACGGCCGCATATCAAGCACAGCTGGAAGTGGAAATGGGATTATGTTAAGAAGTTCACCGTTGTCAATGAGGGCGGGCGTTTGGTTAAGAAACTGAAGCAACCTTTTATGGGTTTGCGTGATTTGTCGCGCTTGGATATGTGGACGCAGCTGAGCATGCGACAGCGACATGATCTCGAGCAGCAGCAGCATTCACATGAGCAGCAAACGCAACAGCAGCAGCAACAGCAGCTGAACATGTTGCTCGATCGACGTTTGTTGCCCCACATTATATTGGAGCAGAATGAGCAGGCCATAATCAAAAGCGAGCACGAGGAGCAACACATGCTGCTGTTCCAGCAGCAGCAGCAGCAGCAGCAACAGTCATACTATAGTCACCACCCACACCACCACCACCAGCAGTCAGCGGATGTGGAATTGCTGTCGCAAACATTTGCCGATGCCGGATTTTTAACGCTGCTGAATCTGCAACCGCGTCAGCAACCACAACATGACCTGCCAGCAAGCAAAACAACAACAACCACAACCACATTGGTGCTCAGTGGTGAATGGGCGCGTCCACGGCTCTATTTGTGCGTCTGCTGCGGTGCCAAATTTGAGAAGCGCAAGGCGCTCGAGGAGCACAAAACCTTTCGCCATTCGCATATCTATGCCACGCACTATGAGCTGGTGGGACGGGAGCTGCTTGCCTGCAATCTACTGAGACATTTGTTTATACCGAAGCGTGCACTTGGTCGCTATGCTGCGCACCACCATCAGCACCACCAGCAGCAGCAGCAACAGCAGCAGCAGCTGCAACTGTTGCACAAGCAGGAGCGCACACTTGTCGAAGATGAAACCAGCTCTTCCAATTCATCCACAGAGTCTTCTGGCTTTGGCTTGGGCTTGGTGCGCGGCTCGCCATGCTCAAGTTCTTCCCTTAATACGGCTTCCACAGCAACCAGTTCAGCCACAGGCAGCAGCAGCACCAGCACCAGCACAAGCCGTAGCAGCAGCAGCAGCAGCAGCAGCAACAATCATTCGCTAGAGGACAACGACAGTCGCGATATGAAACAAACTCCGGCTGCGCTCGCTGCTGCAGTCACTTCCAATGCCACTGCCTGCTCTCCCGCCAGCGTCTGTTTAAGCGCAAACTCCAGCTACAGCAGTAGCCCCAGCTGCAGCAGCGGCAGCATCAACAGCAGCAGCAGCAGCAACACGCCTTCCAGCTGTACCAAATGTGGACGCAAATGCAGCGGCCTAATGGATCTCTATAGGCACATGCTGGACTGCTCAGGTGACTACGTTTGGTCGCTGGCCAAGAAGCGCAAATATCGTTACTATTGCGGCTCCAAAAAGCGACGCACTGCAGCGACCAACAAGCCCGCCAAACACTTTGCGCAGCTTCTAAGCAAAAATAAAAAAAAGAAGAAGCAACAGCAACAGCAGCAGCAGCAACTAACAGAAAATGTTGCCGAGGAGAGCTGCAACTCCAACTCAAACTCAAATTCCAATTCGAATGAGAATTCCAATTCCAACAAAACCAAAACACCGCCACGACAACGTCCCAGCGATGGTAAGTGCTTGTTTACATTGAATTTGAATCAGCTCACACTATATATTGCCCTCTCTTTCTGTTTCGCGGAACAGCGGAATCCATACGTAAGATGCTGGAGAATTTGCCGGCGAAACGCGTCTGCAAGAAGATCTTCCCCACGGACAACAAGAAGCGTGCCAAGAAGCAGGCGGGCAAGGCGGCCAAGAAGCAATTGGTGCGCAATGCCAAGAAGTTGTACAACCATCATCATCATCATCATCATTCGCATCACATGCATCACCTTCATCAGCATCATCAGCATGCTCTGCGCAATACGCGCTCACGCCTGGTGCGTGGCAAGCCGACAGCAGCTGCAGTAACAGTAGCAGCAACACCAGCAGCAGCAGCAGCATCCACATCAACCAAATCAACAGCAACTGTCACAGCAACAACAACCACAACCACAAGCACAAGCACAAGCACAACGGACGAGCCACAGCAACGCAGTCGCCGCAAGCAACATCAGCAGCAGCCAACAAAAGTGGCTGCGCCTGCTGCTGCAGCTATAAAAGCAACGCCAGCAACAACAACAACTTCCACTTTAAACACTGCCAGTCAAGCAGCAAATGTTGCAAATGTGTTAGCAACAAGCACAGCAACAGTTGCTGTCACCAATGTTGTAGTTGCAGTAGCAACAATTACAACAGCATTGACAACGACAACAGCTACGACAACAACAACAACAGCAACCTCGCCCATGCCGCTTGGCAAGCAGCAACTTATGCCTACGCCGCCAACAACACCAGCGCCAACAGCAGCAGCAACAACACCACCAGCAGTCAAGAAACAACAACAACCACCACAGCAACACTCGCATGTTGTTAAGCGTAGCAAACGCATTAGCGACTGCATTGCCATGCTAACTGGCAAGTTGGAGGAGAAGCTCAAGACTGAACAACAGCCGGCAGCGGCAGCGGCAGCAGCAGCAGCAGTAGTTACAACACCAACAACATCAAGAGTAATCAAAGAGCAATTGCTGCCAGCAGAGCAACCATTAGTGCCATCAGCAGCAACAGCAACTGCAGAGCAAACGCCAAAGACGCCAAAACGCAAAGCTTTGTGTCGACGCATCATAAAAACGGGCGCTGAGCCAACAGCAGTAGCAACAACAGCAACAACAACGACAACAGCAACTGTAGCAGCAACCACAATAGTCGCAACAACAGCAGCAATTGTAGCAACAATAACAACTGCAGCAGCAGCAGCAGCAGCAAAAACAACAACAGTGGCAGCTACAACAGCAACTGCAACAGTGGCAACTACAACAGCAAACACAACAGCAACTGTAACTTTTGAGCCAACTCAACCTCAAGTTAAGCCAATGTTGACAGCAACTGTTGCTGCATACAAGCCTGTTGCTAGTGCCGGCTTAACAATATCAGCTCCAGCTGCAGCTGTGCCGGCAACACATCGGCGTGCCACGCCCACAAAGGCAGCAACCAAGCAAATGGCAGCGCCAGTTGCTCCTTCCAAAAGCCAGCTGAAAAAATATGTGCTAGAGCAACAGCAACTTCAACAGCAGCAACAGCAACAGTTGCCGCTGCCAGCGTTGCCAATGCCTTTAAATATGCCTCTACCAGTGCCAATGCCCATGCCAATGTCAATGCCCGCTGCTCTTCCACTGCCGCCGAAGCCAACACCAGCACCACCAACGCCAATAGCGGCAGCAGCAGCAGCAACTACAGGCTCATTGATGATGTCCAATATGCCATTATATTTGCCTTTGCCTGTGGTGGCAGCCGACTATATGCTGGATCCACCGCAACCATTAAATCTCAGCCATGTCAAGCCAGGCATGCCAACAATTGCTGATGTGCAGCAGCTGCAACAGCAACACCAACACCAGCTGGAGCAAGAGCGCATTGCTGCCTTGCCCGCGCGTCGTCAAACAATCGGTAGCTTTGAGGCACGTAATTTGTACGAGTTGGATGAAATGCAACCACTGGACTTGTCCAAGAAGACGCAGCAGCAGCAACAGCATATGCAGCAACCGCCTGCGCCACCGCCTCCACCACCACCACTACCACTGCCACTATTGCCAGCACCTGTGGCGACGCTTGGTCTCAACAGCTGCCAGGAGTTGCCGCTGCCTCTGTTGCGCAACAGCAACAGCAGCAACAGTTGTAGCAGCAGCAGCAGCAGCATCAATGAAGCAGCAGCGCTGGCTCATTATTATTCCAATTTGGAGCTGCTGAAAATACCGCAAGTGCGCAATCCTACGATGCCCATAAACGTGGCGGTGCCAATAGTGTCCGGTGCAGCTGCAACAGCTCAGCTGACGCTGTCAGCAGCAGCAACAACAGCAACAGCCACGCCAAAGTCAGCAAAGAAGCGCGCCAGTGATGTGGCACATAAGAAGGATAAGCAGTGTACTCCACGCATGGATGCAGTCATCAATAATCATATTGATGATGCCATCAACTCGGTTATCATGGCGGTACAGGCAAGCCTGCCTAAAGATGATGACGAGCAACAGTTGCCGGTGCCAGTGCCAATGCCAATGCCAATGCCAATGCCAATGCCAACGCCTGCAGCAGCAGTTTGCGCCAGCGCGGGAGTTTTATTCTCCACAGCAGCAGCAGCAACTCCAACTGCAACCGTTGCTGCTGCTGTTGCTCCGTCTATGAGAAACTTGACGCCAAAGAAGCGCAACATGCGTTCCAAAACCATCGATTGCCGCTCAGCGCTGCTGCTGGCCGCTGAGCTGCCAGCAACAATTGCGCCGCTGTCCTTGGCCACGCCGATAGCGCCCACGTCCATGCCTAAGCCAGAGCCAGCGCCCATGCCAGAGCTGACGCATATGCCAGAGCCACAGCCGATTCCTATGCCAGAGCCACAGCCACAGCAAGAGCCAGACCCACAGCAGTGCATTGAGACGCAAATAAATGGGGCAGCAGTCATACCGCTGCCGCCTGCTCATATGGACACAACTCCAACAACAGCAAGCACATCCGAGACAGCAGCAGGAGCAGCTAGAAAGCGCCGACGCAAAGCAAGAGCAGCAGCAGCAGCAGAGGCAGTAGCAGCAGCAGAGGCAGCAGCACTTGAAGCAAAAGCAGAAGCAGCAGCAGCAGCAGTGGAGGAAGTCGTTGTAGAAGCAGTAACGGCGGCAGCAGAAGCAGCAGTAGTAGAAGATCTAGCAGCAGCAGCAGAAGAAGCAAAAAGACGCCGCCGCAAATCAAGAGCAGCAGCAGCAGCAGAAGCAGCAGCACTTGAAGCAAAAGCAGAAGCAGCAGCAGCAGCAGCAGTTGCAGAAGTCGTAGTAGAAGCAGAAGCAGCAGTGGTAGAAGATCTAGCAGCAGCAGCAGCCGCAGCAGCAGCAGAAGAAGCAAAAAGACGCCGCCGCAAGTCAAGAACAGCAGCAGCAGAGGCAGCAGCAGCAGCAGCAGCAGCAGCAGCAGAAGCAGAAGCAGCAGCAATTGAAGCAGCAGCGAAGGAAGCAGCAGCGAAAGAAGCAGCAGCAGCGAAAGAAGCAGCAGCAGCGAAAGAAGCAGCAGCAGCAGAAGCAGCAGCAAAAGAAGCAGCACAAGCAGCAAAAAGCCGCCGCCGCAAATCGAGAGCAGCAGCAAGAGAAGCAGCAGCAAAAGAAGCTGCAGCAGCAGCAGAAGCCACAGCAGCTGAAGAAGCAGCAGCAGCCAACAACAGTATGTGCCATAAGTCTGAAAATTTACTGCCAATGGCTGCTGCCACGCCCATGCCGGTTCGCACTGGCACGCCTCTTGAGAGTCCAGAGAGTCCAGATCCGGAGGATGCAGCACCAGCGCCTGCTGTGCCCGTTTCTGTCATTTCTGTGGCGCCTGCGCTGGCGGCGACCTTTAGGCGCAGCATCACGCCCACTCGTCTGTGTGCTGCCCACAATTGCTACCATTTGATGGATGAGTACAGCAGCAACATGCACAACAACAACAACACCTCGTCGGGCTTCCACAGTCTGCCGCAGTCAGACGTACGACTCATGGTGGAGACTGAGCCCAATGAATGCGTCGTTGCTACCACAGACTCGCCAGAATCGCCAGACGAACTGCAGCAGAATCATATTCTGGAGGAACCAAAGAAAGTTTATGTGGAACCACCACAGCAAGAAACGCCAGAGCCTGAGGAGCAAATAGAGCAACGAACGCCAGAGCCTCCGGAGCAGCCACAACCAGAGGAGGAGCAACAACAGCCTGAGGAGGAGCAGCCGCAGCAGCAGCAGCAGGAGGAGCAACCAGAAGAACCCAAGCCAGAGGACAAGAAGAAGAAGCAGCGACGAAGACGCAAAAATGAATTGGCTGCCATTGTGGCGGATCAATTGCTGGAGAGCTTTAAAATCGATAATGCGCGTCGCGACAATCTCAAGAAGTTGGAGAACTTGGCATACGAGAAGAGCGAAGATCTTCTGCTCACGGGCATGTTGCTGATGTCGAGCACCAAACGCAGTGCCACCTTGCACAGCCAGCAGCAGCAGCAGCAGCAACAGGCGCAGGCAGCAGCAGCAGCTGCGAGCGAGGCCAAGCGCAAGAAGTCCACGGAGGAGCCGGCAGCCAGCACTGGACGTGGCAGACCCAAGCGCCGGCAGAGCTGTTACTATAAACGTGGACGTGGCAAGGCGCCAGCGCTAAGTGCGGAGACGAACATCAGCATGCTAAAGTCATCGCTCGAGTCCTTCTCCATTGGCATTGAGAAGCAGCTGCAGGCAAAGGAAGCCGCAGCAGCTAAAGAAGCAGCCGCGAGCAAAGCGGCAAGCACACCCAATCCCATATTGCGTCCTAGCATCTTGTGCAATGTGGCAAAGGAAAAGGAGAGAGAGCACAGGAGAGAACAGCAACAGCTACAGCAGCAGCAGCAGCAGCAGAAGCAGCAGCAGCAGGAGCAGAAGCAGAAGCAGCGAGAGCAGCAGCAGCTTCTAGAGGAGCAGAACCAGCGGGAGCGGGAGCAGAAACGGGAACAGAAGCAGCGAGTGCGGGAGCAGAAGCAGCAGGAGCTCGAGCACAAGCAGCGGCAGCGGGAGCGTGAGCTGCAGGAGCTGGAGCAGAAGCAGCAACAGCGGGAGCGGGAGTTGCAGGAGCTGGAGCTGCAGGAGCGCGAGTTGCAGGAGCGGGAACTGCGCGAGCTGGAGCGGCAGGAGAGGGAGCTGCAGGAGCTAGAGCTGCAGCAACTGGAGCGTCAGGAGCTGGAGCGGCGAGAGCGGGCGCGCCAGGCGTGGGAACAACATGAGCTAGAGCAGCGACAGGAGCTGGAACGACAGGAGCGAGAGCTAGAGCAGCACAGCATCCTGGTGGTCACACAACCCGAGGTAATCAAAACCGTCTACAATCGTGATCCGCGGCTCAACAAGAACATACACAAGCAGTCCGAGCAGAAGCACCATCAACGACAACAACAACAGCAACAGCAACAACAACAACAACAGGAACAATACCAACACCGTTACCATCATCATCATCATCACCAACAGCAGCAGCAGCAGCAGCATCACCACCACCACCATCACCACCAACATCATCAACACCAGCACCACCAACAACAACAACAACACCAGCAACAACATCATCAGCAGCAGCAGCAGCACCAGCAGCAGCGGCAGCAACATGAGCAACTGCGTCAAAGATCACATGCCGAGCTGGAGGAGGAGGACAACTATTTGACAGAAATTGCCAAGAATGTAAATGAGAAAATCATGTCGGCCGCCAATGAGGAGGACTTCGAGTTTGCCAACGATGAGTTCAATCGCGAGAAGGCGGCACAGCAGGACGAATATTATCGTCCGCCCACCTCGCTGAGCGTGCGAAGTGCGCCCAATCTCAATGATTCGAACTTTGGCAGCGACGACGACGATGCCAACACCAATACGGAGCTGATGGACATGGATCTGGATGATGAAATGAGCGTCTATACGAGCTACTCGCAGGATCTTGGACGTGGTCGTCGTCGACGTCGCCGGCGACGCAGCGTGCTGCTGACGCGACGGCCCAAGAAGCGAAATGCACGCAAGGCGGCGATGCTGGCGGGTGAGCTGGACAAGTATGCCTGCGAGCTGTGTGCCAAGAGTTTCTTCACCTCCACATCGCTGGCCAAGCACAACATGACCTTGGCGCACGTATCCAAGCTGTCAGAGCTGGAGTATCTGCAGTCCAAGAGCCAGGCGGCGCCTAGTCCGCCAAGTCCGCATAGTCCGCGCAGCCTGCCCAGTTGCCCCCGCTCGCCCAGTCCAGAGCCGCCGGGAGCGGCATTCGATGCTCTACCCTTGCATCAGCAGTATCCTCTGCGCGCCTCCGTCCTCATGCCGCCGGCGTATATATCAGCGCCTTCGATTTATTCGCCACCACCTCGTCGTGTTGTCATCACCGAGGAGAGTCTGCGGCTGCACGATAACTATGAGGAGGAGCAGCGTCAGCAGCAGGAGCCACCATCTAGTCCCGCCCACAGCACGGCCCGTCTTAATCTCAATCCCGACGAGCGTCTCTTTTACGAATGCTGCAACATTCTGAAGAGCGCCGAGACTCCGCGCGTGGCCAGTGCCCCCCCGCCGCCCGCAGCTGCCACCATGGCCACGCCCACGCCCACGCCAACAGTGATTGTTAGCGCAGGTTGCCGCAAGTCCTTGGAGCCGTTGCATCCAGACTTGGCCTCAGCAGCCTCAACATCAGCAGCAGCAGGCTATCCAGAAGCAGCAACAGTTGCTCATCAGCCGGTCATACAGCAAGTGTATCGCAATCCTCCGCGTTCGGCCACGCCCTCGCCCATACCGACGCCCTCGCCCATACCCACGCCCTCGCCCCCGCTGGCAGCTACGTAAGTTGAAAGAATACAAATAATTAAACAAATATCAAAAATATACTTTCTCTCACTCAATCTACAGTAGTCACCACCATCATCATCATCATCATCATCATCATCATCAGCAGCAACAACAGCAGCAGCTACAGATGCAGCAGCAGCAGCAGCAGCAGCAACATCATCATCACCATATGCAGCAGCAGCAGCAGCAACAACATTATCATCATCACCATCAGCAAAGGATGTCGCCAAACTACTCGGGCATCTCGCAGTTCTCGGGCACAACGTCGCGCTTCAAGACCAAGGCTGCCATGAAGGGCTACGAGTCGACCATGCCCTTGCCCAGTCTGCAGTCTGTGGATATGGAAATGGCCAAGTCAACGCGCGCGATTTGCAAGCTAACCGAGCTGGCGGATATTGCGTTGGGCAGCGAGAAGCCGCCGGGCGTCGATTACGTGTCTGTGCCCACGCCCACGCCCAGCAGCAGCAGCAACACCAACAACAATGAGCCATTGCCATTACCAGTTGAAGTGCCCGCTGCTGCTGCTGCTGCTGCTGCGGTCGCCATTGTGGAACAACCACGATCAGCAGATCAGCAGAGCTCCACGTCGTCCAAGACCAACATGCATGCAGCCTCAATCAAGGCGGCCGCAGCAGCAGCAACAGTTGCTGCCAGCACTGGCCAATTGCCGGCTGGGTCATCGCATCGCATTATTATACCGGAGCGTCCCTTCAAGGATATAGGACTGGAGGAGAAGGCCAGCATTACCTTTCAGAAGCCCACGACGAGCCTTAATCTGTTAACCGATGACAACAACAGCGTGTCCACGGCCAGCTACTCCGATCGCGATGACTACGACTTTGGCACTCTCAGCTGCGAGGATGTGGAGCTGACCAATGAGGCCCAACAGCAGGCGCAACTTGCGCAGCAGCAGCAGCAGCAGCAGCAACATGTGGCAAAGCTAGCTGCGACTGCTGCGGCTGCTCCAGCGCTCTCATCCACCGCCTCCAGCACCAGCAGCAGCGGCAGCAGCTCCGGCTCCGGCTCCTCATCGCAGCAGAGCAGCAGCTGCAGCAGCAGCAGCGGCAGTCGTGCCACAGCCAAGACCTTTGAGAATAAATCCTTGATCATGGGTCGCATCTTTAAGCATGCCAAGGCGACAGCACAAACAACAGCGCTTGTCAAGACTGCGCCCAAGGACAAAGCGCAGCTGGATCAACTCTTTGATGAGCTGCGTGGCGTTGCCAAGCCCCAAGAAGCCGCATCGTCCACTTCAACAGCAGCAGCAGCAGTAGCTGCTGCTGCGGGCAACAGCAAGCAGCAGCAGCAAGTGATGGCAGCGCCCAAGTCCAAAGCAGCGGCCAAAAAGCCACCACCAGCTAAAAGAGCAACCAAGGCAAAGCCCAAAGCAGCAGCCGCAAAGCGTAGGAGGCAGCCAAAGCCGCCAGCGCCACGCAAAGATATTGCCAAGCTGCAGAGTGAACTGGGCATGAGCACCGAGGACATTGAGCAGCTCATCGATGAGGGCCAACGCAAGTCCAAGCGCCGCTGCACCACCAATCGACCCAAGAAACTTGTCGAGACTTGGAGCTCCGATGAGTATGAGGAGTTCTTGTCCACCAAGGATATCATAGCGCTCATCGAGCAAAAAGAGCAGCAGGAGCAGCGACGCAAACGCAAAACCAGCGAAGCAGCTAGCACTCAAACATCCGAGGCGCCATCGTCAGTGGTCAGCAAAGCTGCTGCAAAGATTGCTGTTGTTAAGGAGCCAGCGGCGGCGACACAGCCCAGGGCCAACAGCAAAAGTCGCAAGAATCGCAGAGCAGTGCAGCAACAGCAGCCGGAGCTAGAGCCAGAGCCACAAGAGTTGCAGCCGCAGGAGCAACACGAGCAGTCACCACCACCGCAACAGCAACAGGCTAAGCATTCGCGCCAACGTGTTGCCGATGTCAGCGTTGTGGCCCAGAGCAGCACGTCCAAGACGTCACGTGGCAAGGCCAGCAGGAGCAAGGCAAAGAAAACAGCTGGACCACCAGCAGCAGCCAAAAGAAAGAGCGGCAAACAGCAGAGAATACAAATAGAGGTGCAAGCAGAGCTGCATCCGATTCCATTTGCGGAGCTGGAGTCGCCAGAGTCGCCAGATATGGAGACAGTTGAGTTGGAGCCAAAGCGTGCGGCTAATCAGCGCACGCGCAGCACTCGACCACAAAGGCAAATTCGACCAACGCTAACAGCAGCAGCAACAATTGCCACAGCAACCGGCGACATATCGCCACTGGCAGCAGCAACGAACACATTGAATGCTCCCGCATATCGTGAAGTCAACGAGAAGCCAAGTAGCAAGCAAAAGTCACGTAGTGCTGGTCTTGGCAGCGCCAGCAGCAGCAGCAATATTGCAGGCAGTAACAACAGCAGCAATTGTCATAGTCATAGTAAACACCAGGCAGCAGCAACAGCTGCTGCTGCTGCTCCCAGAGGCAGCGGTAGCAGCAATGCGACAGCTGCGAGCTACGACAACAGCAATAGCAATAAAAATATGAACAATAACAACAACAATAATAATAATAATAACAACAACAGCAGCAGCAATAAGAATTTAAAATCGAAACGTAAATCGCAAGGAAATCGACAGTCGCCGGCGCGCAGGAAGCGTCCGGCCAGCGAGAAGCAGTTGTACTATTGGAGCAGCTCTGAAAGTGATGATGAATCCGCCTCCGGACGCGCCGACGGTGAGGGCGATGGTTCACCATCTGAAACTGCTGAAACTGAAACTAATGCTGATGCTGATGCCGATGCTGACGTTGACAACTCAATTGATGCCCAATCACAAGAGCAAAATGAACAGCAGCAGCCACATCCACAGCCCTTGCCCGCGCCCAAGCACTTTGATGACAGCGAGCAGTATCAGAAGCATGGCTGGATTGTCGGTGACTCGCACAAGAAGCTCGTCAAGTTGCTAGCTATTGCCAAGGGCAGCAAGAAGGTTGACAATTGCGGCGTTAAGCAACGACGAACGCCCAAGCGCAAGTGCTAGGGGCCAACAGCAACTGTTGGCGATGTTGCTATTTGGAAGGCAGCGGCAGCGCGGGCAGCAGTCGCTGTCTTCATTATAAATATCATCAGGACTATCTCTCGTTTTCCATGCATGCCATGCAGTCAGTCAGTCAATCACTCATCCACTCACAGGGACATTTATCATCCATTTTTGCCACTGAAAAGCGAACGCATCTCAGACGACAAGGCTTATAATGCATACGAGTTATTAAAGGAGAAACAAAAAATATTTTTCTTTCTTTTAAACATCTAAGCGTTACATAATTTAGGTTTTTTTTATTAAATGTATTTATAATTAATAAACAAACAAAAATGCAAGTATTTTCAAAAGCTAGTTTGGCGGCATTTTAATATTACAATAAAATGGTGAAATATATGTACATTGAGGTGACTTTTGGTTTTGAGAGAAGAACAGCATGTTTGCTAAGCATAAAACCATGATACCAGCTAAAAATATTCTTCTGTGTATTGTTGGGACGAGGACGTAAGTAAAAAAAATTTAAATCAATCAAGCCCATCAATCTATTGCAGCCCTGCCTAGAACAATCGCAGTGTTGAATAACATTTTGTTCTATGACATGCGGTTAACCGGTAAGTACCAAATTTTTTTAGAATACTCCGACAACCCTGCCTCGATGAATCACAGTGTTGCCTACCTCTGACAATACTTACAGATAACTATCGCAATTCGTTTCATCGATTTTGCCATTTTACTCTGATAACACATATCGCTGTTTTTTTACTTATCAACAACCCTAGATTGAAGCTCAGCCTCGGATGAGGAATATATAAAATAGTTTTTCTTAATTTGTGTAACGTTTTAAAAACGCATTGGAGCTGTGCAAGTGCAATAATTGTGAGTAAAATGCAATGGATTCAAAGAGGATGCAAGCGTTATTAAAAATTAACGTGAACGCCTAACAAATTTTCACTGCGTCGGAAGTTTTCCTCCTCTCTCTGTCTTCTTTTTTTTTTTTTGTGTTTTTACGATGCTGATTCGTAATTGTCTTCTTGTATACAGTCTCTCTCTCTCTCGCTCACTCACTCTCTCTTACCGCCCGCGTGTGCATGTGTTTGTATGTAACTACTGTTGGCTCTGGGCTGGTTAGAAAATAATCCAAGCAAATACACATACGGGACATAAATAACTACGTACTTAAGTTTACAACAACTTGAATTTGCTGCACATTGTGAAATAAAAATTCAATCAAAACAGTGTTTGTGTATGCATATATGATGTGTGTATATTAAGCAAAGTGGAGTTTGTGAAAATAATATATTTGGCTAACATTCGCAGCATCATCGAATAGTGCGAAACAAAGCCAAGATAAAACGAGACAAAATTGGAATCGGTGGTATTGGTGAGTCGGTCCAACATAAGGCGCCTGTGTGTTGTTTGTTCGTTGCTTTTTCTGCCCACTCGGCAAGTTTTTTCTGCGCAACTGCAGGTAATCCACTCCCCTCTTGTTTGTTATCCACCTGCAGTTGGAATATACAAATTATACGTTATACGTAAATGTTTCGATAAAACACAACTAACTGAACTAACTGACAGCATTTATGGTAGTAGACGGGTGGCATTAAATATTTATTATGCATATGCATATATGCAATTGTAACTCCCCCGCAGTGGCTGTTGTTCAAGACAATTGAGAGACATCAACAACAACAACAACAACAATAATAATAACAACAAAAACAACAATGTGCGAGCGAAATAGGGAGTGCAAGTGAGAGTTTGGGATTGGAACAAGGGTCGTCGTCGTTATCGTGATACTTGTTGTTGTTCTTGTTGCTGCTGATGCTGTTGCTAGTGCTGCTGCTGTTGCTGTTGCTGTTGCTGTTACTGTTGCAGCCTGGGAAAGTATGTACATACAAATGTGCATAGTAGTATATTGTACAGGGAATATGCTGCTGGGAAAACTTGACACAAACATCTCTGCATTTGGAGATTCTGCGTGCTGCATTTATGCTTCGTCTCGCTGCAGGTGGCGTTGTGATGTGGAGAGTTAGGGCGGCCTTAAGGGGGACATGGATTATTGTTGTCTATCTGCTATGCTATAGAGCAGTTTGGGGTTTTCAACAACTGGTGCTGCTGCTACTGTTGCATATTTTTGTAATTTCTTGTGCAGCCGGAAAGCGTCAATTAAAGTTTGAGTGCTATTAGTTTATTGAAGCACACACCCACATTGATGCATGCGTATACTATATACATATATGTACTTGTGTATATGCATAAAATTCTACAAATGATGTGTAGCTGAATACGAGTTCATTCATTCACAAGCGTTAACAGCAATCTGTTAAAATTGCGCAAGATAACAGCAACAGCAACAACAGCCGCGGCAAGGTAAACTACAACAGCAGGAACAGAACAGAACAGAAAGCCACCCACATTTAACGGCAAAAGCCTGTAATGTTGCTCTCTCGCTCTTAGAACTGCGCCGTAGTCGATAGTAAAAGGAGCAGCAGCCGGAGCAAAATTTTTTACACAATTTTGTATAAAACTCAAATTTTAATTAGACAGGCAGACAATGTTGCTTAGCTAAGGTCTGTGTGTGTGTGTTTATGTTCATAGGTATGTGTGTGTATAAAAGCATAACAAATGATAAAACGTAAAGTATGCTAAGCCGAAATATTGCGTGTATGTGGAAATGGGGGGCGTGAGCGGAGTCAAGTGAAATTTGCATTGGCTGCGCCGGCAATGTGCAGGATTTGCTCTCTCTCTCTCTCTCTGATACGCTCTCAGCAGGCGCAGGCTCTCTTACGCTTGCTCGCACTCTCTTTCTCTTTGGATGTGGATGTATCCCTGTGCGGGCTGAATTTTGTTGTTATTGCTACAAATATTCTAAGACAATTTTTTTTAACAAATAAATCCCATTAATTATTAATATTTTATTTTATAGCATATTCATTTCTAATACGTATACAAATTTGCTTGCAGGTGCGTCAAAATGCGTCAATTCAATATTTCGGTCATTGGACTATCTGGGACCGAAAAGGATCGCGGCCAAGTCGGTGTCGGTAAATCATGCCTCTGCAACAGATTCATGCGGCCAATGGCCGATGATTATTTTATAGATCACATATCAGTGCTCAGCCAAAGCGACTTTAGCGGTCGCATTGTGAATAATGACCACTTTCTCTATTGGGGCGAAGTGCGTAAAACAACTGACGAGGGCGTCGAATACAATTTCAATATCATCGAGCAGACAGAGTTCATGGACGATTCCACATTCCAGGCCTTTAAGGTGGGCAAAATGGATCCGTATTCGAAGCGCTGCACCGCCACCAAAGTGTTCTCTGCCGAGAAGCTCATGTACATATGCAAAAACCAATTGGGCATTGAAAAGGAATACGAACAGAAGGTAATGCCCGATGGTCGTCTGAGCATCGATGGCTTTGTCGTTGTCTTCGATGTGAGTCCTGTGCCCAATCGCAGCGTGGAAAAGCAGGTGGAGTTTGTGCAGAATGTTATAGCGAACATAATGAAAAACAAAAAGCCGCTTGTGCTGGTGACTACCAAAAATGACGATGCCTACGAGCTGTATGTGCGCGAGGCGGAGAAGATTAGTCAGCGCAAGGATTACAAGAGCACGGTGCAGTTAATTGAAACATCGGCGCATGAGAGTATTAACATCGATTTGGCATTTTTGATGCTGGCGCAAATGATTGACAAGGTTAAGAATCGCGTCAAGATCATATCATATCAGGAGTCGGCCAAGTCGCGCAAGGAGCTGCTCGACACACGCTCCGAGGCTGTCACAAGGCTCATACGCAATCAGATAACGGATTATCATATATTGTGGTCGCAGGGCTCCAAGATGCTATCGCAGTATCGCGAATGGAACGAGTTCCTCAACATATTCGGCCACGATGCCGGCCAGAAGCTGTTCCGTCGTCACATGAAGAAATTGCGCGATGATCATTTAAACAAAAAGCTACATCAGTATTTGGATAAGTTCGCACTGGCCCTCGAGTATCTATTGCCCGATATAAGCGCGCTCAATATAAGCGACGATGATGCCTGGGAGTGTGCCCGCAATTACTTGCAAAATCATATAGAATTCGAACAGTATTTCTTCGAGTGTCCGCAGGCCACTTGGACGGAGCTGGTGGACATGGATGAGGCGGAGGATGAGTCGCGCATACCCTTCGATGTGCTCGAGACCAATGAGGCAGAGACGGTATTCCGCAACTATTTGAATTCAGTGCAGCAGGATAAGAAGAAAATTGGGTAAGCTAAACCTAATCGTAGTATATATGTAATCGAAAATTAATTGTTGTAATCTCATTGCGATGGTAGCTGGAAACAACAGTTCAAAATGCTGCTGGAGGAATCGGGCTTTGTTACGCCCGGCAAACAGTTGTCCGAGGTGCGTGTGCTGTTCATGGGACGCGAGTGCTTTGAGGCGCTCTCGGAGCACGATTGCCAGCAGATTTATGATATACACCAAGATGAAATCATTGAGAAGAGCAAACAGAACTTTGTTGAGTTGCTGCTGGAGCATGCACAATACTTTTTGCAATTCAAAAACTTGGACATTATCACCCAGGAGGATGTGCGACAAATAACCGATGTTATACAAGAGGATTCACGCTACAAGATGCTGGATCGCCTGGATCAGGAGCGACGTGTTATGTTGGTGCAACACTTACGCTTCATACACTGCCCCATACGCGATCATTGCCCCTTCTTCAACAACTGTGTGGATAATCTCATTGAAGAGGTGCTCTCCGACAAGTCTGTGAGCAATCACAAGACTGCAGTCGGTGGTGTTGGCAGCGGCGTGGGTGCTCCCAATGGCGATCGTACATTAAATTTACTCATTGTGGGCTCCGAGCATTTGGCCAGCGATTTGCTCAACGATATACGCATCTGCACCGGCAGCAAGGGCGAATATATATATGAGAATCAAACATATTATTTAAATTATCGCATTGCCAATGGCGATATGGAGGCCTTCAAGGCCATTGATGTATACTCAAGCGGTAAGTAGCCTATGATGCCCTTTGTTATTTATAATACTTGATGCCTTTGTCTGTGTCTTGCGCTTTTAGGTCTTATCTGCGTTTACTCCAACCAGCAGTCGTTTGAGACGCTCAAGGACAATCTGGAGCGCACGCTTTTGTGCAATCTAGAGCTGGAGGATAAATTTGAGAATCTACCCATTGTGCTTGTCTATCAGCCGCAAGATCTCAAAGAGAACGAAGTTGAATATCTGCGCAGCGAGGGCATTCGTCTGTCCGAAATGCTGCACTGTGACTTCATAGATCACACGCAAAATCATCAGAAATATGTCTATGATATACTCAATATTGTAATACTCTCGCTTAAGCTGAGCGAAATGAAAAGCTATGAGCCATATCCATCTGCCAATCATACAGACTTGCGCATACTTGTCTGCATCTATTGTGGGGATCAGTACGACATTGAGAATATTGTCCAGCCGTTGATAGCCGAGTCGACTATTGTGAAGGCCAATGAGCGTGCGATTATTGTGGATGTCTTCATTGGCGATGCCAAGCGACGTGTGGAGTTTATACTCTCGTCGTACCATGGCACACATCAGTATCGGGATGAGCTTATCCATGGCTATATCTACATATACTCGGCCAAGCGACGCTCATCTCTGGCCAATCTCAAGTGCGTATAGTTTACATTTCCCAATATATACACTTTCAAGTTGAACCATCAAGACTGATATCGAATTTGTTTTCAAATTTCAAGAAAAGCAATGTAATTGGCTCTTTAACGAAATGTATATCGAAGTCGATTGCAATTATTATTATTATTTTTCTTTACTCTTGCAGCATATTGGCCGCGCAGAATGCGAACATTCCATTGCAGCTTGTTGCCGTCACCGAGAGCGGTGGCATGAATGCGTTTTTCAATAATGAAATCTGTCAGTTCCTCATTACCGAGGGCAATACGTTGGCGGATCGCTACAAGGGCAGCTTTATGACCTTCTCGGCGGATCAGTATGTCAAATGTAAGCATTATATAGCCGATAGCCGTTATTTGTGCTTAATTTGATGTTTATTTTCGCTGTTTGCAGTTGCTTTTTATAATCCATTCCTGAAGACAGCCTGGGATAACAAATACGAGGTGGAGAATTTACATGTGGAGGAGTCAATTACTTTAGATTCGGGCGAGGGCACGCTTGAGAATTCTGTTAATCAGATGCCGCGTCCACCGCCACGGCATGAGAGTTACATGCTATCCAATACGCTTGGCACCGATGGCTCCGGCAGCGAGAATTACGAAATGCTTCCTACTCGATCTCTCAACTCATTAAATGGCAAGTTTAGTTAATTTTCATTTTTTCTTTTTAAATCTATGTATTTTGTTTGTTTTGTTTGGTTTTATTGTAGAAGAAAGAGATATATCTTTAGATGAAATCTATGATGACAGCAACGAAAAACCCAAACATTTACATCAAAGTGAGTTTCAACATTTCCCACATATATGCTCAGCTGACTCCCACCACCCTCAACCCCCTCGACCAACAATTTGAAAACCAAGCTCCACTCATTCGAAAGCATTTAAGATTTTCTAAGCATTGTGTGCTGTCCTTAACCCCCCACTTCCTCCCTGTACCCAAGAATAAATATGTAGAGCAGGGTTTGGTGAGGAGAAGTTAATCTTCTATAAATTTGTGGGTGGAGGAGGGATAAAAGACACAACCTATACTTAACCCAACACTTCCTGCCAAGTGCTAGTACAACTGAATATCAAAATTTAAACAATTACTTATTTCATTGTTGCAGGTTTAAGGTGTTAATATTACTAACTGTTGCACTGGGTACAGGGTATACATATATATTATATATGAACTAGCGTCCCAACCCAACAAAAAAAAATATTCTTTATATATACATATATAAAATTTAATCCTCGTACTATTAACATAATATTTATACAACTTATTATTAATGATTAATCATAACAAATGTGTGTTTTTTTTTATTTTTTTTAATGTCAATTTATCTCTGTGTGCGTATTTGTGTTGTAAGTTGACAACAACAAAAAAAATACCAAAGTGCAATTGTGGTAAGACAAATTATATTACGCAAATATAGGAGAACAAAAAATGTATCAAATGTTCACAGATCCTTCGGTGCCATTCCTAGAAAAGCCAAGCTGTGTTTTCTCAAATCAATTCGTTTCGGCTTCAGAATCAAGTTTGGAAGAAATAACATGTAATCTAACTAATTGAATATATTTTTCCTATGTATACTCGTTTATAATTTTCTCTAGCGTGCATATTTTATAGCTTTTGATTTCAATGCTTATGTTCCATTTACGATTCTCTGTTTCAAAAACCGAATACAGCAAACTGTAAACTGTAAAGTTTTGAAAACATTCATACACACATACTATGTAAATCACACACATATACATACACATTTGTACATACATCATATACGTACATACATATGTCTGCACTTGTGTATCTATGCCAATGTGAATTGGAAAGAGAAAAAGAAATTTCATTGATTTATTTTGATATGTTTGCATTTATTTTTTATGCAATTGTTATAGCTTAGCTTAGCTTTTGCTCAAATAATTGAAGCGATTTAATGCGTCTTTTATATATATTCGCGATCTTCTTCTTCTCTTCTTCTTGTATGCTTTGTTCTCATCCCCACCATACACATATATTATATATTTTTTGTTGTTGTATAATGCATTCTCATAAGCAGCGGATGTCAGCGGGTCTAAGGATTCATTGGCCCCTCATGATGCAGGTTAAAGCTAAAGTTTCAATTTAAATTAATCACGACAACCCCTTAGATACATACATATATATATATATATATATATATACACGCACGAATTGTAGCAATAATCATACACACCCACACATACACACAACGAACTCATGCCTAACTGGCCTCACACCTTTGCCTGCTTGCATGCTCAGCCCCACGCCCACCCACACCCACACGCCCCCAAACTCCAACTCTTGCCTATGTGACCAGCTTGTAGTTTAGAACTTGTGCTTTATGTAATTTCTTTTCGATTTAGATTTTTAGCAATGTTAGTTATACGTTAGTTAACAATCTTTTGACTTACAATTACAGAGTGGCTGGAGGATAAGAACGATGTTCGTCGGAGCATGAACAAGAATTCCATTTGGAATAATTTTAGCGGGTCAACACATGCCTACACCACTGGACGGCGTCACATTGACTCCAATTTGAACAAAATTAGGCCAAAGGGGCCAAGCCAAACGTTGAAGGTGGGTGATGCGCCCAGTCGCAACTGTGCCATGAGCAGCTCAACTTTCACGCTACCCACACAGCAACCTGGCAAGCTCAATATGAAAAACTTTCAGCTTGTCAGCGATGCAGTGGCCAAAATGAATTTTAGCAGCAGCGGCGGCAGCATGGGGGAATCCTATCTAGCAGGTTGCGAACCGGGCGACAAGGATGCCAAGCGTTACGATCATGCACAGCTCGATGGCGAGGATGAGGACTCTGAGGAGCTAGCTGAATATGAGCAAATCTATGAAAATGAAGGTAAGCTGGCCTCAACCCTGAACAGCCTCAAATTGTGATTGTGATTTGATTTGATTCTCATTTCTAGACTGCACCGAGTCGGACAGTTGCGCCAGCTCGACAGAGCGACGTGTGCGCCAGCAGAATGCCTACTACAAGGCCAACAAGAAGGCTGCCACCAACAAGAAGAACAAAAAGAAGAAGGTGGCCATTCCGGTGCAGACGCCAAGAGTGCCACCATTTGGTGCGTATGTCAGTCCGCCAGAGATTCCATTGCATTATCAGCGCATGGCCGCTGTGGCGGCGGCTGGAGGTGAGAAAAGTATGTGTCGTACTCTCTATTTTAACTCCCAACTCCACATCCTCCACTCCTGCATGCTACATACCTTTATATTCTACATATCTCTTTATTCTATAACTTTTTTATTTGATTTTTTTTATTTGTCATATAGAAAAAGGCGACGGTGGTGGCATTATGCCCGAGTTTTTGAAGAGCGACAAATCGCCAGAGTATTCAATGGTGCCGGAGTTGACAGCTGCGGGCATATTTGGTGCTGAAAATTTGCCCGAGTACAATATGAATGCCAAATGCTTGAAGGACTTTGAGAAGCTGGAGAAGCGTCGCATTAAAGAGGAGACAGCGCGACTGCGCAAGCTGCAGGAGAAGGAAAAGGAGCAGGAGAAGAAGCTCAAGCGCAAGCTCAAGCAGAATGCTGCAAAGGGTCTCACCGAGACGACAGAAGCGCAATTTGGCAAGCTAATGATAACCTCCGATAAGGATGAGATACCCATATTCCTTATCAAATGCGTGGAGTTTATCGAAAAGGAGGGATTGGACTCGGAGGGCATCTATCGCGTGCCCGGCAGTCGAGCGCATGTGGATATGCTCTTCCAGCGGTTCGAAGAAGGTAAAATTCCAGCTTAATTTAACTAAAGTCACCCTTATATTTATTGTTGTGTGTCCATGTTGCAGATACCAATACAATTATTGATGTTCTCGATATACCGGTGAATGCGGTGGCCACTGCGTTGAAGGATTTCTTTTCGAAACGCTTGCCACCGTTATTCAGCAAGGATATTATCAAGGAGTTGGAGGAGATTGCCGGTATGATTGCAAGCGTCAAGTCCTTGAACTTGAACTTAAACTCTACGTCTGTTGCAGGCTCACGAGGCGTGGGTTCTTCCAAACTGAACGTTGAGGTGAAAACAGATCGCAGCTGCCGTTTAATAGCTTTAAAGTCATTGCTACAGAAACTACCACCCATAAACTTTGCCATACTCAAATATATATTCCAGCACTTTGTGCAGTAAGTCGAACATTATCTACTCTACCTATCGATCATACCGATGGCTAAGCATGTGTCTCTTGTGTGTCTTTGCAGCGTTTCGGACAACTCCAAGCTAAATAGCATGGATAGCAAGAATTTGGCCATTTGCTGGTGGCCCACATTGATACCCATCGATTTCACCGACATGGGGCACTTTGAGCAGCTGCGGCCATATCTGGAGGATATTGTGCAAACCATGATCGATCAGTTTCCATACTTGTTTTGCGGCAAGGACGCTTTTGTGATGGTCTAGACACGCTCAAAGTATAACCGTAATAATAATAACACCAACGCCAATAACAACATTATCATCATCATCAACAATGACAACCATGCCGCCAGCTCAAAAAGAACGAATAACTTGGAATGCAACGGAAACGTATCGCAAAGGAATGGAACCCATCGATCGAATTAAAGATCTTTATTATTTCTCATATAGACAGACAGCAGTTTATTTGCAAATTGTCTTGTCTTCATTGTAAACGCAACAGTATAAGCTCCATACTCTTATATACTTCATATGTATATGTGTGTGTATATGTTCATAACTATGCGCGCGTGTATGTCTGTTAAGTATTCGTATATTGTGAAATGGAAAAAGAAAATGCAAGCGCCAAACGCCAACGCAAATGCAAACGAAATTAAAAAAGAAAAGAAAGAAGCCAGAAGCCGTAGTTAAGTAGGGTATATTTATTTTTTTATATGTATATGTATATGTAATTTGAATGTATATCGCGATATAACTGTATTTGTATATGTGTATATGCATATGTATGTATATTTTGTTACATACATATAAATATGTCTGCATGCATATGTATTATGTATATCTATTTTGTATTAATGGCTTTGTTGTGTTTTCGTGATACATATATGTAAACGCATAGTGTGTGTGTGAGTGTGTGTGTGCGTGTATTTGCGGGCCTCTAAAGCTGCATTTGGATCTGGATCTGAATCAGTAGATATATGGCCATACCGCAAAAGCAAAAAGGTATACAAATTAATTATTATTGTGTATTGTATGTTACAATTATAAAATGTATGTTAAAAGTAAATTAATGACAAGATTCGATTCATTACGAATTAACTCGAATGTGTACATGCGTACATGTATTTATAATACATATAGGCATTTTATACTATATGCACATGTATTAGTGTGTGAAGAAAAAAGAGGCAACTTGACAAAACCACAAAATATATTATAAATAAAAATAATTAATTTTGAGCTACTGAATGTGAATCTCTATGTGCGCGCTTGTGTGTATGTGTGTGTGTGTGTGTGTGACTGTGCATGTTTGTCCTTTATATATGTATATGTGTTTTTGTATTGTACGTGCATATTTATTATGTATAAGTAATGTCAAAATGCAAATTGTGTCTAACTGTATTAAGAAAATAGCGCTTTAAACACAAACACCAACAAAAATAAACTACAAAAAGAAACAAAAACTCCTTGTGCACCTTTCCTACCCTTCCCCTCAGATCCAGCCAACCCTGTTATAGGAAAAACTAAACGATAATTGCATTGAAAACATAAACAAACCTATTTTGCGTTTATCTTCGTCTCTTATAAAAAGCTCTCAGCTATAATAAGTGTATGTATGCTACTCTTATACATACATATGTCTCTGGCAAATCGTGTATACAACTTCTAAACGCATAAAATATATATAATACAAATATTTTAACTAAACCTTAAAAGCAAAGCAGCAAATTCAAATGTAGGCAAAATAAGCGTAAGTGTTATTTCTTGTAATTGAGCATTAATTTTTTATATACAACATAATTATATAAATTGTGTATCTTGTGTCTGAACGGACCTCAAAATCAAAGACATTAAAACAAAAGCAAAATAAATTATTTGCGCAACACAGTTAAGAGAGAGATAGATAAACGTGAGACATGAGAGCAAAGCATTAAAAAAATCCAAAAAAAAAAAAAAAACAACTAAACAATAACCAACATATAGAATAATTTGTATAGATGTGTGTCTATTGCATTATTTGTACACGACGTACATATTTATCTATATACATACTTACATACGCTAAAATGCAAAAAAAGAAAACAAAAAAAAAACTAAAAAAAAATTGTCTTTAAAAGCAAAAAAAACCAAAAAAAAAATGTAATTGACGTGATGTGTAATGATATTTTTAAAATCAAATTTTATGCCCCCACCCAGCCAAACAAAAAACGAAGCAAAGAACAAACTTCCCATTCGATACACTTCAACAATAAAACAAAAGAAAACTGGCAGAGCTTGCATGCAAATGCAACTGAGCACGCACACAAGTGTATAAGTGTGTGTGTGTTTGTGGGTAAAAAATAAACTTGTGGGCATTTTCCAAATATTTGTGCAGCAATTTCAAATTTGCAGTTTTTATTTATACAATGAACAATGAAATCTAAAACAATCAGCTGCCCAACAGATTGGCCGCAATGGCTTCTGTATCGAGCAGCGTTAACCTATCCGTTAATCTAGACTTTTTATATGCAGGCTCATCGTCATCCTCATCGTCAATATCGTCATTATCGTCATCGTCATCATCTCTATCATCCACAGGCTGCTGATCCGCCTTATTGTGTTTGCCCTTATATATTTTATCCGGATCAGGCAGCCAGGATAAATCCACAGACTGCTCGCTATCACTGTCTGCAACATCCTGCTCCTTTTCGTCTTCCGCCTCCTCCTCATCTGCACTTTCCTGCTGCTCAGCCTTGCGTCGCAGCTTCTCACGCTGCAGCTTGTGTCGCTTCTTGACTAGCTCTCGGAAACGCTGCTTATCATACTGATCCTCCTCGTTTAGAAGCGCCTTGGACAGCATTAGATTAATGCCTCCATCGTCGTCCTTTTGCTGTTTGCGCTCCTTACGCAGCGCCTTCATTTGATTGCGCTCATCCGCCAGCGTTTCGCCCTCCTCATCAAACTTGACTTTCGAGTTGACTTGCAAATTCTTTTTAATCGCCTTCTTGGCCAGCGCTGCTTTGGTCACAAGTTTCTCGCGCTTGGGCACCTGCAGTGGGGTGTCCAATGCCGCTTCAGCATTAGTCGCTGCAGATAATCCTTCCAAGATCACTGGGGCACCTTCAACATCATGATCACGTCGCTTAATCTTGATAAAGTCATCCTCATCATCATCATCTTCATCGCTGTCGACTGTAGCACCACCAAAGCTGGTTGTCGACTGTGGCAGCTGCTGTTGCACCTCATCTGACTGCTGCTGTTGCTGCTGCTGCTTCTGCCGCCAAAGAAACTTCTCCAGAAATGGCACACGTGGCGTCACCGCCAACCCCAGCGACTGCGCATATGCATCCAGATTCAAACTAAGCACATTGAACAGCCGTTTGTTGCGCATGAGGAAAACAGACTTCAAATAGGCGAGGAATGCACGCTGCGCCGACGCACGCAGCTCCGAGAATTGAGCGAGGAACGCTTCAATTTTGACACGTGGCGAGAACAACTTTTTGGGATCAATAAGCACACAGCGTATGTCCACTTTAAGCTGCTCACGTAGCGCCGTCAGCATATACTCCTCCTCGCTGGGGGTCAACACCAGCAGACATTCACCACGTGTTTTATTGCGGGCCGAGCGTCCAGCACGATGTATATACTGTGACACATCTTCAGGGCAATCTAATTGCAGTACCCAATTGACGGCTGGAAAGTCTAAGCCACGTGAGGCGACATCGGTGGCAAACATAACCACATGGCTTTTGCGCAGGAAATCTTCGTAGATGGCAATGCGACGATCCTGGTGCAATGTGCCATAAAGCGCCAGCAGACTGACGCCTGGACGCAGTTTGCAGAATATCTCATATAGGTACTTGGCCTGCTTACAACTGGATACAAATACAATAATTTTTTGCTTTAAATGGTTTTTGATAAACGACCATAGCATAGTAATCTTCTCCTCCAGCGGCAACACCACATAACTTTGCTGCAACAGCTCCGGGAGGGCGAGCACCGCAGTTGAGCTCGTGGCTACCTCCTGACCACCTGGCTTGATCCCAGCTGCAGCACCATAGCCTATGTATACTGGATCTTGCAGATTGAGACGTGCCAGATCCTGCACTGTGTTTGTTTGTGTTGCTGAGAAGAGCAGTGTCTGTCGCTGTGGCGGAAAGTTTTCAATAATCGAATTGAGTGTCTTTTGAAAACCCATATCCAGGCAGCGATCTGCTTCGTCCAACACCAGCACTTCCATGGTGGTTGTATTGAACAGCGGATTCTCATCCATGTGTTGTAGCAGACGTCCTGGCGTGCATATTAATATATTGCACTGATCCATGCGTGTGCGCTCAAATTTTAGATTCTTTCCGCCAATGATAAGACCCGCTGAGAAGTCATGATGTTTTCCCACTTTCTTCAGTGTCTCAAATATCTGATAGGCCAGCTCACGTGTGGGCGAGATAATAATGGCACCAACGCCATCGCCCCTGGACCATTTGTTATGGTAAAGATGTTCCAGCACCTGTTAAATTAATTTTAATCAAATAACTTCGTAATTTAGGTTATTTCTTACTCACAGGAATTAGAAAAGCCAGCGTCTTGCCACTGCCTGTTATGGCAGCGCCGAGCACATCTTTACCCTGCAGAGCGGGTCCAATACTTTGACGCTGCACCTCGGTTGGCACTTTAAATTTAAACTCGCTGAGTGCCTTTTGAGTTTTCTGCGACAACGGAAAGTCAGCAAATAGTTTAATGTTGTTTACATCAATATCATCATATTTGGCTTTCAGTTCACCAATTTCCAGTTCAGTAGCAGCCAGCTTTGAGGCGGCATGCTCTTTGGAACGCTTTTGAGGTTGCTTGCCATGCGGCTTGCCTGTATGTGGTCGTGAGCCGGGCCTCTTAGGACCCTTGGGTTTCTGTTTTTGCATGCCGCAACTGAATTTCCTTTAAAATATTTATTTATTAATAATATGGGGACAATATAAATATTGAATTCCGAAGCACGTTTCCCAGCAGTGCGTGGATGACAGCTGCCAACATGGATGATATGTGCTAAAAGCAGTGTTGGAAATTTGAAGCCGCAAAATATGATAAGTAATAATCGAAGCTATTATTTATTAACCAGTTATTATCTTTTATTTATCTGTTTTCAATTAATTATATATATTTTTTGTTGGACGCAAAAAACAGTGCTTGTAACTCACCACGAAAGTACCTCTCGCTCGCACACATGAAAAAAAAAGTTTTGTTGTTGCTGCAACGCTCGCATGCTGTTGTTGTGGATGATATGTGGTTGTTGCATCTCGCCCGGATCAATAGGAATGTTTTATTACTGCACTGCTCGCACGCAATTTGCGGATAATACCTGCCGATTCCGGTGTATTCTTCTATACTAAATATGTGTTGTGGTGCAACAGTTAAAAATATTAAATTGAGGCGCGGGCGCGAGTTTAATGCAATAGACAATTGCAGGCTGTGAATGCCAGCACCTGCAAACGCCCAACAGCATCAAAGCTTTTAGTGGGTCTCGGTCTCGATTCCCCCCGCCTTCCAGTCAGCCAGCCAGCCAACCAGCCGGCCCTGCCCCTTCTTCTCAAACGGCCTGTATACCTCACTCGCCATAAACAACAGCCAGCGAGAATTGTGCGCATCGGATTGAATGTGTGAATCTCAAAGAATTTTTGTTAAGTTATCTCTGCAATATGGGCACCATATCATCGGTACTACAGTGGTCGTGTGCCAAGTGCAACACAATAAATCCAACCGAATCACTTAAATGCTATAATTGTGGCACCGTACGAAGAGTGTTCCCCAGTCCTACCGCAACATTATCGTCGTCGAGAAGCCAAGGTACTTGGGTACATCAGCAACAACAACAACAACAGCAGCAGCAGAAACAATTGCAGCAGCCGCAGCAACAACAACAAATTCAGCGACGACAAAATGAAAACCAATTGCAGAACTTGAGCGCAACAACAACGGGGGTGGTGGAGCCTGTGACAGAGCTGGCCGACGAATGTGATGAGGAGGTGGATGTCGCGTCAATTGTTGATAAGCATAGACCTGTGGCCAGGTAAGCGATATTACGCAGAACGCAGAGTGGGCCGTGTGTGTGGTGTGGGTGTAGTAGTTAACTTTTTACAGTTACATAGAAAACAATATGAATTACATGTGTGTGCGTGTGATCAGGTGTATAGCTTTCTTTCTCAGTCTCTCCTCTGTCGTTTGCTCTGTATCTAAGAGTGCAAGTGCGTGTGTGTGTGTTTTTTTGTGTACACAATAACAACAACAACAATTGAAGTAACTGCTGTAGCAACAACAACAAAGCTGGCCAGCCAAAAAAAAAGGAATAACAAAGCAAAAACTAGCATACATACATACATATGTTGGTATATATATACATATGTTTGTATGTAGCCTGCTTACATATGTATGCGTAGTATTTTTGGGAAAATCGATTTAAAACATAGCCCCAACAAACATTGTTTACAATTTTATTGATTAGACTTTTTGTCTGTTAGTAGTACGTGCTTGGCACGCAGCTTGCTAGCAGCTAAAAAATTGTTAGGAAATATTTTCATAATTGAAATATAGATAGAATTAGTTGGAAAAATATAAATAGCTGTGTGTGTGAGTGTGTGTTTTTCGTCAACATTCTGTCTATCCCCCATATGTTTTCAGAAATGAGCACAACAACAAGCACGGCTTAGGTCAGGGGCAGGCGTCACATGGACATGTGTACAAGTCGCTGCTGCGTGGTTGCTTGAAGCGTCCACAACGCAATAGTCAGAATTTGCCCGGAAATTGTGTGGACTGCGAGGAGACGCGTAAATATATCAAAAGCTCCATTGAACTCTATCGTCATTTTTCAAATCCGGCGTTAAATCGTCGCTGGATCTGTCGCGCATGCGACACGGATAACAATTCGGTAACATGGCACTGTGTCATCTGTGACACGGTCAGCTATCTGGCGCCCATCTACAAGGAGACACTTTGCACGCGACGGCATGAGCTGGATATGCAACAGCAACAGCAGCAGCAACTGAATGATAAGCAACAGGAGCTGCAACGTGAAGTGGAGCAGCAGCAGCAAATACAGGAGCAACAGCAACAGCAGTCGCTGTTGGATATTCAACATCATTCCAATAGGCGACACGCCAAGGCGCGTAAGAACTCTTGTATACGACGCACGCAAAGCTTAAGCACCGCCATCGATAAGAGCTCATCAAGCGCCAATAGCGCAGCTTATAGTTCGTTTGTTGCCGCGTCCTCGGCATCGGGTCGCAGCTGTCACATTTGTTACGTCAGCAAGCTGAGCAAGGATATCTTTAATCTGCCCATTGATGCCAGTCAAATAAGCTATCAGCAGCAGCAGCAGCAGCAACAACAACAACAACAACAGAAGAACAGTGAGTAAATATAAGCTTTTGGCACGCTTTTGCCCTTGACATGACTTCCTCTCTCTCTCTCTCTCTCTCTCTCTCTCTCTCTATCTCTCTCTATTGCAGGCACATCGGCGGCGCCCATCGCCTGCAGTAATTCGCGCTTCGCCATTGCCAACGATACGTTCTGTCGACGCAAGCAAAACAACAACAACAGAAATCTGAACAACAAAGTACTGCGCGAGGGCTGTGCCAAAAAGAAATATAATTTTACCATCACCACGCTGTCGCGATCAGGCAAAGCCAACGCCGTTGCGCTTCCAACGCCAGCTGCGGCTGCGGCTGTGGCTGCTGCTGCAGCGAAGCACAAGCCCAAGCTCAAGTCGGAGCTTGCGTCAAGCAAAGTCAGCGCAGTACCAGCGAGCGTGGCGGGCAGCTCACAGTTTACTATACCGCGTAACGGCGTTTTTATAGCGGTTAATGATTGGGCAGAGCCCACGCCCACGCCGCCAGTAGCCGCCGCCGGAGCAGCAGCACGCCACATCAATAAGCAACAAAACGCAGCCATAATGCAGCACTGTGATAAAACATACAACAACAACAACAATAACAACCACATCAACAACAGCAGCAGCAGCAGCAGTAGTAGCAGCAGCAGCAAAGCCAACAGCGTCAGCAGCAGCAACAACGGCAGCAGCAGTAGCAGCAGCAGCAACAACAACAGCGGCAGCAGCCATAGCAATAAAATGCATCAGCAGCTGTATGAAAATGAATGTATTGCTATCCAACAGCAGCAGCAACAACAATTGCAACATCAGCAGCAGCAACAACAACAACAACAACAACATCAAATAAAAACAGACTCCATAATGCCGATTTATGCTCAGGTGAACAAACAGCACAAGCTCAATAAAAAGAGAGAAACAACAACAGCAAACGCATCCTCAGTGCTTCATGCTAACAACAATAGCAATCAGAATAGTAACAATAGTAGCTTTGAACTTATTGAAAATAGCATCGAACCAACTACAGCAGAGCTGAGCAGCGAATCAAACAGCGATGAGTTAGAGTCCATCTCATCGGCAGCCGCAACGGCAGCATTAGTAACAACAAGTGATTTTTATAATGCTTCAGAGCACTCAATATACGCCAAGGTGTGGAAGGGACCGCGCAAAACGACTGAATCGAAAATGTATGGAATACAAAATATACATTCATTATTTTGTTTTTATTTTTTTCTTATCAAATATTTCGCTGGCGTCGTAAATGCTTTTAATTATTGCCATTAGTCATACATTTTGCACTTGATTTGTAAATTAATTTGCTACGCACATATACACATATGTATATAGTATATCCGTGTGTGTGTGTGTGTGTGTTATAGCTTTGAGTTTTACTTGACTCGACTTAATTTTTGCACTTGCTTTTTATGTTGTTGCTTAGTCTTATAGTTTTCCAATTGCTGCACCAATTGCAAGCATGAGTATATGTGTGTGTGTGTGTGTGTGCGTGTGTGAGTAGGAGAGAGAGTGCGTGCTTATCTTTCCGTTATCGTTTGGCACTTGCTCACTACCTTAACCCTCTAACAACCACATGTGTGTATTGCTTATTTTTTGCAGCTTATAAAAATCAATTTGTAAATTATAAATTAATAAATTTACCATAATTTATTTTATGTTAATATTTTAATTTCAATCGGCTGCTTGTTTAGTGTTTTTACTTTTCGCCATTGGAGTGTTAAGCCCAACTGCTTGTTGCGCTTTGCAGGCACCTTCGTGTGTGTGAGAGTGTGTGTGTGTGCGATTCTGTTCTTAGTTCTTTTATGTGCAAATCAACACTCATTTTATTTTATAGCGGCTTATGGTTTTTATTTACTCAAAGCTAATACATGTGCATATAATGTTTCTTTAAAATAATTGGCAATTAATGTGTATTTGAATTTAGTAGCAGCACGCATGAGGCAGCAGCGGCCAGCAATCGCCTCATTGCAGCAGCAGCAGCAACAGCAGCCATACGCAACGACAATAAACCACATTCAATGCTGCAGGGCAGCAGAAACAAGATGTGGACGTGCAGCAAATGTTCCTATGCCTACAATCGTCTCTGGTCCGAGGCCTGTGAAATGTGTGAGACGACGGCAACCACACCACCAACAGCAACAACAACACCTACAGCAACAACTTCCAATAAGCTGCCAGAGCAAATAGCGGGTAAGTACTCTAAAATACGCTCCAAAGTAAATTGTTAAATTCTCACTATTCATTCCCTATTGCCTTTCAGCTTTGGCTGCCATACAGCTCGAGCCACGCAGCGACGAGCCTTGGACCTGTAAAAAATGCACGCTGGTTAACTATTCCACAGCCATGGCCTGTGTTGTCTGCGGTGGCTCTAAGCTCAAGAGCATCTCCTCCATTGAGGACATGACGCTGCGCAAGGGCGAGTTCTGGCAATGCAGTCACTGCACCTTGAAGAATTCGCTCTCCGTCGGCGTGTGCAGCGCCTGTAAATCCTTGCGTCTGCTGCCGCTGCCCGTGGGCACAGTGCGTGAACGACCCGATGGGCAGTCGTATGAGGAGCAGGATATAGCTAGCACACAGACCAGCGGCGAACAGAGCAGCCAGCTGCAGCTACCACCCCATCGCACTTCGCGCAGTCCCTCACCCCGCATCAATCCACTGCCAGCAGCGGTAGCCGCAGCTGCTGCAGCGGGGGGCATTACCTCTAGTCAACAGTTGCAGCAGCAGCTGCAACGCAGCTCCTCGGGTGCCATACCCAAGCGCCATAGCACGGGCGGCTCCATTGTGCCGCGCAACATTTCCATAGCCGGCCTAGCGCTGCCGCCGTCGATTGCGCCCAGCTCCAGCTCCTCATACAATCTACAGTGCACTGCAGCTGCTGGCAGTGGCGTTAAGAAATGGCAATGTCCAGCCTGCACCTATGATAACTGCGCTGCCTCTGTGGTCTGTGAGATCTGCTCGAGTCCGCGTGGTCTGGTCAATGCAGTATTAACCAATGAGCTGGCGCGCAAATCGCTGCGCGTTGCTGCTCTTACAGAAATCCGGCAGGAGAGCAAGCTGATGGAGAACCTGCGCCAGCTGGAGGAGACCGAAGCGCTAACCAAATGGCAGAACATTATACAATACTGTCGAGATAACAATGAGCTATTTGTGGATGATTCTTTTCCGCCGGCGCCCAAGAGCCTCTACTATAATCCAGCCGCCAGCGCTGCCGATGGCGGCAATCCAGTCGTGCAGTGGCGACGTCCTCATGAGATTAACTGCGATGGCGGTGCATATCCGCCGTGGGCTGTCTTTCGCACGCCGTTGCCCTCGGATATCTGCCAGGGAGTGCTGGGCAATTGCTGGTTGCTGAGCGCGTTGGCTGTGCTTGCAGAGCGCGAGGATCTAGTCAAGGAGGTGCTGGTAACAAAGGAAATATGCGCACAGGGCGCCTACCAGGTGCGTCTATGCAAGGATGGCAAGTGGACCACAGTGCTGGTGGATGACCTGTTGCCCTGCGATAAGCGTGGACATTTGGTTTACTCGCAGGCCAAGCGCAAGCAGCTCTGGGTGCCGCTCATCGAGAAGGCAGTAGCCAAAATCCATGGGTGCTACGAAGCGCTTGTCTCGGGACGCGCCATCGAGGGTTTAGCCACGTTGACGGGCGCGCCCTGTGAGAGCATTCCACTGCAGGCCAGTTCGCTACCCATGCCCAGCGAGGATGAGCTCGATAAGGATTTGATCTGGGCGCAATTGCTGAGCTCACGTTGTGTGCGCTTTCTTATGGGCGCAAGCTGCGGTGGTGGCAACATGAAAGTCGATGAGGATGAGTATCAGCAGAAGGGACTACGTCCACGTCATGCCTACTCCGTGCTGGATGTGAAGGACATACAAGGACATCGGCTGTTGAAGCTGCGCAATCCTTGGGGCCATTATTCCTGGCGCGGCGACTGGTCGGATGATTCGTCGCTCTGGACAGATGATCTGCGCGACGCGCTCATGCCGCATGGCGCCTCGGAGGGAGTCTTCTGGATATCCTTTGAGGATGTGCTCAACTACTTTGATTGCATTGACATTTGCAAGGTGCGCTCTGGGTGGAACGAAGTGCGTCTGCAGGGCACGCTCCAACCACTTTGCTCAATTTCCTGTGTGCTGCTCACCGTGCTCGAGCCCACGGAGGCTGAGTTTACGCTCTTCCAGGAGGGTCAGCGCAACTCGGAAAAGTCACAGCGCTCTCAACTCGATCTGTGTGTTGTTATATTTCGCACTCGTTCGCCGGCGGCGCCAGAGATTGGACGGCTCGTCGAGCATAGCAAGCGTCAGGTGAGTCTACTCTACCAGTCCCGAATTCTGCTCTACTTATTCTTATCCTACCTCATATACAGGTGCGTGGTTTTGTGGGCTGCCACAAGATGCTGGAGCGTGATATCTATTTGCTTGTTTGCCTCGCCTTCAATCACTGGCACACGGGTATCGAAGATCCGCATCAATATCCACAGTGCATTCTAGCCATACATAGCTCCAAGCGATTGCTTGTGGAGCAGATTACACCCTCGCCCCATTTGCTTGCTGACGCTATTATCAGCCTGACCTTGACCAAGGGACAGCGACATGAGGGTCGCGAGGGCATGACGGCTTACTATCTAACCAAGGTAAACAGGCCACTTGACTAAGCATTACACCATTTTTAATTTTTTTTTTCTTCTGATTCAAGGGCTGGGCTGGATTGGTGGTCATGGTGGAAAATCGGCATGAAAACAAGTGGATACATGTCAAGTGTGACTGCCAGGAGAGCTATAATGTGGTGTCCACACGTGGTGAGCTCAAGACAGTGGACTCGGTACCGCCGCTGCAGAGGTAAGTCTGCCGCATATATAAATATCTTTTTGCAATCAATTAATTCATCTTATTATTCACCTTCTTTCACATAGACAAGTGATCATAGTGCTGACGCAGCTGGAAGGTAGTGGTGGCTTTAGCATTGCCCATCGGCTTACACATAGATTGGCCAATTCGCGTGGCCTGCACGACTGGGGACCACCTGGCGCTACACACTGTCCACCCATTGAGAATGTCCACGGATTGCATGCGCCGCGTCTGATAACATAGGTCGGTATTCTAATAACTTATCAGAAGGGGTACGGGTTGCAAGGGTTGTGTTAAACCGTGTGCGTTAGTTCAAATCGTAACTTACCAAAAAAAAAACGAAAAACTATAAACAAATCAAAGCAAAAGTTATATATGTATGTATATGTATTACTCTGCAGTTGCCATTTTAATTTAATTCGGTGTTCAATTGCATAGTTCGTGAAACAAAGCGATATATAATAATAATAATTTGTCTTGTTTCATTATTGCATATTCTAGTCGATGTCTTATCAACATCATACGTACACTTATGCATATAAATATATGTACATACGTATATATATATATATATATATATATATATATATATATATATATATTATATATATATATTATATATACCTTGTATACTATAAAAGTAGTTAGCGCTGCAGTTGCAGTCGTATATTAATACATATATGTACATATGTATTTCCAAAAACCATAAAAATGAACATATATAATTGTAATAGTGCAGCGGCCTGTTCTTGAACCTATCAATCTATGATTTCAACCATAATCTATATTGTATTTAAGTGCATGTGCATCAGAAATATGTCTATTGTTTATATAAAAAAAAAGAAATAAAGTACTACCAGTTATAAAAGACAGGTTTAAAATAAGTCTTAAATGAAAAAAAAACATTTAAAAAAAGACGGTAAAAGATTCGGTGCTGCCAACTCGTCGCAAAATATGTTTGCTCACATAACATTATTGCAGATGATACTCGGTTATTTGCTGCGAGCTTAATCAACTAAATAATATTCTACAGAACTGTTTAATTTTCTATTAGAATCTAATCTAATTTTAATTGTCACTCATTTAAATAATGAATACCAAATTTTTCAATTCTCAATTATAAACGATATAATAGTGTGCTCAAATGAACGAGCGAACAACTGAACAAAACGAACTAGCAACTGAGCTACGGAACAACTGAATAAGTAGTTCAATAGAACTTATTCTGAACAATTTATTCTGTTCGTCATTATATTTTTGTTTTTTAAAAATGGCTGATACCAAGGGCGTAAGTAATGTGCATTGTTGTCTTTGCGTATGCAAATATGCATTTACAATATATAACGCGAGTGCTACAAGAAATGTGAGAGATAAGTGAGCAGACATATGTATATAGGGCGCGGCTTTAAATCAGCGGTGCTTAAGCCGCTTCCCTATACTAATAATGGCGTTCTGTGCTCGCGGCTTAGGATGTGCAACAGAACACACACACTTATTCACACGCGCACACATATACAACTGCATATTTTGGATGCACATGCATATGTTGAGTGACTGTGCAATGTTAATTTAGTGCAAGAAACTTAAAAAACTGCAGCCGAATGATTCATAAGCCGGCAAACAAAAGCAGGAGTCGTCGCCCTCTAACTATTTACTGCCAAAATGACCTACATATGTACGTGTGTACGTACAAAGCATTGTTACTGTTTTCACTGTTTTAACTGCATAAATATATGTACACATACATACATAGTACATGTTGTAATGCAAAGTGAAACTCGCGCGTGTCTAGCATTCAAAATATTTGCCCGCTTGCACCAAAAAAATATCTTGCTCAATTGATTTTAATTGATCTTAACTGTTGTTGTTATTGTTGCAGTTTTCAAGCATCGAGACTCCCGGCTATGTGGGGTTTGCCAATCTTCCAAACCAAGTGCATCGAAAGTCTGTTAAAAAAGGCTTTGAATTTACGCTTATGGTTGTGGGTGAATCTGGTTTGGGCAAATCCACACTGGTCAATAGTCTCTTTCTAACCGATTTATATCCGGAACGCATTATACCCGATGCCGTAGGTAAGTTTCCGAGTCCAAGTTTTATGATTACCATAGTTACATATGTATTTGTATTCGCCTTGCAGAGAAACAAATGCAGACAGTTAAGCTGGAAGCGTCGACAGTGGAGATTGAGGAACGCGGTGTGAAGCTGCGTCTGACCGTTGTGGACACGCCTGGCTTTGGTGACGCCATTGACAATTCAAATAGTTTTAGTGCCATACTCGAGTACATCGATGAGCAATACGAACGTTTTCTCCAAGATGAGAGCGGCCTTAATCGTCGGAACATTGTGGACAATCGCATACATTGTTGTTTCTACTTTATATCACCATTTGGACATGGGTATGTTAATGATTTCCCTACGCTTACACAGCCTATTAATAGGTTTGAATTGCAGTCTTAAGCCCTTGGATGTGGAGTTCATGAAAAAGCTGCACTCGAAGGTGAACATAGTGCCCGTTATAGCCAAGGCGGATTGTATAACTAAGAAGGAGATATTACGCTTGAAATGCCGCATTATGCAGGAGATTGAAAGCCATGGCATTAAGATTTATCCACTGCCAGACTGTGATTCCGATGAGGACGAAGACTATAAGGAGCAAGTTAAGCAATTAAAGGAAGCAGTGCCTTTCGCCGTCTGCGGCGCCAACACTTTGCTTGAGGTCAAGGGCAAAAAGGTGCGTGGTCGCTTATATCCCTGGGGCGTGGTTGAGGTTGAGAACCCCGAGCATTGTGACTTTATCAAGCTACGCACCATGCTCATCACGCACATGCAGGATCTGCAGGAGGTCACACAGGAGGTGCATTATGAGAACTATCGTTCCGATCGTCTGGCCAAGGGTATTAAAGGCAAAGAGAACGGCATCAAATCGGATCGGGATCACAATGGGCCCACCCAAGTAGGTGTCAGCAGTGTTCTCAATGAAAAGGATCGCATACTGCAAGAGAAGGAGGCCGAGTTGCGGCGTATGCAGGAAATGCTGGCGCAGATGCAGGCACGCATGCAGGCACAGAAGTGAGTGCAAGTGAGATCGGGAATGGAAATGGGACTTCGAACGCTCCCACAGGTGCTTGCCTCAACGATTCTCACACACATATACACACAGCAGGGATGAAGATGGTATAGTAAGCAAACAAAGCAAGAAACAAAATTTAAGAATTTTTATATACATAGTTGAAGAGAAAGAGATAGAGAGATAAAGAGAGAGAAATATAGAGGGAAAGTAGCGCACGCTTGTGCAATTTACATATTAATATAAACATATATATACAGATATATATTTTGTATGCAGTTTTTAAGTTGCGATTGCGAATTTTGCGTACAATTGTTTAATTTTGGCATTTTATTATATACACATATATATATATATATACTCTATTTATGCATATATGTAAATATATGTAAAACATATTACTATGTATTTAAATATCGTGATTTTTATACACACACTCACACACATGCATACAAGTAAAATGCATGCAAATGCAACCTCGAAAGATAATTCAAATCTCATAAACAAACACACACAATTATTCATATCACTCCTATATAAACTGAACATAAAAAAACTGTATTCCTATTATGTATTTAGAGACATGCCTCGTCGATATTAATGATAAATTATGTGTATTTTTTTGTTGTGTGTTGTACTTCATGTAACGCAATCTTTTAAGTTAAGTCAATCAACGAAAACCAAACAAAAAAACTCCATTCAATGTTAAACTGATTCGAAACCTAAAACGCCTTTGGCATAACATCTGTTACATTAAGTACTCTTTTTTTTTAATAACTATTGTAATACTTATAAAACGCGTACATAAATCAATGTATGAATTTGAGTTGGACATTAAACTATTGCAGCTTTTAACTATTATATTTGTAAATGATTATGAACAAGGCTTTAACTGCTTTATCTATGTACTTGTGTTTGTATAAATTCTATGCATGCAATTGCTTAAAGTCAAACTCAAGCGCATTATTAATGTAATGTGAATTATTCCTATCCTATATCTGTATCTGTGTATGAACAAATTAATACTTTATATATATATATATATATACATATTTCTTCTTTAAAATATATGCTTTTTATACAATTTGTAAACTATGCGCGTTTGACTTAATTTGCTAACAAATTACAGTAGTTTTTAAATTTGAATTTAAACCGTCTAGTAGTCCGCGTCTTCTTTGTCAGCGCAGTCAGCCTGCTGAGCAACCCAGCATACGGTCACACTTAATATCAATTAAAATGAGTTGGCAGGCCCATACTTCAAACTCACATGTTGTGCGGTAACAATTACAGCCGGTTGAGTTTTGATTGCAAGTGAAAAAAGGAAATGGGATAGGAACTGGAGAATGATGCTTAAGACTTTACTACGCGCAAGCGGTCTTTGCAGCAGCCAGCGCTGGACAGCATGCCGTTTTATCTGCAAAAGCTCAGTTTGCTTCGAAGAGAAATCCAGCGAAGTTGCGGAGCAGCATGCATTGATGCGGCAGTTCAATGAGATACCAGTGGAACGTATTCGCAACTTTAGCATCATAGCGCATGTGGATCATGGCAAGAGCACGCTCGCTGACCGTCTACTGGAGCTCACTGGCGCCATTTCTCGCAATGCAGGTCAGCATCAGGTGCTCGATAATCTGCAAGTGGAGCGTGAACGCGGCATAACAGTGAAGGCACAAACAGCGTCCATATTCTACAAATTCAACAATCAACTATATCTGCTCAATCTGATTGATACGCCTGGACATGTGGACTTCTCTAATGAAGTACTTTTTTTTAACCTCTCTTTAAAAGATTCCCCCACTAACCTTTTATGCATTGCAGGTATCACGTTCGCTGGCGGCTTGTGATGGCGTCATACTCCTAGTGGATGCCTGTCATGGCGTGCAGGCGCAAACAGTTGCCAATTATCATCTAGCCACGCAGCGTCAGCTGGCGGTGGTGCCCGTGCTCAACAAGATTGACATAAAGCACGCGAATCCGGATCAGGTTACCAAGGACATGCAGCTGCTGTTTGGCATTAAGCCCGATACAGTATTGCGTGTCTCTGCCAAATTGGGCACTGGCGTTGAGCAGGTACTGCAACGCGTAATAGAGCGCATTCCGTCACCGAGCGTGCAGCGCGAGTCCGCATTTCGTGCACTCATTTTCGACAGCTGGTTTGACAAATATCGGGGCGCATTAAATTTGATTTATGTGCTCAACGGACATTTGTCAGTGGGTCAGGATATACAGTCACTGGCTACCAAAAAGACGTATCCCGTCAAGAGTTTGTCTGTGCTGCGTCCTGCTGAGTGCGCCGTGGAGTGTCTACAGGCTGGCCAGGTGGGCTTGGTGGCCTGCAATATGCGGAACAGTAAAGAATCCATTATTGGCGACACTATACATCTGAAGCATGAGTCTGCGCTGGCAGCCGGCAGCTATAAACCACAACAGCCGCTGGTCTTTGCCGGCATCTTTCCCGTGGACCAGTCCAAGCATGTGGCACTACGTAGCGCTATTGACAAAATGGTGCTCAATGATTCGGCGGTCACAGTCAACGTAGACTCCAGCCCAGCACTGGGCCAAGGCTGGCGTTTGGGTTTTCTAGGACTGCTACATATGGAGGTCTTCTGCCAACGCTTAGAGCAGGAGCATGGTGCTGAGCCCATTATTACGGCGCCCTCGGTCACATATCGCATTGTGCTGCGCAATCCTAAGCTGATAAAGCAACATGGACGAGATACTTTGGAAATATCGAATGCAGCGCTGCTACCTGAACCCGCCAGCATTAAAGAGTATTTTGAGCCACTCGTGCTTGGCACCATCATTGCACCCACTGAGTACGTCGGACAGATTATAGGTCTGTGCGTGGAACGACGCGGTGTACAACAGAGCTCCGTTAATATTGATGAATCGCGTATACTCATGAAGTACGTGCTGCCTTTAAGCGAAATTATCTTGGATTTTCACGATCGCCTCAAATCGCTGAGCTCCGGATATGCCAGCTTTAGCTACGAAGATCATGGCTATCATTCTACAAACTTGGTACGCCTGGATATACATCTCAATAGTCGACCCGTGGAGGAGCTGTGCCGCATTGTGCACGTATCCAAGGCCACAGGTGTGGCACGCCACATGGTGTACAAGTTAAAGGAATTGATACCCAAGCAAATGGTACAAATTGCTATACAGGCGTGCGTCGGCAGCAAGGTGCTGGCTCGCGAAACCATCAAGGCCTACCGCAAGGATGTCACTGCCAAGCTGGTGAGTTGCTCATGTGATTGCCATAAAGCAAAACATAATAATAATTAATTGTTCTCTAGTACGGCGGCGATGTGACGCGGCGCATGAAGCTGTTACGCCAGCAGGCGGAGGGCAAGAAAAAGATGCGCATGTTTGCCAACATACGCGTGCCACACGAGACATTCATCGATGTGCTCAAGCGCTAATCCCAAATGGTCGCATTTAATAAAACGCTGATCCAAGCAAACTACCAGAGCGACAGCTGAAGCGTCCACTCAGGGTAAGTGCTATCGATCAATCGATAACTTAACAGAGCTCAGCTTAAGAGCGAGCCCATTTCAAACTAGCGTGAAGTTATGATAAAAGAGCGGTCAGACTGCAGCTGCACACAAACAAACATAAGCATACATAGCATAATTAAATTTGTTTGTATTTGAGTGCAGCAGTCACAAGAATGTTTATCGCGAATATTCATACAGCAGCATTTGATTAATTCTTCTCTGTTTCTCGCTCTTTTGTTCCGCTTGCCTATCGGCAAGTACTATCGTACTGGTAAAATGTCTTATCAGTTTGTATATGTATGTATGTATATTATTTATGCTTTGGCAGTGTTTTCTTTAAGAAAAGCAATTTTGTTGTTGTCTACATATATTCTTTTGTTTACGTGCTTATATCTCTGTATATAGTATACGTACAGTGCATTATGCTTAAAAGATAATATATGCATATGTATATATACATATATGTAGATCATCAACAATGTATGTATGTACATATATTCTGAATTATTCACTGATTGAGCAGTTCATTAACATTTGTGCACATTATTTAATAGCCGTCACTATTGTCGCTCTTTTTAAACGAATTATCATTATCTTAAATTAAAGCCGAGCAAAGCAACAGCCTACAACAACATGTGATGTATGTATGTATGTGTTGTCGGAATAAAAATCGAATTTCCCTGACCCTGAAAACTAGCACGCATACACAAAATACATTGAATTGTCATAACGGTATCTTCCCGTTGCCAGCGTAGTCTATCCACAAGCTCATTCACACACACACACACATATATATACAGATACACCACTGTACAGGTAACATGAACGTATCAGATGTAGAAATTGGTCTGCTTGTGTCTTGCTCCCGGTAAAGTTTGTTTGCGAGAGCCCCCAATCATTAATAGAGAAAGACTGTGAGAGAGCAAAGCAGTGCGGAGAGTAACTAATTGATGGTCGGTGGGTGACGGTGGGGACGCTTTGGAGGCATATGCGCTTCTAATGCTGTCTATGTGTTGGTGACCTTGAAAAATAATAACATTGTGCCTCTGATTTGCTGTATAGGCAAGGAAGAGCGAGGCAGACTCAACTGCACAATGCAAACGAAATAAAAATATTGAGCAAAACTGTTAAAATTATTATGCAACATTTCAATACATACAGCTATATATGTATGTATGTATGTATGTGCATTCTAAATGTTACAAATTTACTGAAATGTCAGAGGTTAAAGAGCTTAAGATGAACGTTGCAAGCATCTACATGTGTATTATTTTAGATACATATGTTTTAAATGCAAGTACAACTGTATTTACCCAAATGACAAATATTTAAATTAAACGTCTGTTTGTATGTGTCAATGTACACAAATTTTATTATTGCCTAATGAAAATCAGCTGCACTTGTTTTTACATCAACAACAATATATTATGTACATACATGTATGAAAGGCAGGCGCAGCAGAAACCCAAACAGCTGAGTCTTGAACCCCGCACGCAAGTGCAAGAGAGTCAGAGAGAGTCTTCTATATTAAATGACAACAACAACTAAGATAAAGATACTCTCAGCGCGCGACTCCGAGCGACAGAGCTTATAGCCTCCTATGCGAGAGTGTGTGTGTGTGTGTGTGCGTACTTGTTGGATGGCGGGGAGAGCTAGAGCGGAAACACAAACACAAACACAGGCAAAAGCAAAAACAAATACATTTCGTTATTTTGCTTGCTGCTGCGCTCAATTGAACGAAACACAGTCGGGTTGCCGTTGCCTTTTTGCCTCTGTTTGTCCGCCACAACACAAAAACAGTCAAGTTAGTTTTCATTCTCATTTGACATCATCAACATTGAAATTTAATTAAACAAGAGCAATTTAAGTTTGATTCTGTTGGCGAATACACGGATATAAAGTTTGAGATAAATATTGAAAAGTAAATGATTTAATTCAATGATTAATTTAAAAGTGTCCTTTATTAATGCGCCATTCAATCAATATGGTTTTCATTGAACAAATTGTCATAATATTTTTTTCTAAATACATAATGCCGTGTTCTTTGCTTTTTTCTCACTTCAATTTCTTCGCACAATATAATCAGCGCGAACAAAATAACAAACGTCATCAGCTGTTTTTGTGTCTGTATGAGTATGTGCTTTAGTGTATGTGTGTAGGTATGCACGAGTGTGTGCGCGTGCTTACGTTGTTCAAATGTATATGTACATGCATATGTATAATTTCTTTTATATACATCTGTATGTGTGTGCTTTTATATCTACTCGGATCAATGTATAAATGCATTTAAAATACATTCGTATCTATTATGTGCTTTGCTGTCAAAATGAAATTATTTAAATAAAATTATTTTTTGTGTGCACAAAAAGCAACATTTGGAGCGCATCGTAACGTCAGTTCCATTGCTGTATTTATTAATTTTTAATGCCTAAATAATTGAACCTAACCTGAAAATGCAATGAATCTAGAATAAGAATTTATTGTTTGAAGGTTACGTTGAGGCGCCAACTGCCAGTTTCTTCTGCACCCCATTTCCAACCGCCCCACAGAGCAGTGTTTGCCAGTCTTCGCTTTGGCCTTGACCGTGTACGGCTGAACCAACAACAACAACAACAACAACAACAACAAAGCAACAAGATACATAACAGCTGACAGCTGCGCTGTAACTGCAGTTTTTGCTGTTATAAAGTGCGTCAGGTGGCAACGCCACGCAGTGTATTGGGAACCTTTTAAATTAATACATTTGTAGATCAAACCAACAACAACAATTAAGCAACATTCTCTACTCTCGCACACGCATACAAACAATCATCACAATCAAGTTTCAAAATAAAGGCAAATGACATCGGCATCTCTATACACATATAATATGCATATGTATGGTTGCATACATACACTCACACACAAACACTGACGTATGTATGTATGTGCAGAAACTGCGCGCATTCGCACTCTCACCTATTCATACATGCACGTCAACAGCTGTACACGTAGCAGTGCTCGCAATATAGTGTCTATTAGTTTTCATTGTTGTTGTATTAAATTGTGCAATACTCGTAGAATCAAAGTCGGTGAGCGTCAACGAGAATCCGAAAAATGACTGTTAAATAATGTAGTAAAGTTTATTTTGTTTATAATTGATTCCAATCAGACACTTGCAGTGAACTTGCAGTGTTTTTGCCAATTTGAGCAGTCAGTGTTGTGAAATGCAAAATTATTTGCCAATGGGAATTGGAAACTTTTTCGCCCTGCGTAGTTGCCTTTACGGTTGTCCCCCGCTGTTGTGTTTTTGCATTGCGTTCGCTCGAGTTATGTTTATTTGTAAATATGTACATATGTACGTATATTAGTTCATGAAAACATACACCAAACAGAAATTGAACTAAACTTTTAAGTGCAATTTACGTTTATATAAACTTTCATACTTACATATACATATGTATACATTCATATGTATAATGTATGTTTAAATTTTTGTGCATTGTTCGTGCACACATTTGCAATTGTGTATTGCATACGTAGATACTTATGTATATATGTGTGTGTGTGGCTGTGTGCATGTGTAATTTATTTAAAATTTCCAAATGAAAGCGAGAGTGAATGTAAATTGAAATTGTATGCAAGTTTGTTGGTCCCTTTTTGTTTTTGTTATCTTGAATATTTTTATGCTCTGAACGAATTATCAAATGTACACGCATACATGCATATGTATTTAATATGAGTGTTTTGTGTGTGTGTGCGTATGTTATGTTATTTTTGTTATGCGACTAACAGGCGCGTCAGTGCCAATGGCAAACATAAAACGTCAAACGTCACACAGCTGATACGTATTATTTCTTCGTTTCTCTCTGTGGTTGCTAGTGTTTAGCGCACACGCATACGTACATACATACTACATACATATATGCATACATACATACGTATGTAAAATGAGCGATTGCAAATATCATTTAGCGCGCGCTCACTTGGCTCTCGCTCTCACTAGCCACCCACTCCTACTCACGTAAACAACTAAGCATAGTGCTGCCAGATCGAATTTTACAGCTACCTGGCAGCTCTATCAGTCATCTACACACACTTACACCCATACTGTGACATGGATTTGTGAAATTCATACTTTTATTTAATTGTGCTATTTGTGTTTTTTTTCTGCATTTCAGCCACGACCAATATCAATTGAAACCAATACATGCTACTGAACCAGGACGTTGAACACAATTACACTTACAATTAGAGCGCGCTCTGGTGTTAATAATATGATCAACGGTTTTAGTGTTGCCAGCTCGCAGTCAGCTGCAGGTGCTGCGACAGCTGCTACTACTGCAATAACTCTGCACTTTAACTACAACAACAACAACAGCAAGAATAATAAAAACAACAATAAGATAAATGGCAATGATAATGCTAATAAGATCCATTGTAATAGCAACACCAATAAGAATAACTGCCTTAAAATTTATTCAGGACACGAACCAATGTCAGCAGCAACAACAACAACAGCAATAATAACAGCAACAGCAATTGAAACGCCAGCAGCAACAACAATAACAACTGGAATAAATGAGCACAAAAGCCACAAAATTATCAACATAACCGCCCCAGTAACAACAGCAAAAATGTTTAAAATAACACAGGGCGAAGTGGATACGAAACATTTTATAATGGCTTATCCAAAAAAACATCATCAACAACAACAACCGCAAAGGCAACAACAAAAAGGGATAGCCATTAATTGGTTGTCAAGTGGAAAATCAGGAAAAGTTAATCTAAGCACCTCAGCCAGCACCAAAGAGTCATCGCAACCGCAGCGCATTCAAGTCAGCAACGTACAGTCAAGCAACATTAAAGATAAGCAACAATCGCCTGCACCAGCAGCAACAACCGTAACAGCAAGAGCAATATCCAAAAGTGCCTTTATTGAAGTATTGACAATGTCACAGCAGCAGCAGCATCAGCAGCCTGAACATCAGCAGCATCCCCAACAACAAAAGCAACGTACTGAAGACCAAGAAAATGCCTTTCGACAGATTGAAGATGTGCACAATTATGCCAAACTCCAAACTGACGATGGAGGTGAGGTTGAAGATGATGAGGATGATGACGAGGGGGAGGATGATGATGAAGAGGATACTGAATTGCATGTGCATGTCGATGATGATGATGATCATGATATTATTATTAAGCAAACACACAAAAAGCATAACGCTAATGTGCCCATTAGCTCCAAGCAAGGCAACGATGAAGATTCGGAGGAGCATGTCGAAGTCGATGTTGTCACAGTGCCACCGGCCTTACCACAACAACAACAAGAACAACAAATGCAAATGCTGCAGCAATCAATAACTGTTGAACAGTATATGCGGCCAGAGCATCATGCACGCCGTCCCATGAATGCATTTCTCATATTCTGCAAACGCCATCGTGCCATTGTCAAGGAGCGCTACAAGTCCTTGGAAAATCGGTAAACTAGGCCCAAATCAGAGCCAAATCAAAAATTCTTCTAAATTGCGTTATTCCATTACATTATTTAGAGCAATTACTAAAATCCTGGGGGATTGGTGGGCCGCACTGGATGAGTTGGAGAAACAATGTTTTACCGATCTGGCACAACAGGTAAGCTGACATAATATTCGCTATGATAGGCAACAGATATAGTCTTTTTGATTTTATTGGATTAAGTAGAGGCATTAATAAATAAAGAACTATACAAGAAGTGATCGATTATATAGATTGCATTAAGGAAATACAACAGGAATAGAGCTTCAAATATAATAAAAGCGCCTGATAAGAAATGGAGAAGATAAGAAATCTATTGTTAGATTCAGATTTTGTTGATCTCTTTGTTCAAAACGCTTAAAAGAACTTTGCACCCAGCAATTATTATTAATTTCTATGTAATGCAGAAAATAGAAATAACAAATAAAAGACCAATGTGCAAATATGCAAAATAAATTAAAACTAAGTATTTTGTTTGTTTATCACAACGCCCACATTTATTTCTATCTATCTATCTCGCTCATTTTCATACTGTCGCGTTGACTCATGTTCTGTCTATTCTATTTATACACACTTTGCTTTACTATCAATATTAATTTATGCTTATTTAATTATAGAACAAGGACGCCTTCTTCAATGCCAATCCCAACTTTAAATGGTACAAGTTGCCAGCTCCGCCCTTGCGCACGCTTGCAACGCGTCCCAGCAATGCAGCCACCACACAGCTAACTGAGGACCAACAACAACAACAGCTGCTGCAGCAGCAGCAGCAACAACACCAACAACAGCAATTACATTGGGAGTCAACTGATGTTGCATTCAAGTTTGCAGATGAGACGCAAATGGGTGAATTGAGTGCATTGCTAAGTGGCAGCAATAAGGGAAATAATTCGCAATACAAGGACTACGCGCTGCAGCAGGCTCTGAGCGAAACCTCACAGTTTATGAGCCATGCCATGCCATGTAAAACCAACAACAATAATAATAACAATCGTAACAACAGCAATAAGCGCACCACACAAGTCCGTGTGGTAGACAGCGCCAGTAACTCCAGCGAGGAGGGCGAACGCGGCTCGCCGAGCAAAAAGATGAAAACATCACGATCGTGCAAGGGCAAGATCTATCAGGAGCTCATTAACTCAGGCCAATTAGCCGCTGTGGCCAAAAAGAGCAACAAGTGCCGTCTTAACAGCGGAGGCAGTGGCAGCGGCAGCGGCACCTTGGACGCCAACAGCAACACGCCGCCTATATCACCAACAACAGCACCCACAGATTGCCAACTGTTGGAACTGGCGTTGGGCAACAACAACGCTGCTGCTGTCAGCAACAATTGTGACGTAAATGTTGCTGCGGCTGATTTTGATTTGGAGGAACGCATTAAAGAGCTGCCAGCACTGAGTCTGGATTCGTATTTGCAGCGCAAGCGCAGCACCAAGAAAAAGAAGAAGTTTACCAGCAGCAAAAAGGTGCGCAACTCGAATAGCAGCAGCAGTGCCACAGGCACGAGCGGCGCAATCACCACCACTAAAGGTGAGCAGCAGCAGACGCCCCGGAATAGCAACAACAGCAAGCAAATATATGAAGTCATGCGCGCCAGGGCAGCGGCGGCTGCAGCAGCCGCTGTGGGCAGTCAGAAACGCAAGGCGCGCAAAGAGAGCATTACACGTCGCGATGTCAGCGCCATTGAGCTGGAGGTGGCCTCCATATTGCCGTTGACAATCAACGGTTGCTACTACTTTAATCAGTCACAGGTGCAGTCGAATTCGCAGCCTGCCACAGTGACAACAACGGCCACAACAGCAGTTGCTATAGCAGGCCAGGAGAACAGTGTGTTGTCATCACCATTGTCCTCATCATCATCGTCCTCAGCGTCTGTGTATGAGCAAGCCAACTACGATGTCACCTCTACCTCAGATCTACTCATTTTAGCCGAAGTTGCTGCCAATAGCACTGAGCTGAGCAACTCGAACTAGCAAAAGGCTGTGCAGCATCAACTGATCAGACTACAACTTCAACTCCAACTCCAACTCCAACGGCAAAGGCAATCCACATCCACACCCGTGCCCACTTTATTTAACAATCACCAGCACTTGTTGTTAGTTATTAGGCGACCCGCAGCAAATAATTGAAAATTGTTTTTTTTTTGCGGGTGTACTTATGTTTGGTAATTGTTATTGTTTTAAATTCTTTGATAACGATTGATATACATATATAGATATATGTATACATACGTGCGCCAAGTGCCTGTGCTGTAACTATAGCTGTAAATCGAGACTCTCACCAATACACACATACAAACGTGTGCTAGCAGCAGCATGTGAAGAGTACATAGAGACATTCGTTGATCTACAATTTAGTCAATATTTTATGTAAAACACACAACACGTATGCAACAAAAGCATCCAAAAAAATCAAACAAACATGCACACACATACATAAATATATACATGCATACATAGAAAGCAAGAGATATATTTGTATGCATTTGCATAATGATAGTATTTTGTTAAATTTACTTTTTGGATGTTTTTCTTGTTTTTTTTTTCTCTTTTTTAAGCAGTAATCATTTTTTTAAATTACTACGATTACGGTTTTTTTTTTAAATCTAACTTGTTTTGTTTTTCTCTCTATATTGTTTTTGTTAAGTTTAAAGAAAGATAAACTGATAACGAACGGCGTTCGCATACCTACAACATTAATACAAAATGCAATTTTACTGCGCTTATTGACTGTTAATTAATATTATTAATTAATTATTTGTAATGTAGCTATAATTTATTATCTATTGTGAAAGTGGATACATTATGCAAACATACACCATACATAAACATAATATATACAAATATATATATATATATTCATAAAAATTCGTTTTTAAATTTGAATTGAATTTTGAATTTTCAAAGGTGGCAATCGATAGGAATCGCGCGCGCAACTTTATTTAAATCGTTGTCAAATTGCACTCACTGGCAACATTGTCTGCAATTATGGAGTTGCCAGACTTAGTGCGTAACAGCAATGCTAAGCTGCCGGTGCCGCGCATAAAGGTCTCGTGTGGTCTGTTTGTTGTGTTTGGTGCCTGTGTTGCCTTAAAAGATAACGTTGCTGATTGTAAAAACTGTGGCAGCCAACCATTAACTGCTTGATAAGCGTAAGCATTCCAATTGGACAAAATTCTAAACATGCCTCCCAGTACCACCAAAGAAAAAAATGGCGCGCGCGTGATATAGTCGCATTTTGTTAAACCTCACGTGCAAATCCACTGTCTGTGGGGGCTACATCAACAAACAGCTGGCATTTGTCATACATCGTAGACATGTGTATGTTTGTACATGTATATTTGTACGTACGTGTGTAGGTTCTTACGGTTTTGACCCATTCGCAAGCTGCGAGCGAGCTTTCGCCATCAGTTTTGCTTCACTGTTGGCCTTAATTTAGTTTGTTCGCGCATTCGGACCCTTATAGTTCGCGTTATTTCATGCTGTCAACAGACAAGCTTAAGGAAGCATACGTGCAGCAACAGCAATAACTGCACATAGAAAACTTAAAAGATTATTTGCGATATAACGAAAGGTATATACAAAAACCGATCCATCATGTGTATGCAATGTATATTTAGATACATTCATATGTTGCCATTGCATTGACTGTCAGAATTTGTCATTTTAACTTGTTTTTAAATTACATTAAGAGAGCTGCAAATTTAGCTAAACATCATTTTATTTTTCTCAACCTAAACAAAAATATAACAAAAAAATCATTCATTGTTTTTTAAATTTTCACGTACGTGTATCGGCATTAGACAAAAAGGCGGAATTAGAAAATTGAAAGTGTTTTATTCTTTTGCATGTGTGTGTGTGTGTATATATTCGTGTAAGTCTTGCACGAAGGCAGTGAGAGGAAGACGAGGAGCGCATCTGTATGTATGAATGTATGTACAGAATTGTATGTTCATTCATCTATCTATGTACATACGGACTTGATAAATGAAAATTCGCCAAAGAAACTGAAAAGCAGAAGCAACGGGCAACGGCGACGACCTGACAAAAGTAAATCGAAAATATTCTACGGTGGGTTGCAAAATTGTCAAACCGGGGCATTAGTGTGTGTGTGTGTGTGTGTCTCTCTAAGATTAATAAAAGGATTTCTCATTGACGTAGAGAGCACAAGAGTGTGGGCACTGAAAGTTTATATAACAATTGCTATTTGCCGTATCAAAAAATTATTGAGAGTGAGTGGCAGAGAAATTCTAGTTAGCAACAACAACAATTTCTTTTCATGAATTTGCAATTTTTGTTTGCGTTTGCTGTCATAATACTTATGCATGTGTGTATACCGATATGCGTATGTGTATGTATACATAGATACACTTGTATACAAGTGTCTATCTTTGGCAAATATCAATAATAATAATTAACTGTAATGAAATCTGTGTGTGTGCAATTGAAACCCGCAAAGTTAGATTTTAATTTGATTGCGCTGACTGTGGCTTCTCTTCTCTCACTCTCTCTCTCTCTCTGAGTATGTCTCGATCTCGTCTGCTGTGCATTTGGCGTGACGCTAATAAATTAAAAGAGCCCCAAGTAGCGGCAATCAGAAACTTTGCCTCCGTGTCTCCGTGTAGCGGCTACAAAAGGGGGTGTGTGTTAATTTCATTACTTGTAGATTGCACGTTTTTTAATTAACATCAATTAGTGTGTGTTTGTGTGTCTGGATACAATTGCGTTCTGTCTCCATTTAATTTCGCCATCACTTGTGGCGCATTTAAATTAAAAGCCAAACAAAAATAACTTCGCAAATACTATAAGCCACAACACCCTGTTTACAAGAAGAAGAAGAAGAAAATAAGGATTGGTATTGACGGCACACGTGACGTCACGCCACGCCACACTGGGTGGTTGGGTTGCTGCTTGGCAACGATTATGTAAGCGACGACGACGCTGTTAGGAGCGCACAGGATGAAAATGCCATAACAAATACATAACAGCGCACATTCGCCCCACAACAGAGCCTTAACAGTTTCTGTACTGTTGTTTCATTCTTTAGACATTTTATTCGTACGGGGATAAAAGCTGCCGATAACAAAAAAAAAAAAAAAAAACAAAAACGCAAGTGAAACGACAGTTCAAACTGTGCTTTTGCCGCGGCAAAACGTTCTGGCGTACGTAGCGCAAATCGCAAAAAAAAAAAAGAAAATCAGAGCGACCAGCAAATAGCAATCAACAAAAAAAGGCAGGTACAACATAACATGTATACAAATATGTTCATGGGTATGTACACACACACACACATATACGCGCACGCAGACACAGACACGCACGTGTACATAAGTGTGCGATTCAGACAGCACACAAATGTTAACAATTGAAGCTAGCAACAGCTTAATAGCTGAAAATTGAAATTCGTTTTTAATTTAATTTTTGCTCACATATTTTGTTGTATGTTGTGTTACCTATGATGTATGTATGTATGTATGTGTAGACTCGCGTGTGTGAGAATTAGTTGTGTGTCAATTTGATGTGTACTAATATATATTCTCTTTCTGTCATTTGTTCTCTTCCTGTTTCTTCCCCTTTTATTATTTATATTTCTGCTGTTGTATAACACTTTAATGGACAGCATCTCGCTGAAAGAGAGCAAGACGACGGACGACAGTGTGAGAGTGGAAGAGACAAAAAGCTCGGAAATTCAACAGTAAACAGCAAGCATCTATCACTATAACATCACACCACAGGCGAAAATTCGAAATCAGCTGTGCGAAAGAGAGTCTTGAAAATTATTATAAAACTGTGCTGTATGTGTGCTGCTCTCCCCTACACTCCCCTCCCATAACGTGCATGTGGACGGACAATTGATATTGATATTGTGTAAAACAAACGACTACGAGAAGAGAGGCAAACAGCAAAAAGCCAACGGATTTGGTAACGTTAGAAGTTGCTGCCGCTTGCATTTGCTTTGCGAATCGAAAACAAACACAAGACGCTGCCTTTGATTGAAATCGAGATTATTGACGCCTCTTCTCTCCTGTAATGGCTCTGCTTCGTGTCTTGAGCGCCCAACGTTCAACAGTATATTTGGTTTATTGTCGCAATAGTGTTAATAAAAGCAACTTGGCAGCGGCTACTGCTGTTGCCAACTGCAGGCGAGACCAGCGTAGACAACACTCAGGAAAGGCCGCAAGCTGTGCCAGCAATAGCATCAGCGATGAGGAATATGCTCTGCTTAGCGCATTAGACGCCTTGCCACAGCGGCAACATCAACATCATCAACATCATCATCATCAGCAGCAGCGCAAGCAGCTGCTACAAATCCTCGCAGCCGGCCATGGCACTGTACGAGGTGTGCATTCGATGCCGCGCCAGCAGCAGGCTCAGCTGGCGGCCGCCGAGCTCGCCGTCGAGGACAAGCAACGCGTACACTTGGAGCCGGCCAAACCCAATCCGGCTGGCACACCGCAGCGTGATCCGTTAGATGTCAGCTTCAACGATCCCATAGCGGCGTTCAAAAGCAAGACCACGTGGGAGCTGCTGCGTGCCTATCTTGTTTATATGATCTGTTCCAGTGAGAAATTGGTTGAGCACAATATGCAGGTGAGTAAACGAATTTGAAAAACAATTGAAACCACCACCGGTATAAACAACTTGATCTAAATGCACTTGGCCAATCTTTGTTTTTGGTAGTATTCTTTTTGTACTTGATGCGTTTTTTACAAAGCTTTCTCTTTGTTGCCATGCATAGATAAATAGGTGTTTATGTAATTTTTTAGCTACCCCCCTCCCCTCTCTATTCACACTTGCTGTAAAATTAGCTACCATGGCAACTGGAAAGAAAATTTGCATACTATGAATACAATATTAATTGCAAACTAGAAGCTTAGCCCATAAATTGAATGAATAAGTGAATGAATCGGTTGTGTGAGTGCATTCATTGAATGCAGTTCTTATGAGCTTGTTTTTTTAAGCTGGAGGCGTTTAGTCAAGACGTTTGTCGTAGCCAAGCAGGCGCCAAAGCGGCATTGTAAGTTGCTCATACACACGCACGCACACTTACAGCTGTAAGCGGCTGTGTGTGTGTGCATAGATAAAGTGGTAGACAGGCAGGCCCCCAAAACTGCCGCCAATCAAAATGCAAAACGCAGCAATAACAACAACAACAGCAGCAGCAACAAGCCCCCTTGCTTGCTCTCTTTGTTACTCTTTCTCTACTCTACACACACACACACCCGCATTTATGCATATGCATATGTATGCATAAATATTACGTGTAGGCCTTGCGTATGCTTGATTTTTGCTCTTGTCATCGCTATGATTGGTTATCGATTAATGCTGTTGTTGTTTAATCTGTGTGCAGTTTGATCGATTAAAAGGCAAATTGATTGTTATACACATAAGTGTGTACATATATTCATGTGTGTGTGTGGTGTGTGTGTGTGTGTGTAGAGTTTGCCGTATGTATATGTATATGTATGTTTGCATGTATACAACATACAATTCCTCTTGTCGGTTTATTTTGTGCTTTCTATTTCAAGCAAATGGTTGCAAGTCTCGTGACGCGTGGGCAGCACTCAAAAGCTAACACCTGTGCTTGTCTTCAGCCAACAAAAATACACACAAATGCATATATTTGTAGTATTTAATTATTTGGCAAGTCAGCAGAAAAAAAATACATTTCAAAATCTATAGCTAACCTGTTTTATTTTTTTGCAAGTATGCGCAGCTGTATTTTCTCTCTGTCTCTCTCTCTCTCTCTTCATGCACATTTAGTCTTGACAAATTAACGATTTGTCGCTCTAACTGGTTTTTATTTTATTTTTATTTTTTTGACAAGACGCACACGTGCCTCTTCGCATTTAACCTGCACTTTATATTATTTGTTCTGTTCGCTCGTTTGCGAATCTCTGCGTTGACAACAGACTTGGCCTTGACACGATCATTACTCCTGACTGCTAATCTCTTCTTTGCTTGTCTTCTATGCTCTTTTTGGCTTTTTGCCAGTTAATTTGATTTGTATGCGCAAAAAAATAGACAGACGTTGAAATATTAAAAACAACAACTACAAAACAAAAAAACAAGAATTTTGGCTAACTAATGATGCTATGAGAGAAGAATGCGATATAGCAATTGCAATAGTTAAAAGAATCCTAACTAATGAGCTAATCGATCTTAAAATTTTAATTATTCTTAAACCAGTTTAATAGAATTTAATTTAAGAAGAATTGCAAACACTTTGAAAGCTCTAATTAGATTCTTATATAGGATTTTGTACAGCAGTTCTTATTAGTTAGGATACGTTTTATATTGTTATATACTTTTGTTTTATCCTCTGTTTTTCTATATATTTTGGTTGAATTTTGATTGCCTATGGTAAAGAACCGTCTAGTTTTCGCTCTTTTATTAATGCAATGAACAAAATCTTATGTTTTAACATTAAAAATGCAGCTTATGAAAATATGCAAGCAAATCTTTGGTGCAAAGCTGTTTACGATGATGATGAAGGCGACATTTTATGGACATTTTGTTGCTGGCGAGGATCAGATCAAGATTATACCCACACTGGAAAGGTAATTGATAAATCAGAGCTGAACGCACTAAAACAAATGCTTTTCTTTTTTCTTTTTCCTTTCTTTTCTTTATTTTATATTTCTTGATTTGTTGAAAACCATTTTTTCAACGCGCGCTCGCGTTGGTTGTTAAACAAATCCTGACAAACGATAACGATATGTATATATCGATAACATGTTCTCGCTGAATCATAACGGCTTTGACTGGAATTTATTGTTGTGCCTCTGCCTGCTATCTAACAAACAAACAAACATTGCGCGCTTTAAATAGCTTTTGAAATTGGCCCGCTCCTTGCTTGGGGGCAAACTGTTTGTGATGCTGATGAAGTCCAGTTTCTATGGACACTTTGTGGCCGGCGAGAATCGTCATACGATTGTGCCCACGCTTGAGAGGTGTGCCCGTCAGAACAAACAAAGAAACAATAATAACAAACATACGCTCAACTCAACTCCCCAATTAATATCTCAAATCCCGTTCATGTGGCATGTGGCATGCATACCCAGCGCACTTAATTACATGCACAGCAATTACTGTTGCTACCCAATTCGGTCAGCTCTGTACCCCTTAACTTAAACTCAAAATTATCTATATCTAAAGCTAACTCTGCCTGCTTGCATACGCTAGAGCAAATTAATTAATTCTTTTCTGCTTTTCCCAATGCAGACTTCGCTCGTTTGGCGTCAAGCCCATTCTTGACTACTCCGTGGAGGAGGACATCAGCCAAGAGGAGGCCGAGAAGCGTGAGGTTGAGTAAGTCTACACATAACTGAATCTTAGCGCAGCATTCAATATCTAGTGCCTTCTCTCCTCAGAGCTTCAGTTTCAAGCGCGGGCGATAGTGTAAAAGACGAGGGCTCCATGCCGCAGTATCATGTCGATAAATCCTTCGCTGATCGTCGCTACAAAGTCAGCAGTGCTCGCACCTATTTCTATCTAAATGAGGCCACCTGTGAGCGCAACATGGAAACGTTCATCAAGTGTCTTGAGGCTGTTTCGGGTAAGCTGCTTAACTTACACGTACTTCCTTAACTAGTAAACATAATATAATATATGTATGTGTATATGGCATGGATTCCTATTCCTTTGTTTGTATTCATTTGTGTGTATTCACTGGTTGCACGTATTTTCTTTTTCAAATCTACAATTAAAGTACATAAATAGTCCTTTGATTTTCAAAGATGTGCCAAAAATTGAGAATGGCCTCAGCAGTACTTTATTTAAAACATAATTTATAGTTGAGCGTTTTTAATTTCGTTGCCTTAATATTGCAATTAAAAGTATTAAAAACAATTGTAAGGACATAGGAACACAAGTTTAAATAAAATATATAGAAATTAAAATTAATATCTTTTAAGAAAGTACTATAAAGATTTCCTCTTGCGCATGTGCTCTTTATATTCGATTTAGTTTATATCTTGTTCATTATAGTCTAGGCTAGCGTTTGACTTGTAGATCGAGACAGTAACCTTTGACATTTTAAACATCCAAACCATTATAATTTTTTGATTAATTTTTCTCTCGAATGCATTTCTTTTTTACAAAAACCAATTTGAATACCTAACGTATACGTAACGCTACGAAATCGAAATCGAACTCTCTGTCTATCTGTGTGGTGGGGGCCTATGCAACGCATTAAATCTCAAATCTCAACGGCACCCAAAACAATAATATATATGTATTTGAACCTATCACTAACCATAACTCAAACTATGCGCTATATATGACGATATGATGATCATTCAAACGAAACGTTACGAAATTCAAACCGCAAATCGAACAAATCAAAATGCGAAATGTGAAACTTGTGTGTCTATATTTATAAATTTGTGTATGTGCGTGTGTGTGTGTGTGCGTATTTGTGTGTTTTTGTGTGTCAATTGCAAGCTGACGATGCCAAGGAGCCGCGAGCTCTGCAATTGGGTGGTAAGCCCTAAAACAATATTTATAAATACACTAAATTACAAAAACAAATAAATAAATGGACAAAGCTCTTAGTACTCCATTTATTTTGAAAAGATTCTGCTTTTTGTTGTTCTGCGTTGAGTGTATTGTTTTAAACTTGAATGCATTTGTGTGTATGTCTGTGTGTATTTAGTTAAGTTAGCTGCTTAGTAGTCGCTTGAACTAGCTGCAATATATAGCTATATTGATTATTATCTATATACACATATGGAAGCAATAGTAGTACTCTGTTTTGCTTTTTTTTTTTGCTGTTGTCTCGCTTTGCTCACACACTTTGCTCATTGTAAACTGTTCACTGACTTGTCACCTCAATTGCTTTTCTTCAAAAATGCTTTATTCATTTCAATGGCGTTTCCCGTTTACCCCCAATGACGATAACAAACAGGCGCCACCTTTGGCACTGGCATCACAGCCATTAAATTGACCGCATTGGGCCGTCCACAGCTGTTGGTGAGTAGTTCATTCAGTCTGTCGATTGCTATTAAACTAATCTATATGCCCTTACTTTTAATTAGCTGCAATTATCTGAGGTTATTATGCGCACACGAAAATACATGGAGGATCTTGTGGGTGGTCAGGGCAATGTGTTGACCCATCATAAGACGATCAAGGATCTCGAGAAGTATTATGCCACCGTTGGTGACAACAAGGATGTCCAGCATTTCTTAAAGAACGTCACATCGGATAAGGAGGGGTACTATATAGAATAATTATATTATGCCTACGCGATCTCTATAACGATCTATACAACTTTTAGCATATTGCATCTGTTCCCCTGGTCGGGCATTGTGGATGAGGACTCACAGCTGAGCGATACATTCCGTGTGCCCGATCCAAAGACAGGTCAGATGCGTCGACTGATCTCACAAATACCGCCCAAAGAAGAGGAAATGTTTAGGAATATGATTCGTCGCTTAAACACAATTGTAAAGGTGCGTCATGCCCAATCATTTATTTAGATATATGTATACTTATTATTTGCGTTTGCCATAGACTGCTGCTGATCTGGATGTGCGCATTATGATTGATGCCGAGCAGACCTATTTCCAGCCAGCCATATCGCGCATAACGCTGGAAATGATGCGCAAGTATAATAAAGACAAGGCCATAGTATTCAATACCTATCAGTGCTATTTGCGCGAGTCCTTCCGTGAGGTAAATACGCATACACACAATCTATAGAAATTGGTTCACGATTAAGTTTCAATTCAGGTGGGCACCGATTTGGAGCAAGCGAAGCGTCAGAACTTCTACTTCGGCGCCAAACTGGTGCGCGGCGCTTACATGGAACAGGAGCGTGCACGCGCCCAGGCATTGGGCTATCCAGATCCCGTCAACCCCAACTATGAAGCCACCACAGATATGTACCACAAGACACTCGCCGAGTGCCTGCGTCGCATTAAGGTACCAACCGGTTTGCTTTGTTATAATTTTTAATATGTCAAAACTGATTGGTTTTTGTTTTTTTCTATGGCGCAGGTGCTGAAGGATTGTGGTGACGATGCCAAAAAGATTGGCATTATGGTTGCATCGCACAACGAGGATACAGTGCGCTTTGCCATTGAGAAAATGAAGGAGATTGGCATCTCGCCAGAGGATAAGGTCATCTGCTTTGGCCAATTGCTGGGCATGTGTGATTACATCACCTTCCCACTGGGTGAGCAGTCTCAAGCCATATATTGAATGTTGATTATCTTTAATGTTCTCCCTCTCTCTCTCTCTCTCTCTCTCTCTGTCTGTCTGTCTCGTGTGGCTTGCAGGTCAGGCTGGCTATTCCGCTTACAAGTATATACCGTACGGTCCAGTTGAGGAGGTGCTGCCTTATTTGTCGCGTCGCGCGCAGGAAAATAAGGGTGTGCTAAAGAAGATCCAAAAGGAGAAGCGTCTGCTGCTCGCCGAGATTCGTCGACGCCTGATGCGTGGTCAGCTCTTCTACACGCCCAAGGGCAACTATGTGCCCATCTAAGTGGTCGGTCTAGTGAGTTAAAGCTGCAGGATACAGCGAAAAGACAACACTCAATACCATATATATTTTGACAAGTAAACAAGCAGAGAGAGACACACACCACACACACATACAGACACACACACATACACACCACACACACATACAGACAGACAGACACAGTTGCTCCGTATTGCGTATTAAGCGCATTGATCATAAACAGAGATTCAATTCTTTATGATGTTTATTTATATTTCTTGTTTGTTTGTTATATTCTAAATGTTTTAACGCCTGGAGGGGTCTACCATATGTATATGCATATATACAAAAATAGTGTTTTTTTTTTTTTTTTAAATTTAGGAAGCAAAGAACCATTAAGTAATTGACAGACACAAAATAAAACGTAACGTATGTATGCGAAAAACGAGCCAATCTCTTGGGCAAACCATAAAAACGAAAAGCGAACAATTGGCAACGCATTGATATTAGTTAACTGCAACAAAATTGCTGGCAAATTACAAATTACAAAATAATCTAAATGTATAATATTTGTATGTCCCGTTTGCGATTAGAAAAAAAGCGAGCTATGTGTGTAAGTGTAGTATGCGAGTAACCAAAAAAAAAAAATAATGAAAAAAAACAGATAAAAATAGTAAAATAGCAGCTATATGCATACATATGTAAAAGATTAAATGTAAAATGCTTGCAGAACACGTATGCGGTTACAAAAACAGTAATAAACAAATTAAATTCTTAGCTTACTAATTACGTATGATATATATTCAACTTCTTAACGTGTTTAGCATATGTGCTGCGTTTTAGTCAAGACTTCTTTGCCTGCTTTAACTAGTTTCTTTGAATAGTGTGATTTTATTAAAAATGTCCCTGCTTTTAGCATTAACTTTATAGTTTCTATAGAATCGAGCATATATGTATGTATTTAATATTGATATTTTGAATGCCTCAGCCCTAGTCGCTGCATTTGGTTCCTTACTCTCTCTCAAAACTCTATTTAGACAAAAATGTGTGTGAAGTCGAAGTCCGAGAGCCTTATGCTGTTATGACATAGTTAATATACAATAAATTGCCATCCAGGGATAACATTAAATTTAACTTGTATGTTTTTATAAATACACACCACACACACACACACACACACACACACGTATATAATTTGTATTGTATTATAAACATTTAATTTGTATTGCTTTTAGATTTAAAACCACTGCATATTCCTCCCTTTCGTTAGTTCGTTAATGCCATTAGTTATTGTTTCCAGCGTGCGCAGGCAAAAGCTATTTCAATTATTCGCATATAAATACATTTATAATGTTATGTATTTTATAAATGTATATTACTTCTAGAGTCACACAGTTTAAGAACTCACATGTGCAAGTCACGAGCTCTAAATCACTCAAACTAATAACACCAAGGCCATTATTATAATTAGCACTAGAGCAAATAATGAATACAACCAAAGACAAATTTATCAAACAAATTCTAGCACTATGCAATGCATAAATGTATAGAAGGTTACTATTTCAAATCACAAATTATATACATAAAAATATGGATATAAAATGAGCACAACAAAAAGCCATCCACTGCAATTAAAGCTTATTATAATACTCGAAATCTAAGACAGCAGCACGATAGGACAGACACAGTAAATATAATTTCTTTTGTAATTTGCGCTTTTATTAACGCGACAGCTCAACATGTTAAAAACAATTCAAAGGCAGACTTATAACTAATGCTCCTTACGAACTACTAGAACATAAGTTAGTATGTAAACTATTTAACTTTTCTACGCTTGGGCGCACCACGACGTTTTCCATAGTCCACCTCGCTTACCATCAATGGATCGTTGCTTTGACGCTGGAAAGCAGCTTTGGCTCCCGAGCTGCGTGGCTGTCTGGCCGCAGGCTCTGGCGCTTTCATGATTGCCACACGTTTAAGCGCTTTGGGCAGTATATAGTCGGGCACATGGGAAAGATGCGATTGCACTTTGATGGTTTTCGTCGGCTTGTCGTGTCGCAGCGCCTGCAAATCACGTTGGTTCTCCTCAAAGAAACCCTTCAGCTTCTCGCAGTTGAGTATCTCGGATTTGATTTCACGCAATCGTGTATCGTGCACCGCGACTCTCGTCGCTGCGCGCCAGCAATCCTGTGCGCGATAGCGGAACGCCTCTACTTCCTCCATTTTGAACTGATAGAGTCTGTTGAAGAGAGTTTAAGATTAAATGTATGACTGGTAAGTTGCCCGTTTGTGTATACTTACTTAATAATATCGGCGCATGGTTCCTTAGCCTCCGCACACACATCCACATCGGCAAGTGTGCGTCGCAGTTGATCAACAGCTTTGCTGTTACCCTGCTTGGGGTCTATGGCAACTGGCACTGGCTTTGGCAAGATGTCTTTCTTGACAAGCATTTCTTTGCCAAAGCAGCTGCGCAACTTTTGCTCCACAGCTTTGTTGATGGGTGCTTCCTTGATGCTGACAAAGGATAGCACGGAGCCCTTGTTGTTGCCACGTGCTGTGCGGCCAGCTCTATGTATATATGAGGTAACATCTCGTGGAAAGTCAAAGTTGATGACATTGTTAACGCCTTGGAAGTCAATGCCACGGGAGGCGCTCGACTCGTGATCGCTGTGCTTTGATTTGTGCTGTGATTTGCCTGCGGGCTTCTCTAGCATGTGCTCGTCGGAGGCTATGATGATGTCGTAGGTGCCCTTGTTAAACTGACTGATGGTGTGTATACGTATATTTGCTGGCAGCTCAGAGTTAAGCACGCAGGATCTAATGCCGAATTGCTCCAGAAATAGACGCACTCTGCATAGTAAAGGATAAACATAGGATTATCTTCTTATATAGAATGGGTATGTATGTTTAGATTTTGTAGTTTGCCATCAGCGAGAAGATTAGTATATGGTCATGCGTGCGCCAACTGTTGCCAGATGCACACTCCCACTTAATTGATTTCATCATTTGTATAACTTAAAGCGAGTTTTTAGTGTATATGAAAACACTTACTTGTAGCAGCGATCCACATTATTGACAAAAATAATGCTTTTGCCTTGTATGAGCGTTAGTTTGAGCAACGCATAGAGAATGGCCGGCTTGTCGTTTTCCTCAGCAAGTATGCGGTTATGGGTAAGCTGTTCCAGCGACACCAAGTCGGGTTCCTCGAGCTTAAGCGTGACGGCATCATGCAGGCACAGACCCTTCATGCGCACCACATCGTCTGAAATGGTCGCAGAAACGAGCACAGCCTGATAGATAGGCGGTAAAAACTTGATGAGCTTCTTAAAGTCCTTCTCGTAGCCAAAGGCGAAGATTAGATCTGCCTCGTCAACCACCAGTGTTTGTATGTTCTTAAGGTCGACCACACTGCTGCCAGCCTCAGCATGTGCCAGAATCTTTGCTGGCGTCGAGACTACAATATCTGGGCGCTCTGAAAGCGCATGCCGCTGTGTTACAGCATCGTTTGAGCTGCCAGCAATGTCTGCTACACGCACAACTTTGCCGCATGATTCAGCGAGCTGCTCTATAACTTGACGTGACTGCCGGCACAACTCCTTGGTTGGTGCTAGTACCAAAGCGCTCACGCACTGCTCGCTGGCATTAAGTTTCGAATTGAGTATCTTTTGGATCAGCGGCAAAGCATAGGTGGCCGTCTTACCAGAGCCAGTGCGAGCACGGACCACTACATCCTTGCCCTCAAGCAGCAATGGTATCGCCGTCGACTGTATAAGCGTGGGTTGTTGCCATCCTAGCTGCGCAATTGCCTGTTATAGAGGATTGCCACAAATTAAGTACGTTTTTGACCATAACTTTGCGTAATTAGCCTTACCTTAAGAATGCGCTGGTCCAGCTCCAGTTCGTGGAACTGTAGCATTTGTTGTGTCTTGCTCATGCTGCGTCTACAGATTCGGAACACACATGCGGTAGCAAAAACACGAAATGAAAAGACAATTCTCGCTAGAGATGGAAAACTGAAGATGTTGCGATATATCGATGACTATTAATGTTTGGTTGTGTCTGTTGCTGTGAATATTTATATTTATTGTATAAATAATTTAAATATTATACATGACAATGGTATATCAATAGTCCGAACATTCACAAATTACGCGAGGTAAAACTAGTTGATAAATATATCGATTTTTCGTTATACAGTCACGTCTTCTTCTTAACGATAGCCCACGTGCAGAGTTTCACATGCTTGTTGTTTACGCTTAAAAATGGTTAAAGAATTTAAGGTAAAATCATTTTTATTGAAACTACGATTCGTAGAAATGTTTAAAGTATATTTTTTTTACAGGCTACAAGCGATCCGAAGTTCAAGTTGGAGAAGCAATCGGATGTCGATGGGAAAAAGGCCGCACGTAAATACTTGAAGCAGTTTAAAAAAGATTTTCTTGACGACAATGAGTATAACGAGGTCAGCACAAATAACTTCACCGCTGAGTTAGCTGAGGATATCTATGAATTTGACGCTGCCACCCACGATGCCTGGATAGTGCAATGTCCCAAAGGCATGAATCCCAATGCATTGGAAGGCAAGCGCATTAAAATGCCTGGTCGACGTTATGTGGGCGACATACAAGTGCGTGCAACCCACTACGAGGAGCCAATAAGCCAGGCCATTGGCTATGTAAACAGTAAAGGAAAGTACGCATTGCGACGTCTACCTCTCGTTGGTAATATGATCATTAGCAAACGTCTCAATATGGAGCAGCCCAATACCGACGAGCAAGTCGATACGTATCCGGAGGTTGTCAAGCCGCAAAAATTCACGCTCCCTGTGCGTCATCCATTATTTGGACGCGACTATAAAGAACGCATTGAAGTTAGTAAGCGTGTGGCGAAGAAGCTGCGACAAGCGGACAAAAAGAATACAGAGACGTGTGCTAATCTCCGTAAAACAAACAATTTTTATAAAATTCGTAACAAGCTGCTGGCAACAACACAGACGCTGGAGGAGAAAGAGTTCGATGTACGGCAGTCGGTGCTGACTGGTCTGGCGCCAAAGTTCATGGCTAAAGGCGCACAGCTTAACTATTTAAATGGCTCAAACGATGATGAAGTCGTCGAAGTCATTGAGATAGATGATAAAGATGAGGCACTTAGCAAGCCAAGTAAAAAGCGCAAGGCCAATGGCAAGGCTGACGCACAGTCCATTGTTGCGGAGGCAACGCCTAAGAAAAAGAAGCGTGAGTCCAATTGAAATACTGAAACTGAAAGCCCAAGTTCAGAGAAGCCGCCAAAAATTAGCAAAAAAAAGCAAAGAGTTGAATAAGTGAAATATGTAAGAGGAGCGTAATTTTGTTGTTCAATGTATGTATGTATGTATAATGGATATAAATTTAAATAGTTGATAAGCATAATATGCGTGCGAACCCGCTTTTGAAATAAACAGTTTATATTTAAGTAACAAAAAAGATTTAAGCAGCTGTTTGGAATGTATCGATAATAATTAATATCGCTTTACGAAATTTCTCATCACTTAATTTGAGCAAGCAAATAAAAATCGTACATAGAATGAAACTTGTCAGTTAACAGGATTTAAATTCCAGATTAGTAGAGTTTTTAATTTGTAAATTTTATTCGGCCATTCGTATTTGGCAGCTATGGCGCTCAGTGCTTACTTTCGTGAGAGCATTAAAGTGGGTCTTATAATGGGAGGCGGTGACATGATAGCACAGTTTGGAATTGAAAAGAAATCTTTTAATGAGTGGAATTATGCCAGAACAGCCCGTTTTGGTGCCTTGGGCTTGGTGGTGGTTGGACCAGCGCTTCGCAAATGGTACATGACTTTGGACGGGATGGTGGCTAAGAAACAGCCGACGCTACAGCGTGGATTCAAGAAAATGTTTATTGACCAGACATTATTTGCGCCGCCATTTACTTTAGCCCTGTCATTCATCATACCATATATGAATGGCGATGAGACTGATAAAATAATCAGTCGCATCAAGGAGGATTATTTCACAATAATGAAAGGTGGCTATATGCTTTGGCCATTGGCGCAGATCGTTAACTTTACTTTGGTGCCTCTGCAATACCAGGTGCTATATGTTCAGATTATTGCACTTGCTTGGAATTCTTTCCTATCAATGATGCTGAACAAGTCCTCTTAGGGAATTCTCGAAATACAATACAAATTAAACTACAACTATTTGTGTCTTTATTGGTTACGAAACGCACGTGCAGCTTTTAAGCGTACATATAAACAAACATCAGCTGTTTGAATTGACAACTTTAAATTTTCATCGATAGCTATCGATACGTATTAATCGATGCACATTTAATAAAGTGTTTGCTCCAACAGCTGTTCTCAAGTTTATTTCGCAGCGCGCCTTACTTGCAACTTTGAGAATTATAAATTGTTGCCAAAATGAATCATACACGTGAGATTCTTACTTTTCAGTTTGGTACCTACGCAAATTATGTTGGCGCACACTTTTGGAACCAGCAGGTAGCTATGAAAAACGACATTTAAGTCACAGCCGTTCAGCACTCACATTAATTTCGGTGTGCTTTTTTTGCAGGAGGCGAACTTTGTTTACGATGACCCAGCTAATGAAGTGGCTGTGGAGCAGTATCCGAATAATGACATATTGTATAGAGAAGGACGAAATGAACAGAAGCAAACAACCTACACGCCTCGCTTGTTGTCTGTGGACTTAGCCGGCACATTGGCACACTTGCCTATCGTTGGAGAGCTCTACGGCAATTATGTACAACGCGCAGATGAGGCGCCGACTGATGATATAGTAGAAAAGCTTAAGGAAGGCGCTGAGCAAAACAAACTCTCGACATCTGGCCAGCTGGATGTGCTTCAGCAACCAACAGCCCCCATGTCCGAGTACCAGCGTGATCTGCTCAAGGGCACGCTTAACACCCAGGACAAGGACTACAAACTGGCCGAGAGCTGCAATAGCTGGGCAGACTATCTATATGCTCGCTATCACCCACGCACCTTTAGCATGTTGCAAGGCATCACACGAAAGTCTGATGTACAGTCGCTGGCTACACACGGCGCTGGTGTTGAAATGTGGCACTCGACAGCATTCAATGAAGACTTCTGTGATCGCATACGTCAATATGCTGAGGAATGCGATGCACTTCAAGGCTTTCAGCTGCTGTTTGACATTGATGATGGCTTCAGCGGAATGGCCAGCAAGTGCCTGGAGCACCTAAATGATGAATACACTCGCGCTAGCTATGTGCTGCCACTGCATTATCCACAAAACATTTCCTATGCGCAAGCGGGTGAGTAGCGCTGTTTATGTAATGGTAATGGTTATTTCTAAGCTGCAAGTTTCTCTTTAGATATGCGCACCGCTCATAGCATACGCGTAGTAAACAGTGTGCTAAGCTACTATCATTTGAGTGAGCAGGCCAGCATGTTTACGCCGCTGTCCACATTGGAGACTATCTGGCGCAACAGCTCCTTGAAGTCACGCAACCTGACAGGACTGCAGTTCCAAGCGAACAATCTCTATCAGACCTCAGCTGTGCTGGCTGCCTACCTGGACACTGTAACGCTTGGCTTTCGTTTGCGTGAGACATCCGAAAGCTTAATGCGCTTCTGTGATCGCGTTAGTCCCTCTGGACGAAAGCTGACAGCAGCCAGTCTGGCTTTGCCCTTGGGCATGCAACAGCAGCAGGATCTCATTGACTATTTGAATGTAGCCGACAGCAATGCGCTGCTGACTCAGCTCACACCTGGCTGTGAGCCAGGCAGCTCCTATGTGCTGCAGTCACTGGTGGCGCGTGGCATACCCGACTCGCGGCTGAAGCGGCCGCTAGAGCAAGCTGCTAAGCAGGTGCAAATGGCCGCCTACAAATGCGACAGTGTCTCCCACATGCTGCAGCTATATTATCAATGCAACTATCATAGCAGCCAGACGCATGCCAGCTCCACACCTTTGCCGCTCAAGACGCATTTACCCTTTCCCTATGAGATTTTCAATTCGAGTTTCGCTAGCAATGGCTTCAAGCTGCTCGACGATGAGCACCGCAGTGTGGAGCAACGTGTGGCGAGCGCACCCGCATTGGCTGCCGTACAAAACTCCAGCAAACTTGGTAATCATCTTGATGCGCTGCATGGGCAAACACATCGCATACAGCTGGCCAAGCTGCAGAGCTACTCACAGTCCGGTCTGGAGCGGGATGAGTATGAAACTGCGCTGGAACAATTGCTCGAGTTTCGCGATAACTATGCCGACGCACACTATTTGTAGAATGTAGGATACGCACTCAACTGTAAGTCAGCTTAACAGCATGGAAAGCAACAACTGTTTCACAATATATAGACTAGAAATGCCCGTCGATTTATTTATTGACATAACATGTTGTTGCCGTCTATGTTTGTTCAGTTGGCAATAATTATTTTTACATGCCTATTTATAAACTTAACTGTCGGGGTATTTACAAGTCTAAATATGCAAAAAGAGCTTGAGTTAGGCCAAAGACTAAAGACTCTATAATCTATGGCTTGACTAAACTTTGGAAGAATACTATCTAAAGCTTAAAATATTAACTAATAAACATATTTAACTACTGCCAAGCCTACAGCTTGGTCTAATTTAAAAATGCGTCAATTGATTTTACGACAAAGATGCTCAAATAATATGCGTGAAAAAGGGAAAAGAAAGTTCCTTGTGCGCTATTTGCATGGCAATCAGTTTTTATAAGAAGCAGCATGCTCGTTTAATTTTTTGTATTTTTTTTTGCTCCAGAGACTCCTGTCGTCCAGTCCTTTTGGCTTTGACTACGTGCGCCGCTGCTTAAGCCTTTTGCTAAGGACACAAGCTGATGGGGCAGTAGCTGTGGAGCGGGGAAGCGTGGGCGTGATACGAACTTTTCGTTTGCCTAATTTATATGAAAATTTATTGCCAATAAAGCGGCAGTAATTGAAATCTCGACTGGAGTAAATCACAATTTTATGGACTGCGTGGCGAGCTGCTGGTCCATGAAAACAAAGCGGCGTCGTCAAAGGAACGCTCCCGCTCCCGCTCCCGCTACGGCTCCGGCTCCGGCTCCCGCTCAATAGGTGTGTAGTACACAATATGATGAGGTTAATAATTCTTTAGCCTTTGGGTCAGTTGGGTTCAAGCCGAATCGATTTAGTTGTACGCTAGCTAACCGGGTCCCCTTTTTGTTTTGCAGCTACCTTTGGCTACCACATTGTTGTGCAAATTAAATTTCAATTTGATTGGCACAGTTCCTAAATTTTCCTTGAGCTCCTTGAGGTGCCTTAAAGTCACCGAACGGCAGCAGCAGCAGCAGCTGCTGGCAAGAAAAGGGCTCGCAACTGTGGCCCAAACCAGAGTAGCTGAAGCTGTGAAGGCAAAAAAAGGAGAAGAGAACTTGAAATTAAAATTATGCCAACGACTTTAATGGAAGTTGTGCTTGGAATATCAAATTCGACAATTTCACTTCGACTTCGACTGCTCTGCGTGCATATTTTTGTTATTTTTATTTTTAATTTCATTCGTTTAATTTCGTTTTCGTTTGCTTTACAACTGGCAGATTACATGCCACACAACAAGTGTGCCTGTGTGTGTGTGCCTGTGTATGTGTGGAGCTTCAACTGTTGCATTAATATGCAATACTTCGTCTCTGAATGGGGCAACAACTCACACTAGTCCTCCAACGTTTGTAGCATTTCACATTCAAAGTTTTTACAATTGAATTCCGACAGCTTATGCAATATTTTTGCTGCCAATAAATTCCAATTTCAGTTCAGCTGATGATAATTAAAAAATATTCCTCAGAATTTGGGCAATGTGCAAACTTTTAAATAATAAATAAAAGCGGATTTAAATGTAAGAGAGTCAAAAAATCTAACTACGTTCAATTCAGGCGTCTTGCACTTTTGCAATAGTTGCAAAATTATTAGAAAAAATAATGCCGTGCGCTTTGGCTTTCTAACAATTAAATTAGAGCTTTAAATTTAAGATACTACAATTTGTTTATAAATTTTTCACAGTACCAGAGGAGCAGTCGCAGTAAAGTTGTTTACAAAGATTCAAGTATTCTAAGTAGAATCTGACGTCAATTTGCATAATGGAACAGCTGCTCTCTTCATAAGACGCAGTTCCAAATGACGCAGTTGATTGGCTATATAAAGTGGACATTCTGTTGCGGTAAGTTATAAACTAATTGAAAGTCGAACATTACTAACTTCATAATGCGCTCCTATATCTTGTTAGGCCTTATGGTTCTGGTGGCTGTTGCCAGTGCTCAGGGGCCAAGAGGTCCAAGGGATCCTCATCGAGGTCCACCTGATGGCTCTAAAGGTCCTGGTCCTCATGGTCCCCCTCATGGGCATGGGCATGGGCATGGTCACGGTCATGGACATGGACATGATCACGGTCATGGACCGCGTCCAAGCAAGCCAACTAGACCCACAACCACAACTCCTGCCAGCAGCACAGAGGACCCCACAACAGATGCATCCACTGGATCTTCGACAGACGCACCAACTGATGCGCCAACTGATGCGCCAACTGATGCTCCAACCGATGCTCCAACTGATGCACCAACTGACGCACCCACAGACGCTCCAACAGATGCTCCGACCGACTCCGGTTCGGATTAGGACACAGGTATGCTTTTGTGGGCACTTGAGCATTGTGAGCAACTAAAGCGACTAATGATCGCTTAATAAAATTGTATAATGCAATTGGCATTGCTTTGACCAAGGGCTGCTCCTAATTGAATGCCGAGCAATTGAATGAAACTGAGCAACGAGCTGCTTTCTTTTCTTCGGAGCCAATCAAGGCACGCGCCAAACGTTAAACAATTAGCATTGTTAACAAATTTATGCAAGGCACATGCAACAGAGAAAGAGAGTGGAGAGGGGGAGGGGGATTGAAGTATCTGGGACACTTTTACATTTTACACGTAATAACAATTACAAATGCGCACTCCACAAATCAAGTGAAGCATCCGTCGTCAGACTGCTGGTGCTGCTGCTGCTGCTGACCAGGAGAGGAATAGAGAGTGAGAGAGGGGGTGGGGGAGGGGGGGCAAGCAGCTCGCGTTTTCATAGCGTGTATGCTATCCGTAGCAGGCAGCTTGGCTTACTGACTACGCCGTAGTTGGCTGCCAGCCTCGCTCGCTCGCTCGCGTCTGGCACTAATTATAATTCAGGACGCGTTGCACTCGAAAGTTGTTGCTCATTCAACACTCGTGAAGTGAACGAGCGCGCCAAGTGCTGCATGCAGAGCATGGAGCATGGAGTGCGTTGGATGGGGACAAGGTTGCAAGAAACTAACTGCTGCCTGCTCCTTGCTGCTGCTTCCCTCTTTGCTTGTGCTGAAGAACATCAAAGTAGCAATTTGCCCAGCAATAACCCCAAGCCCAAGCAAAACCGACACGGCCGCGTCTGGGGGCGCCTCCAAAAGTGTTGTTGTAATTAAATTATGTGCCAAGTGACGTCGTCGTCGTCGACGATGTTGCTGGAGTTATAGTCACAGAGCGCGACAGAGACAGAGACGCAGACGAAGACGAAGACGAAGACGCTGTAAATGGAGAGATGTAGATGGGTGAGATGGAGACGTTTTGCTCTTCTTGTGCCCATCCGAGTTGTTGTGGGAAATTAAGTTTGCTTTTGTTCTAGATTAAAAAGGCATTGAAAATGTCGACAACGAGTTTGGGTTCGCGCTCAGTGGTTTGGGTGGCTTCTTGGGTACAACTTAAAGCGTAGATTCTCAGTCAGTCTGTCTGTCCGTCCCTCCGTCCGTCCGTCTGTCTGTCTGTCTGTCAGAGTGTCTGTGCATGGGTATTCGACAGTATTTTGCAAACGTCAGAGCTTCAGCTTCAGAGTTAAAGTGACGCCTTTTGGCTAAATTAAGCTAACTTTGTTAAGTTTGTGTTTGCTTTTGTCTGTCCGATGGTTGTTGTGCTCATGATTAAGTGCCAGGAAATTCTAAAAATTAAAAGTGAATAAAAGTCAAGTGCACTTGAATGAGCAACATTATTATCTGACTGAGCGAGCGCTTGTTCGGGCTAAGCGGATTGCTGCCAGGCTCGTCAGTGTTATTAAATGAATGCATCAATGCAATGGCCACTGACTTGACTTGACTTGTCTTGAATTTTATGCCAATTTGCTTAGTAACAAATATTTATTTATCGCACTTCAATTTAGTTGCCTGAGCATCGTTCATTTTACAGAGCCTACTTTTTTGGGCTTAATATTGCAGCCAGAGTGGGCGGAAGCGAGCGTCCACCCACTGACACAGACATGTGCTCAGTGCTGGCTTTCAGTGTGTGTCTGTATTTGTATTTGTATTGCTAAACCCATAATCTTGTTGTTTTATAACTTTTAATACCTCTAATCCTTTGTCGTTTGTCGTTGCACGTTGAACTCTCTGTTTGTTGTTTCTATATCTGTGTGTTGACCATTTGGCCTTGTTGTTGTTATTATTGCTGGTGCATTTGCCAACAAGTTAACATGTTGTTTGCCAAAAATTGACCAAATAAAATTAAATAGTAAACAATTTTCCACCCACACAATTTGAGGCCTGCTGTTAGCAAAGAATATGTGTGTGTGCGTGTTTTTTTATACCTTTGATGTATGTTTTGTATGTTTGTATTGAGCAAAATTATCATATCATACGATTTTAGCTTTATTACTTTGCGGGGGGCGGGGCAAGGGCGTGACCAAATCGTCTGCTTAAGCAAGAAATCATTTTATTTGAAAAGTTTCTTTTTTCTGTTGCTCTCTATGCTTTGTGTGTTGTCTACAGTGTCAACGACAACAACAACAAGAATAACAACAATAACAATAGCAACTGTGCCACAGAGAGAGGCAACAACAAAGCAGAGCAACAAAGTTCAACTGTAACAATAACCAAAGTCAAAGTTTGTCGGCAAACTTTTTTGTATTTGCACAGCCAAGCCATGCATGTGTATAAGTGTGTGTGTGTGTGTGTGTGTGTGTGTGCGTGTGTCTTGCTGTCGGAAACAAATTCATTTCAATTGTTTATAAGCTACATTCATATGATCATGGCCACGTGTAAGACAGAGAAAGCAATAGATAGAGAAAGAAATGAATTTCTGAGACAAGTTGGCAGCACTTTCCACACTTTGCTGTTGTTGCTGTCAAAGAAAAATGCAAATAAGTGGTTAAGCTTTAACCCTTTAATGCTGTAAGCAAAGCAACTGCAGAACGTTTCGCTTTGTTCATCTTATTATTGGCTGTTGTTGTTTAGCTAAAGCAAACAAATAAACAAACATACAACAGCAGCAAGAACAATCAACAACACAATAGTAGTAATAGCTACACTAACAGCAGCAGCAGCAGCAGCAGCGACAATAACAAAGTTGAAACAATTTTAATTTTATTCAAATGCAGCGCATTGAAAATGAACCCACCCAACGCCCACTCTCATTGCACATGTGTCGTGCACAGCAGGTGCACCCAACAACACCCACACACACACAGAGACACACACACATGGACAGACAGACAGCCAGACAGACAAATAGACACTCCGCGTGCCATTCGACATTCTGTTCATTACAAACTTCAACTACGAAAAATAATAGCAAACTTTTAGCTGTTTTTAGCTCTGCATGCAACACACACACACACACACACACACACGCATACACATACATGTGTAAAAAATGCTTAATTAAGCATTTTTGCTGTCAAACATTTGTGATGAAATGAAACACAAAATTAGTTTGGTTATTTCAATTAACGCAACCACATTTACAATTACTGCAAATTACGTAGTTACAAATGTACATAAATTTATTTGTTTGCATGCTCGCTGCTCGCCGCTTTGCCTGCACAGCTGTTGAGTTGAGTGTTGATGAATTTGTTGATCAACACTCATTATAAATATATTTATATCAATAAGAGCAAATATTTGTTTATAAATTAATAGCAATTGCGTTGTGTTTGCAATTGAGCTGCAGAGCTGAGCTGATAACTAAAAGCGCAGCGTGGATCGTCGCTCGGTTTGGTCTCAGGTATTTAGCAATTTCTAATTTGCAATTAATTAATTAATAATGCTGTGCTCTGTGCACTTTTTGCCTAATAGCATATAACTTAATATAACTTTTTGTTAGAAAGCATTGAAAGTTCATAACAAATGTTCGAGCCTTGTGCTCTGGCTTTTTATTTGCACAAGACTCTTTGGATGGAGAAATGATTTTGCTGCTGTCTGACAATATAAAGCGACTCGTAGTTGAGTGGGGGTGCTTAACCCTAAGCCCTTTGCTTGGATTTGCGCAAATGCAAGTTGAAAGTTTCGCCCACAGCCCACAGCCCTCAGCCCACCGCCCACTTGGAACAGTGAAGTGAAAAAGGCGAAGAACTTATAAAAATTTCTGCACATGATTTCGCTTTATTGCTTTATGACTTTGCTTTTGTGTGCCTTTTTGGTTTTGGCTGCTGGATCACACACACACACACACACACACACACGCACTGATGCTGAAGGCTTGTTAAGAGCATGACGTGGAGCTGGAGGTGAGGCTGCTGGGCTGGGTGGTAGTTGCTTCGTTCACTTATGAATATTTCAAAATGTGGCTACACACACACACACAGAGAGACAAAGTGACGGACGGACGGACAGAGATGCGTTGCTTCAAACTTTTGACACCCACATACGTATGTTTGGGAATCCGTATATCCATATGCCAGAGCTTTGCCAGCTTCAGCTCCACGCAACGCTCGTCGTGCTCCCGCGGCGACACTTTCGCTTGGCTTTGACTTTTCCGGCGTCTATGTTTCTATTTACAGAACCGCAAGCACTTGTCAAACATTTTCTTGGGATCAGCGTATCGCTATCTCTATCTCTATCTATATCTGAGTGTGTGTGTGTGTGCGCGTAATAACTTTTGATGATCTCTTGCCAAGGCGCGTGCTGTGAATTGTCAATAAACAAACAATTTTGATGCTTTAAAGAAATCAGTTAGCCCCAAGCATTCCAAGACTCCCTGCTGACTTCCCATTTGGCATTGGGTAACGACTTAATGCATTTCGCCTTTGCCTTTGCCCTTTCTGCTGCTTCCAGCTAACGTCAAATAAAAGACTTTGCCACTTGGTTTGCTTCATAGTTATTGATTATTATTGTTCAACTAACAACGTTAAGTGTGTGTGCATGGCTTTTATTGTTTATTGCTTACGTTGCAAACCAGCAGCGAATTGCATTAGCCAATCAATTGCAATTGCAAAAAGCAGTCGCTTCAAATATTATTTATTAATGCTTTGATACACAAAGAGCAAACACGAAGCTGGAGCAAGTGTGTGGCGTTGTTGTTAGAGCTTAATGATAAAGTTTGAACAAATTATTACCCAATCAGTCGCTCACTTACAAGCGGGCTCAATCAAATGTCAAAAAGTTGATGAGCCACTGTACTGTCCGTTGCTTAATAGCAAGGATGCGATTGCTCAATCAGCACAACATATGCTGCTGTTGTGGGGTGGAGAATGTGGCTGCTGTTGGATCACACATGAAAGCTCATGCAGAATTGTGGCACATTTCGTAGCTGTCAAACCAAAAGCAACAAACCAAACAAAAAGAGCAAAAAATAAAAGAGCATAAAGCTAGAATAGCTCAGTTGGCCGCAGATACACACACACACACACACATACACATACAGACAGACAGAGAGAGAGACAGCGAGAGAGCGAGAGAGCGAGAGAGAGAGTGCCACTGGGATATTTCTGTCTGGGAAATGTTATTATGCAAAATAATAACAACGCAACGCACTATGAAATTAAATTTCGAATCCCAGCAGTGAGTAAACTTAAAATACAAGTTATTGCAGTTACCAGAAGCGTTCACGTGCATGCAACACACACACAGACATGTGTGTGTGTGTGTGTGTGTTGCATGCTACACATGACTGCCTCGCATTTCGGCCATAAGTCTACACACCCCACCACAAATCATTTTCAAGCAACTTGTCCAAGTCCAACTGGCTGTGAATGTCTCTAAGCCAAAAATAAAACGTCTGCAGTTAAATGTTTTTTTAGAACAAACTATGCCCAATGCTTAGTACTTGGCCTAGTGCCGAATTCAATTTGAAATGCAAGCAACTGTCAAACAATTTATAGAGCATTTAAATATGATGTTTGATATGCGGCTGCATTTTGCTTTTCTTTTGGCTTTTCTTTTGCTTTTCTTTTCAACTGGTGTTGCGTTCCGTTCTGAGTTGCCTTTCGTTTGGCTCGTTTTTATTTTCGTGGGAGTTGTGCAAGACAAATTGATTTCATGTCTGAAACTTCTTAAGCGCCCGCATCGAGGGAATCCTTGGCGCTGTTGCATTACGACTATCCTTGCCTTTGCCTCGTGTGTGCTTTCAAATTTGATATTATGTATACTAGTGCACAATGCCAGACCCACAACCCCCCGTCCCAGCTCTAGTCCCCTTTTGATTCCTTTTGCTAGCAGTAGCGCTTGCTTTGGCTTTTTATTTAGTTTAAAGTTGGCCACGAAATTGATGCGCTGCAGCTTAACAATATAAGGGCCAGCAGACAACAACAACAACAGCAACAACAATATCATGGCAACATGTTGCAATAGACACGCCCACGTACCCACGCCCTCACCAACTTCGTTGGTCTAGCTAGCCTTAGTCCAACTCCAACTCCAAGTCCTTCGCATGCTTGTCTGGTATATTTTGTAGCCGAAATTGCAGCGGCTTTTGCTGTCATAGAACATGAACGAAACACACACACACACACACATACACATACACATACACATGTATATACATTGCACTATAAATTGCTATACTAATAGTCCATCGATTCGCTGGAAAGAAAACTAAGCACCTGACTTACAACTTGGTCAGTTATTTAAAAATAAATTAATCGATCACATGATATTCAAAATGTTGTGATGAAGCAAACGTTTGCTTAATAACAAAAGCTTAATGGATTAAGTCAAGTTTGTTGCTTTTTTTTGTATATCAAGTTGCGCTTTACTCTTCTATTTGCTATCTCTGTCGCACGGCTGCGTAAGCGCATAAAAACAAATTCCAAACAATATTTTCAATATCAATAACTTGAACGTTTTTAGTTATCAAAACAGTTTATCCATACTAAGTAAGTAAGCACACATATACAGTTATGCTTGCTCTCTCTCTCTCTCTCTCTCTCACTCACACTCTGTCTCTCTCTCGCTTGTCCAACGCTTCATTGGGCTGCTCTATCGACTGCAAGAAACTATAAAATGTTGTTGGCAAAAAAAAGAAGTTTGAGTTTTTTGTGTTTTTGCTTTCGTTTTTGTTTTTATATCCACACGCTGCTGCAGCTGCTGCTGCTGCTGCTGCTGCTGCTCTTGGTGCTGCTCCCTGCCTCGTCCAGTTGCATTGCAATGTAGTATGCGTGAAAATCCTGGCAACTTGTTAGCTTATCCGGTGATTACATCGATAATGCTACGTGGTGTTTTAGCTACAAAGCTACGTGCTGCTGCCGCCGTTGCAAGTTGTAAGTTGCTAGTTGCAACGTTAGCAGTTGGCAGTTGGCAGTCAAGCGAGTGGGCGGGCGTACAACTGCTGCTCCGCCCCAGAGAGCAACTAACTATCAGGAGCGGAGTGTAGGCGGTCTGGCAAAATGATACTGTTGCTCTATGTAACTGAGTTAGTGTGTCTGTCTGTCTGTCCGCCCGTCCGTGTATTTGTGAGTAAGTATCACTTCTTTAGCACTGCTAGCTGTTTGTCTCTCTGCTTTCTTTTGCCAGCAGCGGGCAAGAACTTGTGCGCCCTAAGACAAGTTGTATTACTTTCTCAAGCTTTGGTGGGGCATGCCATACACACACACACACACACACGATGTGCAACTTACTAAATATCAATATCAAAGTCACGTTAAATGCGCAAACTAAAGAAATAATGGCAGCAGCAGCACATATTCGTTTTATATTTCATTTTGCATGTTAGAGTATCTCTTAGCCAAGGCTAGAGGCGCACCAACATTTTTTGTTGTACATATGTACTGACTACATGGCTATGTGTATATTATTTAGTTTTTTCCTTTCTTGGCTGGCTTTTTGTTGCTTCGTTTGAGTTTGGCATACAAATGCGCAAATTGCCGTGCCGAGGTAGAGATTTAGTTCCGTTGACTCCCACGCATGTTGTACATTTTATTGCCAGAGACTCCAGTCGACTCGACATGACTCGACTTGCATTGCATTGAGCTTAGCTGAGAGTTGCTTGCTACTTGCCACTTGCCACTTGCAACTTGCAACTTGTAGCAGATACTGGCATTTGTGTGTGCAAACATGTATCTAATGCCTGCCCGCCCTGCCCCGCTCGCCACCATTTCACTTGCTGTTATTCACGTGCTCAATCAATTTTTCAACTTTTCAACTTTTTATTGCCGCTGCGCAGGCAAAAAGCCAAAGCCCTCACTTTGCCTTTAAATGTGTGTGTGCGTGCATGCATTTCTGCGTGTGAGTGTGTGTGTGCAAGGAGTCGTGTTGCATGCGTTACGCTTTTTGCCGCCACACCGCATTTACTAAGTCTTTTTTTTTTTTTATATACATATATGTACATATGTATTTTGTTCCTTTTACTTTTTGACTGGGTCTGGCGCTAATGATATTTCATTGCTACTGATTTATAGCTTCAGCTTCAGATCGCTACGGCTGGCTGAGAACGTGGCGTATGCGTGGAAATCAAGGGCGTAGCCAGCATGTAATTTAATGGGGGGCACTGGTCTGCGCCTCTACCAGGCTTAATTTACCATATCCTAAACAGACCCCTTCCAATGCTTCAATGTTTTTCAATAAACTTTAATTCAGCATCATCTCACTAGTCTAAAACACAAGAAACTATCGAATTTGATTTCATTTTGCTGAATTTAAGCTTATCAAAGATTGATATTTTACAGAAAATTGTCTTCTTGGTTTATTATTTTGTTCATAACTCCGCCAAAAAATTTTATATCATACATTTTTCTGCTCATTTTAATTGTGCTTTCAAAGCCAACAATTTGAGGTAAAAAACATCTGACTCCGATTTGTTAAAGCTGAGTTATAGCTTCTCAAAGTTTGAAAATAAACAAAAAGTCAGGCTGCAGCATTGGTTTTAACCATAACTTAGTCAAAATAATTTTTCCATGAATCAAACACAAACAGAATATGTTTATTAAGAAGCTCATGAGTAAATTAAGGTTATAGAAACTCCTTAGTCTGATTTTTTTGGCTGAGATATAGCTTCTCAAGGTTAGAAACTGATGAGAAATGAAAAAGGCCTGATTTTTGGCAAAATTTATAGGGGTTACATCACGTTTTTTGCAAAATATCGAAAATCGTAGACTTTCCAAGTTTGAACGCAGTTTTATTCTTATGCATCCGAGTCTAACCAGGCATTAAACTCCGAAATCGGATGCAATTCGGAATACGGCTTATCAAAGTGCGATATTTCACAAAAATTTGTCTTGTATGTTTACTATTTTGTTCATACCTTCGCCAAATAATTTTTATATGATACTAGCTTATACTCATTTTAATTGTGCTTTCCACGCCTACATACAGACGTATAAAGCATTGGAATCGATTTTTTTTTAGCTGAGTTATAGCTTCTGCAAAGTTTGAAATTAAACAAAAAGTTACTCTTCAGCATTGGTTTCATTGCCATAGCTTTGTCAAAACAATTCCTAATTGATCAAACCCAACAGCATATGTTTATTTACAATATCATGAGTTAATTCAGCCAAAAACTCTTCAGTCCGATCATTTTTGGCTGAGATATAGATTCTCAAAGTTAGAAACTGATTAAAAATGAAAAAGGCCCGATTTTTGGCAAAAATTTAAAGGGTTACATCACGTTTTTTGCCAATAATCGAAAATCTTACAACTACCAAATTTGAATGCAGATTAAATAAGATGCTTCTCACTAGTATCACAAGGCATAAAGCTCTGAAATCGGACATTCTTTTGCTGAGTTACAGCTTATCAAAGCTTGATATTTCACTGAAAATGTTCTGGTTTGCTTTGTTTTGTTCATAGTGTTTAAAAATGAATTCATCTAATAATATGTTTTATTTTCTAGATTACTGTACAATTTGCTTTTCCCTGCAGCGAACGCAGGGCTTCATCATACACGATATCTGGCTACTACAGTCGGATCTACATCTTGGAGAGTTACCGGAGTTAATTGGACTAAGGACTACAACATCAGCTTCAGTGGCAATAACCACAACAATAGCTGATAGTTATGCTTGAAAGGATGCTGAATCAATTAGTTTTATTTAAATGAATGCATTAATACGTTCTTTGTATTTATATTGTTTATAATGACTTAACTTTAAAGTTGCTTTGTTAATGTTTCTTTGTTTGTATTAATGTTTCCTTATTTGTATTCTTTTGTATGTAGTCCTAATTGTTATTTGGGATAACAGCATTTATGTTTGCTATATATAATGTTATTAATTGTAGTTGTAAGGCTTAGCTGCTAAGTTGTAGTATAATTAACAAAACTCTGCAATAAATGAACAATTATTATACAGGACACGACTTCTTCTTATTATTTATTTTGGATACAGGCTTTCAGGCTTTGCAGCTTAGGTGGCAGGACTATTTGCAGGACGAGAAAATATGGAATTGCTTTCCAAATGAAGAAACTTGATGTATGGTCCGCAAGTTCGGTGCTTAAGTCCTTTGTCCTTTGGTGTCCAAGTAGTGCTCCTTGAGAGCTTTCAAAATATACCGAAAGGTATATACAAAGGGCTGCCAACCGCCGACAATCCTCTAAAGAAAAGTGACCATATCTTGGCAGGATTGGGTCGCATTTCCAAAATTCTTGGTTTCCGGCACTCACAGGACGAGACTCTATCGATCTGCGTCAAAAAAATATGGGGTCATCTAATTGTCCATCAACTTGGAAAATTTCAGCCTCCAGACGCGAATGAAGTGGCAAAAAACACAAAACCCCTATTTCCTCCAGAACTACAAGGACGATCCGGATGTCCTTCACCCAGCTGATAGTCCTTTTAAATAGGAATCGTTTGGCACTGATTTCGTCCTGATCCTGGCCAGGACTCAGGAGATATGGGCTATTTTCTGTATACGGAAACTACTGTTTTTCTCAGATCCTGTAAGGACTTTCGTTCTTCAGAGTGGTATATTCTGAAAGCTCTCAAGGAGCACTACTTGGACACCAGAATGACATCCTATGTAGTCCTTGTAGTTTCCGAGTAAAAGGACATTTTGTGTTTTCGGGCCACATTTTGCGACTAACCTGCAAATTTTTTCAGAAAATTTTTCTGTGCAATCTTAGTCATCCTGGTATGCAGCTCGATAGAGTTCATGCCCAGGAGCACAAAAACATATGTCCTTTTGGGCTTGGAAGGATAACGAAGGAGCAGGAGCTAAAAAACGACCGTTTTTGCATGGAAATTTTCCATATAAAATGTAAACAACAAAGACTTAAGCAACGAACTTGCGGACCATACATCAAGCTTCTTCATTTGGAAAGCAATTCCACATTTTCTCGTCCTGCAAATAGTCCTGCCACCTAAGCTGCAAAGCCTGAAAGCCTGTATCCAAAATAAATAATAAGAAGAAGTCGTGTCCTGTATAATAATTGTTCATTTATTGCAGAGTTTTGTTAATTATACTACAACTTAGCAGCTAAGCCTTACAACTACAATTAATAACATTATATATAGCAAACATAAATGCTGTTATCCCAAATAACAATTAGGACTACATACAAAAGAATACAAATAAGGAAACATTAATACAAACAAAGAAACATTAACAAAGCAACTTTAAAGTTAAGTCATTATAAACAATATAAATACAAAGAACGTATTAATGCATTCATTTAAATAAAACTAATTGATTCAGCATCCTTTCAAGCATAACTATCAGCTATTGTTGTGGTTATTGCCACTGAAGCTGATGTTGTAGTCCTTAGTCCAATTAACTCCGGTAACTCTCCAAGATGTAGATCCGACTGTAGTAGCCAGATATCGTGTATGATGAAGCCCTGCGTTCGCTGCAGGGAAAAGCAAATTGTACAGTAATCTAGAAAATAAAACATATTATTAGATGAATTCATTTTTAAACACTATGAACAAAACAAAGCAAACCAGAACATTTTCAGTGAAATATCAAGCTTTGATAAGCTGTAACTCAGCAAAAGAATGTCCGATTTCAGAGCTTTATGCCTTGTGATACTAGTGAGAAGCATCTTATTTAATCTGCATTCAAATTTGGTAGTTGTAAGATTTTCGATTATTTGGCAATAAACGTGATGTAACCCCTTTGCGGGCCTTTTTTCATTTTTAATTCAGGTTTCTAACTTTGAGAGCTATATTCTCAGCCCAAAATTTATCGGATTGAAGAGTTTTTTTTGGCTGAATACTCATGATATTGTAATAAACATATGCTGTTGGTTGAGTCAATTAGGAATTGTTTTGACAAAGCTATGGCAATGAAACCAATGCTGAAAGTAACTTTTTTGTTTAATTTCAAACTTTGCGAAGCTACAACTCAGCTAAAAATCTAATTGTTCTATACGTCCCTATGTTTGTGTGGAAAGCACAATTAAAATGAGCTTAAACAGGGCTCATATAAAAATTATTTGGCGAAGTTATGAACAAAATAGTAAACATACAAGACAAATTTTTGTGAAATACCGCATTTTGATAAGCCGTAATTCAGCGAAATTGCATCCGAATTCGGAGTCTCATGCATTGTTAGACTCGTGATTGCATAAGAATTAAAACTGGCGTTCAAACTTGGAAAGATCTCGATTTGTCGATATTTTTTGGCAAAAAAAAACGTGATGTAACCCTGATGGAATTTTTGCCAAAAATCAGGCCTTTTTCATTTCTCATCAGTTTCTAACTTTGAGAAGCTATATCTCAGCCAAAAAAAAATCAGACTAAAGAGTTCTATACCTTAATTTACTCATGAGCTTCTTAATAAACATATTCTGTTGTGTTTGATTCATGGAAAAATTATTTTGACTAAGTTATGCTAATAAAACCAATGCTGCAGCCTGACTTTTTGTTTATTTTCCAACTTTGAGAAGCTATAACTCAGCTTAAAAAAAATCCGATTTAACTGTTTTTTTACGTACATATGTTGGCGTCGAAAGCACAATTAAAATGAGCAGAAAAATGTATGATATAAATTATTTGGCGGAGTTATGAACAAAATAATAAACAAACAAGACAAATTTCTGTGAAATATCACACTTTGATAAGCTGTAACTCAGCAAAATGGCGTCTGATTTTAGAGTTTTATGCCTCGCTAGACTCGTGAGATGCTTCTGAACAAAACTGCATTAAAAATTGGAAATTGTAGGATTTTCGATATTTTGCCAAAAATTTTGCCCAACTTAATTTCTTATCAGTTTCAAACTTTGAGATGCTATAACTCAGCTAAAAATAATCGGACTGAAGAGTTTTTCTTAGTAAACAGATGCTGCTGTGTTTGATTTACAAAAAAAATTATTTTGACAAAATTATGGACATAAAACTGATGCTGCAATCATAATTTTTGTTTAATTTCAAGCTTTGCGAAGCTATAACTCAGCTAAAAATAAACCAATCCACACGTTTTATTCAAATTTATATTGGCGTGGAGAGCACAATTTAAATAAGTATAAATTTGCATGATATAAATTTAGCGAAGTTTTGAACAAACAAGACAATTTGTTTGGAAATATCAAAGCTTAAAGCACATTTGATAATTTGAAAAACAAATAAATATTTTACGCTGTTTGCGTTTGCAAAATAGAAAACTTTTATTCAACACTAAGCCTTAGTTGTTATCGATAGCAAATCAGTTTGTTCCGAGGGGGAATGGCTTAAGTTGGAAAGAACTAAGAAACTTGGTTATAAATAAAATTAAGCGAAATGAAAATGAAGACGGAGCAAGGCGCAAAGCAATTGCGGCTGCTGTTTTGAAATGAAATGAAATTTGAAAGAAAGTTGAAGCGCATCCTTGTAGTGCTGCTGTTATGTCCTTGTTTCAGGCATTTTATTTTTATACGCTGCCTGTCACGCCCATTGCGTGCTTTGCGCCCATTGCGCTAATGTGGCCAGGATGTGGATGTGATTATAGCCTCGTGGCAGAGGCGAGTGAGATCTTGCAGGTGAAGTTTGCCAGCACCAGCACCAGGAGCAGGAGCAGGACCAAGCGGCGCTGCTGCTGCTGCTGTCGAGAGCCGTTATGTTAACGCAATTATTACGCATTTCTTATGATGTAATCAGACGCAGCTTGGGTTTCAAATGAAAATATGTATGTGGGCCGCTCTCGCTCTTTCGCTCTCTCACTCTGTGTTTGTGTTTGTTGCAAAACTTTTGCCTGCCACGCGTACCCAGGTGAATTGAAGAGCCGCCACTGAGGTTGAGCGGTGGGCAGGGGATGGCGCAATAAAACTAAATTATGGCAATTGAAAATGAAAAGCGAAAATTAAGCGCATAATGAGTCGCAGCGCCAAGAGGGAGAGAGAGAGAGAGCGAGAGTGCGAGGAAGATTAAAGCAACAAGCACAAGGATCAGGACGACAATACACACTCATAATACAATAAGGCCAAACAATAACAGCAACAACAACAACAACAACAACAACAACAACAATAAAAACAACAAGTTGCTTCTTGGCCAAAATATGAAGCGCATGAAGTTTGTTTGGCAGCGTAGCCGTGTGGCAAGTAGCAAGTGGCTTGAGTGCTTACCACGTGGGCGTGGCATTAAAAAACAGTGCACACACACACACACACACACACACACATTGTGAGTATATAAGACACCCTAATGCACTCGCCGCCACTGAATGAAGCGCCTTGAGATGAGAAGAGCGCGCAGTCTGCCGCCTCATGAACTCACGTTACTTGCTTTATATTTTTTATTTTATTTTGTTGTATTATTATTTTTTTATTTTTTGTTTTCTGGCACTTAACGAGCGCGCTTGTCTTGGGCTGCTGCTGCTGCTGCTGCGTCAGTTAGGCGCGTAATCCGGCGTATAGCTCGGCACACGTGCCTTAAATCAGTCCGCAGGGCAGAGCGTCTTAAGCAACTGCTTATATGTAGTAGTTGTTGCCTAGAATTATGCCAGGCGACAAAAGTGTCAATTAGATTATAGTATAAACTTGAGCTTAGCCTCACTATAGTTTGCAGCTTAGCTTTGCTGACATTTTTGTCGCCTGCTTGGGGCATGCAACGTGTGTGTCTAGTGCTTATTTTATTTTATCTTTTACTTTTGCATGTGCGCTTCGAGGGCGGGCAAAATAAACTGCTCTGTCAGTCAAATCTGACACAAGACAAATCGCATTGAATGTCAACGGCCAGAATTGATCGCATTCAATCGCATGCACTCGCTCTCGCTCTCGCTCTCTCGCTTGCTCTCTGTCTCTCTCTCGCTCGCTCGGCAGGCTTCTCTTACATATCTCCAGTGAGTTTCGCTACACTCGAGCAATCAATTTACAATTACGTTGCACCACCAAATGCCGCAAACAAACGCCCAGTCGCCCCCACTTGCGACGCACGAATGCAAAGTTCGATTCAATCTTTCAGTTGTCAAAGACAAAAAAGAAAACAATATGCGAAGATAGGCGGACAGACAGGCCAGGACGAGCCCAGGATGATGTGACTGCAGAGCAGCACAAGAGAGAGAGAGAGAGAGAGAGAGAGCGAGAGCGAGCTACGAGCTTCAGTTAGTTAGTTTGCTAAGTTTGTCTGTCGTTTGACGTTTCCTCTGCTTGTTGTTTGTTGTTGTTTAAAATTTAAATGTTATTCGTCTGGCTGCCTGTATGTCCTTTCGTCCTTTTGTCTGCCTGCCTGCATGTGTGATTGTGTGGGAATAGAATTTGCAATGGGAAATCTAATGAAACGTGTTTAAAAACAATTTGTTCCCCATATCGAATTATACACACGAGTGCATTTCACTTCCTTTACATGTCCACCCCCCACCCCCCACACTTAGGCAGCTGGAGTCAAAAAATACGACGCAAAGCTATTGACGTATTTATAAAATGAATGCACTAATGTTTGGGAGTGAAGGTCAACTCTGATTAGAGCAACATGTGCTCGCTACATCTGGCGTATACGTAATGGCGATTACGCATACGCCTAGTAATACAATTACAAATTCGTTGCCATTTGTTTGCCATGTTAGCATATTAGAGCCTATTGGCAATTTACTGCGCCAATGTGGCATGTGGCATAGCCGGCAAAATTTCGAGCCCAGCCCAGCAACATTTTTGCAGCTGATTTAATTCATTTTTAATAAAACTGCATTTTTGGTTGCTATTGCTGTTGTTGTTTAAATCATGAAAATAATAAAATTGAAACATCAGGCGACCAACAACAATAGCAACAAAAACAATAACAATAACGGGAATGTGTAAACACATGTGCAACATTGTTGTTGTTGTTGTTGTTGTTGCTATTGTTGCCAGCGACTGTTGTTGTCTGTCTGGTAAACCAAAATTGTTGCTCGTTTTCCGCATGAATCACTTGTATCATCATTATCAACAACAACAACAACAACAGCAACAGCAGCAACAAGAATATTATCATCATTATGTTGCTCTTGATCGTCATCAGCAGCAGCAGCCAAACCCCTTTTTTTTCTGAAACCACAGCACTGTAGTTATGTGTGTGTGTGTGTGTGTGCAGTCACACCCACACACACACGCCCTCGTCTGGTCGTGCACTTTGTAAGTAGCTTTTAATATATTTTGCCACAAGCCGAAAAAATGAAATAAAATAAAATAAAATAACAACAGCAACTAAAGTGAAAATCAAAAAAGAGCAAATAAAAAGAGAGAGAGAGAGAGAGAGAGACAGAGCGAGCGAGCGAGAGCGACAGAACACATTGTGCTTTTACGGGCGGCATTCGTTTACGTATGTGTGCTGAAATTGGATTAAAATTAAAATAAAATAAAATACAAAAAAAGGCGAGTGAATCTGTGAAAGAGCAAAAAATTAAATGAAATACAAAGAAAAGCAACGAACAGCAGCAGCAGCAGCGCGGCCCAAAAGGCAACAACACAAAGCAACAAAAAAGCAACAAAAAAGGGGCAATGCTTGCAGCTGAGTGTTGTCGATAATAAAATACACTAGCCAGCATAAAAGTGATTTAAGTTTTCAGCTTTCAAATCAAATTAAACGCTGCACTGGGGCCAGGCCAGCAAGTAATTGACTTTCAGTCGAGCAACAAAATAAATGCATAGCAAATTGAGAACAAATTATAAAATATAGTTCAGTATACATTCGAAACTTGATCAGCAGTTCAGCTTAATACAAAACATTGATTGTGGTATCAATAACTTACGAAGCAATCGAACTGTCGAGTCGCTGGGCTTAGCTGTTGGCAGTTTATCTTATAAATACAAATAAATAATCGAACTGAATTTAAATTGAATTGGGCAGACTTAAGCGAAGCAGCGCATACTACAGCCAAGTATTTTCTCTTTAATTGAAGCAGCAAACAGCGTTGACTAACTAACATTTGATATTAATCAAATGTACTTAGCTTATGAAGTCAAAGAGTTAAATTTGCAGAGCGCAGCGTTATTTATTTTATTTATTTACGAGTTTAATTATTATGCAAACTAATGTAATAACTAAGGATGCAGATAAGGTTAGCGACCTAAATCAAATGATTATGGATTATTCTGTTATTGTTATTGCATATTTGCAATAAAATTTGCAGCTGCTTCTATTAAATAGACTTCAGTTTAAGCTAAAGAACTAAATGCAATATAAATGTATTGAAATTTAAAATGTTGTTTATGTGCGCAGCTTAAATGCGCATTTGCGAGCGTTCACTGTACACGCACAGTGTGTGTCTGTGTGTGTCCGTGTGTATAATTTAAAATTTATGCCTAACTCTGCATTTGTGCGTGAGATTTTGACATTGTGCGTGCTGCACTTGTTAATATTGTTGCTGTTGTTGTTGTTGTTGCTGTTGCAAGTTTCGCTGACGTTTGCAAACAATTGTTGCTGTTGTTGCTTATTAACATTTAAACAAAGTGCAAGTCACGCACCTACTAAGCTCCTCGACTCCACTCGACGCTGCCCGTGCTCTGTCAGTTAAAAGGCGCCACAATTACCCGTCGATTGTTGTTGCTGTTGTTGTTGTTGTTGTCTTAGTTGTTGTTGCTGCTGCTGTCTTGAACGTTTCAAACTGATACGCTTGACGTTTGCCATAGCCTGGCCCGAGAGTCGGCCATAAATTTTGATTTATGTATCTACTGCACACATGCATTAGTGTGTGTGTGTGTGTGTGTGTGTGTGTGTGTCGCCATTCATTTATCATAGATTGCATTTAGTTTAGTCCATTGATTGAACTTTAATGATCTTAATTTATATGTCAAGCTTATCGAATTAATAATAATTGTCACGAAAAGTTTGACCAGCTCAACGTTGTAAATAAATAAACGTAGAAGTTAATTTAGTTAACTCTTGACTTCACACTGCGACTGCAAATTCATATGAACAGCTTCTGTACTTGCAAAATAATTGTGCTGGCTAATTAATTACATTGGAGACTAGCAAATGTACGGAGCTCGTTTTATTATTCATACGCCATGGGTGGCAGAGGCTAAAAAACTTTGCCAACTGTTTTATGAGTTCGACGCGCAACGTTTTAATATTTTTTGCTTTCGTTTTAAGTCGCAGCGCAGTTTGTTGATTTATGCTGATATCAAAAGTGGGAGTGGCAACGGGAGTGGGCGCATTGTCGCACTGCTGACAGTTTGGCTGTGTGTGTGTGTGTGTGTGTTAACCTTGGATGGCAACCGATTGATCCGATTGTCATTCCCCGTTTTCCGTTTTCCATTTTTGTCGTAGCTTCAGCTTCATCTGCAGCTTCCAACCGTTTCCCGCTCAGAGCCAATTGCCATTGTTCGCTGCTTGATTCCGATTCAGATTCAGATTCAGATTGAGAATCCGTTTCTCGTCGTTGCGTTGCCAAACGCTGTGGGCGACAATTGAAATTATGGAATTTATGTGTCATAAGCTTTTATTGATGCAACAATCAAATATTTATGATGACAATACGCGCCGACAATGATGAGCAGATAAAAGTGCTTTCAATATTACATTCTGTAGCTCTCGCTGTATTTCTATTTGTAGCTGTAGCTGTATCTGTATCTGTATCGCAAGGCATGAGAATGCTCTAAGCATTTCCTTTTATACAAATTGCAGTTGTTAACAGTTCACGCAGCTTAGTTCACATTAAAGCAGTTGCATGTTAACAGCTTTTTAATTGTTGCAATTGCAATCGAGAGAGTTCCAACACTTTCACATATGCAAAGCGAAAAAACGCAGCCAGGATAGGATAGAGACAAAAAAGTCTGTGGGGGCTGGGCTGCTGCTCTAATTTATGTATCGTGTGGCTTGGCCAGTGCCTGACTCCAGCTGCAAGCTGAGAGCAGCAGCGTCGTCTCCATTGCGCGCTTCATCGTTAACAGCAGCTGCGCTGTATTATTCGCATCCATATTCAGGTGCAGCGATAAGATATCTGTGAGTGCATCCATTATCCTTAATACACTTACGCGCACTAATGCAAGGCAAGCTGCTTAAGAACTGAGTCCTAGGCTAGCACTAAGGCATTTGAGCCATGGCCAAGTGCAAGGCGTAGGCGAGAAATCTTTAGTTTCATTTATAATGCCAATTTCTGGGTAATCCAATATTGTTAATTGCTCATTGAAGTCCAAGCAATTATTTTGCTATATCGAATTTCTGTGCTGTGAATTTCTAAGCTTCGTAGTTTGCACTTCGTAGTTGCTGCTCTAATCTTAATTGCATTGTGGCTTCTGCTGAGGCAGCAGCAGCAGCAGCAGCAGCAGCAATCGAGACATTCAACTTTAAATTTAAATAGTCGCTGCCAGCTGCGGCAAGCGGCAAGTAAATAAACCGCGCATGGCAAGCAAACAAACAAACGGCAATAACAACAAAAAGAACGCATTAAAAACAACAACAAAATAGTTTCAAACAAATAAAATGCAGGCTGAGCGTAAAAAAAAGGAAGAAATTGTTATGCAGGCGCAAATATTTTAAATGTTAACAATAAAACATGCGCACAGTAAATAAATGCACACACACTCTGACTGTGCGTGTGTGTGTGTGTGTGTGATGTAAACAAACAGAGCAGGTCACGAGCGAGTGAGAGAGTGAGAGCGAGAGGGCGGCCAGCTGCAAATATATGCAAACAGTTGAGCCTAAAAGTATTCGTACGCTTTTGCTTCGCTTGCATTTGCACCATAAGAACTTTGTGCACTTTTTCTGTCATTTGCATAACATAGAAATGTTAACAAAATGTTAAAGTGACAAATTGCAGCTAATGGCAATTTATAGTTGCAACAATTGTAGTTAAAGCAAACTGATCGAACGCTCAACTTTGTTAATTTTTTGTGCGAAAAAGTGCTGAATATGCCCATGGTACATTGGCGCTGGCACTGCAACTCACTTCGCCGCGTTCGCATTCAAACAAAAACCGCTTAAAACACTTTACTATCGCATTTTGGAATTGTTCAAATATTTTCACATTCGTTATTGTTGTTGTTGTTGTTGTTGCTGTTGCTTTTGCTTTTGCTACTGTTGGCTGCAGTTTTATGTTGGCCACGACCCGCTCGCTGTTGCTTTCTTATTTCATCTCCATACTGACTGACACACATACAAATGCACGTACGAATGTATGTGTGTGTACACATACACGCTTCACAACTCGCGCTTTGCGACAACAACAGCAACAATAACTGCAACAAAGCGATTAAAACTCTCAAATATTTGCACCAAAACTGTAGAAAAAAAAACGCAAAAACAACAGCAAAGCAGTGAAAGAATGGCAGAGAGAGAGAGAGAGAGAGAGAGAGAGAGAGAGAGAGAGAGAGAGAGAGAGAGAGAGAGAGAGAGGGAGGGGATGGGGAGTGCATGATACACATGTTTACAGACAAACAAGCGCGAGTAGTAGATATTAAAGCTGGTCAGCATTTTTTTATAATTTTTCTATGCATACACACACATAGTGGCTGTTTATTCAGTTACCATTTCTATAAGTTGCGCAAATAACAATTTTTATGTATTTTTAGTCTTAACTACGCGTGTGCCAAATATTAAATGCCAGCATAATAAACAATAAAGTAATTGTTGAATATTTCTATGTAGATTGCACTGCTTGCGCTGAAAAGCATGCTATGCATAATCAGCAAGCAGTTCAGTTTGCAAAGCAGCAGCCTGGCCTGCAAATTTCTTTAGCTTTCTCTCTCTTTGTCTCTCTGTTTATCTGTCTCTCTGTCTCGCTCTGTTGTGTCAAAAAGTCATTGGCAAAGCATTTGCTGCTTAATGAAGTAAATATTGAATAAAGCCATTTGTGCGTGCTTATATTTTTAATACGTTTAGAAATACAAAAACGAACAACAATTCAACTGCCATATGTGTGCAAATAATTGATGTCTGTGTGTGTGTGCGTGTGTGTGTGTGTTGGAAGAGAAAAGTGCAACTTTTTGCACATTTAACGCACACAAAGTGGCCAGTGACGAACCGCATATAGACACACACACACAGAGCAGTGTGTATGTGTGTGTGTGTGAGAGAGCATACCACACGTGCCTTGATTATTGAAAAACAGCAACCGCAACTGCATAGTAGCCAGGATATGGCATGGCAGGCAGGCAGCCAGGCAGGACAACGGGCAATGCCATTTGGGCTCGATTTGTTTCGAAAAGGGATAAACACATATGAGATAGAGAGAGAGAAAGAGAGAGAGAGTGAAAGAGAGAGAGACACAGTTACACCTGCACTGAACCGAAATGCAAATAAAGCCAAACACATCTACAAATATGTTACTGTATGTTTTGTTGGTCAAATGATGGTAACAACAACAACAAGGACTACAACATGCTGCTGTCACATGCATGTGTCTGTCTCTCTGTCTGTCTGTGTGTGTGTATTTATTCTAAGTTGTAGTTACAAAATATGCACAAGTCGAGAGGAGAGTTATTTATATTGTATGCTTGCATACACATAACGACAAAAAGAGCAAAGAAAGCGAATTCGAGACAACTTGCAGTTACTCTATATCAAGCATACGACATGTTGCCAGCCAGACGAACTCTAATTGCAACTGCGCTTTCGCTTTAGAGTGTAGAGTGTAGCCAAAGACAAGAGACGAGTGCAAAATGAATAATTTGTATGACAATGTTGCTAGGGAGACAGAGACAGAGCGAGAGTGTGTGATAGAGAGAGAGAGCTAAAGCTGTAGCTGTAGCTGGAGTTTGAAGTTGGTTGCTTTTGATTCTAACAAATGTAAATGCAAATGAAAATAAAAGCAACAGAAAAAAAACTAAAGAATAAATCTGTGCATTTCTGCAGGATGGTGGTGCAGGAGGGGGGGGGGGGCTACCTAGACAATGTGTGGGATATGCCAAGCAGAACTAAATCCAGACAGGAATGCACCTGCCAAGAAATAAACAGCAAAGCACACACACACACACACACACATGCACGCTAAATTGTAAAGCTGAGAGTGAGTGGGTGGCTGGCTGGCTGGGTGGTTGGCTGGTTGGCTGGTTGGATTAGCTATTAGTTGAAATTCATCTAGCATAACTGCCTCGTTCCACGTTTCTGTCTCTGGTTTCACGGTTTATGCTCTGCTAATTATTTGATGTTGTCTACGCTCTGCAGTTTGCATGTGTGTGTGTGTGTGTGTGCTAAGCAAATGCATCAAATTGATTGCTGCAGACAGTGCAAAGCTTTCAGCAAACTCTTTACTCTCGACTTTAAGTCATTAAGCAATTGTCTGAAGCACAAAACTTACTTTTCGTCCATATGAATTAGTCTGCAAATAGATGAGAAAGAGATGCAGAGAGTGTGAGTGAGAGAGAAAAACCGTTGTGCATGTTTCGTATGTAATTCCATTTATTTTCAAGTTTTTGTATTTTGTATTTTGGTATTTTAAATCCTTTGCAGGAGTAGAGAGTGCGCTCTTTGGCTGCTTACACACACACATATATATATATAAATATATATATATATATATATATATATATATATATGAATATGAATTGGGGATTGGGTAGATTTTTGGGCTTTACAATATGGTATATATATATTGAAGTATATATATATATATACACATGAACGTAAGTTATACTAGAGTTCATTTATTTTTCTTTATCTCTTTGTGATTAACACACACACACACACAAAAAACGTTTGACAAGTGTTTTTATTTATTTCTGTTCATTTGTTTAAACTAATACGCTTTTGTTGCTCGCTGATTTGCTTTGCTTTTGTGCAAGTTTTAGTTGTTGCAACATTTGATGTCTTGGCGCAGATTTTGTTTATCAAGGATTCTTCTTTTATTTAATTTCCACAACCACCACGCATAGCTAAATAAATCGGATTTGTTATGTAGCTGGTTCAAATGCCATTATATATATAGTATGTATATGCTTTTGTGACTGACACACTGAGTGCTGTATTTATGCGCACAGTTAGTTTGAATCAAATTTTCGCTATTTTTGTGTTTTTCTTGTATATTTGTCTTAATGTTTTTACTTTGATTTTCTATGCGTTTATTACAGACATATACAAAAAATTCGAAAAAAATTACACACATATATTAACACGCATTCTTAATCGCTAATTACATCAATATGTGTATATGTATATGTATATGTATATGTTTGTTTATTAACTAGACATTGTTTAATTGTTCAATGTGTAAGTTTTTCAAGCGCCTCGCCCCCTTTGACTCTGACTCTGACTCTAACTCGATCTCTCTCTCTCTCGCTCGCTCTGTCTCTAGCCGTCTGCGCTGCTCTCTCTATTTCGTTCTTAAATTTATAAACATTTAGTTTTTGTAAATTGTTTACGTATTTGAAGTTCGCTGCTGCTGCTGTGGGGGGTGGGGCTGGGGGCTGTGTGTGTTTAGGTTAAGTTAAATGCAAGGGCTTATGCTCGCTTGCTTGTCAATCAATCAATATCCTGACAAAGGATACACAATATACAATTGTATATGTTTCATTTAATATTTGAATACTTGAATACTGAATACGTTTGGTTAAGTTAATTGTTTTAAGTTGAATACCATAATTCAGATTATTTGTTGCTTGTTTATTTGGCACAATTTTACACACGCACACACACACATATGAGAATATTGAATACACACAGATGAGTCAACACCAATACACATAAACGGCTGCTCCGAGGGTTCGAGGGAGAAAGAGCGAGAGAGAGAGAGAGACAGTGATGGGGTAGAGCTAGGTAGGGGTAGGACTAGATACTAGATATATATGCTATATATTCATTCTGTATACACGTTGTACATAGGCATAGTAGCATATAATCGTTATCGTTATCCTTATAGTAGGTATAGGTCGGTATTGAATTTAGGTGATAGGGGGTAGGGGGGAGAGTTGGATTGAAGCGCAATTTTGTTTGCAATTGTCGTAAGCTTAAGTCTATAGGCAACTATATAATCGATATACATACAATATAATTAATTTAGAGTCGAACTTATCGCAATTATATCGAAATGAATTAATTTAGTGATCACACCTGCTGCACAGCTGCAAATATATTTACACCCTTAGCCATAGCCATATGTCGCTTCGTTCGATTTAATCTTCAATTTATATACAGAATCGCTGACAAAATGCATAATCCTAATCAATCGATAACAAACAAACACAAACGGCAATTAACTTTAAATCAATGTTTAACTCCACTTATCATATAAGCTTATGTGATTCCATTTGTCTAAAGTGTATATATGTAACATATCATGTAGTCAAGTCATCAATATATAAATATGTATGCCTAAGATTTTCTTTTCTTCTTCTTCTTCATGTATAGTATAGCTAAAGCCGTTCCATAGAATCGAACACCATATTGTTGACATTTACTGTATTTTGTTTTGTTTTCTTTTGTTTTGTTTTTTTTTCACTAACGAGGTAACATTTAAACGCGTTTATCTTAACTACTTAGAAGTTTACATTCATTACTTTTTGTGTGTTTCATTTCATTGTGATTTTGAGTGTGTGTGAGGGGTAGGGGCCAATCATAAGTGTCTTTCTTTTTGATACTTTTGGCGTTTGGCTGTTCTGTAGTCCTGTAGATCGTGTTTTCCTTGATGTCGTCTTATTTGAACAATTTAATTAACTAATTATAACACTAATAGTTCAGCGTTGCTCTTCACAATGTTGTTGTTGTTGTTGTTGTTGTTGTTGTCAGCGCCCTTGCTTCGGTTTACATTGTTGCCAAGCGCCCGACTCATGTCGTCCATTGTCATTGTTTCTCCTGCGCCAGGACCGGCATCAGCATCGGCTGCTGGCTGTCCCTTGGTCAGACATCCCATTGTTGTCACTAATACGCATGCAGCTAATACAAATATCTTTATTAGCTGCATTGTTCTCATCACTGCTGTGGCGCTTTCGCCAGCGCTGGTGGCCGCTGGTTCCGTCTCCGGGCTGCGCTCCTTGTACAGACGCCCGTTTTGGTTGCGTGAGCCATCCTCTGGTCTCTGGTTGTCTTTGACCACCACCTCGTTGGTTTTCTGCTTTAACGAGTCAATGGAACGCCAATGGGCAACGGTACAATGGGGCCAATAGCATGCGATTTATTTGTCTGTCTGTGTGCTCGTTTATGTGTGTGTGTGCATATGTGTGTGTAAGCTTGTTGTGTGTGTGTGTTTAAGATATTGAACCTGGCACTTACCCCCACTTCATTGGCCTCCTCACCACCGCGTACAATTTTCTTGTGGCCCTTGGCCTCTTCACGCTCCATTTCTGCAAGGAGATCAACACGAATGAAATAAATTATTAGCTTTGTAGCACTCTACACGCAAAAACGCTTTAAATTCAAATAAATGAATTTGGTTGAAATTAATCTGACAACTTATTACAGGCGAATCAAATTGACATGATTATGTATCGAATAAATCAGCAAAAAAAAATACACATATATTAGTTGAAATATATATTTACTTCTTTCTGCCTCAATGTCACTTATATTATTTCCTAGCAGACCTATGGACACGAGTAAAATTTAAAAAAACATTTTCTTTAGTTTTCAGCATTGTTCAATTTGTTCACAATTGTTTTTATCAATATGAGAAAACATTAATTATATTATTATCATTATAATATGCCAGGCAACTCACTCTTCAACTCTTCACTGCTTGCGCACTGCTTGCTTACACACTGCTTGGCGATCAACAGCCCATGCACAACTAACTAATCTGTCAAGTCGCTCGCTCGCTTGCTGCCAGCCTCTCTCACTCACACATTGATAGCAGCGCAAATAATGAGAGAGTAGGCAAGAGCAAGAGCGCTGCCATAAGCTGCTTAGAGAGCGTAAGCAATAGCAACGGCTTCTGATTGGCTTGTGCTCTCAGCGTTTGCGCAAGCAGCGCGGCTCGCGTCTTTCACTCTCGCTCTTATTGATCGCTGCTGCGACTGCGACTGCAGCCTATTAAGAGTGCCGCTGCTTTGCTTTTGTTGCTGATAAGGCGCTCAAAGTGCTGCATTGTATAATGGGCTGGGCTTTACTTTTTGATTGCGGGCAGAAGCGCACAACGAAAAATCAGCGATTGAAGCACAAAGCATTGAGAAATTCAAATGTTTGAATTGCATATGCTATTTAAGTAAAATTTTTTATTTGAAGCATAACTTTATTGTCGATTTTGTCTACAATGAAACTATTGACAATTCATGGAAATAACCTAAAAACCTATCAGTACTATATATTTTTATATTATTATTATATATTATTATATTAACAAATTTGTATAAAATATAAAATAGACAAAATATTTGTATATAAGTGAAATTAAATTGTCTTTGCTTTAAAACAACAATTTGCTGTAAATTTCAATTCAGCTCACTATGCATGTAAAATGAAACTAGCGCTTGCTTAGCTGCTTCCATTGCTTAATATACAGATTTTGTTTGATATATGTACGTATGTATATTCGATTACTCACCATATAGGCGTATGGTGCCTTCGGTATCGCCAATGCTGTTCTTCGATATGCACTTATAGCCGCCAAAGTCGGTGAGCTGCAGACGCTTAATATGCAATATCATCTCAATGGAGTACATATTGTTTTCCTTTTCGGTGAGGGAGTAGCGATCTCCAGCAATAATCATTTCACCTGCGAAATTGCAAATCGAAAATGCAAACGAAAATGAAAATGAAAATGAAAATGAGCATAAGGTAATGGTCAAATGGCAAATGGTAGAGGGGGGGAAAGCACAACGAGTTAACTTGGCAACTGCCACCTAAGGCGACTTCAGCAGAGCATTTTTTGAATGATGATGATGCTGGCGCTCAAACTGGAGCTGGAGCTGGAGATGTCTGTGTTGACTGGCGGACCGACCACACAGCCAGCAGCTTGTGGCTGCTGTCACGTTTGCAATATATGTCAAATGCACTTTTGGCCCAAAGCAAGCGTTAGAGAGCCAACACAACAGCTCAAACAGCTGCATACACAAATGTATATAGACTATATAGTATATGTATAGATATTTGCAGCATTCAACACGTATCAAATAAAGACAAATTGTGCCATTGAAGGGTTTATAAATAAAAAGAAGCATAAAGCCCAAAGAAAGGGCAAACAGCGAACGTGCAAATAATGGAGAAAAAAAAAAGGAGAAGAGAAACGAAATAAAGAATTTGTGTTGTTGTGCACACGAAGCGCCGAAGTTGGCAACAAATAAAACTAAAAATAAAAGAAATGTGAAAGAGAGGGAGAGGGAGAGGGATCAATAACCACAGAGAGACCAGCGACTTACCATTTTCGCGTTGCCAGTAATTTATGGCCTTTGGTGATGCCTCAACGTTGCAAATTAATGTGACATCCGTTAGAACCGGAGCGCCAACCAATTGGTTTGGCACTTGCACCAGCGGATGAACTGAAAGCAGAAATGAGAGAGTGAGCGCATGAAAGAGTAAGAGAGAGAGAGAGAGAGAGAGAGAGAGGGAGCGCAAGTTTTAAGCGCATTTGCAATTTCAATTCCATTGCCATTGCCATTGCCATGGCCATTGATGTTGCAAGTGCTTGCCAATTAGCTTCATAGTCAAGGCAGCGAACAATGAACTAAATGTCTGCATAGAGGGGGGATAGGGGGGGCAGTTGATGCTTTGATTCTCGGTCTCTCCCTGTCTGTCTGTCTGTCTTTGTTTATCATGACACACTAACGTTATTTGTTAATGGACCCGCCAATGCACCAATTGATACGAGTTTAATTGAAAATGAATTATTTTGTTGTTAGAGCGAGCAACACGCAAAAAAACAAAGAAAAGAAAAGCAACAACAACAACAACAGCAAATTGCAAATACTGACAACAGACTGCTGCCACACATGTTATGTGGCAAGTGCTACACTAACTTGCCACACAGAGTCAGCTACAATTTCGTTACAACGCCGCTGGCAACTTGCTCTTGTGCCTTCAACATTGTTGGGCAGTGTATTTCTCAAGTCGTTTTAATAAACGCAAAACTTTGCACATTTATCTTTCGCTTTTGCTTTTGCGTGTTTGCTCTGTGTTATTTTTCGTGTCAGTTTTGGGGCTTTTGCTAACTTTTGTTTTTTTTTATTCTTTTGCTCTCTCTCTCTCTCTCTCGTGTCTTTGGCGTCTTGGGCCATGGCCCTGGGGCAAGCCACTGACCAGACCAGACCAGACCAGACCAGACCATCATTGTTTTTGGCTTTTCAACTTTGGCCATTTTTTGTGTTTGATTTCTGCTGCTGCTGCTGCTGCTGGTTTTTTGTTTTGTTTGCTACTCTCGACGCCGCCGTCCTGTGCATTGGCTGGCTGCGTTCAACCGTTCATTATTGGTCAATTTATTGGATTTGTGCATGCCACACATACACACACACATGCCACATGCCCCCAACCTACGCTGCTGCTGCTGTTGCATGTTGCTGTTGTCTCAAATAATGTAGCATATGTCAAGTGTTGTTAGTGTCGCTGTAATCCCACCAAAACATTTTTGGTTTGGTTGTTGTTGTTGCTATTGTTGCCACTGTCTATCACTAATTGAAAATTCAATTTGCTCTAATAGAGTTTTGTAGCTGTTGCTGTTGCTGTTGCCAGCTGCAGTCAGCAGTTGATATTGTGCGCGCAGCATATGCTGCGTATGCGTAATATTTGCTTGTAAAATTGATGCAACAACAACTGCATTTGCATTTGTGTTTACATTTGCGTTTTGCTTGCTATTTCCTGCTGTAGCGCTGTTGCGTCTTTAAGCCGCAAACATTTTGCCTGAATTTCTGCTCAAGTCAAAGTCAAAGCGCCACTTAATTTTCTGATTAAAATCAATCAAGCGCAGCGTGGAATCAACTTAAGAAATCAGCGAGCAGAGTGAGTGAGTGCGGAGCCGAAGGTGACAGGCTTCAAAGCAGGTGGCAAGGAGCGAGCTTCGTGCAACTTGCAGCAGCAGCAGCAGCAAACAGAGACAGAGGCTGAGTCGAGATGCTGGTGTCAGGCACTTTCGTATGCCAACTTTGATGCTGACGAAATCACTTGAAGCGACGACGCACAAAAAGCCAGGAGGGGGCAGGATGCGAAGCCACCCATATGGGTTCCTATTTTCTTTTATTTTTTGCTTAAATTGAAATTGAGACGCAGTCGCTGCTGCTGGTTAACAAAGGCAGCGGCACTGGCAGCGGCAGCGGCACCGGCAGCGGCAGCAATAAAGGAACTGAGCCAAGACGGACGGACGGACGAACTGACTGACTGACGGACTGAAAATGAAATGACAAGCCAAATGGAACGAAATGAAATGAAATGAGAAAGCAAATCTAGAGAAAGACGAAAATTGGCACAGATAAAAAATGGAAATTAATTTTTGTGGCGAGACGCTACGAGAGAGAGAGAGAGAGAGAGAGAGAGCCAAGCACGCTTGGGGAGCCTTAAATTGAATGAGGGGTGAGAATGGGTGGTGGTGGTTGGGTTGGCCCGCCACACACACACTTTGAGATTGTGAGGTGTGAACATTTTGCCGTGTCAATATAATTTGTAGATAAAATCTTTGCGCTCAGACAAAACACACACATCAGAGAAAGAGACCGAAGTGGGAGGGGGAGAGACGCAGAGAGTCTGTGTGTCGTCTTTGCAGCTTGTTGCCCCTTTTGGAAATTTCATTAAGTTTAATGCGCCAAGCGTGGTGGGCGTTGGGGGCGCTGTGAGGTGGGCGTGGCTGTCGCAGCAAGCTTAAAGCCGCTGGGTGGCAGGCAAACTTTTAGTAGCGAAACGTGAGCACGTTCAATTCAGCGTAGCTAGCGGCACTCACAGCTCGCCACATGCCACACACACACACACACATGCATACATGTTGCAAGTGGAAAGTTTGCTGGCCTGCAATGCAGGAAGGTTGGGCGGAAATCGAAACGGAAACACTTGCAGCTCACGTTATTGCATCACGCCGGAGTTGGTTGCACGTTGCAAGTTGGCGGCGGCGCCTCAACGCGCTGGCAGCACGCAACTTATTATTGCTTAATATATTACTATTATTATTATTATTATTGTGCCTATAGCAGAGCTGCTGCTGCTGCTGCTGTTGCTGCCTGCTCTCTAGTCATTTATCAATACACAAGTGGGTGGTGGGTGGTGGATTCTACTTACAGTGCACCTGTAGCTTCATGCGCTTGCTCACAGTCGGCGGCACTCCGTTGGAGGCGATGCACATATAGGCGCCCATTTCCGATCGCGTGACTTTCGACAGCGTCAGCATTTCACCTTCAACTGAAATAGCTGCAAGAGAGAAAGAGAGGGAGCGAATGAGAGTGAGTGAGAGCGCATGGAGTTGTGGGTTAGCTTACCTTTCGACTTATGATGCGAGCCATTGCGTGCGATTATCTCGCGCCCATCCTCGCGGCGCCAGGTGATCCTGGGTCTGGGATGACCGCGAGCGCGGCAGACAAGTTTGGCCGAGCCACCCTCGGGCACCATCATGTCGCCCGAGGTCTCCTCGTTGATGATGTCCGGCGGTATGACAACCTCCAACGTGGCCGTCTGTCAAGTGAGAAGCAAGCGACATGCAATTTAAGCAAATTCAAGGCACCTGTTGCACTCGTTTGTGTGTGTGTGTGTGGCCATCAAGATGTGGAGCGTTGGACTTGATGCATTTGCAATTTGTCAATTCGGACTCTCCACACTGATGTTTATTTGCATCGAGATTAAGAGTTGATTGTTTAGCTCATGCTTAATTTAATAGCTCGGCCAGCACTTAAATATCAATTTATGTGACATTAAGTGAATTCGCCTGCGGTTTTTACACACACACACACACACACACGAACACACGCACATATGTGAATAGCCCTGCAGTACGACTCACTACTAGTTACCTTGCACTAGCTTTGCATGCAAAACATTGCTGAGTTTGAAATGGCAGCAGAGCATAGATCGAAATTGAAATTCTCAAGGCTATTCAAACATTGTTTAAACATTGATGTACTTTAATTTAATTTAAACAATGTATATAACATATGAAGGAAATTGTAGAAAGGACAGAAAAGATCGAATGATTGGATTATAATTCAATTGAAATTAAAATTAAAATCCTCAAGGCTGTTTAAACATTAGACATTGGTGTACTTTCATTTAAAATTCAGCAATAAGCAACTGCTTTTATTTTTAACAATGTTGCCATAATATATATATATATAACATATATATAGATAGAAAGCAGCTGCATAGACTTTCTAATTACACCAATATAAAAGCATTGTAGAATTGTTGAAATTCAAAAGGTTAAATGTACAGAATAGTTTGAAATTAGTTAAATTTTATAATTGAATTAAATCCAATTGAAATTTAAATTAAAGTTCTCAGGGCTGTTTAAGCATTAGACATTGGTGTACTTTAATTTTAATTAAATCAATATGAAAATTATGTAGAATTGTTGAAATTCTGAAGGTTAATAGTACACAATAGATTGAAATTAGCTATGGATTAAATTCAATTGAAATTGAATTTGAAATCATCAAGACTGTTTAAACATTAGACATTGGTGTACTTTATTTTGAATTACATCAATATGAATTGAATAGAATTGTTGAAATTCTCAGGGTTAAATGCAGTATTGTAATCCAATGGGCGAAAGACTTGGATGGCAACACTATTTCAAATTCATACAGTTAAGCTGGAAGCCGAATTGGATTGGAATTCACCAACAAAATCAACAATTGCTGGTACTAAAGGGATATATGCGCATATATATGACAATGGTTATCAATGCTGCTGTCTCTGTCATTAACATTGCTGTTATTGTTGTTGCTATTGTCATTTACGTTATTGTTGCTGTTGCTGTTGCTGCTGCTGCTGCCGTTGACAGTTGCGTCATAAAATAAAAGTCAACGTCACAAAAACCCCAAAACGACCAGAGCGCGAAATTTATATGCGTTGCCTCGAATGAGACGAGACAAAAAAAAAGAAGAAAATATGAGAGTTGGGAGGGGAGGGTTGGTGGTCGGCTGGTAGAGCAGAAGTCTGAAGAGTTGGCAGCAGAGTTGAGTCGCCTGCTTGTTTGCATTTTATTTGTCTCATATTTGCTTTTCACTCAATTCGCTTTGTTAGGTTGATTTTATTACAAGCCGTTGCCGTCAGAGGGCGCCACTGGCACACGCACGTCAGAAACGAAATGAAATTGAAAACGCAATCGTTTTAACGTGGCCATGTGCATGAGTCTGGGAGTAAAGGGAGCCATTTAATGCGAATGAAACGCGCTGCAGCAAGTTGCAAGCACACACACACACACACACACACGCGCACACAGGCACACACATGTGTGTCGGCTGCGCCGCCGCATTGTTTGTTATTTATTTTCGTCATTAAAGTGCTTCATTGTTTATATATCGCGTTTAAATGTCACCAAACCCTTGCGCTCTTCAGCTTCACACACACAGACGGACACACACACACACACACACACACATGGAGATGGAGTAACATGCCCGCACAGTTTGCCAAGCGCCGCTGGCAACGAGTCAAAGGCATATGACAACTGCAGCCCCAAAGTAATTTAATTTCATTCGAATTTAACTCTTTTATTTCAACTTGATTTTGGCTGCAGACTCAACTCGACTCTTTTTATTTATGCTGTTAACTTTTTTGCAACAATCAGGCCAAACGCAAACAAAGGCAAGTTGGCAGCTACAAAATTGTTTGTCATAAACATGACAACGGTTTATGATCTCCCCAAGGCATCAGCATCAGCATCAGCATCAGCATCGGCATCAGCATCGGCATTAGCAGCCAATAACAGAAACGATTTGTATAAATGTTAAAAATCATCAATTTGCGCAATGAGTTAAAGAGTGAAGGGAAATGAAATTCAATAAAATCAGAAATTGCCATTGGAATCGCGAGTCGTATGCGTAATATTTGATTGGCTCTGTATACTCACTTGCATCTTCATCGGATCGGTGTTCACCTGGCACATGTATTTGCCCGAATCCTCCATCTTAACGCTGCGTATATTCAATGTCCAAGTGTTGAAGTCGTTATGGGTAACAGACAATCGATCATTGTTGGTTATCACATGCTCGTGTATGGCGAGAATCGCTTTAGCATCGGCTTTAATCCAGGCAACCTATTGTTGCACGTTCGTTCGTCCATTCGTTGCATGTGGCGAGTGTCGTTGTTGTTGTTGTTGCGTGTGCGACAGATGTGTTCAAATTGCAGTTTGATATTCGTTTGGTCGTCGTCATAAGCGAGTATTAAGTTGAGTTCAGCAATTGTTGTTTCATGTTGATTGTGGCAGCCACACACACACACAGACACACACAGCAGCAGACACACATAGCGGTAATTCCAAGCGTTTTGATAGTAAATGCAGCGACGGCAACAACAACAACAAGAGCAGCAACAATTTGTAGATGATTACAACGAAATTCGCCAAAAATTTCATTGTCATTGTCAATGTTGAAATGTGTTTGATTGTAAGTGTTGTTGTTGTTGGTGTGATTGTTGTTGTTGTTGTTGTTGTCGCATACAGTTTTTAGTCCACGGACATCATCAGCATCGTCATCGTCATCAGCGGCACATTGAGCAATTTCCGGTTATTTTTTATTCGTTAACAAATAGTAAAAGGTTCGTTCCAAGTCATTGGTGTAGTTGTTGTTGTTGGTGTTGTTGTTGTTGTTGTTGTTGCCGGCAATCGATTTGCAGTTGTATTAGAATTTAGTTGGAAGTTTCGTTGCGGCGCCAGTTGGCGTTGCCATTCCAGTTTTTGGGTGTTAAGAGCGCGGCAGTTACACAGGCGAGGGGGGGGGGGGGGTTAGGGGGTTTAGTCCACGAATACAAAAGTTGGTCGTTTGTTGGTGTCGTTTGGTGTCAGTGTCGTTGACAATGGCGGCAATGCAGACGTCGCACAGGCAATTCTGGCAAACGGGGCAGACGGCGCGGCAGGGGGAGGGGGCGGGGGGGGGGGGGGGGGGGGGGGCGGGGGGGGGGGGGGGGGATAGCAAAAAAAAAGCGGAGCGGAGCGGGTGTGGTATGTCCAACGTTGATAGTCAGTTAGTTGCGTTAGTCGTTGGCATCGTCAGATGTCAGCGCAATTTGACGCCATTTTCATTTTGTTGCAGGGCCAAACAAGGACGAACAGCAGGCGAGGCGGCAGGCGTAGTTTGTTGTTATTATTGTTGTTGTTGTTGTTGATGCCGCAAGTTTTTGCAAGTTTTTGGTTTTTTGTGAGTGCATTGTTATTGGGCGGCGGCGTCGGCGTCGGCGTCGGCATTGGGTGTTGAGCATTTGGTTGTTGTTGTCGTTTTCAAGGATACCAAATCGGTAGATTTCAAGTGCAATTAGTGGAATTGGTTTTGCGGTTTGCAGCACCGTTGCCCATTTGCATGTGTTCGTGTGTATGGTGTGTGTGTGTGTGTGTGTGTGTGAAACGGGAAGAACATTTGGCAATTAGTTAATATTTCCGCAGCTGCATTTGCTTTCATTGCAGTTTGACACATTTAAAACAAACTCAAAAGTATCCATCGAAAAAGAATAAAATTCCATAAAATAATTGCAGTGCAGTTGGGCGGTGCGTCATGCAAAGCAAACAAATAAAGTTAATAGTAACTCACACACGCACACAAATGAGAACGAGAGGAGCACAGGCCTAAGTGGAAAAGCGTTGCATACTTAGTTGGGCATTTGCCATTTTGCTTGAGTGGACAAATTTCATTAACAGCAGAGCGTCCTGGCTCTGGCTCTGGCTTTGTCTCTCGGTTTCTCTTTGAGCTGCTTAGTTGGAAGGACAGCACAGTCGCTGCTCGCTGCTCGCTGCCCGTTGCCTAGCAATAATTGCTAGTTAAATTGTTACACAAACTATTGCACACTTGACAATTTTGCCTAATTAGTCAAGTTTAGTTTGCATCCATCTAATGAATGTGCTCGCGTTGCTTAAAGTGCTTGTCATAATTTAAATTAATCAATTAGCGCACTGGAGAGTAAAACAGCATTTAGAGTGTGTGTGTGTGTGTGTGTCAATATTAAATAAATTGGCGAAAATGTTGCTGTAAACCAATAAATAGCGATGCCCTGGGTGCAGTATGCCTGCCCTGGATGTCGTTGTCGCTGTCCTTTTATTTATTTACACAATAAAGCAAATTTATTGAGTAATACACAGGCCTGATCCCACGCTCGCTCTCATTCTCTTTCGCTCTCTTCTCTTCTGTTTGTATGCGAAAAGGCGGTGAGGCAAATAAATGAAAAAGTCAAGCAAAAATGTCAAAATGTAAATGCAAATAAAGCCCAGCAAGCAAAATGTCATAAAGCAAAGGCTACAAAGCTACACATACACACACATACACATATATACATAAACTTATAGAGTAGAGCCGTAGTACGGCACTTAATACAAATATACAGCACGGACTATGAGACATACACACAAACTACAGCTACAGCTACAACTACAAATACAAATACACATACGTATACAAACTACAAACACAAATATACACAAAACAGTGAAAACGGTGCAAAGTTTGTTTCGGTTTTAACTCGGTGCGCTTGAATTTATATTTATTAATATTTTCTGTTTCGAAATAAAACTCAAATTCATAAAGAAATCAACAAAAAGACATAAAAGAAATTAAGCGAAATTTGTTATTGTTCTTTTTTGTAAATTCTCAAAATGAAAATAATCGAAAGCGCGTTCGATAACAATGCGGCGATTATTTCGTTGTTGCATTTCAATTGGTGTGGCAAGTCTCTGACTCTCTCTCTCTCTCTATCTCTGTCTTGCTGTTGCAAAAGAATATTTTCAATTATGCATTATTTTATATTTATGCAATGCATTATGCATATGCATGTGTGTGTGTCTGTCTGTCTGTCTGTGTGCGTGTGTGTGTGTGTTTTATATTTTATAAAATTCGTTTGCTCCATTTCTCTTCGGATGCTGTGACACATTTCGAGATTTAAAACTTTTGCTGCTTAATTGAAATAAACAAAACATAAACTGTATATTTAAATGAAATCAAATCAAACGTTTGCTGCATTTTTAAATATATTTCGTTAGTGCAGCGCTTGAGTTTAACAATTTAATGCATTATGTTGAACATGAGTTGCTATTGTTGTAATTCATTTATTATTTTAATACATCAAATGCTAGGCCAGCCAACAAAAAATAATAAATAAATATAACTAGCATACAGTGAATTCCATGTCGACATTCCATGGACTGCAGCTCGCTGTCTCTCTCTCTCTCTCTCTCTCTCTCTGTCTGTCTGTCTGTCGCTCGCTTTTGCATTTTATAGCTACAAAGTTTTCGAGTTGTTTTTGTTTGATTGAAACATCCGAGGATTTATATGAAATGGCGTTTTTATTTATGATGCCATTTCGTTGATTAACACTCTTTGACGTACATGGCACACACACACACACACACACACACACACAGGAAAACAAAACGTCAGTGTGTGTGCATTGCAAAAATGCATAATAATAACAATAAAGCAGCAATGCCTGTGAAAAATGCTATATTAAGTATGTAAGACTGTTGAAGTTGGCAACAAGCCGAACTATTGATATACCCTAGAATGTGTGTGGCAGGAGGGTGGGGGTGGGGGCGGCTGGCTTAGCTTTTAATTGAAACAGACTTAACACGCACATAAATAATTTCAACATTTACTTCTAACTTGGCCCAGACAGTTGTTTATTGTTATGTTGTAATTGATTGGCTTGAAGCTGAATGAATTTCGATTTGCATTTTGTGATTGATTATTAATTTATACACACTATTTGTTAATAACAATTGTTTGCCTTCAAACTGCTGCATAGTTTATGCTTTGCTCTCTCTCGTCGTAGCTGCCGCCTTTGAATTTATTTGTGAGTGCTAATAACAACAATACGCTGCTGATAATTTAAATAATATAAGCTGCAGTTTTGCATTTTGCATTTTGCATTTTGCATTTTGCATTTTGCATTGTGCGTTTGATCGTTGAACCAATTGGCAATGTTGATTTTGTTTCTGTTCACTTTTGGTTTCTTGTTTTCCTTTCTCTGTGTTATTGTTAATTACATCCAAACACTTATTGTTATTATTGTTGTTGTTGTTGGTGCATTAGTGCGTTAAATTAGCAAAGTGCTATATTATATGTATATATTTTGTTTAAGTATATATATATATATATATATATGTATGGATATTGGCTATGTATATTTAAGATATGTGCGCATAGTTGTGATTATTTGTGCAGTTTGGCTTCATTAGCTGAATTGCCAAAAATATATTACGTACTTGTTAATTTATATATAATATATAATATTATTGTTAGTATATAATATTACTTGTTTATTATTATTATTGTGCATTTTCGAAATTGGTGCACTTGAAAACCTTTCGAAACGTAAAACGTAAACTTTTCTTTTTTTTTTTTTTAAATCGATTACAAAAGAAACGAACTGAAACGTAACGAGAAACGAAATGAATATGGAACAGAAAGTTTCTTTGTGGGGCTGGTAAATCGAAACGCTGCGTTTTAAAAACCGATACATACCTTGGCTGGGGCTGACGAACCGTCACCACTCACCCGATGACCACCCAAATTGTTGACCACACAGGTAAATGTCGCATCCCGTCCCTGGGCGATGGTCACATTCTCCAGCGGTATGACAAAGTCCGGCTCGAAGGCGCCCACTGAGGAGATTTTGTTTGAAACGGAAATATCTTCATTTCAATGGTTAAATTGCCATGAAGAGAAAACACATTTATTGAAGAACAATTAACACAATTTTTGGTTTTTGTTTTGTTTTTTTCTTGCAGCTTTGATAGAGTTTAGTTTAGTGTAGTTTAGATTAGATTTGTAAAAGAGTTGTTGATAGTAAAGATAGGCAACATGTAAAAGCAAAAATACACATACATATGCGGAAAATAAATCGATAGCGATCACAAGACAATTAGCAAGCAAAAAGCATGGCCAGTCGATGGGCCGATAACACAGAAACCCGTTTGCGCTCAGATTTCAATTGGCAGTAATAATCATCCAAGGCATTCTTATATTCAGATATTCATAAGCATAAATCACTGATCCAAGTGATCTCGTTATCGATTATGCGCTAACTTCAACATCAACATCAATCAATAAATCAATCTCAACTTGCCGCTTCCACTTACCAATACAATTGCTCAGCAGGAACAGCAAAAGCAATAGCAGTCGAAAGGCTCCCACGAGGCGGCCACCTCCAGCTCCTGCTAAGAGATTATTTCGATTGAACAGCGCCAGCTTTCGACTGTATGTGGATCGATAGACGGATAACTTGAGCTGCAGCACTTGTTGCTGCTTTTCAAACTTGCTCAGCACTTTGCTCTGATTGTAAGTGGCGCGATTGGTGTTTCGATAACGATTGTAATTGTCGCTGCTGCGTTTATCTTTGATTTGCTGCTGCTGATATGCTACCGTTCTCATTATGGATCTAAGTTCCTTTTAACATTACTCGAACCTGTTGAGCGCAAATGGAAATGCATAAATAAATATTCAAATATATCGATATGTATCGAACGATTTTTTATTTAAAAGAAATAATTGCAAGTGCATAATAATAATATTAAATAACAAAAATTATGCATAAGTATTACAAGTTAAGATAGTAATCATCGATGAATGCGCTCAAGCTATCAATCAATCGATAAACATAAACTGTAGCGATTGATTACTTCATGAATAATTGCAAAATAAAGAGAACATAGCAAAGCGAACTAAAAGAATTATAAGTACTTGACTAAAGTTAAACAATTGTCGAAACAAAGCTGTCAAATTAAACCAAACAATAGAGAAATAGAGACAGAGAGAAAGAGAGAGAGAGACTTTGGGGAATAATAAATAATTTGAATGCTGCATATTATGCGCTGTTTACATGGCTGTATCTTGTGGCTGGCATCTTGTATCTTGTATCTTGCAGATGCATTATCGTTTGCCTGCCCTGCCTTTTGTTTGGCACGCCAACAACATTTTTATAGCCAGCAGCAGGACTCTGCACTTGCATTCATCTCGGGGCTAAGGAGAAGGCGTGAGGCGGCGGCTCTGGCGTTTGCCAGCACGTGCGGCTATTTACATTTGCACGTAATAAATTCAAAAGGCGCAGGCAAGCAAACGCAACCGCAAACTGTTCCAGGAAGTGCATATGTCGTTTGCCGTTTGCCGCTTGTCGTTTGCCTTTGTCATTGCCAGTTTTGCTTTGAATGCGGCCAATAGCAATTTTCGAGTGCGAATGCCATGCACAGCGCTGGCGACTGCTACGTGTTGCATGCCACACTCACTGGGGGCACCTATTGCCTTCTGGCTTTGTCTTTTCAAAGCCTGCGCCCAACGCCTACACACACATATTTACTTGGATGCCATTTAATGAGCTCACACACTGCATTGCCACCGCACTGAGCTCAGAGCATGGCCAAATATTTGCCTCTCTCCAAATATGAGTGACTGTGACAGTGACTGTGGCGGGTGCTGGAGCTGGAGCTGGGTGGGTTTTAGTAGCTGCTCACCACAGATCGAAGTGAGCACATTAAAAGCAATGTGAACAGTCGAGGACGTGGCACAAAACGACGAAGGACTAACCCACGCGTGACGTCGCTTTATTAGATACGTGTCCTATCTATCGCACCACATTCAGTCCCCCCAACCCCCCAATCCCCAACCCCTTAATAATCAGTATAATATAATATAGCGTTCCGCTTCGGTTCCGTTGCTCCTTTGTGTGCTGTTAAACACATTTCAGCAGAACGACACCTCGCTGCAGTCCACAACCCCTTGCCCCTCGACCGCCCACGTCCTGGTACCGTTCACCGTATGTGAGAGTTTGGCAAAACCTCATCGAGATCTGTCTGCTGAGCCAAAGCCTTATATGCTCTTTGTGCTCGTCATCCAACCGGACTAGGAACTGCATCACAAGTTATGCGCACCCGAATTCATAGAGCTGAACCAGCAGGCGTCCATTTTTGGGGAAATCCAATATGCATCCACTGTTTATTGAATACCATGAATATTATGTCGACCAGAGCGCTTTGTCTATGTCTGTTATTAACTGTTGGCCAAAAAAAAAAAACACAAACAAGAAAAGCAGCAGCAAATTCAAATTCAAAAAAGTGATATGAACTTGTTGGTTGGGTTGGCATTGGATTTGGGCATGGAATTATTATGAAATGTCATCACATAATAAAAATCAAATGCTGCGCATAAATATGTAAAGAATTCGAAAGCAAAAATATTTAAATAAATCAATTAGCATATTAGCAAATAAAAGCTTTTTGATTAAGTTTAACAAAGCAAAAAATTCTTAGCAAACTTACAGCAAATATGACTAAAATTTTATAGATTATTCTTCTTCTTGTTGCGGGCCACAACTTTAAGTTAAACAAAGCCAAGCCTCAGTGTGTGTGTGTGTGTGTGTGTGTGGTGTGTGTGTGCTCTTTTGATTGTATTTGTTTATTGCTGCTGACATTTAAAATTACACACTTGGGAATGCGAGAGACAAAATGTTGCTGCCAAGTAAACTAAATTAAGCAAACAGAGACGCCACACAGCCAGCCAGCGAAAGAGATAGCAATAGAGCAAAAGAAAGAGTGCGAGTGAGTGTGGCTAGTTGAGATTGAGAAGCGTTCTGTTCAAATGACAACTGAGTGTGAGAACGAAACCTTTGCAATCTTGCAACTTGGCAGCATGTAAGCTGCCCCAAGACCCACACACATGGCCAAACTGCCACGCCTCTTGCAGCAGCAGCAGCAGCAGCAGCAGCAGCAGCATCGTCGTTCCATCCTCGTTGTCATGGTCAGCAAAAGTTTGCAGCCAAAGCTCTACCACGTCCACTAACCGTAAATGTATTTGTTTAACCTTACTCTGGCATAGACACACACACACACACATACATATGTATAAATATAATAGACTGAGGGCAACGTGGATACATCTCATTGCCCGCCGGCGCTACGCTCAGCTTCATGTCTGTCTGGCTGCCGTCATCATCATCATCATCATCATCATCATCATCATGAAGCGCTCGTCGCTGTTTCTGCTGATGCGACACATTTTGGAACATGCGACTCTCGCCATGGAGTCATGAGTAAAAGTGTAAATGAGCAGTCATAGCCAGCGGCGCAATTGTCACACTTGCACTCACTAACACCTACGCACACACACACGCACACACAGAGAGACACACGCACACATGTAACTATGGCATATGCATGAATATGCTTTGAACTAAAGTCAGCTTAGTATTGGACAATAAGCCAGTGCAAGATTTAAAGCTCTTTGACATGTTCTTAAAGCAAGTTTAGTGCATAGCAGTAAATCTGTCTGTATGAGCAACAAGATCTTACAAACTATAACAGCTAGAGACAGCAAACTTATTATGTAACTGCGTCTATAGTCGAGCTATGCGCTGCCCTGACTTAGATTTCGCTTTGTCTGTCTGTATGAGCAACAAGATCTTACAAACTATAACAGCTAGAGACAGCAAACTTGCTTTGTAACTGCGTCTATTGTCGAGCTAGTTCACTTTTGATTATTGAAAATGAAATATGCGCTGCCCTGGCTTAGATTTCGCTTTGTCTGCCTGTATGAGCAGCAAGATCTTCAACACTATAGCAGCTTAAGGCAACAAACTTGCTAATTCGAGATCGCTAATGTCGAAACGAAGCGCTTTGATATTTGAAAACCTAATTAGTTCATTGCTGTACCGCAGTAACGCATGCCAGTGCCTAATTAGGCCGCGTTCAACTCAAAAGGTTTTTGTTGGACCTTAAGCCATAGAGAACATGAGCACATGTGTGTAGTTCATATTTTTATTTGCAGTCTCCGTCTCCTCACTGCCCGCTAAGCCAATTTGCAGCAGTCAGCAACTCACCCAATCTCACCCCCCGTCATTTTCTATTCGGCGCTTATGCCACAGTGTCGTTCTAATTGGAGTGCTTCGTCACTGGAGCTTAATGCCATACAGACAGTTTTTTCGATTTTGGCATTTTGGTTTTTGAGCATGTTTTTTTTTTTTTTTTTTGGTAAGCCGAATGTCGATTCAACAGTTGAGCACACTATTTGGCAGTGTTGTGCAGCGCAAGCAGATCAAGGGCCAGCGCATTTTGTATGAACTTTCGATGCTCTCGCGCACTTATTTACACTGCCTGCTAAATGTATTTACACAGTCGAGAGTTATTAATTGCCAACAACAAATAATTCGCAACAATTTGTGTTGTAGCAAATATAAATCAAAGCTAATTAATTACAATTTATTGCCGCCAAACTTGCAACAAAGGCAACGCCAAGTGTCGAGTGTCGAGTGCTGTTGAGTGCTGAGCGTCTCTCGCTCACATAATAAGCTATATCAATAGCTAAGTATATTAACAAAAGCGACAAGCAGCGCAATGTGTAAGCGATATGAAAGCGGAAGAGAGTTCGGGGGTCGAGACGAGTTAACTCTTTGGGCCTTCGGCAGTTGGCAGTTGGAGTTGGGCAAATAATGGCTTGTGTAAATAATGTCAAGGCAACAATAAAAATAATAAACGAATTAGCTGCTGCTACAGCTGAAGCTGAAGCTGTAGCTGAGGGGCGCCCATTGAGGCGGGCTGAGCTGCTTGGACAAAAAGCAGCAGCAGCGACGAAAGCAAAGCAAAGCGGACACGACAAGCATTCAAATTGACTTTTGAGTTGGCTTGTTGTCCTTTCAACGTGCCTCGCTCCATTTGTTGCCCCCCCTGTCCTTGCGTCTGTCTGTCTATGTGTCTGGCACTAGCAGCAGCGGACACGTTAAGATGTTTATGGCTTGTCAAGGATTATTGTTATCACCAGGTAGCCAGCTGAGCAAACACGCAGACAGACAGACCGACAGACAGACAGACAATGAAAAAAAGCAGCGAGTTCTCTCTCTCTCTCTCTCTCTCTCTCTCTAGGTTGTGCGTTAGACACAGTTTTAATCTTAATGCAAAGCACAAAAAGTATATAAAGACTATACGCAAATATGTGCATAAAAAAATTGTTATAGATGCAGCGGAAAAAATTGGTAAAGGCAGCCGTAAAAAAAATAGAAACGAAATATACCAATATGCAAAAAGGGGCGCAGGAATGGGGTGTGGGTGGGTGTGGCAGCAATCCTTAGTCTACAGCAATGTTCGCACTGGGAAACGGAATTTATGAGCAGCGAGACTTTTGTACAAATTTTTGTTTTTGGTTGCTGCTGCTGTTGTTATCGTTGCTGCTGCTGCTGCTGCTGCTGGTTGTGCCACTTTTTGGGGCACAACACACATACACACACACACAAAGCTGCAGAGTCATGAACTGTGACAAAAGGATTACAAGGGAGTTACTTGTGTCAGCTTTTCACTTCCAGCACAACCAACCAACCAACCACCCACTACAAACTTCACAGTCTAGCTGCTGCCCCACCCCCACTCACACCCCACCCCACCCACAGGCCATTACAATGTCGTGCCACTGCAGTTTATAGGCTAAATAAGATTAATTTGCAGATTAAGCGTGAGCAGCAGCAGTCGCTCGTTCGTTCGCTGCTTCTTTGGATTTTCCATTTAATGACTATCAAAATGAACAGCTCGCCAAATCTCTGTCTCTCGCTCTCGCTCTCTCTGTCGCTTTGTCTCAGTTCAGCTGCTGTCTGTCTCGATTTATACAGCGTGCAAATTTATTAGATTAACAGCAAATATCGAATAGGAAATTAACTGTCGTCTGGACATGGCAAAGCGGATGCTGCTGGACTCTTGTCTGCCACACATGCAACGCTGCAGCCATCTGGCTTGTGTGTGTGTGTGTGTGTGTGGCATGTTGCGTGGCAACTGTGCTGCCAGCTGTGTGTGTGGCTTGATTGAATACATGTTGCATAAACTGGCGCGCGCTGTCGCTTGTCAACAGCATGTTGCATCTGCTGCTGCTGCTGCCGCTGGTGTGGCAGCCACATTGTTTGCTGCATATCACACAAATGCGTTTGTTAACTCGATTGCAAATGTTTTAATTACATTTTGCGGCACATGCAACAATTATTGTGTTTGCTTAATGGCCGCGACTTAAGTCGTTGTTGGTCAAGCGTTCGAGCCTGCCACAAAGCAACTGCAACTGCAACTTCAACTTCAACTTCAAGTGTCAAGTGCATCAGAGAGCGAGAGCGAGAGAGCAACACAAGTGCCGACAGTTGGACAAAGTGTGTTGGCACTCAACTGTTTGTTGTTTGTGTGTGTGTGTGTGTGTGGATTTCTATTAATATGGCAAATGCCACAAATAGTCGCATGCCACATTCCAGCAGCAGCAGGCACAAAGCTAAACACTGCCCCAGCTCAGAGCTCACAACTCAGAGATAGAGGCAGGTGGCAGTGGCTGTGGCAGCGACATGTTGCCGCATCCTTAGGGAGGGCCAGGCCAGCAGCCCAAACAGTCAGCAGTCCGGCACTTGGCTTAGCTTGTTGTTATTCCAGTTGCAATGAGTCAATGTCGCTGCCTGCACATCCTTTTTCATGTTGCCGCCAGCTGCATATGTGTGTGCGTGTGTGTGTTGCAACTGCTGGGGCTGGGGCAGCCTCTAACTCAACTCAATCATTGTTGCCACGCGCTACGATTGTCGTCGTTGTTGCCTGGCGCAAACCTCAAATGTAAGCAAAGTTTTATTTCAGTCAAAGCCAAAACGCACACGCACACGCACACACACACACACATATGTGCGTGTGTGTTAGTGACTTGCTGCATATTGCTACATTTTGTCAGTTGAAAAGGGTTCTGACAAATTTTTAAATTAATGACAACACAAACGCCACGAGGAACGTGCAAAAGAATTTCACTGTTGACCCAACTTCCCCCACCCCCTTCAGCCCACTCACCCACCCACTCACCCTCTCTCACACTCTTTATCGCTGTCACTGCTCAGTCCCATTGACTCGTGGCCACCTTTGGCGCCAAACCAATCTCTGGCACTGACTGCTCTTTTAATTAAATTCCATGAGCAGTTGCAACAACGAAATTCAAATAATTGCTGTATTTTTATTTTTTTACATTTACACACACACACACATAGACAGTTGGCTAAATGCTGTGCAATCGAAATGAAGAAATTAAATGCATTGCTAATTGGCAAATCTTGAAACTGACTTTAGCCAAAAGGCAAATGCAAAGGAATTCAAATGGCATAAATGAATTTTTAATATTTTTTGAAAGGGCAATGCGCTTAAATTTTTAACAATTTTAACGAGACAGCGCGTTGGCAATAAATATAATATGCAAAACTAATGCAAAAAATTCTAGCTAAAGCTGAAAAATAATTACAAGTCAGAGCTAGAGGCAATTGTATGAAGGATGCGTTACCACAGCTTGAGTCTCAGTTCGCAGAAAAGCTGATTGGCTCCCAATTGCCTTTTGGCCCGTAAGCTTGTAATGTGAATATTGCCTTCATTGATAGTCAGTCAGTCAGTCAGTCAGTCAGTCAGTCAGTCAGGCCAAGAATGCGCCACTAACAAGCAGTTGTTGGTGTGTGTGTGTGTTTACCTTGTCTACACATAAGCGACAGTTTTGACTCGAACTAACAACAACAACAAAGTGCATGTGTGTGTGAGTGTGTGCATGTCTAGCTGTAATAAGGCAAGTTGAGCCGATCGTTTACACAATCATTTGCATTGAGTACACACACACACACAGGCGCATGTGTGTGTGTGTGGCAGCAAGCAAGGAATGCTTAACGAAACGCAAACAAAGCGTAAAGCGTCAAGCACAAAAGCACACGCAGCTCAGCTCAAGTGCCACAAGCCGTGGTAGATAACCTATAAAAAGTGAGAGTGAGAACACGAATGCACACACACACACGGACACATACACACTTAAAGTTGCTCATGTCAGTTCAATGGAAGCATTAAGTTCAAGTTGTTCAGTTGGCTTAACAGTTTGAACAGCTTAAGCAAATTGGAACTAATCATTTAGTTCAGTCAGAGATGAAATTAGCTCAAAGTTACATAGGTTAGGATCTCTCTTTACGCTCATATAGGATAGAAATAGCAATAGCAATAGAACATAGAATCGAACTCACTGCAGTTCAAAACGTTTGCTTAACTGCTTTTGAATTTGTTTATTGTTTTTTTATTTAAATCATAGTCGTAGTAGCAAATATGTAATGATCATCAGTGTTGGACATGAACGAACGAATTTATTAGCGCAACAATGAGTCAGTTCATTTGTTCATTCGTTCACTTTTTGAGTTAGTATCAGTGAACAATCGTAGCGCTTGCAACTTCTACAGGCCACATTGGGGGTCATAAAATGCTTGAAGCAGTTTGCTGCGGCCTTTGATTACCCCATTCAAAATATTGCATAAACAATAAACGCATGAGTAAAAATATAACTAAAACATGCGGTAAACAACTTAATGTGTGTGGCATGAAGACAAATGTATAAATATTTGTAAGCTAAGTTATGCATATTCGAAAATTCAAATTCTTTGCTTACGAGTGCGCGAGTGCGAAGCTCTTACAACTGCTGCTGGCTTGCTCTAAATATTACGTATACGTACGTCACAAACGTCAAGTTGCGCCGCTTGCCGCTTGCCGCTCAGTGTTGCATTTTTAATTGCGCCTATTTCCGCTTCGCTGTCACACGTCATTTATTAGCTGATGCACTTAAAAGTGCAACCTGCCCCTCTTTGTTGCCACACACACACACACACAACAATATCAAGTTGTGATTTATATGCGTTTGCTTATAGCCAGCAGCTCACATTACGCATACGCTGCGTAAGCACAATGCAAAAATGAGAGAAAATTATGTGCAACAACTACAACAATAAAATACACACACACACATGCTGAAAAATGTACAATAATAAAATAATAATTATTATTATAATAATAGCACATAATATCGCATGAGTTGCCGCCGCAGAGCATAAAGCGCGCTCTTCACAGCTCACAGCACACCACAATGGACTTGCAACAATAATTTGTAGCAGCAGCAGCAGCAACAGGAGCAAGCGAAGTCCTTTGTGTACAGTTGCTTGCCAAGAGGGACAAACAGGACGCGAACGCGAACCACGGGCCATAGCTTTTGCCATTTGATACTTTTAGCGGTTGAACTTTGCTCTTGTTTTTATTATTTAGTTACTCACCCCCCCCCTCCCCGTACACACACATGCTGTTGTTATTTGTTTATTGTGTGCCATCATAATTACTGCTTCAATTTCTTTTGTTAGCCAGCGCCAGATTTCCATATAGATTCCCACACATGGGGTCAGGCCAGATGATAAGAGTCTTTAATTGCAATACAGAGCGAGTGGCCACAAAAAATAATAATAATAATAATAAAAAAGGCTTAAGTTGCGCCACGCCCCCAAGCCCACACCCCCACCCCACTGACCGCAATATGTATGCTAATTTGTTTTTAATGCTTGTCGGATATGCGAGTCACTCCCACACTGCGTCCGTCCGTCCGTCCGTTCGTCGTATTAACGCGTAGGCAGCGGCAGCTGCACCGCAATCAGCTAACATTTTGGCTAATAAAGCATATTTGGCCCACATGCCATGCAACGCATCGAAAGCGATGCGAAGCGAAGTGCATTTGCATTATCCTCGTTTGTTCCCTGGCCTTTTGTAATCATCATCATTCATCGTGTCTAATTCCCGAATAATTAGCGAGAGCCAACAAGGTTCGCATTTGAAAGAGTCGCCAGTGGCTTCAGTCCGAGCTGCAAGCGAAGCGGGAGGGCGGTCGGGCGGGCGGGCTTTACTACTAATTTCTACTCAATGAGGCTCATCATAGGTTGCCGTCCCTACTCAATTGAGCTAATTTGAAACATTAACTGTAAAATTTAATATTGAATATTTAATGAGCGCATTGGCTGCCCTCCAATCCGCCGCTCTAGCTCTTCTTTCAACATTAATTACTAATTATTTAATTTGAATTGAACTTGCTACTTTTCGAGACTAACAGTTTAGCATAAGTTAACGTTATTGTTAATAATAAATGCAGCACAAATGAAACTAATACTGTTCAATTAAAATTAATTAGTTTTTTTATTTGCTTGCTTAATTAAATTATTTTATTATTAATTATAGAAAAAAGGTAGAGATTTTATTTTAACTTTGCTAGCAATTTATAGAAATGAATCATCAAGTGTGGCAATTGCCTGTGTCTCGTCTAAGACAAACTTGAAGCTTATTTGGGGTTTGGTTTCGTTTGTGGGTTGATTTGAAATTCTATGGCGCACAGTCGAAAGTTAATGCCTGCATTTAATTCGAAACTGTTTTCAGATATTCAAGTGCACGGAATTTCTTGATCCGTAAAAAGCAACTGCTTTAATTCCCTAGCAGAGACTTTCGACCACGCTCGACATTGACCACAGACCACACACACACACACACACACACAGACAGAAACACATACGAATGTAATTGAATTGTTCAGTGAGTGAAACGAGTTGTTCGTTCAACTTCTTAATATTGTGTGCATTGAGCCAACTGCATGGATTGATAGATTGATGCTTGGTTTTGCATTAAATATGTGAGCATGATGATGCAGCTTTCAAGTCCTTGGCTTTATCAGTTGCACTTTATATAAATACACATGCATATATATTTTTAATTTATGCCATTAAAAAATAAGAAAATAGTGCACACACACATAGACACTGTGTGTGTGTGTGTGTGTGTCTGTGTCTGCTTGTTGGCTGGCAACTGTGTAAAAATTTATTTAATTAATTCATTTGCATTAAAATCTCGACAAGCTACACGTGACCCTCGACCCCAACCCCAATCCCAACTTCATGCCCCTCACCTCGCTGCTGCTGCTGCTGCTGCTGAGTGCCGAATGTCCTGCAACAAAAAAGGGACAAAGTGGCAACATTTTGTTGTCGCATATATTCTTTTCCCGTTGTTCTTGTTTTTTCTTATTGCATTTTAAGTTGCTGCAGCTGCTGCCACTTGCTACGGCTGTCAGTCTGCTTGTCATTTAAAATTTTAATCTTGCTCTGCAGTTTAGCTTAAGTTGACTTCGAAATAATGAGCACAATGCACAAGTATAATAACGCATTCCTAGACACGCTCCCGCTCCCACCTCACACCTCCCACCTCCAGCGAATGCAAGTGGAAAGTGTAAAAAATAAAGTGAGAGAGTTGGCTAACAGCTCTTGTGCCCAAATTGTTGAGCCCGCGTCTCTGTAATTAAACAGGCTGAGAGTGCAGAAGAGCCCACACACCTGGCGGAAATTTCATTCATGGCTAATAAATCATTTTTAATATTAATAAAACATAAATCACAGCGACTAAAAACTTGACAAAGCCAGCGGCCAGCGCTAGCGCTAGAGCGAGATAGCAACAGCGATAGCTAGAGCGCCAGCTAATTGAGCGGGAGAGCGGCAGCGGGAGAGGGAGAGGGAGAGCCCACTGCAGTTTTTGTGTCTTTTGTGTGTAAAGCGTAAAGAGTAAAAAAGTTTGCAAAGTCGGCGACAAAGTTGCGTGGGCAGCGCGCGCTTAAAGGATAAAGCACATGGAAAGAGAAGTGGCGAACGAACAAGCGAAGAAGCAGAAGAAGCGAATGCGGGTGCCCCGATCAGCGTCTGGCTGACGTGCTTGGCTGTGCTGTGTGCGGTTAACTGTTAATCAAACAAGCAGAGAAGCAGCAGTAGCAGCAGCAGCAAAGATAAAGAAAAATGCGCAGGGTAATGTAAATAACAAAAATTCGTATTACTTGCCCGTTTTATAAAATTTACAATGTGCAGAGACTTAAAGTCTGTGCCGCCCAACTAAACGCGATCGCACAATTTATAAACTCAATAAATATTTATAAAACATTGCACCATAATCAATTACCTTTTGCTTAGTAGCAATCAGTGTTTGTAATTGTTTATATTTCTTTAGTTTGTTTTTGTTTGCACACTTGTAATATCACTTCAAAAATAAAAAGTAATAATGTTTGAGGACGCTTTGATCACTTCCCAAAAAAAAAAAATATGTATGTATATATGCGTACAACTATTGTTGTTTTTATAAACTTTTGCTATTGATAACAGCAGAAAGTGCAATCACTTGTAACTGTTTGTTGTTTGCGTTTGTTTTGTCTTGTGTCTTTGGCTTGAATGTGTTGTAAAGTTTGCGAGCAGTGCTCAACGTATGAACCAACGCGTTCGAAAGTTGTCCGAGCACTGAACTTGACTGAGCGAGGCTCGCATTGGATAAGAATCAGCAGCGCCAGCGCCAGCAGCAGCAGCAGAGCCTAACACAACTATCAGGCAGTTCGGCTAGCCTAACCGAGGGCCGAAGCGCGCGCAATGTTCGCTGCCAGTGCCGAGCGCGAAACGTAACGAAGCGCAAATAACGAATAAACGCCAGCGACAAAGTCTCAATGCCTAATCGCTTTACAACGCTTCGTGTCTGTTGGGGGCTGGTAGCAGCGAATGCTGCGCAGCATGTTGGCAGCGTATACATGTTGCTGGCAACATTTAAATGTTGCTAGCCAAATGTTGCGGACGCTTTAGCGTAAGAAATTCACAAGTTATAGCGCTAAAATTCGCACTTGAATATATAAAATGCACGCTTATGCTTTTGAATGATTAATTTATAAATGAAATGCATGGCAGCAAGCCGCACATTTCAATTTGTTGCACATGTGGCAGCTAAAAATAAACAGCTTTGCTGCATTTGCATTTGCTACAACTTGTTGTTGTTGTTGTTGTTGTTGCTGCTGCTGCCGCCGCCAAAATATAATTAAAAACGCAGTTAAAATAACTGCGGCTTTTGCAATCAAAGTCGCTTTTGCGCTACCCAAAATTCGTTATCGTGCCTTGTAAATATGTCTAAGTGTCTGAGTGTGTGTGCCTTAGAGCGTTGCTGTCTGCGCTGTTGCATCTACATATATATATATGTGTGTGTGTGTGTGTGTGTGTGCAGCACTTTACTTACACAAATCAAGCAGACCAATAAAGTCGAAAGCAAAGGCAAAAAGCCTCTACACCAACGCCAACTGTAAGTTTATGTGTCTGTGTCTGTGTGTGCGTGTGTGTGTGTGTGGCATGCAGCAAAGTACTTTTGCTGCTTACTTTAATGAAATTCATTGCGTCGATGCTAGAGCTAGAGCTAGCAGCTAGAGCTGTGGCAACCTTTTACCAAATGAACACAAAATTTTGTCCATGAAACCGACTTTCATGCTTCATAAGTAAATTCATTTGCCACGCCTATCGCCGCCCCGCCACGACAGCACGACGCTTGGGCGCCTACGACAAACTCCAAGACTCTCGTTCCAGCGTTGATTTTAATGAAATGTCATCAACTTTGAGGTGTTTATTGCGCTCACAAGAGACAAGGAGACAAGCGCCTGACGTGGAATCAGCAGCAGCAGCAGGAGCAAGGACTAAAGCAACCCTTTGAGTTACTCCACAGCCAAAGGCAAAGTAATCTTTGAGTCTTAGTGTCAACCCACTTTTTGCTTCCCCTCTCTCTCTCTCTCTCTCTCTCTCTACTTTTCACATGTTTACAACTTGTGTATGTGTGTGCTTGAGGCTGTCGAGAGGGGCAGGTGTCATTGACTCTAAGGGCAGACCAGGGGGGTGTGGGCGGTGGCGGGGCAAAGGAAAACAACATTTTCATGTATCATAAATTGTCTAACACTTAAAAAGTGATTACGTGTGCGTGTGCATAGAGCCCAATCCCAAAACTCTAAGATTTGCACTTCTCTCCCTCTCCCTCTCTCTTATCAATCCCTACATCAATTTATAAAGTGTTTGGTAGTTAGTTGCCTTTCATTGGCACTTAAGATAAACAAATTTTGTGCAAGTTGTTAACTTTAACGATGACTCATTAATTTTGTCGATCTGTTGTGTCGACGCGTTTTAGTTTTATTTATGAAAAGCCAACCAAGCTACGAAGCTTTTGTAATTGTCCTCGCCCCACCTCCAACTTCGGTTTTAATGTTTGCTCAACAACAAATTTATTGTTGATTTTGTGTGCGACCCTTTTCGAAATTGTGTAATTCTCATACTTGCGTTTCCACTTTCCGAAGCGGCAAGTCTAATAGTTATCAATAGATTTTGACAAGCGCTTCACACTACGCAAAGAGGCAAAGGGCAAATGCTCAGCATTTAAATTTGAACAGAAGGGAAAAATTGAACCAAAATTCTTTTAATTCATATAATGCATAGAACTAATGACTGAACTTAGCCTGAAGTCCTTTGTTGCTCTGGCTATACCAATTGTACCATAGAATTTAGTTCGAGGCTACAATAAATGACTGAAGTCAACAAATTTAAAGTTAGTACTAATTCGCTTATTTAATTCAAAACGTAGCGGGTGCAGTTTAATTTAAGCAGAACCTGGTTAGAGCTTAAAATAGAGCACTCAGTACTAATCTGAGCTGATCAGCTTACAAGCAAAGAAGCTTACTCTAGTTATTCAAAATAGTTTCGACTGCCATTTGACTTGTCCACTTATCGTCTCACTCTTTTGTTCTCTTCGCAGTCATAAACAACTCAAAGTCGTTTAGTTTGCCACCCTTTGCTGCTGTTTTCGACAAATCGCTGCAAAATGTAACAATTTAACAGCGTCCACATTGCTTTGCATTCAACTAGCATTGCATGGGCTGGGGCAGGGGCAGGGGCAGGGGCAGCCTGGCAAATTAAGGAATTTCACATACACAGGCCAAGCACAAGGACATCAAGCGAAAGCAAAAAGCTGCAAGTCACGCAACAATCATTTGCCGAGGGGTCAGCAACACGGTCAGCAGCAAGGGAGAAAACATGACGACCTATGGCCTACACCAACACCAACTCCGAGTGTCTGTGTGTGTGTGTGTGTGTGTGTGTGTGTGTGTGTGAGCCTGTCTATCAATAAGAATTTATGTTGAGCAATCGTTACAACGCCTCTCATTCTTCGCTCGCTGCTTCGGCGCTTGTACCTGCCAGTCGTCGTCTACTTTATTATTTCTTATTGAATAATTATGGCTCATTTTGTGCGCGACGGCAACGGCAACGGCGACGGCGGCCTGCTCAGCGGGCGTGTCAGCGATAAAATCACAAATGGCCACAAGCGTCAATCGTTGAGTTTCAGACTCGACGGCGCCCAGAGTGTCACCAAGTCAGCAATAGGTTGGCGGGTGGGGGGGGGGCTGGGCAAGTGCGAAGGCATGCGGCATGTCGCGGTTCGCTTCACGTGCTTATCTCGTTTCCGTTGCTTCATTCAAAAGTTAATGACTGCTTTCAATGGTCGCTTGCGCTCCAGCTAACGTGTGTCCTAGCCACAGGACATGCCCCAACAACACACACACACACACACACACACGCACACTTAACCATTCGCAGCATTGACATTGTGGCAGGCGTGTCAGCAGACAAGTGAATTGATTAGGTTAAAAAAAATGTAGCATACATTAGAGCGCATCAAGCAAAGCGCGAGCAGCGCGCCCGCGCTCGTTCGCTCGCGTTTGTATGTTTATGTGCTTATTTTTATATATTTTCTAATTGAAAGTCACGCAACAATTGACCGACAGACCCCACCACAGCCCCGCCTGCCCCTGCAATTGCCATTAAGTGCTATCAGTCGCCGCATCGAAATGGAAAGTAACATTGTTGTGGTCAGTGGGCAAACTCCACGCCCCCTACATACAAAACTTGGCTGTCCCTCGCATCTATGTGCGCTCTGTCCTGCCTGCTGCTGCTGCTGCTCAGCAATCGCATTAATGTCGCTCGTCTCGCCTGCTGGCAGCTATTAAGGGCAAATGTTATTGAATCATTAACACCTTGGTGGCCTCAGACCGCCGTCTGAGCAACACAAACACATACAGACAAAAAAAAAAAAAATAAATGCAGCAATATCTAATACTAAATTATAATTTGAACTTAAATATGCATAAAAGTTTATTATTAGTTCATTGCAACATTTTTGAATTATTATTTGTAATGCGTGTTTGACTTAACTTAACATTTGCTATAATTTTATGTATTTCAATTACAGACAACAGCATGGACAGCAATTTAAATGTGGGTATAAACATTAACAGTTATAAAATATGCAGCAGTCGCGTGTCTTATTTCAATAAATACTTGAGCTGGGCTAACTTAAGATAGCGCCAGCAATTGGGGTTTGCATGTTTCGAAGTTAGGAACGCGATTTGCTTATGCAAACAAATTGTTGAAAATAAATCAAATTTGTTGCATTTTTTCTATATTAAGTCCAAGCGGGCTGATGCACAGTTATGAATGAATCAGATATTGGAAATATTCAGCTATGGCTATTTATATTTTGCACCTATGTTTGTATTTTTTGAGAGCCCAGCGCGCACAACGTTTTTAATGTTGGCAATAATATTTAAGTAGGGCACACAGGACGAAGGGTTATCAGACACGGCAGGCAGCCAGCCAGGACACTAAACGTTGAAGCCACTCACTGGCCCAAGCACAAGAAAGCAAGGGGGAGACTCGAAGAAGAAGAAGAAGCAGCAGCAGCAGTTGGCAGGTGGAGAGCACGAAGCGTAGCTCGTCTCCGGCATTTGCTTGAAGTCCGTCGGCCATCGCTAGCGCCGTTGGCGTTTGCCGACGCACGCTTAAGCATAAGTACTTCCGACTTTAAAAGGATGTCACATCCGGTTTTGGCTGTCGAGCGTGAAGCGCAGCCCGGCGACGCGATAAGAGGCACTGCCACTGCCACTGCCATCAAACGAGGCAAGCGCCACGAGTCCGAGTCCGCGTCCGGGGCAATACGGAAAATTGTGGAAAATGCGAAAACTTGGCGCTTAGGCGAGACCACAAAAATTCAAGGTGCACAACGTTGAAAAGAAAACGCGGCCAAGCTGCGGTTTTTATAGCGCTGCCTAGACAAGTTTTATGAGCAGACACACACACACACACACACATGCATGTGCATGCGTGTTGGTCGAAACGACAAGCTGCCTAAATGTCTGACTCTGAGTAATAATGATGTTGCATGCCCCGCTTGCAACACTTGCAGCTGAGCAATGAATGAATAGAAAATATTTAAGGCTAAGCCGCTTTGCGAATTGAGAAATGATTGAATGATGAACAACATTTAAATCCGAAGTTCAATCGAATTTGGTGAATTGTTTGTTTATAGCAAGAAATATTGTCATTATTTTTCCTTGAGTTTTGGAATTAAAAACGTGTCGATTTGAATGAACTTTGCAGTTTTTGTTGCAACTATAAAATACAACAAATAAATTTGAATTTCTGCCTAACTTTTAATTGTTTACAGCTAAGCCGATTGAGGAGACTTTTGTGACATTAGCAAACGAATTGAGCTCGTTGGCTGAGCGTTGTGTGCAGCACATTTTTGGATGCTATATAGACGCTATATATATGGCGCGTTTAGCGTGTGGGTTGGGCTGGGATCAGAGACAATGCCTCATGCTGACATTTATGTAGACATAACAACTGTAAAATTGTTCTAAGCGGCGACAATGACAATACAGCATTGAGCCCCATCCAGCCGATGCACTGGCACGCCCACTGCCGCAAACGCCCATTTGCTTCTGGCCATGTTGTGGTTGAAAGCCAACCAAGATTGATGAAAAAGCGCCAGCAAAAAACAATAAAATGTATCTAAGGCACGAACAAAAAAAAAAAAAAAACAAACAATAAAAAAAATGCAGAAAACAAAGCAAAAGAAAAGAGAACTGTACACGTATTTGTGACAATAAGTGCAGTGCAGTGGGGGCGAGGCAGGGGCAGGGGCAGGGGGGAGAACAAAAAAGGAAATAAGCAAACAACGAAACGAAACGAACCAAAATGTTAAACCGTCGTTGGCTGCGAAGCCAAAGCGTCTGCATTGAGAATGGTTTTGTCGAAGTCACTGGCTGGGCCAGCTGGGAGAGCAGCCAGGAGCAGCAACAGGGCTTAGAGTAGGCGCGGCAGTTGGGGCGGGGCGGGGCGGGGCGAGCGGGCAGGCAGATTGTCGCTGAAACAATACAATACACAAAAGTGGAGTCAACTGCAACTGCAGCAGCCACACACACACACAGACATGGCACAAAGCACTAAAGCGAGAGAGAGAGAGAGAAACGGTGGCAAATGTGGCAATGTCGCCGCATAATATGTGTTAAGCCAAAAGGATTTGTTATTCGAAACCGAGCGAAAAGATAAATAAACAAAAGCAGCTTCTTGCTGTGCTCTGCCAGCAGCCAACCCGCGCCCCACCCCCAAAACTGACCCTGCCGCGCACGCTTGCCTCAGCTGACGGACAGAAGCTGCTTCCTTTACAAGCCGCTTGTGCCGCACAAGCGCCCCGGTGGGTGTAGCGCCCAGCGATGCCACAAGACTCACACACACACACACACACAGACAGACACACACACACACACACAGACAAAAGGCAACGCAGCAGCGCACACAAAACAAAGAAAATACTAAAGGAAGCAGAAAATTTTTAATAAGTGCCACAATACAGCAGCAACAGCAACAGTAACAGCAACAGCAGCAGCAGTCGTTGCAATAATGAATGCCCCAACTCTGGACACATATGTATATATCTATGTGTGTGTGTGTGTGTTTGTTACCATTAGAAACGCGCCAGAGGCCAAACTCAATCCCAGACGTTTCGTCAAGTCAAACCGTTTGAATGACATGAACAAAAAAAAACAAACAAAAAAAGGCAGAGCCAAATAGAAATATTTGCAGCTTGCAACCAAATTGTTGTGTTGTGCCTGCCTTTGTCTCTCTGTTCTTTGTTAAAAGTGTGACTACATCACTAACTAAGAATGTGAATGGTGTAACGTTGTTTGCATAAATACTTGGATTTATCAGCTTATTGCTTAGCTACCAAATTCTTTGCACTGCGTTCAATATCAAAAGTGATAATGCGAAATTAGTTAGCACATTTTGCTAGAAACTAAATGGAAGCCAATCCAAGCCCAGCACGCTAAGCTGCAATTCGAACTCAAGTCGCTTAATTCGAAAATAAATTGCATCATTTTGGAATAATTAATATAACTAGAATTAAGAATCGAGCTAAGCAGCTAAAAAGCGCATGAGAGTCACTTTTAAGAATTTCCTGTGTTAAGTCAAAAACTAAAATTTTAAATTCGAACATAATTCGAAATTAGCATAAAAATTACATTCAAATTATACAAATTTTGAAATAAGTAATGTGACTAGAATTAAGAATCGAGCTAAGCAGCTAAAAGAATTTCCTAATGTGTTTAACTTAAAATACTTTGCACTAAGTTAAAAACTAAAATCTTAAATTCGAAATTAGCCATAAAAATTACATTCAAATTATACAAATTTTGAAATAAGTAATGTGACTAGAATTAAGAATCGAGCTAAGCAGCTAAAAGAATTTCCTAATGTGTTTAACTTAAAATACTTTGCACTAAGTCAAAAACTAAAATTTTTAAATTCGAACATAATTCGAAATTAGCATAAAAATTCTTCAAACTTATACAAATTTTGAATATAGTTTGATTAGAATTAAGAATCGAGCTAAGCAGCTAAAAGAATTTCCTAATGTGTTTAACTTAAAATACTTTGCACTAAGTCAAAAACTAAAATCTTAAATTCGAACATAATTCGAAATTAGCATAAAAATTACATTCAAATTATACAAATTTTGAAATAAGTAATGTGACTAGAATTAAGAATCGAACTAAGCAGCTAAAAGAATTTCCTAATGTGTTTAACTTAAAATACTTTGCACTAAGTTAAAAACTAAAATCTTAAATTCGAAATTAGCTTCAAAATTGCATTGTAAGTTTTATATATTTGTATTACTTACTGCGATTTAGCTTTGGCGCTTTCACTCACAGTTTCAAAGTCGTGACTTTGAGGCGCAGATACAATTTGTTTTACATTCGAACTTGTATATAAAACATATTTAGACGCTCCGCGTGCCGAAGAACAGAACTGGGTCAACACATTTCTAGCTGCTGCGACGACTGCAAAAGCTACAGAAAGAAAGAAATTAGAAAACGACAGAGCAAACTGCAAATATGTCTATGTATATATAAAAAATATAAAAACAATGTGCACATATATATGTATGTATATATAAAAAGTAGACAAAAGCAAGTAACGGCAAATGCAAAATGCAAATAACAACAATAAACGTTGGAATTTCTGTTCACAGCAGCAGCAGCAGCAGCAGCAGCGGGGCAGAGGCAGCAAACAAAAATGAAATAAATAAATAAAACAAAACACACAGAAAAACCTAAAAGAAATGCATGGAAAAGAAAGCAGGCAATATAAAAAAAGAAACAAAAACAAAACTTGGCTGCATGCTGAACGGAATTGCAAAATGAAAACAATTTGTGCACCATTTTAATAACTCACATTCACATTCAACATTTTGCGGCAATACAGAAATTAAACGCCAAATGCCACACAAGATGACAACAGCACGAGCACGCGAAGGGGTGGAGCGGGTTGCAGGGGGGCTACTTAGTGTAAGCAGCAAGCTGCTTGATTGATTTCAATGATGATTCAATGATACATGTAATTTATAAAAAAAATAATTGTAGATTAACTGCGTTTAATAACAAGCTGATTAATGTGTAAAAACAAAACCAAGCGTTTGTATTTACAGTTTGTTAATTTATACAATTTAATTGGATGAACGCGAAACTGCAGCTGACCAGACCAACAAGTTTACAGTTTGTGGCTTGGGGTGCGAGCGAGAGAGCTTTCTCTCTCTCGCTCAGTCTCTACTACACTCTACTCTGCTCTAATGATGCGCGTATTGGCAAAAATTCCATTTAAATTTAATTAATGCACAAAATTTTTGCCATTTTGCGCAGTTTGCAATTTTTGCTTTTTTGTTTTGTAAATTATTTTTGCCACATATACAGTTACATATGTTGCAACAAAACCGCCAGCATATGCCTTCATCATCATCAACACGTTGCCGCAAACAGTTGCAACGAGCTGCTGCTGCTTTTACCGTTATCATTCGCGTTACCGTTACTCGCTGTTGTTTACAAATTGATGAATTACGTTTAATTAGCTGTACGTAATTACATTGCATATTGACATGCTGCCACGCCTACCGCCCCCCCCACTCACTCACTCACTATCACTATCACTATCAAAAAGTCTTTGGATAAAACGACTTGGTAATTGACTTAATGACTGCATGAGGTATTGAGTAAGTAAATAGCAGCGCCTTGCAGTATGCTACAAAATAAATGAAACTCAAGCTGTGGCACAAAATTCAAAAGTCGGCGCTTGAAAGTGTAAAACGCTGCGTTAGAGTTTCAAGTTAATTGTGTATTATTTTTCTATTAGCTGCATGCAATTTAAGGCTCAAAGCTGTGGCCTAAAGGCGAAAGGAAGTGTGCGGTAGTTGCTTTTGGTTCAGCCTGTGCGGTTCAGCGACCAACATTCATTTAAAATCATTTAATAAATTTACACTAAATTTCAATTCCATTTTCATTAAATGCCACATAAATTATACGCATCGAGGACTACCGAGCTACCCACACACACACACACACACACACACACACACACACACACAGTTACGAAGGGTGACTGTGTGTAAAGTCTATGGGCGGTTGGTTTGAGCCAAATCGCGTGTTACCATATTTCGTATTCATTTTAAATGGCGCGCGCCATTTGCGCATAAAATGCTTTTAATTTCTCGTACATTTCTCGTTGCCTCACACACTCACACACTCACACACACAGACAGACAGACATTTAAACTGCACACAGTTTTTGTTGCTCTTGCTTGACTGCGGCATATTTACAATTCAGCCTCAATAATATTTGCACTACGCCAAAAATGTTGCGTAAGCATAAGAAAGAGAGAGAGAGAGAGTGGGCGTGTGTATGAAAAAGAAAGTGCCAGAGTTAAACGCTTAAAATAAAGTGTATACGAGCTTCAGTCAATGCGATTGCTTCATAAATTTCGCTGGCTTGGGCGCTTTGTTGTTGCTCTAACTGTACATGCGTCAGCCTCACCCCACCCCCAAACTCAACTCAACTCACCGCGCATACAACTGAATGCCCAAAAAGTGTTCATTTCCTCTTTGGCGTGTTATCATCGCCACTTCCGGCAAACGCTGAGCACGACATTCAGCATCTTTCTCGCTCGCACGCACCTTATCTGCCCACTAGTATGCGTCTGCCTGTGTGTGTGTGCGTCTGTGTGTGTGTGTGTGTTTTTGCCAAACTTAAAGCCCCAGCGCAGTTGTAGACACATCGAAAGGTTTGTCTGAATTTTAAGCCTATGCGTAACCTTTGCTTGCTTTCTCGCTCGCTCGGTCTGCCTCTCTCTCTCTTGCTCTGAGTGCGTATTCAATAAATTCACGACCTTGGTAGTGGGGTTATTACTTTAGTTCAGCAAACTTATACACTCTTCATCGCTCTCTCTCTCTCGCTCTCTCACTCTCTGCAGCTCTCACAGGCAAATGCAAATACAATTTTCAACGTTTTGCGTCTTTTGGCCAACAAATGGACTGGAAAACGTTGCCCAGAGCAACATAGACATACAAAACTGTTGAGGCTTGCAATGTTGCAACGAAAGTGGGTGGTGGGTGGGTGGTTGGCTTGGAAACTTTTCACTTAATCGCTTTTCGTTGCGTTTTGTAAGAACACAAACACAGCTAATTTGACTTTATCTCACTCTCTCTCTCTCTCTCTTCCTCTCTCCTCTGTCGACAAAGTTTTCGAGCCAAAAAGTGCAAAAGTGTTAAGCTTGTTGGGTCAAGCGCCCAGCTGACCAACTGCCGCCCACTCAGCCCACAACTCTCAACTGCATTCAACTGGTGCCCAAGCTACGCTTACAAGTCTTATCAAGTGCCATGAATAATTTAGTGGGCATCAGCAAAAGGACAAAAGGAAGCGCAAAAAAAAAACAGTGACACACACACACACACACACACATACAAATGCTGCAAAATATGCTAATGCATTTCTCGAGCAGCATGTGTTAAGTACCCAAGCAACGAATGCCAGACAGCTTGTGATTGAATTAAACTTAATAAGCATTGAAAATTCAGTGATCCTTTTGCAGGAGCAGCAGCAGCAGCAGCAGCAGCAGCTGCCAGCAAATGCGAGAGCGAGAGCAGTGAAACTGCAAGGAGTGTGGCATAGATTGCAGTTATATGTATATCAAAGTCTGCTAAATTTTGTTGCATTAAAATAATTTAATGGGCATTTAGCTGCTTAAACTAAAAATGCATTTGGCTAAGACACGGCAATAGTTTCAAAATAATATATAAACATTTTACGGACACCACCCCCCCCACCTTCCGCCTGCCACACATGTTTATTTTGTTGCGTTGCTGCTAACCACGCCCATTAATTGTTGCGCCCCAGCGCAGTGACAAACGTTTTAACAAATTTTGTTGTAGCCACGTTTGCTAAAATGCGCTGCCGGCGACGACATTTGGCAGCTCTCGACTGACTATTTATTGTGTGTCTCTGTGTCTGTGTGTGTGTGTGTGTGTGTACATTCCACTATGTTGCATGTTGATTTTTGCCGAGTTTGCTGTTGTTGCAATTCATTTATGTGACGTGCCGTCAACGCTTTCAACGCTGCCCCAAAGTCGTAAATAAATTTACATTTTTGTCAATTTTGATGCCACACACACACACACACACACCACACATACAAACACACATGTGTATGCAGTGCAGTTTCAGTTGCTGCACTGTGTTCAAATCACATAATTTTCTTAGAAAAAGAATTTTTCTACTTCAATTGAATTTTTGCAAATTTGCAACATTTATTTCCAAAAGTTTTAATTCTGCCATTTGTTTAATTCATTAAACTACCTTAAGCTCAGTATACACTATATATATTATATATATATAATATATATATAAAAGGGTTGTGCACTGTTGCTGCCTTTGGCAAAACTTCAATTGCACTTTTTGACCAATGCCAAGTCATGCAACAGCCTCAGGGCAAGCTCATATGTGTGTGTGTGTGTGTGTGTGTCTCTGTGTATGTGTGTGTATGAGTAAATAGTCAGAAAGTTGCTGACTGCGTTTTTGGTCATCATTTTATCGTCATTCTTGTGGCTAGTGCGCTCTCTCTCGCTCTCGCTCTCACTCTCTCTTTCTCTATGTTGTGTTGCCCTAAACACTATTATCAGTGTTGTTGTAAATACACACGCACACACACATATACAGGGTGTGCCATAAACTTAGACACATTTGCTGAATTTATATGCGTCAATATTAAATGTTAAAACTTTGGACCCCAACTAGGAAACAGTCCGTGATGTGATGACCCGGCTCAGAACTGGACATACCACCATAACCCTTGAGCAACAGCTAAAAGGATAACCCAGACCCAGTTGCTCCAAATGCAGCAACTCGAGGATCCAGCATTTTGGCCAGATCCAAGCAGCATCGCTTCTCACCGCACCTACCCACAATAACGTTAAATTATTAATTAAGTTCTTAGACTATAATAACATACTAAGCAGTAACTAGTTTCACCACTTTTAGTTATTATATTAGTTTGTATAATAATTAAGCTCATAAATAAAATAAATTTAATTGATAGATACATCAAATTTGCTTGCTTTAGTTATTTTTAACTGCTTTGCAACAAAAAAAAGTGTCGCTTTATTTTGGGTCTGCAACTTTTATTGAAAATTTGCAGCACAGAAACTCAAATTTGTGCGAAAACGCTGCCAGCTAAATTATTATAAACAAATAGCTAGCATATTTTTTTTAGCGATCTTAGCACACCCTGTATATGTGAGTATTTGCCCATTTACATGTGTGTGCGTGCGAGTTTTTTTTCTTTTATTTTTGCTTTTGTTGCAGCTACCAAAAACTAATTTGCATAATGGCACTCACCAGCAGAACAATCGTTGCAGCTCTGCAGTGGGTGGTGGGTGGTGCTGGGTGGCTTACCAACATTGCTGACATATTTCTGTTGCAACAGCAGCAGCAACAATTTGCACACCCACGACAAACACAAACCAAATGAAAGCAAATAATAAAATAAATAAAATTTATTTAAGGAATTCGCATATAAAGCAGCCCCCGCCTACGCTCGATCCATGTGTGTGTGTGTGTGAGCCAAAACTCCTTTGAGTTATTTATTAACTTACTGACAATGCAATCAGCAAAGTATGCACAAAGAGAGAGAGAGAGACAGCGAGAGCGAGTGCGAGCGAGACAAACAAATGCATGCATAAATTATTTATCTGAAAAAAAGTTTTATCTGCTGCTGCTGCTGCTGCCAATGAAATATTTCATTGTTGCCAAAAGTCGAAGCAATGCTGCATATTCTTAACTGTTAATTAACATTAATGCGCCACTAAATGCAGCCCAAACTTCATTTAATTGCTAACACTAAATCGCAGCCATATCAGTTGCCAATCTGTGTCTGATCCCTGCTGCGCTTAAAACTGCTTATAATTCTCTATATAGCAACTACTTAAAGTTGGCGGAAAAAAAAGTTTCAACGACAATGTGTTGTGGGTGGGACATAAGCATAACAATGAAACTGAACGAGCGCAGCGCAGTGAGCCATGGGCGTAGTTTATAACATTTACTATTTATAACTTGCTTGCAATTTACAAAATTTAAATTGTATTTCAATTTGCAGTTTATTGCAGCTATTTTGTTAGATTGCAGCCCCCACTGCGACGCCACTGCTTAGTGGGCTAAGTACGCTTAAGGCTTAAGATTTTGCATTGCTCTTTGGGCAGCGTTTTCGGACAAAACGGAAACGGAAACGCAAATGGGCGTGACACAAACTAAAAAAAAAAAAAGAAAGCAGCACAGACAGCGCATCAAATTGTAATCTGCGCAAAGTTTTGCGCTGTGGGCTTAAAGCGCAAAAGGTAAAGGCAACAAACTACGTAATTGCAACAGATTTGTGGCAGCAACAAGTGCCGCACGTCACATGAGCTGAGCAAGCGCCCAATGACTTGTTGCCAACTCATTAAGCCGTAAGTTGTATCGTTTACTTTTAGCCTGTTGCCATTGATTGGCATAATTGATATTTTACTTGGCACATTAAACAAGCGGCAGCAAGATGAGCTGCAGGAATAAAACACGTGACAGGGGCAAAAGGATACGTGATAAGTTGCAGCGACAGAGCGAGAGCGAGAGAGAGAGAGAGAGAGCGCCTCTATTAGCAACAAATTGCGCTGCTTGTTATTATTATGGCAAACCGAAAAGCCACTCAAATACACGTATAAGAGTCGCGGCATGCAGGGGGTGTCTAGGGGGCGGGGTGAGGCTTGAGGGCGTAAACTGGAGCGTAAGGCACTTGTGTCATTTGTAATTGAAAATGAAAATGCAAAAACAACAAAGGGACATGTTAGCAGTGCACGCAAAATAACAAAAAAAAAAAAAAAAAAAAAGAGTGCGCCAAGCAGATTTTTTTTTTTTTAAAGGGGGGGGGGGGGGCGGGGAATTTTGGGGGGGGAAAAAGATGGGCTTGTTGGGGCCTTACATAAAAATCATCTCGACCAACTAGCAACTAGCAACTGGTAACTGGTAACAGGAGCAAGGACTTCTCGCTTGACTGTCAATTTATATGCCGTTAGCGTGCTGTCAATGAGCATGAATATGAAGTGGATACCAACGCTGGCTCCGACTGAGGCTGTCAGCCAAACGCCTACACGCCACCCACAACAGCCAGCCAGCCAGCCAGCCGGCGACAGAGACAGCTAGCTAGTGAGTGAGTGAGTGAGAGCGACGAGGCATTCGTCAGTTAGCAGTTGGCAGTTGCGAATTGCTGCGAGAGCTGCGAGAGCATCGAAAGCCACTAAAAACTAAGGACACACTAATCAACAAACATTTACGCCGACATTGCGTGCATATTAAACAGTTAAGCTAAACAGGCACACACACACATACACACATACACACAAAAGAGCGTGAGAAGCTTAACCCAGGCAGCTCCGCCCCCCTAACCACGAGCTTAGCGGCAAAAGAGTTATTAACTTGGCTGCCACAATTGCAGACACAGACGGCACCCAACGTACCTTTCACTCACGCATGCTGTCTCACTCACTCTCGCACTCTCTCTCTCTCTCTCCCTTTCTCAGCCTTGTTCATTTGTGCGCGCTTGGCTGTGTGTGTGTGTGTGTGTCTGGGCACGTAAATTATATTCAACAATTTATCATTTAAAAGTTTAATGTGCCTCTATAAATTTAAGTTGCATGACTCCAGTGTCGAGTGTCGAGTGTCGAGCGCTGGGGGCTGCTATTAGTTGCAAAATAAATTGCTGCCTCAGCTAAGCAACAACCACACCCCTTTACATTATACACGCACTTAATTTACCTCCTCCCACCCAAGCTCTAAACTCAAGCGCTGAGAGCTCAACCTGAAGGTCAAATGTTGACAAGGTGAAAACAATAAAACGCATCGCAGTCAAACTGTTTGCCAAACTTTGACCAAAGCCGCAAAATGTCGTTAACAATGCTGCACACACACACACACACACACATACAGCTAACATCTTTAAGCGTTAGCATTGCTTAGAATAAGCTCAACTAGTATATTTTATTTCATTGATTGCAAGCTTAATAAATTTCATTAAAGCCCATTTGAATAAAATACAAAAAGAAAAACTTAAATTTCTATTACGTTGCTTATTGCTAAACTCGCCATAAATAGCTAAGCGCATAAACAAATGTCAAAGATGTTTATTTCTTTTTTTTTTTTTGTTTTGCTTACATTGCAAATCGAAAGGATGCAAATTTCTACGAAATTCAATTTTAGAAATATGAAAGCTTTGAGTTGCGCTAAAAATCGCAGTAAAGTTCAAATGCAAATCACATCAGATTTTAATTTAGTTCTTTTGACTCTATAGATTGCAAGATTTTTCCAATGAAAAACATTCAAGCCGTTGCAGCTTTCATTTCATTTTTGTTCGCAAGCTGTGGCATTAACTGAAGTAAGTTGCATGCAGCAAATTTCAAATGAAAACCACAATTGCAATTTGTAGGAAAACATAAAATTCATAATTGAGAAAATGTTTGCCAGTTAATCAAATGCTTGACTTAACTGAATTATTGTGAATTAATATTATAAGCTCATTTTAAAATGATAGTGGGGAATGAAGTTTAAGCTAATTATTAAATTATTAATTTAAGCAACAATTGCCACGAACTGAATTTTGTTTAGCAACAAATGGAACATTTGTACTAGTAAAACTACTAAATATAAATAGCTACTACACTAATGCTGCTACTATTTACAACTACTACACTATTGCTGCTACTATTTACAACTACTACTACTACTGCTACTATTTACAACTACTACTGCTACTATTTACAACTACTACTACTACTACTACTACTGCTACTACAATATTTAACTACTATTTTAGAGCTACTATTAGTAGCTTAATACTTACTGCTTTATCTATAACAATTACTAAATTACAAAACTTTTCTTTGCATACTTTTCTACTACTAATTCGACAATTGCTACTGCTATTTTATTATTATTTGCCTCAGACTATTCAACCTAACCTAACAACTGCTGAATTGTCTTAACTCCAGCCATATGCGATCCATTGCTAGCGATGAGTTATATACACTGCATTAGATGATCAACGAGAATGCGTAAGCGACAAGGAAACGTATGTCCTGCCTGCGTCTGCGTCTGTGTGTGTGTGTGTGTGTGTAAAGTCACATACTCGTCTAATGGCAACTATTTGCCACCTAACTGTGGAGAACGAACGCGTTTGCGGAATGCGACGACTGACGTGAGAGTGAGAGCAGAGTCTATGGACAGCAGCAGGGGGGCTGAGGTTGGGGGCGTACTTCACTCAGTGCCAGCATGCAATTTGTTTAGTGTGTGAAAATGAAACATTTTTTACTCACTGCTATGTACTGTTTTTTTTTTTTTTTTGTATTTTTTGGTTTACTGACGCTTGCTTCGTTGCTTCAATGCGAGCAGCGTTTTCTTTTTGGTTATTTTTCGTCGTCGTCGTCGTCGTCGTTGTCCTGGAAGACGTCGCACAACACGGCGAATGATTGATGGTTGTTCTGAACGCAGAGCGGGACAAACAAATGAAACTTTTGTTTCTTGCATAATAAAACACGTAAACACACACACACACACACACAGACAGACAGCAGCTGCCTCTGTGTAGCCAAGGACAGTGCCAAAGACAAAGCGAACTACAAAGCAATGGAGCAGGAGCAGGAGCAGGAGCAGGAGCAGGAGCTGGAGCTGAAGCTGGAATCAACTTACTCTTAATTCCTTATACTCAAGAATTTTTCAATTTTACGCCAAAATAAGTTTCGGCCAGGCCAGTAATTTTTCACCACAAGCGCAGCAGCAGCAGCAGCGCTGCCAAAAGACGAGGCAGACAGGCAGCGGGCAGCGGGCAGCGGGCAGTGGGGCATGCAACTTGCTGTAGCAAGTGTGGCTGGGACGACTTACAGCCATTTCTAGTTGCGCTCTCCTTGGTAATTAGTTGTAATTATTTCAATAAGCGTGGCGCGCTTTAAAGTGTTGCCAAGCCTCACAAGCTGTGCACACATGCATGCATGTCTGTGTGTGTGTGTGTGTGTGTGCTCGGCATGAATTAGACATGTTACCGAAAACCGAAAGTGTCAAAGCTTATAAACGTCAGACATAATTATGCCTGCAGGATAATTGTTTAGACACATGAGCATAATGAAAACATGACATGGCATCCTTCGAGGATCAAATGGGCCTCAGACTGCGATGCTCTGTCTCGCTCACTGTGTGTGTGTGTGTGTTCACTTTGGCTGCAGTGGGGCATTAACAAGCGCCAAAGGCTGGGACTATGTGGCAAGTGTATGTGTGCGTATGTTTTTGAATCTTTCTGTGTGTGTGTGTGTGTGCGACTAGTCAGCTTTGGCTTTTTGTGCAAAGCCAGACAACGACAGCGAGACTAACTGCAAAGACAGAGAAAGCAGCGGCACGTGGCAACCAACAACAGCAACAATTAAAGGCACAAGGCAATCAAATACCACAAATTTCTATACACAGACAAAAACAAAAGTACAAACAATTATTTGATTGACTTGCTTAAAATAGTGCATTAGTCTTAATTAATTAGTTCAATGTTTAAATATAAAATGCTGCAAATTCTAAAATCGCCTGCATATCTCAGTTGCTCTGTCATATAGAATTAATTCCCTGTTACAATTAAAATAAATAAATAAATTCTTAAATGTTATATACGAATTAGCATTAGCATAAAAGTTCAGTCAGCGCTCGTCTTGGCAAAGCAAATCCTAAATATATTTATATGCTCTATTTATTTTTTTTGCTGTGTACGTACTGAAGCAGCAGACACTGTCAGCTCTTGGCTCTAAATATCTTTCACACACACACACACACACACACACAGTCATAACTAACACATGCATACACATTTTAATTACTGCTATCATTATGAATCGCACACACGACTAATTAGTGTGTTATACACTTTTATCTATGCATTGTTTAGTAGCAGCCACACACACACATACGCGCGCATGCTGAGTGTGTGTGTAGTGTGGATTTGTTAAGTGTTTAACATAATGGACACGCGTAAACCAGCAGCATTAACATGGCAAAGTCAACGAGCAACAGCAGCAACAACAACGCAAATTACATTTATTTGTTGCAAATAAAAATGTTAAATTAAAGCGCATCTGACATTAAATTATAATTTGATTTTCCATGCTGCATTACAAATTAAAGTAGCAAGCATTTTATTAAGTCAAAGGCGTGCGGCTCAATTCAAAATATTTGCTGCTGATCTCTAAGCAAACTGAAATTGCAGCTTGAGTTTCCTTATTAATTAGAAAGTTCACAGCTGAGCTTAGCCAGAGAACAAATAACTGCTGAAATTGATTGATTTATAGTCTGGGGCTGGCGTTAGGTTTAGGGTTAGAGCGATTTGAGCTTTATGATGACCTGAATGGCAACATTTTCGTAAAATCTGCAAGTGGCAAATAAACAAAAAAAAAAAGTAGCTGACTTGGCTTAAGCTGACAAAAAGCAAGTAAGTAGCTATAGCGAAGAAAGAAGCCAGCGGGGCGTAGCGGGGCATGTCAAAATTTCTATTACGTATGCCAAACACGACTCGAAACTTAAAAACTTTGCACGATAAGCCAAACAGGCAACCGAACCAAAATGGATTAGGCGCTCAACAGAGAGAGAGAGAGAGAGAGAGATAGAGAGCGGAAGCGGGGGCAGCGAGGTCATTCCAATGCTCAGTGTCAACTGAAGGGGGTTAGAGGCTCAAGAAAAAAAAAAAAACGGTGAAATAGAAATGAAAATAGAAAATACAAAGTGAAATGAGCGCAGCAGCAGCAGCAGCAGCAGTCGAAGCTTGAAGTAAGTGAAATAAGGAAAAACTGAAGGTTGCAGCACCCCCGACCCCCGATAACCGACCCACGACTGGGGTGGAGTGTGTGCCAAATTGTCAGGAGGTTGTCAACTAAAAAATGGCATTAGGGCTGAAAATCACGTACGCCGGATTTCAGTATTTCTATGTCGACACAACGATGATGATGACAGGCCTGCTCTTGCCTAGTGCCAGTGCCAAGGACAATGACAGAACAGAACAGAACTCAATGATGATGCCAAGCCGATGATAAGAATGATATAGGGGTAAGACGCCCGTTTCGTGTATAGGCCGCTTGACAAAGCGCTTCTCGCTTCAAATTCGAAATGAAATTGAAAATTACGCCAACCTATCTCTATATATATATATATATATATATATATATGTCTGTTTGTGTGCGTGTGTGTGATAAAGCTGCCTACTTGCAACGACTGATAATAAAGTTGTTAAGTGAATTGGCTGCGTTCTCTTGGCTCAGAGACTTCTCAGGTTCGCTTCTTGTTTATAAGAAGCAACTAACTGGGCTTGAAATATGGCGCCTGGCACTTCATTGGCTTTTCCCCACTCAATTGTTGTTGTTGAAGCGAATTTAGCGCATAAATGCTGCTTATCTTGAAAACAGCGTCTTGCTCGCCACTTAACCAAGCGCCCACGGCCCCCACCCCACCCGTCATCCTGCAGATTTTATTCTGCCTTCAAAATAAACACAATTTTCGCAGCTGCCTTGCACTTCAGCCCACGCCCACGCCCACGCCCACGCCCACGCCCACGCCCCCGCCCTCATCGAACCACTTTAACCCTTTTGCGCTGTGGTCGCTTGTTTCATAGTTTTCAATTGCACTTTTCTTCCTCCTTGTCTCGCTCTCGCTCACTCTTATCCGCTAAACCACAGCGCATTGCTGTTTCATTTTTCCGCTTTTCGCTGCAAGTTTTCTTTTGCTTTTTCTTACGCTGCTCCTTCTTCTTCTTCTTCTAGTATATGCAATACGCGTTCGCACCAACCCCCCAACTGCCCACAAACTGTCATGCCCACCAGCAGCAGCAACAGCAACCCAATTGGTTGCATTGGATTTTGGGCTAACGAAAATTTTATTACAAGTTTTCTATAATCGACTTACGGTCTGTGGTTGGCAAACTCAAACTCTCAGCTACGCTTATCGTTAATACCGTAAAATTGTTAGTTAGCTGCTGTTGCTTTTGGCCTTTCTCCTACACAGCGCGAAATGTTTGACGGAGTACAGTTTTTAGAATAGTAAATATCTCCCAGCTACGCTTGCTATGCGAATTTAAAATTGTTTAGCTGTTGGTGTTGGTGAACAATCGTTGGAGATATTTTCATTGTTGAGTCAACTGACTTCCATATGTAAATAGCTCTCAACTTTTAAACGATTGACTTGCAAAATACAAAATTATTGTGCCATAGTGTTGGTGAAAATGCGTTGGTGTTGAAATTTGTTGTGCCTGTGCTGTGCTGGTGAATAATCGTTGAAGAGAGCAGACAGAAATTGTTGAGTCAGCTGACTTCCATATGTAAATATATATCAACTTTTAAACGCTTGACTTTCAAATATCATTTAAAATTGTTGTGCCATCGTGTTGGTGAAAAATCATTGGAGTTCCCATTCTCTTTGAACTTGCTTATACACAATGTTTGGCTATCAAGTTTATATTGGGGAAATGTAAATAGCTCTCAACTTTATGTAAACGCTTCGATTACAATTTGACAATTGTTGGTGAACAATTGGAGTTGGAGAGAGTTCGCATTGAATTGGCAAAACAAATGTTGATGGCTTTAAGCGGCTTTAATAAAACAACAATATGAAACAATAGAGCAACAAATCAAGGTAATCACCATGAAATCAATCGATTTACGCTCCTTTGGCGCTTTTTGGCAACACACACACACATACAAAATGAAAGTACGTCAATAGTGGCATGAGGCTTACTCACACACACACACACACGATTTAAAAATGCCTTTGTTTAAAAATTGCAGACAAAGGACATTGGCGGAAAAGCAACAACAACAATAACAACAACAACAACAACAACAACAATAGTTGTAGCAATTGCCTTGTATGTCGCGCATGTAGGCGTGGCTGCAATGGGCGCTATGTGGGTCTAGCTGGTCGGGATTTGGGCCGCTCTGGGTAGCCTGGAATGGCAAATAGAAATGCTAATAAAAAAATTCCAACATCAATCTGTGGAATTTGTGTTGAACATATGCGCCAATAATGTACCCTCCAAACACACACACACACACACACACACACACAGACACAGAGAAGCGTGGATGGGTGGTGGGGTGGGATGAGTAGCTGACAGCAAGCGAGAGAGCTCGATGAGGTCGATATGTTTGCTTAGCTGAATGTTGGTGATGATGTGTAAACATTTACATGACGTGCTCCAGTTTATTTTAACCTTTGATCGGGCCTCAGTCGACGTCGGCGTTGACGCCACACACACACACACACCACCTGACACGGCCGCCTGAGCCGACAAAAAAAAAAAAAGAATCAAATTGAAGCTGAACTGTGAGATGATTGTGAGGCCAAAATGTGAAAATAAAGAAAAATATTTGCATTAAAAATGACTTGTTTGTGTAGGCAGTGAGAGACAAAGAGAGAGCGAGAGCGAGAGAGCGAGAGAGAGCTGACGACTTTAAAGTCTCTGCATGCATAAGTAAACACTACACACACTTCAAGCTCAACGCACACACACACACACACACACACACGCAAACTGGCAAGACAGATGAGAAAAGCGCAATAAAAACTCAAGCGAACAATAAATTTTCAAGCTTGGCAACTGTGTTCGCACACACACATAAGCTCTGTGTGTGTGTGTGTGTGTGTGTGTGTGTGTGAAGTGGCTGTAGTATGTGTGGATTATGGACTTTGACCCCATGCCCTGGGCAAATGTCTCTGGCTTGCTGTCATTGTTGCTCATTTCATTGTTGTGCTTGGCGCTGGAAACAAAACGTGCCTCGACTTTTCCAGCAACAACAACAATGTGAAGCATAAGAATGACCACAAAAGTTGAACAACTAATTAACTAATAAAACAATTAATTAGCTAAAAACGTGCTGCTCAACAGCTTTAACTAGAGCGCGTTACAAATTCATTGCAACTTTAGTTAGACAAACGGCTTGGGATTCGCTCATTGCAGCCTCAATGACAAAAGTGCTAACTGCTCTGCCTCCTTGTCCTTGCCCACAACACAGAACCCACAACGCTTAATGTGAGTTTTGATTTCACAGCAGTCAGCTGCACACTTTTGAGCTAAATGCAGTTCAAAATTATTAGTTTACATGCTAAGCTGCAATTTATCTATTGCTTAAAAGTCTTTGGAAAACTCATTCAACTCGTTACTGCGAATTTTCTCTGTTAGCATCAATTGCATTTGAACATTTAGCTACAAGTGAATTTCTGTTAAAATTGCAAGTATTTTGCCAAAATTTCTTTTCTGCTTAAATTCTAATCTCATAACTGGCTATCAACTATAATCTAAATATAAATCGCATGTCTTTGATGCGTTTGCTTTGGCCTGGAGCGTTTAATATCAGAAATTGGATGCGAGGCTGGCAGCTTATTTGTGGCAACTGGCAGCTTAATAAGTTTCCTTTGCTAGTGGGTGAGTGAGGGGGGGTGGAGGGGGGACACTAATCGGACTATCCTGCTCGGTCTCAGCTGTTGACATGCGCCGCAAAACTTGGCGCATCTCATATTTATCATATTTAATTAGTTAGCGCATTCGTGGGCAAAGCGAAATAAGATATTGCAAAGAGAGCGCTACAAGATGTGTCTTGCCACTGGCTGTTGCAAGTTGCTGTTGCTGTTGCTATTGCACTCTTGTCGCAGTTATAAAGTAATTTAAGCTACGCTGAAAAAAAAAGGCAAAGAAGTAATGCCAAGTTGCAAGTTAAGTTGAGTCGAGTCGAGTCGAGTCGAGAGTTTGGCGACGAGCGAGCACTTTGAGCCAAGTCAACAATGTTCAGACGTGTGTGTGTGTGTGTGGCATGTGTCATGTGCCTAAGCCACGTTGCATGCCACGCTGCTTGTGTTGATTACAACACTTTACGTTGCATGTTGTCAACAAATATTTGCCGTTATGTTGCATTATTAGTCACATAGTTTATATGAGTTATGAAAAGTTAAATATACAACAAAAATAATCAAACAAACATACAGCTTGAAATTCTCAGCTGCCAGCTGAGAGGGGGCGTGTGGGCGTATGGGCGTATGGGCGTGGTAAGTTTGTAACAAGCAAACGCAGCAGCTCAAGTTCTCAGTTCAGTTGCTCAGCTTGTCAATTTCACAGTTGTCTTAGATTTTCACAGCTTTTCTGCTGACGCACGTTTTGTCGCTGCGCTGGCGATTCGCTGATTGCCGCCACAGCAACAGCAACAACAACAACAACAACAACAAACTTAGAGTTGCCACAAAAGTGTACAGCAACAATTTAGAGTGTGGGGAGAGATGTCGCTGCTATAAGTTAGTGCTCCCCAGATAGTAATTATCAGTAGATTGTCGTGTCGGCCAGCCAAACACAACTTTGACAAGTTTTGTAATCGGTTTTTGCCATTTTGATTTCATTTATTGTACATGACAGCAGCGCCCCAACCCCAACCCCAATCCCAACAAGCTATCGAAAAATAAATGTGAACAAAAACTGTTAACAGCCCCCAAATGGGTGTGGAAGGGGGCTGCTTACTTACATTAAATAAATGATAAATGCCGAAGCTACGAAATACTTGCAACACTTTGAATTGAAGTTGAAACAGCAGAAAAATTCAAATTAATTTTTAATATAATTTCAATGCACAGCTGGCATGCAGTTTAATATTAATATACAGTTGATTAATAAGGAAAATCATAAAAGCGCAGCAAAAGTTCAATGCAGCCAACTTGTTATACACTTTGGCTGTAGATTTGGATAGAAAAGCATTCGATAAGCAAAGTGTATGTAAAATAGATAGAGAGACATTATCTCTAATCTAAGATCTTGTACTTAACTTCGTTACATACTGGCGCACAAATTTAGGCAGCCCCTTTGGCATTTGTGAGCTGCTTTCAAAGTGCATAAAAATGATTATGGCAATGGAATTTAACAGAAGAACTCAAAGTAAAGCATCAAATTGATTCGAAGAATATACAATATTTATTTCTTTTTGAAGTTAATTACATAGCTATGCTGTATGCAATTTACACATGTTGCTGACAAATCTGCTCGCTCACATTTTGCAGCCTCTGTATTGTGTGTGTGGCGCCACACACGCAGTTGTTCCATTGGTTGGACACTTCATTGGCTGTCCACATGCCATACAAACATATATATAATACATATGTATATATATATGACGACAATATGCCATACAAATTATATACTTTTGTCCAATAAAAAATATATACTTATTGTGATGATCTCGCTGCTGCTGCTTGTGACTGTGAGCAAAAGGGACAGCAGCAAAGATTGAAATTGGTAAATTTTGCGGTACAGTTGATGCTGGGCCCTGGCTATGTACTGAGGCAGCAATAACACACACACACACACGCACGCACACATATATATGGCTGTATAGCTGCTGCGCTAAAAGGAAATGAAAAATTCTTAGCAAAATTCCCATCATCCCTTATTGGGCTCAGGGGCATTTCGCCTTTTTCCTTTGACTTTTTTGGTCTTTCTCGTTGTCTAGAGCGCTTACACTAACTACGAGTAGCTTAGACTAAGCCAGTCGAGCAGTCAGTGGCTTAAAATTGTAGCCAAAGTAGTGCATGCTAACTTCGCATAGAGAAGTGCGCAATGATTTGCCAAACTAGTTTCGTTTTTTATTTATTTATACACACACACACACACACACACACACATATATATTTTTAACGAAATTGTGTGTGTGACAATAAACTCACGATATGTAATAAAATCGAAGACATTATAGCAAACGCCACTAGCGACATCAAAGCAGCAGCAGATCGCCGCAGATAAACAGCAGCAGCCTTTCTAATATAAACAAATGAATCGCCTAAGCTAAAGCTAAAGCTAAAGCTTTGTCAACAGTCAATAGACAGCAGTTTGCATGACGAAATTAATGCGCGCAGGCCAAAGGATTAGGATGTGTCGCCTTCAAGACACCAGCGACAAGCTACCTAATCATTTAATTGGCAGGCAGGCACCAGAAACAATTTCGTGGCATCGAAGGCGACACTCAATACAAATGAGTAGCACACACGGGTTCAAGCAGATTGCAATTGCTAATTGAACTGCTTAATGCATTTCCACAATGATATTTTGATGCAAAGCTGAGACATGTTCTAAACAATCGAACTCTTGTCTTTAAGAGCATACGAATTGCCGCTCTTAAACATCTGTGAAATGTCATAATTAGCGATGGTACGATTAATCATATGATACACATTAATCGATTATTTTAATTCAATTAATTTAATTGTATCGCACAAATGGGCTTCGATTAATTGAATCATTAAAAATTATATGATAAAGAAGTGCAGTGCCAATTATGTGAAAAACTACTTATCCTAAGCTTTATGTTATAACTTGCCAGTATTGCTTCCTTATTGTCACTTCAGTACCGGCGGGTGCTACGGCTACCGAGAAGAGAAACAGATTGACTACTTCACGTATGTCTAAAATACTCTTCCTTATTTCATTATTGAATAAATAAAAAATATATTAATATTGTGCAATTTAGTTACTTGTTTATTATTGTTACAGTTGCATTACATGCACATTTAATTGCAGTTTGAAGCAAATCATTTGATGAATCGATTATTTTCTTTTTCTTCGATTAATTGCACTTAATAATCGCACGGCTTCAATTAATCATATGATTCAATAATCGAATTGTGCATATTTTTTGCCATCACTAGTCATAATGCTACAGTTGAATTGTTTTAATGTAATCAATTCAATAAAAGCAAATTAACTTCAAATATAAATATCTGTAGTTTGGTCGCAGTATTATAAATCAGCCTCAAGCCAACTGCGAGTTGATTCCCTTTTTTATGAATAAAATGCAAAAGATTTATATTCTTTGAGACTTATGTAGTTTTTAATTGCCCCGTCCCTACGCAGCAAAGCAGGCTTAAGTTCTTTGAAAATTTCGTGGAAAACTCAATCGACGCTGTGGCTTTAAGTTGTAGAAAAACTGTGCCCAGGAGCTTTACCATTCCGGGAAATCAAGCAACTCGCGCTCATTGGAAGTCTAATTAGAGAAGCGGCATGCAATGCATGCAGTCGGTCCAGCATTCAAGAGCGGAACTTGGGTAATCCAGCTTAAGCACAACTGCTCGCAACTTTCCAACATAAATAGTTGAGTTCTCTATGCGCTGGGGCAACGGGCGGCAGTTGAATGCCAAGTTGCAACTGTGGCATTAGCCACTTGCTGCTGCACCGATTTAATTAGGCGTGCAAAATTCGAGACTAATGTATGCTGATTTGTTTGGTATATGCATAGCTGTGCATTTGGATTTTACAATGTTGTGCAGTGTGACGAGCTGAGCAAATTCATTAGAAGTTTAGCCCCGCACTGTGGGCGACGGCAGCAGAGCAAACAAAAAGCAAAAGTAAATAAATGAATACAAATAAATTTCGAGTCATGTATTTTGTTGTATGTGGCAAAGACAAAAGCCAATGTCAGTGCACAAAGAGCAGTCATCATGATAATAAAAGCACATGCTACGCACCCAGCAGCAGCACCAGGAGCAGCAGCAGCAGCAGCAGTAGTTGCATATTTGTTTATCTAATTGTTGCCAGAGACTCACAGCAGAGTCGCAAGTGCACTGCAAATAATTCTGCAGTAGTTGTCATTGCAAATGAAAATGCCATTTGTTTGGCATTTCTCTGAGTGTGTCTTGGCCACAGCTGACAAATCACAAATTGTTTGACAACAACAATTAGTAGCTTTATTTTAAAATTAAAGCTTGGTTTGCATGCATTTATGCTTAATAGATTTTTTAATATTAAAATGGTTTACTTTCGAACGCCCCCAGAGCAGCGTCACTTGCTTTGGGCACTTGACTTCATTGCTAACTGGTTTATTGACACTTGAAAAGTCCTTGAGCACGTAGGGTAATTAACAAGCCGTTGGTGCCAACCCTGAATCTTCTTGTGCCTGGTCTTTCAATGTCGTACAGAGACTCAAGAGACAACCCTAATTGACCACAGACTGTAGTATGTGCAACATGTAGCAGCTAACACACACACACACACACACACACCTGAAACAATGGCAAGACACAACTGTAAGCTGTAAGAAACACGTCACATACAAGTTCACATAATTTAATTATCGCAACGTGCCAAGCCCCAAGTTATATAATGTTGGTCTGTGTGTGTGTGTGTGTGTATGTGTGTGTGGCAACAAGGAAGTGCAACATGTTTAGCATAGCAATTAGGTCAATGAAGCACCTTAACGCTCATGCAAACCAAACTGCTAAAGTCCTTAAGTCGCTTGTTCAGTCGAACTCGTTTCGTTTCGACTGTTGATGCGCTCATATACATTGGATATTCATTGCCTACTTTTCAGCTGCTGCTGCTCTTAGCTCATCGACTTTAAAGCCATAAATTCATTGCCTGCTTTTCAGCTGCTGCTGCAGTAGTTTGACTTAATTTAAATTTCAAACATCGAATTTGCTCTACACAACAAACAGCAAATTGCCTTTGCTCGCTATTTGGCATTAATTGAAGCTTGAATATTCACACAGTTTATTTAGCTGTTGGAACAATCAACACTATCAGCTCATCTAAACGCATCTCTTGCCGCTTAAGTTCTGTTTGCCTTTGCCACAACAGTTACAGTTAGGGTTACAGCTGCAGTTACAGTAACCTAAAGCCATTTTACATTATCCGTTAGTTTTGCGCATTTCCGGCTGATGCGATTGCTGCCACCGCAGCAGCAGCAGCAGCAGCAGCAACAGCAGCAACCGCAGCTGCATGTCCTTGGAGCAAAAGGCGCAAACAGAGGCGTCAACAGTTTAACAGCAGCAAAGCTTTGTTTGCAATTTGAGCCCCTTTTTTTGTTTTGAAACACCACGCCACTGGCCACTGACCGACTCTGGTCAGAAAGCTGCTCTCGGGCAACCACATGGTGTCTTTAGCCGCACACGACCTCCAATTTGAACTCAAAACACAATTGCCGTTAAATTTTTAATGCGATTCCAAGAGTTGCTGCAGTGCTGCGCTGCTGCTGCTGTACATATGTGGCATGTATATGTGTTGGTTGCAATTGTTATTTTAATTACATTTTATTCAATTGAATTTAATTTGATTTTGGGCAAACGGTTTAGGCTGATTAAAGTTTCGACTGCTTAAGACAAAGCTCAAGATTAAAGAGTCAGGGGCAGGGGCAGGGGCAGGGGCAGTGGCAGGGGCTGGGTGGAAAACACATACGCTGCAGTTTTTAAGCGCGCCCTTTATAGGGCATGTGGCTAGGAGTCTGGTTGTGTGTCTGGTTGACATAGATGTGTATCGCCAGCAACTACAAAAAGGCAACAATAATAACAAAAGCCAACAGCAGCAGCAGCAGCAGCAGCAACGAGAGAACAACAACAAGAGCATTAACACCATCAAAGTTGGTAAACAAAGATACAGCACGTATCTAATAAAATGCCACACACACACACACACACACACACACACACACACAACGTGCTAGGAACGCGACCAGAGCGCGACCAACACACACAAAGAGCGGCCAGGCCAGACCAGACCAGGCCAAGGGTGTAACTGGGCCGAAGGCGCGAGGAATGTGAGCTGTAGCTGTTAGAAGACAGCACGCTTGTGGGTGACTAGCGGATGTGGACACAATCTATGCGGCATGCGTGCCACACACACACATACACATACATACACATATATATGTGTGTGTGTGTGTGTGTATTTGCTTGACATTGGCTGAGATTTGCCGTCAGCGACTTTGCTGCTGCGTCTTTAAGCTATTGCCATTGTTAAAGTTACGCTCTTGCTCTTGTTGTTGTTGTTGTTGTTGTTGCTACGCCCCGCTTACATTAGTTGCATGCATTGCATACACACACACACACACACTAATATATATATATATATATATATAATTGTATATATTTTTTACACGCATCGCGGTTTAGTTTTTAATGCTTTTGCCAGTTGATATCCTGCTTAAGGATGCGCTCAAGTACTTTCAAGTCACTTGGCAGCTGCTTAAGTTAACTTTGACTTGCTCTCGCTCTATCTCGCAAGCTATTGCGCTCTCACTCTGCCTGCCTGTTGGCCTGTCTGTGTGCCGACAAAAATGCCGCTGCCTGTTCGTTCGCCTAGCCCCTTGGCACTGTGGCACGAGGAATGCTAGCTGCACTTGAGAGTCAAGTGGCATGCCGCTTCAAAGCGACAAAAGTGTCGCCGCAACTGTTGCGGTTTATGTATCGTGCAACAAATACGAGGCAGCTCAAGGACGCTCAGCTCAAGCAACAGTCGTCGAGGCGGCAACAGCAATGCCAGCTACAATCATTGCCGTTGTCAAAACAAATTCAAATTGTTGCTACACTTGAAGAAATTGCCAAGCAAAATGTGAGCTAATCGTGGCGAGTTATGCGCTTCTCATTGTTGAGCCACTCGCTACTCGCTGCTTGCCCACTCGCTGTTACACTCAATTGAGCTCAACGACTCAAACTCGTCTTCGTCTATTGCTAAACTTTTAACTAATCCAATTTACATTCAAGTTAACAACTTTCTGTCCATTTGTCTCTCGTTATGAAACTGCTCTCTCGCTAGCTGGCAAAGCACTTGCCATTGTTTTCAAGTTATTTTGCGCATTGTTTGATTTCACTTTCCCAATTCTCTGTTACGTTTACCCCACCGACACACAGACATTCTATTCGGGGTAAATAACAGTTTCTTCTTTACCTTCAGTTCCCACAAGCACACACAAGACCATAGCTCAGACCCATTCCCATATACCGTTACACGTTATGCATCGTTCTGTCTCGTTTCACCTGTCGCTTCGCACTCGCATCCCCAGACTTGGCTGTCTGTAGTCAGGAGTCGGTAGTAGCTTCGCATTCAGCCATTTGTATTTGAATTTGTGAAAACATTTTAGTGGAATTACTTTCAGCTTAAATTGCCAAAGTGCCTACAACGTTAACCGTCCGACTCTACCCCCAACTCGCTATCTCTCTTGACTCTTTTATGCACTGCAGACAGACAGAGCGGCAAGTGCTTTCAGTTTTGTCCATTATGCTTGACTGCATGGTCAGCAATTTATGAATTGTTTAACTGGACAAGCTTTAAAATAATTAACATACTACAATTGGCATTAATGCGCGCGCGCGCGCGTACGTGCGTCCACGCGTGTTGCGTATGCATTCGGATATTTTGCAAATAAAAGTAAATAAATAAATATGTGTATGAAAATTCATTGGTAATTCTTATTGCGGCTTTTGTGTGACTGCGAGCAACGCGACCTGCGGCTGCTGCTGCTGCGGCTGCGGATTTCGCTGTAAACACTTTAAGCAATTGAAGGAGTCACCCACAAGTCGTAGCCACATTGAGATTGGTACGGGCATTGGCATTGGAATCGAGACGCTTGGTTTTTTGGCATGAGAGCTCAACAGGATTGCTATAAAATCTGCTTTCGTTTGTTTTTGTTTGCTGTATTTTTGCTTTTTTCGGGGTCTTATTCTCGTATTTCCTTTTGCCATTTGCCTCTGTTCGCTTTCGCATTGCGTGCCGAAAAATTCGCGGAATGCAAAAAGGCTTTCCTTCTGGCAGGAGCAGCAGCAGCAGCAGAAGCAGCTCTGCTCCTATTCGAGCCACTTACGCCCAGCACAAATACTTGGAATTGTTGCAACGCGTTCAGCCAAACAACGCTTTGAGCCACCTTTCAGTTGTGGCACCCCCGAGGTCTCGGAACTGAGGTGTACATTTGTAGCTGCGACTGCAACTGCAACTGCAACTGCCACTGCGACGACAACATTAAGCTGCAACCGTCCGATTGCGTCAATCGCCCACGCACATGAAGATGCTCTTAGCAGGATCGCTCCTCCTAGCCAGCAGCATGGGTAAGCCCACTCGCACTCGCTTTCGTATGGCCAAGCGCGCCAAGGGGTTCGTCTCTGGGGCTTCGTTGGCAGCCTGGGCCGTTGCGATGCGTCTCGTGGTCGCACGAGCACTGTGAGCCGGCGTGGCGTCTATGCCATGGCTGAGGCTCAGCCACAGCGAAGTTGGTGCCGAACGCACGAAGACGAATGCACGAAGCCGAAACGCACGAATGGCGCGCATAGCGACTGCCAATGAGGGACGACGCTGCGTTGCTAACGCCAAGCAGCGCAGCATGTTGCTCAGCAACATATGTTGCTAAGCAATGTGTGTGCTCGTTAGCAACATGTTGCTGAGACGACATTCGAATGATTGGCCATTAGTAATTATTATAGCGTAAAGCATAAAGCTTTATGCAACTAAAAGAAGCAGCAGCAACACAAAAAGAAGAAGAAGACTAAGAAAAAGAAGAAGAAGACACCGCCTTGACACGTCGCTGCGTTTAAAGCTAACGACGCAAATTAGTTAACGGAATTATGAGCGGGCAAAGTTTGTCTGCCGACCACGCCCACGTCCACGCCCAGCAACTGCCAGCCAAACAAACACACACACACACACACACACATAGATATATATATATACATAAATTGAGTCAGTGATTTGCCTTTGTTGCACTTTCCATCATCACCATCATCATTAGCATCAGCAATGAAACTTGCGCCTGTCTTTGTCTCTGCCTCTGTCTCTGTCTCTGGCCTCGGCTTGGGGTTAATTTCAGTTTCTTATTGCAGTTAATTAAGTGCAACTTGAGTTTATTTGACGCTTATTCATGCTTTTGGGAGAAGTCGGGGTTTGCTGCCAGTTGCAGCGTTAAAGCTTTTTAATTTATGCGCCAAGCAATTCCGGGGTCGTCTTTTCGCTGATGATGTGCTGCATGTCAAAGCGTCTGATAATCGGATGACGATTCCAGCCTTGATAATGCTCAGAGCTAATTGCCCAGCTCAGTCGCGACGTTCTCTAGACAAATTGCAATGCAACCCACCGCCCCCTCGCCCCACGCTCCTATAGCATTCTCTATAGCATTAAAATATACAATTAACAAAGCAAATCGAGAAGAGAATTTATAAATATGCAAAACACACTTCATTACAAAATAAACTTGCAAGACGAGCGAAGCATGGCTGCCAAACAAACTACAAAACTGTTTCAAGCAAAATATTACGTATACGCCTGGCTGCTGACTTTATCGAATCGTTGCAAAATTAACTCGAAATTTATTTTATTCTGCAAGAATCTAAGAGACTCTCTCTTGCAAATGAAACTTCAAAGCTTTATACTAAATATTACGTATACGCCATGCACACGCTTTAAGTCCCAATAACAAGTGCAGAAAACTGAGCGTCATCAGCTGTGCTAGTCTATAAATGTATGTGTATGTGTGTGTGTATGTATGTGTGTGTGTGTGTGTGTGTGTGTGTGTTTGAGTTTGCCACTTGAAGCTGGGCTGTAATCACAGTTAGCGCCATAAAGTATGCAACACCCGACGCTGATGCTCACTGAATTTCAAAATGCCAAAAGCCTCAATGCTCCCAATACCCAATACCCAATACTCTATACCCAATAGCAATCCCAGTGCCAGCGCCAGTCCCAACCCCACGTATAATCATCATAATGGCAAATTATATATAATAATAAAATATTTCGTGTCTAAACTACCAAACTTCATTTCATGTTAATGCCCCCACGTTGCATTTGTCTGTGTGTGTTTGTCACATGGGTAAGTGCTGCTCGTATGTGTGTGTCTGTGTGTGTGTGTGTGTTTGTTTGTGCCTTTTTTTCAATCGCAAATGCGTACGTGTCGATGATAGTCTACATTAGACTGGCAGCGTACAGAGTCCAGCGCTGTCCCTCGCCATTGAACTTTAATGTGAGTTGAGTCTCATCTCGGGTTTATTTTCTGTGTCTGCTGCGCTTGTGAACTTTAAGCAAATCCTTTCAACTTCAACAACACTGCCATACCAAAGTCCAGTTTATTCTATTCCTATTCTCGCTCTCTCTCTCTCTCTCTCTCTCTCTCTCTCTCTCTTTCTTTCTATATTTCTGTGTGTGTGCGTGTGTCGATTGTATACGGCGTGACAATGGTTCGCTTTCAAATCAATCGTCTGCGTGACTGTGACTTTAACTATGCCGCGTCTCCTTGCAGCTGCAGCAACCCGCTCGCTGCTTTCAAGTTTATTTTGATGCCGTCGTCGTCGTTGTCGACGCCGCCGCCGCTTTGTGCGCTGCATGCAAAATTAGAGTGAGCCAGTCCCAAAGGACGACGACGACGCAGTTGACAGCGTCGAATCAAATGTTTGAAGACCTTGGCCAAGCACCTTGCGCTCCTTCGTCTCTTTGCTGTTTTTTCAGCTTACGCTGCTGGCGGCTATTTGTCATATCCGTTTCCGGCACTCAAGCCCAAATCGTTGGCCATTGTACGCCACGCATTATATTTGGGAGCCGCTGCTAAAGTAGTTGTTGGCTTTAGTAAAGCAAATTAAGTATTTTCTTCCAACACTATTTCTATTCTCCGCTGGCATTTTCATTTCTATTTCTATTTCAATTTCAGTGCTCATAAATTAGCTGCTCAACAGCCGCAACGCCAACGCATTGAAATCGAAAACGTATCAAAACGTATTGAGGCAGTCGGTATTGGTATTGGTATTGGTAACGGTAACGGTAACGGGACATTGCGTGCTTCTTCAACATTGGCCAGGCCAAAAACTTAAAAGCCTTTTCCATTTGCCAGACGCCGGGGCCAAAGTCAATTTGCAACTTTCGTCCTGCGACCGCAGCAGCTCCAGCTCCAGCTCCAGCTTTAGCTCCAGTCTATGCCACAACTCGGAGCAGCGATAACCAAGTTTCTTGGCGGCAAACGGCAAAGTGTTCATTTCCTTTGTATGCCAGTGGGCCACAAACGGGGTGGCGGCCGCCCCCCAACCTCTTTTTTTTTAGTTCTGGGTGCTGTGGCAGCGCTTTAAGTGGCTCTGTCGCGGCTGCGACTGCGGCAAGGGCAAAGTTCAAAGCGAACATTTTCGATTTTAGCCATTAATTAACGTTAGTAAATTAGGAGCACAGCTGCATTGCCAAAGCAGCAACAGCAGCAGCCGCAGTAGAATTCGTAAAAGCAGCAACAACAACAGCAACCAAAATTGTAACTTTGCTATACTTATGGCAAAGAGCCGAGTGTCGAGTTCATAGAAACGCAATCAACGCCTGCCGCAACGCATTTGATTTATGCCACACACACACACAGAGCCATTGGTGGCGCTTCAATCAGCAAATAGTTAATGCTGCAACTTTTGCTGCCACGCACAAATTGTACGTTTGCCTATTTATATTTGTATACGCAAGCAGCATTAAGCATACAGTTTTAATCAATTAATTGAGAGACCCCAGCACAGCACAGCACAGCACCGCACCACCCAACCCACCGCTTACCACACAACGCAATAAGTTTAAAAGCTTCATTTGGTGTTGCCGCCAGCTCAGAATAAATACTATATATAGTTGAAATGATTATAGCAATATGAAATGTGTTTAGATTAGATTAGATTTCAATTTGACTACTCACAGGTTTTAATTATCTAATTATTTATACTGAATTGTAATTCATTGTATTTAAATAAATTTAATTCTATAGAATTGTAAGTTACACAATTTGCTTGACAATACAATCGATAAAGCCAAAAATATATATGAGCGATCTAATGACAAACAGTAGGTGGATATATGCTAAGGGCGTCAAGTCCTTAGCCTTGGCAAAGTGTTGTTTTGAAAAATGTTTGCCAATATTTCAGTGCAACTCATCAAGCAAATGTGTTTGCCTTTTTCGCAGATGTTGTTAAGCTTAATGCTGCTGCTGTTGTTGTTGTTGCTGTTGCTGTTGCTGTTGATGACAGCAGCGTTGAGATATTAAAGACGCATCAGAAATTGATCAAAATTGCAAAATATTGCGCTAATAGAAAAAGTTGCCAAGCAGGGGAAACAGCCAAGGCAGTGCCAGCGACAGTAAGAGATACACACAAAGAGAATATTCAAAGATAAAGGACGACTCAGTGGGTGGGGTGGGGTGGTATTGGGTTGGTTACTGCACATTTATTGGCAGCTTTCAGCTATAAGTTGTTCCACTCAAAGTGGCGTGTGACATATAAAAATGATTTAAATGCAGTCGCAAGGTTGAACTGTCTGGCTGACAGGACTACGACGAGCAGGACTTGCTTTAGCTTTATGTGTTTTGCTTAAGAGTCTGAGTTTGCGTTTTTTTTTCTATTTGATGGTCGCCTAGTGGCAACTTCGTTATGGCCGTTAGCGTCTTTATTTAACAGCGTCTCGGCCTTTAGTAACTTGAGGGGACCAGCAACATTCTGCAACTTGCAGCAGCAGCAAGTCCAACGGTCAGGCCATCTGCATACTTAATGCATTTTCATTTTCATTTTCATTTTGATTTTATTTCATTGCTCAAGTTTTTCTTCTGCTGTACGCGTCTCTTTTGGCAGCAGACATTCAACTTGCTCTTTGTTCGCCAGCCCCGCCCCGCCCCCAACACTCTTGCGCTCTCTTTCATTGCATTTGCCATTCCTTTGGCTATTTGCCGTATGGCTTGTCTTGCCTGCCTGCCTGTTTGCTTACTTTCATTTGTTTACTTGTGTTTCATTCGGTTAAGTGCTTCCTTGATTGTTTTGCCCGCGCGCGTCCACAACTTGGCCAACATTTCGGCGCTGGCTGCATTTCACTTTGCTCCACTCCACAGCGCTGCACTGTCCCACCCAATTGACTTGCGTTCCGTATTTAACTCACAAACTGACGACTGACGACTGACGCGACTGACGAGACTGACGCGACTGGCAGTTATTATCTTCTGCTAAGCAAGTCTCGCGCTCATTCATTGTTTCGTTTGTGTTCAATGTGCCACTTGTTAACAACATTGTTGTCGATTACGATTACGTGCAGCAAGTTATGCCACAAGAGCCACAACAAACAGCAGACAAACTGCAGTGACAAGACTTTAAAGCTCTTCAACTTCAGCAAATTAAATTGACCAATTGTCTATTGATATTGATAAACAAAGCACAACAAAGATTCATTTATATATATAATACATCCCTTTATATCTATTGACGCTCTTTGTATACGCTTTGCATTGCTTTTAGTGCGGCTTATAGAAAACTTTTGTGTGCTACCCTTTGTGTGTGTGTGTGTGTGTGAGACTCTTTTTTGCCAAACGCATTAATGACAATAAAGGCGCATCTATTCAATTATATCAATACCCCCATTAAATGTTGTGTGTATAGAAATTTTACCTTTGACTTCGTTAGAGAAACTCTCTCTCTCTCTCCCTCTTTGCTTTTAGTTCCATCGGTCCTTTGGGTTACAACACTTGCTCGTATGTCATTTTAATGGATGACAGGCATATTTTTATTATTATTATTTTTTATATCATAGCCACAATACCACACTACCCTACCCTACCCTACCCTAACCCCATCTGAGCGAAAGCGAGAGAGAGAGAGCTAGAGTGTGTGCATATTATTTATTGTATTAAAAATCCATTAGTGATTTTTGAAGCTTGTGGTCGCCATCTTTCATTTTCCATTTTCCATTTTCCATTTACATTTTGACATCAATAAAAGCAACAGCCGAACGAACGCACAGAGCAGAGAGCAGAGCCCAACAAACTACTCAGCACCCGTCACCATATTGTGGCCACTAATTGAATTTTGGTTGAGCCATCGCCAGTTGAAGCCCAGACACCTAGACGAGCGCGTTTGGGCCTGTCCTATCACTAGGTAGCACTTAATTTCTTTCATTGTTACTACAATAAGCCTGGTTAGGTAATATTCAAAAGATATAGCTGTAGATTCAGTACCACAGAATTCATATAAAAGGAACCCGAGCAAAGTTCTTTGGACGAGTTGAAACCCTCGTCTCGAATTGAAGCCATCGCCAGATTGGGCCTTTCCTATCACTAGGTAGGACTAAATTTCTGTCTGGTTAGGTAATATTTAAAAGATATAGCTGACATTCTTAGCTTCAGCACCGCAGAATTCATATAAAAGGAACCCGAGAAAAGTTCTTTGGACGAATTGAAACCCTCGATGTTTCTAGTGCGCCTTAATGCGATCGCAGTTGAAAAAAGTTTCATTCACTTGAACAGATTCCCACATCTCTTTACTAGCCATATAGCTATGCATATAATATGCATAAAGCTAACGCCTGGCAAAAACTTGCAGCGAGCAGTTGAGCCCAAGTGTTAATCGAGTTTCGAGTCAGACGCAGGGATTAAAGTTGCTTGCTTCCATACGCATAATGAAACTGCCTTGCAACACAAGCAGCAAAGACAATGAGGCAAGCTGCAAGTTGTGCTGGGGCTGCAGTCAAAGCAGCTGCTGGCACGGCCATTGATTGTGCTCATTATTGTATAAATTGAGAGGCATTTGGGGTAGACATGCGTTTACGCAAGGATGACAGACTACTTTCAATTTTATTCCATTTCATTTTATTCAACAAAAGACACAGAGCACAACAAGGGGAGCACAACAAATGATTCAGTTATCCTTTCGGCCCGCCCACGAGAATCAAGAGCCTTTTCATTCAGTCCATTAACATGATAAAGACCTTCACATAAGCACCCATAGGCAGCCAAGCAGCAGTATTACTCTCTCTTAGTGAATTGCTTATAGTTTGGCGGTACTCAATTGAATTGCCGAAGATTGACATGTAGAATAATATTAATGCTTCTATTGTATATCAAGCAGTATTCAAACATTGGACATAACACGAAAGATGAACTAATTAGGCACTGTAATTAGTTCCTAATTTGTAGTAGGATATCGTTATCAAGCAGAACTAGATAGACAAGTAGATTGGACAGATTGTAAAATGCAAACATGCATGCATATCTAAATGTCAAAAAGCACTGAAAGCAATATAAAGTGCAGCTTTTTGATGAATGCCACAAATATTTCTTGATTATAGCGACAGAGAAGCAAATTCTTTGTTTGGAAATCACTTCTGATCTATTTCTTTGCTTGAGAGCTCAATCTGAATGGTTGATAGAGCAATTCAATGCTAAAAAGCAATAACTGTTATACAAAATGTTGTCAAGTTGCCACAGAGCAGTTAGATGATGCCACATGAGCAGCACCGAGAGCTGCTAATTGAAACATAATTCACAATTTTGTTTGAAAGCAAATGCAATTCAGGTTGACTGCTAGCTAGGGACCAATTTGTAACTGAAAGCGAAAGTTAAGCGGCAACAGTAAGAGACAGATTGAAAGAGAGTGAGAATAGGAGGGAGAAAGTTGGTTTGTTAAGGACTTGAAGATAGCTAAAAACGGTAACGCCAGCGGAATTAGTTAGCACGTGGACGACGAGATGATGAGAAGAGTGTGCAAAGGTTTTTAATTGAAAGCAAACAACACTTGCGCCATTTGTTGAAGGCAACTTTGGAGCTGCAGAGTGGGGAGGGAGGAGGAGCGAAAGGGTGGCGCAGGCTAAAAATGTTTGTTTGCATGCGTGTCGCTGACAAGCCGCCGCCCTCGCTGACCTACGTGGCAGCAAGCAACATGGCCCCCAGCCATTGCAGCAGCCAACAAAGTGGCAAAGACAGCATTGGGCAAGGGCAAGGGCAAGGGCAAGGGCTGGGCAGAGTGCTGGGGTAGCCGGCATAAAAGTGAAAAACAATTGAACCCTTGGGCGAAATTGGTTTTGACAATGTAAATAAATAAAACACAAGCATAAATATTTACTGCCTGGCGTCGTCGGCAGTCGTAGTAGAAGTAAGCAAAAGGATGCTCAGCTTAAGTAAGTAGTGGGCCGACCGACCGACCGACCGACCAAGCAGGCCTACTTCATCCTAACTGACGTAAGCGTACAGATTACAGCAGCTTCAGCACACACACACAGACAGACAGACAGACAGACAGACACACACACGCACACAGCTACAGTTGCTGACCTTTGGCAGAGCTTTAGTTTTGGGTAGCACATGAATTGTTGGCAACAGGATTTGCAGCTCATTTCATGGCAAACGCACTTGTGCTTGGGCTTCGGCTTGCGCTTGCTCCTGGACGACTATTCACACTGCTTGTGCCTTGTCGTCTGTCTCTTTGTCCTGCTGTTGGCCATAGGCGTCGAGGCCCTGTCCTGCCATAGTTCTTGCCAAAGCCAATTGAGCAACCTTAGAACCCTAACCCTTGTGCTAATATTTGATTGTGGTGCTCTCGAGGTTAATGGCAAGCCCACATTTTAAACTGTCCCTAGTAGTCAATGAGCAGCCAACAAGCTGGGCCCAAGCAAATCCTTGCTCACTCCACACCAACTGAATGCATTTCGAATTAGAAAATAATAATTGCAGCATCAAATTACAAGCTACTCTCTCTCTCTTCTATTGCAACTAAACATACAATTAGCTTAAACTTAACTCTGTTTTGTCCCCAAGACAGCAGCGCACTGCGTTTAACAATAGCAAACTGATTTTAAGCGACAGCACACAATAAAAGCCAATTGCAAATGATAAGAGCGAATCAGCGAACAAGAGAAAGTTGCATTAATTTTCCATTACAATTATTATATGAAGTGCTGGCTGCTGCAGCTACAGACGAGCCCAGCATCGTATTGGCCATAATCATTTTCCGCGTAATTTATTTGAGCAGCATAATATCATATTTCTTACACACACACACACACATACAAGTGCGCGCGCGCCTACAAGCGCAAGAGTGAAACGAAAAAGGAAAGGAAGTCAACAAGTCGTAGCTGAAGTTGAAGCAGCTTCCGCTGAATAATTTAAACGTGCACACATGTGGCCCTCTGCTGATGAAGCTCAATCTGTAGCTGGAGAGCACGTTAAAATAGGCGGAAGGCGATTATCAGACAGTTTGCACACAATGTTGTCGTCGTCGTTGTCGTTGTCGTCGTGGCTGCTTGAGCTTTCAGTCTGTGGGCGGCAACGAAAGCGAAGGCGGCGCACATTTATTGCCAAAATTAAATGACAATGTTGTTGAAAATCCAACGTAAGAGAAGTTGAGGGGACAACCCCGTGCTCTCTCTCTCTCACTCTCACTCTGAGGCAGTTAAATACAGCTGTATATGCATCTTTTATATTGAGAGCATGTCGAGTTTGAATTTGTGCATAAAAATGCATACAAAGTGTATAGCGTAGTTAGCTGAGAATTAACATGAATTTCACTGCTTAAAGACGAATAAACTCAAGCAAATCACTCGCAAAGTGTATAGCGTAGTTGGGTGTGCTTCAAACACCATTGAATTTAACTGCTTAAAGTCCATATGCTGCTACCCGAGCGAGCTCAACAATTTTTCAACAAGTTTTATGCAATTTTTTGTGTGTCTGCGTGCATTTTTCTTGCAGTGTGTATTGCCATTGTTGTTGTTGTTGTTGTAGGCGTTGGGTTCAGTCCAAGTGTAAAGGAATTTTCGGGGGGCCACACACACACACACACACACACACACACAAACAGACTGACAGACAGAATGAGCTGCAGATTGTTTGGTTTAACGCGACGTCGACGCAGATTCTCAGCCCCAGTCGTATACACATGCATGGAAATAAGTCGCGGGTTAAAGGTCGCGGGCTCTGTGGGTGCGCAAAGCTCTAGGTCACGTGAGGTTGACTGTGCGACGTTAGGGAGAGACGCTCATAGTCGCTTTTGTTCGAGCAACTTTTGCGTAAGATTGCGCAGTAAATTGTCGAAAATTAATTTTCATGTTACAAAGCTGCAAATTGCGTTGAATGACAGAGATGGAGCGGGCTAGAGGTGGAGCGCGGTGCAAAACGGAACGCGAGTATATTACAAAGATATATGAATGTATAAATGTTGTGCCCTGAGTTTGCTTTTTGCATAGTTATGCCTAATTGAAATTTTATGCAGCTCTTGTTACGTTGTTAAATTCAATAGTTAAACATATACATAACAAGCTCTATATATGCCAAATTAAAATGCAAATATATAAATGAATATGAACTTACATTTTTGGGCTGTCAGCACACAAATAACTGACAGACATGTCGCTGTAGTCGCAGTTTTCGATCTGAAATCAATCCAAGTTAAATATGTAATATTGATACCCGCAAATCCATGTTGAGACTGTTATTCAATTACAGTTCATTAAAACGATTACATAATAAATTATCATCAATTTGCTGATTTTTGCTGGACACATATCAGCAATGAAAAGAGGGGAGAAATGGACATGGACATGGACACTACATTTTAGCCAAATGACAGTCAAATGTGATTATGATTGTTTTTCCAAGCCATTAACTGGAAACACACACACACACACACATACATCGATACAAATTGACAAACAAACAAACAAAATGGGCTGTTAACCACCTGTTTCAATATTGAAATGTATTTAATCCGTTAAATATCTCTCATTTATATGACATTAAATATAATTTGGACTAAGCGGATTGTTTACACACACACACAAACACAGAAATAGGCAATGAATAAATGTTTGTATGCGTATCGCACAAATGAAGCTACAGAGTCTTGATTAGGCTTATTTGTTGAAGGAATAATAAATGATAAATTATCCACACTAGAGTTTTCATTTTTACAAACAAATAATTTTACAGCTAAAAGCAAAATTTGTTGCTAATTTGGCATTGCATTTCAATTTAAATCAATCAATTCATATGCATATTTATTTATGCTTTACAGCTGAGATTCCGTAGAAATTTATGATTTACGCTTCTTTTTTTCTCTTTGCTCTTACGTGTTTTCTATGGTAAGCCATGGGCGCTAAAAGCTTTAGCAACACACAAACAGGAATTAAACAACAGTTAAGTTCTTAGTCACACACATACCAATGCAGCGAACTAAATGCTACCAAGCCGATTGCTAGCTACATTCCAAAGAACGATTTAGTGCTGAAAGCGAAGCCATTAAATAATCTGAGAGTAAACAATGTAATTCTTTTGAATTGCTAAGCCAGACGCATGAGCTAATTTTGTTTTCGCCAGCCCTGGTAACTAACTGACGCCAAATCTGTGACGCGGCTTAGGCGACCGCAGCAACAGGACCTAAGCTAGGCAGAGGCCAAAGAAGAGCAGTCAATGTGTTGCCTTTACGCCTGCCTTCAATTTTTTTTATTTTATTTTGTTGCGGCTATGTGTGTGCATGTGTGTGTGTGTTGGCCTTTTGTTGGCAAACACTTTTTGTTGACATGACCGACAACATGAATAAGCTAAGCCTCAACAGCATAAAATCCCTTGCCCCCAGCTGCGGTACGTACCAACCAAGCAGCCATCCAACCAGCCAACCAACCAACCCACCAGCCAGTCAGTCAGCCAGCTAGCTATCTACACGCCTCTACCTCTGGAATCCACCTATGTATATATGTATCTGTGTAGAGCTCATGTTGTGTGCGTTTTTGTTGTTAATTACAATTATGATAATGAATCTTACAAAAGACTAATTAGTATGTTAAAAATGTTGGCGCGCACAAAAGCTCTGGATTTATATCAGGTGTAGGAGCCTATACATATATATGTATATGCATGTGTGTGTGTGTGTGTGTTTCAAGAGCTCAACTCTTATATATTCCCTTTCATGAGCATAAAGCAAATGCTACAATGACAACAGTCCCCCCAACAATAACAACAACAACAACAACAACAACTTGTTGTTATTTAACATGTGTTTAAGGCTACGTAGGCTATGTGTCTGTGTTGCCGTCTGTGTACGTATGTGTGTGTGTGTGGGTGTTGACCTAAAATATCTGCATCATGCATATGTCAAATTACCTAACACATGTACAATGCCTTTAAGCAAATTCTAGCAGAGCAATGTACATTCCAAGTTTAATTGAAATCAATTTGACATGTGAAAGCAAGAAGCCAAAATTTAACCGTCGGATTAGCTTGCTAGCCAATTTAATTTACAATTGAAGCACTCGGTATAAACAATTAAAAGGCGCAAAGGGAATTTGATTGGATTGCTGCGAAAATGTCGTCGCTAATCCGTGGGTTAAGCAATTGACAACAAGCGAGAACTTTAAACAATGCAATCAATTTATATTTATTTACAATTTGCTTTGTATTCACAGCCACAGAGAGAGAGAGAGATCAAATTGATAACTAGATTTGATGAGAAAAATGCAGCAAACAAAACAAGCAAACAAACATATTTCTCACAACTAATTGTTCAACTATTCGCTTCAGAGTAACTGGTAATTGTAACATAACATATATATATATGTGTGTGTGTGTGTGTTGTTATTGTTAATTCAATTATGGCAATATGTTTATTGTAATTGAATTGCATTTGTTGTGTTCGGGCTGCAGACAGGCAACAGTTAGTAGGCGCATTTTATCAAGCTGCTTTGGTTCAGTGGCCCGGCCCGGCCCGGCCCGACCCGGCCGAGCGGGCGGTCAATGTCAATTGTCTGGTCAATTAACTATCCGAATCTGTACAAGATTTGTGTAAAAATACAACAGCAGCCAGACAATTGCAGACACCCACATATGTGGCCTTAACACTCACTATCTGCATATCTCACATACATACATACATATGTTTGTTTGCATGTATTTGTATGTAGTATGTACATATTTCATAAGCCTGGGCACTCACTGTAGTACTTTAGCATTGGCTTTGGTTTGGTGCTTTGCATTTGTAAATCTGTTGACTCTTTAATCGATTTAGCAGCTCAGCCCTGCTGCAGGCGACACATGAATTAGCCTGACAATGCTGGCGTCGATAACGGCACCCACAGCAGCAGCAGCAGCAGCAACAGCAACAACAACAACAAGCATACATACCAATGATGGCAGACAGCGCGCAGCCCCAACTCCTGGAGCAGCAAGCGTGTTGGCTTTAACAAGTCAGTTTTTTATTCTTTTTTGCACTTTTCGAATTGTATATTTTTTTTCATGCTTTCCTTTGCTGACTTTGCCAGCCAACAAGTTGTAGATTTTCATTTTGATTTCGATTTGCGCTTCACTTCGCGTTGCTAACCACAAATTTGCTGACATTTGCATACAGCTACACACACACACAGAGACTGGCTTGTGTGGGTGTGTGTTAGACAGCACTGGTTTAAAGCTGACTATCGCGCATCGATCGTTGCTCACGTTTACTCACGCTCACGCAACACTTTAATCGAAAGATTTCAAATTTTAAGCTGCTCGATAACATTGCCAACGATCGCTAATCGCTTAGACAGTTTACAGCACTTATGTATATCGCAAGCTAAAGAAATACGTTATGAAACTTGAAGAGTAACAGAAAATTGCACAATGTTGCAGTTTGCTTAAGTTGCTGCAATTTTTAGCGTAACTTTGGCCACGTGCTTTAAATTTGTACAACATTTCAAGTATTTAGCATACTAAGCAGACACAGGCAGTGAGTTTAACAGAACGGGCACAAAACGAAGCAGAGAGAGAGAAGCAAGTCAGACTTGAAATTATGCCAAATACTACGAACCCAGTTGTCTGGAGTACCGTTCCGGTGTCCTGCCCTTGCCTGTACATGTGTGTATATATATCAGAGGGTGGAGCAGTCTATGCACATACGGATGTTGTGCTGATGCTGTTTATGCCTTTTACATTTTACGCCGTAATGAATTCAACGTAACATTGGTAGCAGCAACAAAAGTCTGTACTGTGAAATTTGCCAACTTCCGCTTTTTGCAAAGTTGACAACATGTCCAAACGACCAACGACCAACTGGCCAACAACTAAGCAAGCAGCTGACCAGCTGGCCCAGTTGCTACTTCCAACTCCTAGCCGTTGCTTCGATGAGCCACCACCACCAGTTCCTTGTGTGAACTAATGCATACGCTTTAATGTTCAAATTCGCTGGAAAGCCTTTCAGCTCATATAGAGCATAGCGCGCTGTGTGCACTTCTTTGTATGCTGGAGGCAATTACAAAATCTTTGGCGGCACAGCTGCTGCTTTGTTTTAACATTTCTTGTTGTTGCTGCCTTTTTTATTGCTAAATTGCTGTAAACTGTCGCACACAGTTAAGCGCATTAGGCTGACCATTTGGGCCACGCAATTGGGTCTGGGTGACCAAAAGCAGCAGCGACACTGCCAAAAGCAAAAATACGACTATTAAACATTTTTTATAATTAGCGCCCTAGCATTGCCTTCTACTGTCAAAGCTTCGACAACAATTTAGCCTTGATTTGTAAATTTGGGTTTCTAAAATTTGTTGAATAAAATTCAGTCTCAATTTTGGGCTCGTTACATATTTTGCTTTTGTTAATTCACGCGCGTTTAGCCTATAAGTTGTTTTTCTTACTTTCTAAACTAAACAATGCTGTGAATCAAATACCATCAATTGAGCTAGCTAAACAATATTTTGACAAATTTTAAATTAACGTGCGCCCTCACATTTCGGAGCATACACTTTCAATTATTTTTGTGAAGAACTTACTTTCGTTCAATCATCAATTTTATGGCGGTAAGTGAAAGCTGTAACCATTAAGCGGTCAGGTCAGGGCGGTGCTTGGCAGTTGGCTCCGTTTAAAGGTGAATTGGCTGTCATATGATTAAATGTGCAACGAGTTGGCATTGCTTGCCACATTATTGCAGTTGCAGTTGTTGTTATTGCTGTTGCCACTGTCGTTGCCATAATTCCCGTGCATTGTGCGTCCGCATCCGCAGTAGAAAGCAAACAGTAAAAAAAGAGAGAAAAATATATTAAAATAAATTTGAATAAAAATGTCTACAAAGATTAAATCGCCATGAGCCGACATCGTCTGCAATTCCCAGACGTTTTTGCCAGCTCTGCCCTTTAGCCAGTCCCAAGCTCAGACCCAGACCCAGACCCAGACCCTCTTCCATCCCTTTCAGATTTGGCTTTGGCTTATTGTTGTGGCATTGGCTTCTTCCTGATGACTGTTGGTCACCCCTCCCCCAGCCCCAACACTCACCTTGCCACAGCTCGAGCTCGGCTCGGCTCTTGACTGTGGACTGTTTCAGTTTCTCTTACTGTTGCCGTTGCCGTTGCTGGTTGCTGGTGCTGGTTGCTGTTGGTGTTCGCTGGCCTGGCAAAAATAATGCGTATCCGTTGCGGATTTTGTGCCAGGACAAACAAGGCAACGTGCTGTGCTGTGTTGTGTTGTGTTGTGTTGTGTTGTCCTGCGTCATCTTCAGTCTCTTAATTTGTTTATTTGTTTGCCTCTGTTTATTGTTGCTGATGCTGTTGTCGCTTTCACCTTTAAACAATTCCATTTACTAGCGGCGACAAATTTCAGTTTTTATTGCTTTCATTGTTAACATTTTTTCCTTCTGCCGTTGTTGTTGTTGCTGTTGCTGTTGCTGTTGGTCTGGGGCACTCACTGGGGTCAGCTCCTTGGCCACGGGCATTCGGTTAACCAGCAGCGCAACTGCTGGCAATAATAATAACAATAAATAAGTTAATTTAAATACAATAAACACAATTAAAGCTGTCAGAAGTCTCAGCCAGGGGCCCAAACGTAATCAGCAGCAGACTCGGACTCGGACTCGGACTCAGAATCAGATCGAAAAGTTTGATCTGCTCTTTTCTCTATCTTTTCAGCTTGTGTACACATCGTAGAGAATTTTTTTAGCAAATATGGAGCAGAATTCGATGCTTTATGGACTGGTCGAGATTGACAAGCTGCGTCACGGCTGGGAGGCCAGAGAATTTCCCATACAGGTGCCCACAGCAATTGTGCAGAGCGGACTGCTGCCATCGATCTTCGATTGGCCGCTGCTGGGACAGCTAATGCCGTCGGAGCAAACGGCGGGCATCTCACTGCTGCAGGAGCGCATCAACAACTTGGAGCTGTTAAACAATCTAACGACATCGCTGCAACGCATTCAGATACTGCCAGAGACAGAGCTGGGCGTTGACCTTGTCATTGGACGGCCCAGCTACAATGTGCTGGTGCGTGGCGATGGCAGCATTATGGTCAACGAGCTGCCCAGCCTGCACATTCATGTGTTTGGCACCGAGACGCGAGCGGCCGCCGGACAGGAGTCCACGCTGGCCATCCAGTGCGCTGCGGGCATGGGAGAAGCAGCAGCAGCAGCAGCAGCCAAAGCCAAAGCCAAAGCTGAGCAGCCACTAACTGAGGTGCCACCCGCTGAGGCAATAGCAGGCGGCGACAAGCAGCAGCAGCGACGCCAGCGTCGTCGTCATCGTCAATCACTCTGGCTGCGTATTAGCAACTGGTTAAGCAATCATCTGCCGCGCCTGGAGCCCTTCAGTTAGGTTCAGACCCACACAACTGCAACACATTCATTCATTCATTACAAGAAACACGAGAACACTCAACTGCTTAACGAATAAATTGAATGCGTGACGTAAATTGTTTCCACTGCCCCCTTAACAGCCAACAGCACCTCTTGCTATATTTATAGTGCAAATCGGTTGGAAAGCTGCCGCAAGCATGTCGCGTGGAAAAATTCACTTTGGCACAAGCGACGTAAAATTGCATAAAGCAAACTTTTGCACGCTTCAGTGGCTGCCGCTTGACAATGGCAAATCATAAAGCAAACTCAAGCATCACTTGTCCAAGTGGAAGATTCTTTACAGCCAGCCAGCCAATTTAATCGTTGCCATTTAATTTGAGCTTGCAGCGCAGACAAGAGAAGAAATTGTTAATATCCAGCTTAACAATTTGTCAAACTGCGGCGAGCAATTTTCAAACTTGTCTATATCTACTAATTCTTCTAATTCAAGTAACACTCGGCAGAAAAGTTAATTTATTTAAATAATGTTAATCAACATGTAAACATAATGCGCGGCCTGAAAGGATTAAAGAATTAATTGTGAGTCTATTTTGGCTGGCAGCTGTTGCAACCGACGACAGCTGCACAGCAGTTGCCAATAAAAGATTTTTATGTATTTATTTGAGCCGCTGCGCACTTGGCGCACATTCAAATGAAGCTCTAAAGGAATATGCAGCAAAATGTTGCAGCTGTTGCAGCTGCTGAAGGTCAATGGGCTTGGCAAGCGAGCAAACTAGCGCAAAAAAGGGGTTACTTAGATTAAAAACCAAAAATCGAAAGCTAAAGTCAGCGCAGGAGCAATTGCTGTTGCCTAGACAGCTGCAGATGCAGTGAATCCCCATTCACGACTACGCCACAGCTCTGAGCCTATATGTCGCTCATAACTGTGTGTGTGTGTGTGTGTGTGTGTCCGTGTGTGTGTCTGTGTGTGTGTGTGTAATATGAGCAAATGAATTTTTAATAAAAGCGCCACATGTTGCCAATAGAAGTGCAAATACAAATGGATATATGGAAATGCTAGAGTTGCCGCTCCTGCTAGTCTGCCACACTATCCATTTAGTTTCTGCTGCTGCTGCTGCTGCTCCTGTGCCCCAGCCACATATTCATCCAGGCCGACACAACATGCAACATGCAGCGGGGCCACACACTGAAGAGCAGCCATTAGTGAATGACTTTCTATGTGCAAAAACCTCACTCACAACCAAACGAGACTCAACGACCGACCCGCCGACAGATGGCGCCACTGCCAGTGTCAGTGCATCGAGAGCCTCCCGTTGCGCGTTTTTTTTTTGGTCAAAGCCAAAGCCATGATTCCAGGTAAAAGCTCTTTGTGCTCCATTTATCTTGAGCCCAGCCTCCCTCCCCTGCCCAGCTTTGACTCTTTGCTCCTGGGCACAAAGACTGCATGTGGAGCAACAAACAACACAAAGCATTAAATGACATTATAATGAATGAGTTATGAATTAAACAAATTAAAACAATTGCGCTTACAAAGTTTTTTAATAAATAGCAAACTTTGTTGTTGTTGCAAGCGCAACAGCCAACTAAAGTGCAACAGCCACAACACACAGAAAAGTTAGGCGCAACTGGATGCCAGGCTACAATCAGATCAGTGTGGTTGCCATACGGACAGCAATTTGAAATTAATTTACTTGTCCAGCAGTCGTGTCACTCAATGAATAAAGGAATACCTGTGGCTACAGATGCAGCTCTAGCTGCAGCACTTTATATAAAACAATAGCAGCAGCAACAATTTAATATTGGCTAGGTGTAAGCACAAAAAAAAAATGTTAGACAAAGCTACGACATCAGCATAAAGAGAACGCAAATATTTTCTGTGATTTGGTCAAGTCAAGTGAATTTGCTGAGTGTGCCTTGCCTGGTGCTGCCAAATGAAGTGGAAGCAAGGAATTTCACACAATTGTGCACTGACCAAATGGCTAACACCCACACCCACACACACACACACATAGAGAGAGCTGTGATTGTAGCTGCGCCGCTGGAATGAGCAAATAAGCCAACAAATAAACAGGCAAACAAATAAATAGACAAAAGCGCAGAGCAAAGCACAAATAACAACGCAAAATCGAGTGCATATATATGCTATAGATATAGCTAAAGAGCTATACCGATTGAGCACATTCCTTGAAGAATTTTAACTCGAAAATCACATAAAGCAAGCGCATGTGTCTGTCCTTTGAGTTTATTTGTGCGTTTCCCAGGACAAACTCGTTAGTTTAGCCATTGTAGTTGTAATGCGAAGAGACAGGCCGCCGCTGCCGCCGCTGCCACGTTGCTCGTGTGGCAGCATCAAAAACCCACTTCATTATTACGCTCGATTGTGCACGTGTTGCTGTTGTTGCCACACAATGGGGGCGCCACATAAAGTACCTACGAGTGTGTAGCACACACACACGTTACAACAATTGAACAAATGGCCAACATTTCATTTGTTGTGCTTTTTTGCATTCTCTTTTCACACTTGTGCCCCACACACGGCAGAGAAAACAAAAGCGAATGACCCACCAAGCAAACCACAATAACAACCACACACACAGTGTTCTAAAAGCGCACCGCACAGCTTTGGGCACAACTCGCTTTAACCCTCAACTGATGCGCTAAGCTGCTGCTCCATTCGATTAGTTTGAGCTGCCTTTAAGTTCAATTCAAGACTTGAGCGTCTTAATTATTAATCTTTGCTTTAATAAATGCATTCGTTGATGAACTCACGTACGAAATTGAGCTTAGTAAAGTGCAAGCGACTAAACTGAAAACTAACTTTCTATAAAACGCAAATAAGCAACTAAATTCATTTGCACATTTCTTACGAACGATTTGATTTTAGAGTTTAAGTGTTAACGCGGCTTAAACGAATTTAATTCCAAATATTTAGCTAGATAAATTTCTGCAAGTGTAGACAGTGTCTACTCGCTTGAACGGACACGTGGCCAGCGCACCAAAATCTAGTCCCCAATTGGGAGCCGAACCAGCCGCAGCCACAGGTCAAACTAGAGATGATGCTGCTGCTGCTGCTGCTGCTGCTGCTGCTGCTGCTGCAATTACGTATGTGTCTGTGTCTATGTGTGTGTGTGTGTGTTACATTGCCACCCACAGCAACCGCTAGAATTCGCGCAGGACGAGCAGCAGACCACAACTTTAGCTGTCTGTCAAATATGCTAGAGAAATATTTCAAATTGTGGCTAGCTGGCTGGCTAAAAATTGAACATAGCAGACAACAATGGGCATCACCATCACCTGTGTGGCATGCAACACTGCTGGGGAAATGTGACTGGGAGCACACACACACAGAGCTGTGGACTGCGGCCTTTAAAATGGCCGGGCCGAGCCGAGCCGAGCCGAATAGCTTGGCTATTCAAGTAGCATTCATTTTATTTATTTATTTGGTATTCAAAGCGCAGCTCGTTTGCCACTTGCCACTTGCCACATGCCACATGCCCGCATACCGCAACTCACACACTACAAGAATTTTCATTATTTGCACCTTTTGTGTCATTTACAAAGCAACAACAAAAAGCATTCAAAAAAAATCTACAACTCTCGCTCTCTCTCACTCTCTCTCTATTTTAAATTATTCATTTTGTACATTTTGTGGGTCATCAGTTTTTAGGCCGGCTTGTTGTTTAGTTGTATATTAAGCATACGCAGCATTGTGCAGCATAATTAATTCTATGCTAAGCCTTAAATGCATTATAATAGTTTAAAATAAGCAATTTATTGATGTTTACACACTCTTACATGTGCTGATAGCCACAAGTCTTGCCTTTAATTTGCTTAAGTGACCGCACTAAAGGATTTTCGGTTTGAAAACGCATTGAAGCGCAGCTTCGACATGAAAGCAACAAAACTAAAGCATAAAACATGAAAAATATTAATAAATTTGATACTCACAGGCAAACAAAGCCGCAAGACAAGAAATGTGTGTGTGTGTGTGTGTGTGTGTGTGTGTGTTTCATATATATAATATATATATTTGAATTTCATTTGGTTTCTAGTTTGGCGCTTGGCGCAAAGAAGAAAAATGTGCAAGTAAAAATCAATTTAAAGTCAAAATTAGATTTTCAAAATCAACAACACAAGGCAAACACACACACACACACACACACACACACACACACAGACACACATGCCAAACAACATTAGTGAGAGTCATGAGCATTCTTACAACCAGCAGAGCCCCCTATCCCAATCCCAATACCAATCCCAATCTCCACCTCGCCTGCTGCTCTGTCTATGTTTCGCCTGTTTTCTTAACCCTCTGCCATGTTACCCACACGCAAAGTTTAAATATGAGTTTGGAAAAAAGTTTTGTGAGGCGTAAATATTTTGTGGCAAAACGGCTGGAATCCTGACGCTGACGCTGACGCTCGAGCTGATGCTGCTGGCATCTTTGCCTGCTGCCTTTTTATCCTTTCCGCGAGCGGGCCAACACACACACACACACACACGCACACACACATTTAGGCAACGCACGAAAAACTGCCGACCCAGTGTTTGATTTATGCCGGTTGAATTTTAAAATTCTCTTCTTCGCCCCAGCAGCAGCAGCAGCAGCAACAACAAGCATACGCCGCGTATGCCAAATCCGATTAAGTTTTCAGCGTTTTCCTTCACTTATTTATTTACTTTTTTTTTACTTTCTTTTCTTGCTGCTGCTGCTGCCGCTGCTGTTGTTGTTGTTGTGTTTTATTTTTTGTATTTTGTTACTAGCGAACTAAGAAGCCAACCCGTAGCAAAGAGTTTCACAAAAGATCAAAAACTTGTGCCATTTTGCAGCCTTAAGACAACGTCGCGTGTTCAGCTGCCTTGAGCCCAGTCCCAGGCCCAGGCGCAGCCAGTCAGGCAGCTTTGTAGAGCGCAAAAAAAAAGTGAAAGGATTCAATTTCGGTGAGTGGAAAAAAATAAAACACACACACACACACAAGAACAAAGTGAAAGAGCTTCATGCACGCCAACAACAAATCAAAGTCTTTTTTGAAGTTTTTGGCGCCTCACTGTTAAGCGTAACAGAGATTTTCAAGCAGAGTTTGTGAAGAGCAGAGAACAGAGTGCGGAGGCGGAGGCGGAGGCGGAGGCGGCAGCCCATTAAAGTATTGAGCTAATTTTCCATTGAATAAACTCGAGGCTAATAATAAGAGCACAATACAAAGGATATAAAATTAATACAAGTTTGCATTCAATATTGAGTTTTAGTTTAAATTGAAGCCACTTTCAATTTGCATAAACAAAGCTGCAGCGTCTACAAACATTTAACAAGCTCAACAATTGGTTTGGCCCACGCATTAATTTTATTGTTTAGCTGCGCTTAATCATTAATGACTTTCATCAAGTTGTCAGCACACAAATATCCTAATAGAATTCTCACCACGCCATTGACACTGCTAATGTCCCGTTCATTTCTTTTTTGTTGATTTCTTTTTGCTGATAGCTCGCTTGGAGTTGTGTGTGGCTTTGACTTGAAAAGAAAATTCAGTCAGCAGCTAATTACCGAAGAATCACTCAATGGAACTTCAAGGTGGTTTGTGTACACTGAAAGAAATGTTGCGTGTAAATTGTGCAGCATTTTTGCTATTTTATAGTAAGCACTAATACTAATTTTCTATAAGCTGCAGCTTAGCTGCTTTAAAAAGTAGTTTCGATTGCTTTATGTAGTTTTTAGCTATTTCTAGCTATTTATATGCAGCGTTTTAGCTATGAAATTCTGGCAATGTAAACAGCTAAAAGCAAAAAGCACTAACGCTAGCAGCGTTGCCATTTTAGCCTTTTGCCCGCTATATGTGGCTGTTTTCAAAAGCAAATAGCGGGATAAATTGTAAACTAGCGGGAAATATAGCCCTTTTGAAAGCTTCATGGTTTACTATGCCCAATGGTCAATTGCCTTCACAATTTAATTTTTATTTTTTTGTTACTTAAACTTTTTTTTTTACTATTTGTCATTTTGTAATTTCATTTCGAATTTCGACTTCAAATCTCAACTGTGCGACCTTTTTTTTTTTTGGTCTTTACATGAGTTTTGAAGCAAATTTTGAATCTAGCTTATTCTAGCTTCTTTTTCTCCTCAATCAAAACAGTTGGCTGCGCCCAATTTTAACGTGCGCTATGTAAAATCAGTTACGCTCGCCTATATACACAACAGTTTTGTTCAGGCTCGCGGCGTTTGCTTTGAGCCAGGCTTGCAGCAAATCCTTTTAGTGCAAGTGCTAGACAGACTAACTAAACTAGTATACGCTTTAATTTGTACTGCAATTTAAGAGAGACAAGGCAACTTTCAACATGCACAACAACATAAAATTTTAGAATAAAAAAAATTAAATTAAATGAGAAAATATATATAGATATATATAGTTGCACATTGCTTTGGTGTGCGGGCGGAAAGCGGTAAAAAAATTATTTTTGCCCAAAAGCAAAAGCTAAGGGAAATTCCCAAGTAAAAGCCATAAAGCCTCAGTCCCAGTTCACAGTTCCGCGCTAGATAAACTTTTTAAATGCCGCTACAGCGTCATGTAGTTCACAATAGCTGGGGCCAAGCAACTTAAAACTAACATAAAACCCCCAAAAGAGAAGAAGAGAGAAAGAGAAAAAAAACGAAATAGAATAGCAAGAGCAGAGCAGAAATCTTGACTCGTAGACTCGCCACGGGCCATAGATAAAGTTTTACGCTCGATTTTGCACAAGCCAAAACGCTGGAACTGCAGTCCAAGGATCTCGGACCATTGCATACACTTGATGCCCATTGATTGTGCCAAGTGGCAAGCTCGGAGTGGCTGCGACTGCTGCAGTCTCAAATGTTTTGATTGTAATTGAAAGCGGCAGGCGTAATGCAAGCAAACTAATTTGCTAATTAACTGAGCCCAAGACAAAGACAAAGACGCAACTCGAAAGCGTTGAAGACGCCACAATGCATTTAGTCTGTGTGTGTGTGTGTGTGTGTGATTTCAATAAATATTGCTATAAATGTTTTACAACTTGTTAAAACAAATTGACAGTTCCCAGTGCTTGGTTGCTGGGCCAGGGTATATGGAAACGCTTTGCTTACAAAAATCGCTGAGGTTTGCGTTTCATTTACTTTTTTTGTTTTTTTTTTGGAGGCAAATCGCAGCTCTTGAAGCACAGGCCGTCAACGCCTGGGCACAAAACCAATTGAGGTACGAAAATTGCAAGCTTTGTCTTTGAGATGAAGCCAGTGCGTAGCCAGGGCAAGGGGCAGGCCAAGGAGGCAGCAGCGAACTAAACCGAAGCAAAGCAAACCTAAAATGCCCTACGGAAATATTGATTCTTGTCTAGGCAGCGCTCCCACACTCTGAGTGAGCTCCGCTCTCGCTGCTGCTCCATTTTGCCGCCTGTCGAAAACTCGTTGGCAAAGTTTGCATTTTTCGCCAGACTTTGACTTCGACTACGTCGACGACTTCTTAACAGTTTTTCACTTGAAGTGTGTGTCATGCTAATTATAAATCGAAACTTCCGGCGACACTTTGTCAACGGCAAAAAGTTCCAACACAGCAGCCCAACCGCCAACAACTACCCACACTGAGTGAATGACTGAGAGAGAGAGAGAGCGGCAGGGCGGGCAGTCTGTGTTGCTTTTTAACACTTTGCTGCAAATTGTTGCAAGCGTTGACCAAGCGTCTGATGTCTGGCTGGTGTTAGTTGAAAGTCAATGCGGCGGCTGTTCGATTTAATTACATGCGCAACACTTTAACCGCAATATGCATAGTTTAATTATTGAAATGTTTTAAAAATCATAAAAGCTGCCAACCGCTCGCAGTCGCCGCAATCCCGAAAACCTCAATGGCCGCTGGCTGCCAACGCCCCCAAAAGCCAAAGCGCATGGACCACAGTTCGACTAAAAGCAATCAGCATCAATGCAGCTGGGGAATACCTGCCTGGACTTTGCCACAGGTATTGGGTGTGAGAAGTGCGGAGAGCGGCGAGCGGCGGGCGGCGGGCGGCTTCGTGTGGCGTGCGGCTGAGCGGAAATGTGTAGCATCAACGCTACTGAGTGACAGCAGCATGTAATTTGATTTTGTGGAACGAGCGGTCAACGACAACTCTCATTTATAGCTAACGCTTGGACAGAGCGAGCGAGCGAGCGAGCGACAGAGCTGCGAGTGCACAGCAAAAGCTAAGCGCGAATACATCAAGCAATTCAATACATATATAATATATTCTAATTAACATTGTATTTAATATTGCATTCAAGTACTTCAACATTTTGAATTGAAAATTTTTCTGCTGTGTAGCTGCATATTAAATATATATAAATTTTATAGTTCGCTGCATAATCGAGTTTAAAGTGCGTTTGGGATCAAAGCTAACGCTGGCCGACTATTGATGAATGCCTTCAATAGTTGCGGCACCCATGGGCGGGCGCCTTGCATTGTACTACAATGTGTTGTCCTTTGTTGGCAGCATTCCTGTGGTGTTCGTTTTGAGGCCACTTTATGACCAAACCGCGCAGCTGCCGCCCGCTGCTTCGCACATCGCACAGCAACCAAACCAAAGCGGCAGAGACCTTTAAGTTTTATTCCACAGCAAGTCTACCCAACTGTCTGTCTGTCTGTCTGTCTGTCTGCCTGTCCGCGAAGCAAGCAAGCGGCATCAACATTGTTGTCGTCGTCGTCGTCGCGTTCGTGCAGGAATTTGCTTTTAATTTTTTAATGACACATTTAGAGACGCGAAACGTCGCGAAACATTTTACGAATACCGCCCAGCTAAAAGCCTTAGCCACTGTCCTTGCTCGGTGTGGATTTGCGGCGTGCTAGCGCATATCAGGTAGCCAGCCAGTGGGCGTGGGGGAGTGGGCGCTGTCTAATTTCTGTAAGTGGCAAACATGGAACCGAAGACAAAGGCACGCGTCACCGCAGCCCACGGGGGACTCCTATGCCGCTTATCGTTGCAGCCAAGCATAATGGAGCGACTTTTCAGGTGTTAATCAATTAAGCAATGCTGACAGCTCGTCCCATCCCGGTCAGCTGCGCTTAAAAATGCACAAATTGCTTAAGACGCTCTCGCTCCAGCTCCACAAGCCTCAATACCCTACAATGTGCTTGGGCTTGGGCTTGATTAAAATATTTCAAAGCACACGCCGCTGGCATGCGAAATCAGAGGCAGAGCACCGACATACGTATCAGTATCGAAGGCTAGGGATGCCCTGCATGTCCCCAGGGACTTGTACATTGACCAAGCAGCAAAGGAGTATAATGTGTGTGTGTGTGTGTGTGCAAGATAAGCAAAGAAAACACTTTTAATAAAACTTCAACATGAACTAAAACCAAAAGCTCAGCACAGTGGGCATCAATTGATTGTTACGTGGATTTTCAAAACCGCATTAAATGCCAAAAATATATATGCCAAAAAAATATAAATAATTATATAATAATAAATCAATAGAAATATAATTGTAATTGTTATAATTGTAATAATTGTAATAATTGTAATAATTGTAATATTTGTAATAATTGTAATAATTGTAATAATTGTAATAATTGTAATATTTGTAATAATTGTAATAATTGTAATAATTGTAATAATTGTAATAATTGCCAAAAAATTAGAAATAATTAAAGCATTAAATTCAACAGCGACTTGCCGCTTGTTCTATCATTAATTGCACTGTAGCTCAAAAATTATGCTTTATATTTATTTGTTTCATATTTCAATACAAAGTACAACACAAATAGTTCTAAAAGAATATGCAACAAAGTAAGCAAAAAGTATCAGGCTAAAGTCTTTAAAATTAAATTATTTACAGATTTTTAAAATCAAACTCAACAACTAGCAAAGACTTTAAAATAATATAATATAATTATACAGCTACCAGCGCTTTATCATATCAGCTTCGAACCAGTGTGCAGCATATAAATACATATATATATATTTATATAGATGTGGTGCTTGCTGCTATCGTTTGCCCTTATGGCCCCAAACTATGTAACGAAAAGTGAAAACTATCGAAATGCCAAGCCAGTTTGCTGCCCAAGTGCGTCCTCATGGCTAACACACACACACACTCGCACACTTGCCCGCTCTTTGACAATGGCAATTGGTGGCAATGTTTGCCGGGTTGTCCTTTTTACAATTTTATTGCTTGTTTACGAGCTGCTTCGCATTCGCTTTTTGGTTTGGTTTGGTTTGGTTTGGTTTGCTTTGCTTTTGCCCTTGGCTTTGGCTTTAGCTTGCGTTTGCATTTGCTTTTGCGTTCGGGCTTAGCCTTTGGGTTTGGTTTTGGGGCCATAAGGCTCTTTATCACTCCAATATTATCAGCAACAACAACAGCAACAAGAACGATAACAGCAACAGCAACAGCAACAACAGCTATGAGCATTTTAGTTGCTGTTGCTTGTTCTGTGGTTAAATTGTGGTTATGCCCAGTTGGGTGGTTTGCACAAACACCAAAAACTTTTACGAGCATATAATCGAAAAAGTTTCTCCCTTTCTGCTTTTTTTTTTTTATTATATTTTTTATATATTTTTGTCCACACACATACACACACAGCTTGAGTGTTTGGGATTAGAGAGGTTGCAACCATCAATCGCAAACAAACATATATATATATATATATCTATGTACATGTATATATGGTGAGTGGCTTTGATTTGAGTTTATTGCTGGTAATTAACACAACGGGCAGAAGTGTCAGACCATATCATTGTTTTTCGGAGCTTAACAAAAAGGCAAGCTGCCATCGGTTAGATATGGAAATGACGCAGAGCAATGGCTCACAATCGTCAGGTTTAATACACTGAAAGAAAACACAAGCAACAAAGCAGAGACTAAAAGACTGAAAGCAGTGCTGCCAACTTTTGATCAGGGAAAAAAAGCTAAATCCGAGAAAGAAAAAAGCTTGAATAAATTGGAAAATTGGAGAGAAAGTGAAGCAATAATTCCTAAGTTTTTTATCCGATCGTTCTGAATTTTTCACAATCGGTCAAAAACATGACTAGGCAATTTTGTGATTTATTCCAGATTTTTAAATTTCACAAAAAACACACAAAAACATAGCCCGCAACCTTTTTTTTAGTCAATCTGCCACGCCTCCTTCTTCCTGTTACATACATTGAGCAACTTCATAATACCCATTTTCCATTTTTTACAAAAATGTCAGATTGAAAAAGCTGCCCGCTGTTTTCAAATTTTTCCCGCATTCACAGTTTCAAAAAAGCCACATATGACGGTTAAAAAGCGTCAAAACAAAACTGCTTCTATCCAAATAGTAAGCGCTTAATTCATAAGCTAAGTTATCGATCGTTAGCAACTCTGAAAAAGATCGATAAGCAAGCATATTGTGCTCTTACGAGTAAACACTTAAGTGGTCTCTGTTGCTTGCTCTTATTATCATTGCCTTGACTCTAACTATTTCTAATCAGAAACTGTTCAATTAGTACAGCTTATGAGTTTGAATGCGTTCACATTTTATCGCAGTGCATTTACACAAACTATTCTGTGTGTGTGTGTGTGTGCAGAGTGTCTCAATTACGTTTGGGATAACAACAATAGCTGTTGGCAAAGTATGCAACATAACAGGCAATTATTCCAAAATGAATTACAGCCCAACAGTCCCAGCACTCGACAGTAGAGCAGTCTAGTCAAATAATACTCGAATTTGTCGGCAGCTTTTATATTACAGGCTGAAATTCAGCTTAAATCAAATCAAATTGATGCGATTATCGAATTTCGTCATACGAAAACAAAAGCAATGGTTTAATTATGTGCATAGCTCAAATAATAAAGCAGCAGCAGCAGCAGCAGCAGTATATGCAGTTTAATTTGAGTATTAATTGTGTTTTTAAGCCAATTATACAGATAAGCCGTACACATCTAAGAAACAGCAGCAGCAGATCCAGACACAGACAGAGTAGCATGTAAGGGTTAGGAACTCAAACTTTAACAATCCTGTTAGCCGCAATGCTTTGCACACGCTATGGGATCCATTAACATAATGGATTTGTTGCATTTAAGGCTTGAATGCATTCAGAGCGGCAGCAACAACCACAACAACAACAAAATAAACCGCAAACAACTTGCACAACAAATTATTATGTTGATGATGCCGCCGCCGCAGCCGCCGCTGCTGCTGCTGCTGCTGCTGCTGCTGCTGCTGTTGTTGTTGATGAGACGGATATAATGCAACTAATTTGCAGCTAATTAACTCAAGTGGCTTTGATAATTCAACTATCAATGTACAAGTGCTTATGCGTGTGTGTGTGTGTGTGTGTGTGTAAACGCATTATGCTTGCATATTAATGTGAGAGTTGACTGCAAACATAAGCGCAGCATAAATAACGCAACAGACAGCCAAACCACTTATTTATTTATCAACAGGTTTGCAACTTTAATCTCAACTGCAATTAAATTTTATAATTTTCAACTTTAATTCGCGATAGAGTTCAAAGCAGTCAAGCTACACGTAAAAAAGTGCAGCCTTACGAAAAATGTTTCGAATTTGTGTCTATAAAATTCATTAAGCGTAATTCAAATTCAGCTTCAAAATGTATGAATCAGTTAAAAATTAAAATCTTTTAAAGCTCTAATAATTAAATAGTGCATTTGAATGCATTTTACTTAAAGAATTTGTTGATTGCTAGTCAAGTTATCGAAATTTATTATATATAAATTTATACAGCACTGGCAACTTTATTAAAAGCTTACAGACTGTATATTTATTTTTTCTCAAAATCAATATAAAATTGTGCAAATAATTTGTGTCAATAAATTTCATATATTCTTTGCATACTTGACTATAGATATTTAATAAAAATTCATATGCAGCTAGTTGCTGCTACTAAAAATACGCAAATATTTATAAATGTTTATATGCATATGTGACTATATATGCGTATGTATATTTGTTTGTGTGTGTGTGTGTGTGTGTTGCCAACTGAAATGACAAATGAGTTTTGCTTTTGCTTTGTTGCTTGTCGTTGTTGCTTCAAGTTAAGTTAAACCAACAAGAAAGTTAAACACTGACAATGAGATTTATGAGAAAGCCCACACACCCACACATATGCGCACACACACATAGACACGGACACAGACACAGACACAAACAAGCTGCGAAAGTAGCATGTCCTGCCTGGCTGCACGTATGCTGATGTGCATTAAAGCATGACTAACCTAATTCAATTGTGCTGCAGGATATGCGCCAACGTCCTGTATACATGAGAATATGTGTGTGTGTGTGTGTGTGTGTGTGTGTTGGAATCGTTTAAATAATGACTAACCCCATTGTGGCTACGCTCCCGGCCATGCCACCCTGCACTTATCCACGTAAATGTCATGTCCTTGTTTTTGGCCTGGCTTAGCTTCCGGTTATTGCAACCGTGTCCTTGCCATAAGGTCAACTGCCGAAAGTTAAAGGAGCATCTAATTGATCCTATGCCTAGTCTTGGAATTGTCAAAATTTGCTTGCGCGCAAAAGTATGCTATGAATTTATACTGATTACTTTTCTTCCGAATTTATGCCTAAATTTCAACTGAGTCTCAACTGATATTATTTATTTTTTTTTGTTTTGCTGTGCATGACAACAAATTTAGCAGACAGCTCCCCAACCGGGCAATCGCATATCCAATCCCGCTCGTAATGTTGTTGCATTATATGATAGATTTATTCCCAGCACAATTTTAACTGCTACTTTTGCCGTTTGACGCTATTTCCGATTTTCGGACAGACAACAGATTTTCTCTTCCTACTTATTACATTTTTCTACTCGTATCTTTTTTTTTTCGCTTTGCTGTTATGGTTCGTTTGCGGGTTTCTGAGCGCTTTCTTCTTGGCAGTTTACAACGTCCGCTTCAGTTTCGTCCATTGCCGATTATGTCCTTTGGGTGCTTTTGCTTTAATTTTGTGTCCCACGCTAGCCCAGCTCAGCTCTGCTCCCGCGCTCTATCACACACTTAGTTGCTTAAATTTTTGTTATATTATATACATATATATATATATATTATATATATTTTTTTTTGTTGCTTTTACCACTTTATCTACTTGCAAAATCTGTATGCAGAAAATATTTCCCATTTATACCCCACACGATGGTCTGAACAGCCTTCGATTCTTGCCCCACTCGCCAGCACCATCGCCATCGCCAGCGACGACGACCGGACGCTGAAAAACTTTTCCAAGTGAAAATGATAAACATCTTTGTGAAATTTTGTGATTTTCTTTTATGCTTCCCAGCCAGCTGACACAGTTTCCCAGCATCCAAGCATCAAGCATCAAACCCAAACCCAAACCCAAACCCAACCCAGCCGCTTACCCAATGTGGCACTGGCCACAACTGCTCGACTATTCTGCGGCTTGTTCGGTTGGCTCCTCCGTCCGAGCAGCGCTTGTAGCCATTTTCATACCCATTTGGCAGCCTCAACGCTTGTCCTGGGGATTCGTTAGTCCATTGGCCGTCGCTCCATCAATGCTTGGTGTGAAATGTAACAGCCACTTATTGTGATTGCCACGCCCCCTACTTGCACATAGCCCCGCATGCCAGCAAGTTTTTTAACAAGTTTTTCATTTGCTTGTCTCTTCGCTCTCTCTCTCTCTCTCTCTCTCTATCTCTATCTTTGTATGTGTGTGTGTGTCCCTATTTTATTGTATTCGCCTTGCAACAGACGCTTGTGCCACATGCCGCATTTATCAATCAAATTGAAATCTATTTATGTTTGCTACTTCTTTTGTTGTGTGCTTCGCTATGTGTGTGTGTGTGTGTGTGTGTGTGTGTGTGACACAATTGTAAATTAAAATAAATGAAAGGCACGCCAAAAAGCAATAAGCGCGCTTATCAAAAGTGCGACATGTGGCGAGTTGTGACAGAAGACAAGACAAGACTTGTCACACTTGTTGCCTGCCACAGGCAACAATCGATTTTATAAGGAAACAGTCTTAATCAAGTGGACTTCCAATCACAGTTACTGCTGTTTTTTAATCAAGCAGCGGTAATCGAAACGCAATGCAATTGTAATGAATATAATGCAATCTATTTAGGCACAGCCATGGCCCGATTTATATTAATAGCAGACTATTTATTTATGCGCTATATTGTTGGCTTGCTTTATTTTTTGCCGGTATTATTTGATTTGTGAGTTTGTGGCTACATTGTTTGCTCGCTTGTCTCAACAATCCACCAACCACACACACACACACATACACACCTGGCCACCTCCTCTCCTATCGCAGCGCCTATGTGCATGGCTTTCATTTGATTTTCCAAGCTGGCGCTTTCAGTTTTCATTTCTTTGTCAAACACGTTACGCAAATATTGTCACAGCTCCCACAGCGATGGCCATGCAAACAACAGTTACGATGTTACCGTTACCATTATATGGCGCTATATCGCCCAACATGCATGCCACCTTTACATACCCAACCCAAGCAACGAAAACGCAAATTTTCGACGTCGTCGTCCCCCAGCGTCAGCTCTGCCCGCAAATTTCAGCGGCCTACGCCATTTGTTTGCCCGTCTGCCCCGCCTCCCTTAGCTACAATTACATATAGATATAGGAGGAAATCAACAGTGCTATGATAAGCTAAATTCTACTCATTTTCATGAGCAGCAACAAAAAATGCAACGCGTGGCTTAACAAATTGACAAGATTAAGAGTTTTAAGTAATTAGGCTTAGCTTGAAATTTAAGCGTAAATAAATAATTTAAGCTTAATTACTGCATTATCAAAATTCAGAGAGATAGAGAGAGAGAGAGAGAGAGAGAGAGAGAAAATTTGATAGATAGAGCTCTAGCCAGAGCAAAACTCAAACGCAGGCAATTCAATTTAGCCAAACTTCTGATTTGCACTAATGTTTCCTTTTTCGACTATTTTTAAAAACTTTTGCTCAGCTGGAGCAGACATTCAATTAACATGCCATATATAACGTAACGTTGAGTTGTTTCAGTCACTGCATTTATACAGCACTCGATTATTCAACGCTTTTGCCGTTACACGCTTGCGGTAAATTATGCACATATGTATATGCAAACCACCCACCCCACCCCACCCCACGCTATGATTCAGTTCAACGTCATTGCTGCTGCTGCTGTTGCTTTTTGGGGATTCGCAGATGCATCTCATCATTTTGACGGCGAATTTACAGAATTTGTAGAGAGTTTGCGCCCCCCGCAACAAAATGTTGCTCCTACTTATTTGCCACAACGTGGTTTTTCAGCACGTTCCACATGCCCCAGACTCACCATTCATTGGCTTTTGGCGTACAGCTCTGCTCAATGGCCATTTTTTCGCTCGTTGTAGCTTTTCCTTTTTTTTCCCAACTGCCTGCCGTCTGCCTCGTCCTTACACCTGAGTTTTTGCCACAGCTGTTCATAAATTATTCCCAACGCTGCAAATTAAGCGTACGTCATCGCCTTTTAAGGGCCAAGGGGTCGCCCCACCAGAGCAAATGTTGTGCACAACTGTCCGCTGCGCTGAGCTTCTGCTCGGACACCCTGTAAAAATAAAGAGAACATAAATTAAAGTTTATTTGCATGTAAAATTGTTCATGTTTCAAACCTTGTCGATAGCATAGATTAAAGCGTATTTACAAGTCGTGCACGCCGCCATTTGCAGTTCTTGTTTTATTCTTTTTGTATGTGTATTCTTCTTTTTGTTGTGATTTCTTTTTGTTGCTGTGTCCATGTCCATTGATTTTACATGTTGTGAATAAATAATGAATGGGCATGAATGTGGTAAATTGAATATGGCGTGAAATTAGCTTAAGTAAATGGAATTAAGTGGATTTCACAGGCGACTGCGTACTTTAAGATAAGCCTGAAGTCTGAAGGCTGATTGGCTGATTGCATTTGGGGCTAAAAATGCCATTAAGCTGTTGACCTTTAACTTAAATATGTGCACTGCTTAGCTTAGCTTAAACAAGCTGACTAAATTAGTACAAATAATTCTCATATTTCTTCGCTGTAGCTTGTGCTATATACCTTAAACTTTTTGATGATGTCAAATCCAACTCCAGCACTCAATGGGCAAATCGCATTAAATTAACCTTTAACAATTTCATTTTCATTTTGAATATATTTGCTACGACTGGAATACGATTCACCTCGCCCTGTTACACTTGATCCGCTTTTGATTTGTCAAATGCTCGACATGAGACTAGACTACGGACACGGCCACAGTTACGGCTACGGCTACGGATACGGCAATGCCTTGCGTACAGCCCAACCAACTGCTTGACAGGGAGAAAAAGTAAGAAAAGAAAAAGTAAATGCAGGCAGCTTAAGAAAAAGAAAACAACAAGCAAAAGGGGTCGAACTCACAAGCTATGACACTTGGCACATACAATAAACATTTATGTGTGTCTGACTGTGTCTGTGTGTGAATCTCATAGGTGAAGACGTGTCCTTGTCAATGTGTATTTACTGTTATGCCCTAACTGAATGTATGCAGAGCTCTGAATATGTTATTCTACTGCTCTTTGTCAGTAAGCACAAGCTCTACTTGCTTCATAAGTGTATTACAGAGTCGTTGTTGTTAGGATTAGTATAAAGCATATTTGGAGCACTGTCTGGGCTTTCGGTAGGTGTGTCTTCATGGTGGGCGTTGGCACTGGATTTGACTCGTTGCTGAAATGACATTTACTGACACTGAGCGCTTGTCGCTTGGGGAGTCTTGCAATAAAAATAAAACGTTTTTCAAATAAGCGCTCGGGGAGTACAAAAAACTTGAATGCTGCTGCTGCTGCTTTAGCTTCTGCTGCTGTCTTTGACTGCATAAGATGCCACACACACACTCATAACATACAAAAATGTAGTAAATGTAAATAGATTATTGAGCTTAAATTTGACGGCGTGGTTTCGACAATTGAACTCTGACAGCTTAAATTTAACTTAATCAATGGTTGTTAATAATATTAAAGATACATACGTTCAATTTACACACATCCTTTATGTATATTACAATAATAAGTAGTTGACTTTATAAGTTTGATTGATGTTAAGCGTGTTGATACTCGCGGGTAAATAGTCTGGCAGCACAGGATAATAGTCAGCTGATCTGCTCACGTTCGATAAATTTTATTTAAGCTTATCGCGCTCAGTAAGCCAGTGTTGAAAAATCGTTTTTTTTTATTTAAAATTCCATTTGAAAGATGCACAAATACTGTATTCATTTAAGTTTTTAAAAATGTCCAAGCTAAACATATTTATATATATATATAGTTTATAGTTTAGTTTGCCTTTATAGGTTACCATTTTAAATTTCGTCAAATATATTTCAATTAAAATAATAAATATATTCACATAATGTTGTTAAATAAAATAAATAATACTAAAATAATATAATTACTATGTAGACAACTTGCTTCGGGCTCTGAATTCTTTGGCTAATAGTTGTATGCATGTTTGTAATCGTATGCATGCTTGTCATGACTGACACCATCGCCACCCAAAAACGGCCTCCTTAAAATGCTAATTATGAAAACAATTTTCACTTTATGCTAGACTCGTTGCTATGCATGCGCTTTTCCGCTTTTAACAAGTTTCTTTTGCTAATTTGTCAAACACTTTGCATAATTTGGCCTGCCAAGGCAGACAACACGTCTCCTCGCTCTCGCTCACTCTCTGTCTCTTTTACTCAGTCAGCCACTATATAGACAAACACATCTATAGAGCTTTAGCAACAGCATCCGATGTCAGTCTGCTTTATGTGCTTGCGACCTTAATGTTAATGAGACCGTTTAGCAGCGTTGGGGCTGGGAGGCAAAGATTCCAAGTTGGTTTTAAGCTGCTGCCATGATTCATGCCATCTATTCGAAGCAAAACATACGCACCAACAAATAAGTCTATCCATCTATACGTTAATACTTGCTTACACTTAATACTGAGTGCTGTAAATATTTTTATAATCTTGGAATTTAAATGCAAACAGCTTATGAATTCGGTGCAGCTTAACGCCAATTAGCTGTAATCCTTTAAAAGCCATGCAGCAGCAGCCTTTTAAGGACAATGTGCTAAAGACTAGCATAAGCTTGTGGCATGTAGCATGAGAGCTTGTTGCAGCGACCAAGCGTTTCATAATAACTTATTCCTGGAAGCGTATATTAATTAACATTTCCAAGAGTACAATGCAACTAACTGAAGGGTGGTGAGTTGAGTTATAACTGTTATTTACCTTACAGGCAAAATACGTAATAATAATTAACTAGAAAATCGACAAGCTTAATTATAAACTAAATTTAATTGCTTAATGAATAATGAAGCTATGCTTATTTTTATTCATTTTCACCTGCATGCAAAGCTAATAGGTCTCAAATTCGATGTACCCCGACTCAAATACGCACACAATTTAGCGGTATGTGGTGGTGTGTGTAAGGGGGGCCGTAAGGATATATGTACGTGTTAATGGGTCTGCGATTGCATGTGTGTGTGTGTGTGTGTGTGTGTGGCGTTTTCAACTCATAAATTTACATGCTCCTGAACATTTATTTTGTTATTAAATTAAACAAGTGCCAACTAACATGCCACATTCTCGCGCGCTCTCTCCCTCTCCCGCTCCCTCTCCTTCCCTTGGTCCTTACTCTCTGCTCATTGAGCATGCTGCTTATTTGGCTGTCGAGTCTTTTGGCCCCACAAAGTTTCTGTCTTAAATTTTTCCAAAAGCTCATTTCGCACTTGAATACAAAGTTGCCGCAACGCCAAGTGAAAGGCGTAATTGAACAGGGGCGTAGCAGACGGCGGGGGTGGAGCGACGGTAATAAGAGCGCCAGAGGTGTGAGTGAGTCCCTTTGGCGTTATTAAGCAATTTACAAGATACTTAAACAAGAATTATGTGCAACATTTTGCCAGCAAAATGAATCGCGCTGAATTTTAAAATAAACAAACTGACTTCTGACAACTTTACCGGCCCACCCCCCTGCCGCACGAAAAAGTGCGCCAGAGCTGGGGTAAGAAGATCCCTCTAGATACCTGCACAATTGTTGCTTTATACAAATACGTATGTAAATTTAAATATAAATGCCGTTTATAGCGAGTTTCAAGCACTTTCGTTAAGCTGCCAGCATAACACGGCGTATGCGTGATGTGTATTCTGTATACGCATTGCTTTTACAGCAAAACAACAACAACAAAAACAAAAGAACAACAACAAACTTTGGAAGCATGCTTTTGTCTTGCCCATTGAGCACTGTTTTGGGAATGTGATTGCAATGCTTTTGATATAAAACACTCGTTACAACAATGCGGCAAATTTTGCTCAGACAAAAGCTAAACTGGCCCAAAAGGCAAATGAAACAAAAGCAATTGCAGCGTAACTGAGCGGATTTGCACCTTGGTTGCTTTCCAGGAAACTCAAATGTGTATGACAAAGATGCATCGAAGCATTGACATTAAGTTATTATTTTTAGTCAGCGATGAATGATGTACATATATGCAAATCCCATGCACTTTGAGTTTTGTGTCGCACTTTTATCAAATGCGAATCGATGACCATTTGGATTTTAGTGTGACTAAGCTGTCCTTGTTGGCTTTTAACAAACCATCAAAACCATTAGTGCACGCGCAGCTTAAGCAATTTTTTCTGCGAATCGACGATTTGAGTGAAGAACAAAAAATGCATGAAACATAAATGTCATGCATGCATCCATTTGTGGCTAGCATGCGTGTAAATCGTAGGCTTTGTGTTAAAAGCAAAACTACAAAACAGTGAATGAAAAAAGGTTAAGATTTGTCAATTTTTTGTTTGCTTTGGACAAACTCTGCAGCTGAAGACAATAATATAGGCAATGCTTAAAAGCTTAAAATATAGCTAAATGCAATAGCAAAGTAATATGCATTTTTATTTTTAGTAGCCCACTGAATAAACTTTGCACATACATTGCGTATACGTAGTGTATACATATTAAAGTTGAGTGCACCCCTTTGACAAAGTGCAATAAAATGTGCAAATTTAATTATTTGCCAATGTGTTTCAGCGTTAAACGAAGCAAGGCTTGAAAAAGGGCTAACAAAGGTGGCTCAATACAGATAAAAAGGGCGGACGAACAAGAAGCAACACGGCAAGCTCTGATGGTCTCGCTGACTGAATAGCAGGCCATAACTCACATGAAATCTGTAAGGACGCACGCATTGTGGCGGCGGCTTATCCAGTGCGGCATTAACCCCAAAATGAACTCGGCGCGACCCGCTGCCAACCCAAGGCGCAAATCACGCGCAACATCTTTCGACTGGATAAACATTATAGCTGACTACTACTACTGCTGGCTGGCTGGCTGGCTGGCTGGCTGGCTGACTGGCTGGCAAAGAAGCCGCTACGCTTGACATGTTTGCTTATGCATAAAACGCGGCGTCGCGTCGCGCTTGCTACACTCTGTGTGAGCTGCCACTTCATGGCTGCCACCCAAGACTTGCCGCCAAGTTATCATCTCGCGTGCAGGCATTCCAGGAAGCAGCTGCTAGAAGATGCGGGTAACCGCACGCTAGACAGTTTATTACATGTCGCATTATTGTTTGCCTTTCAATTTTTATTTTAGTTTCGCTTGATTTTCGTTGCCAAAACAGCAGCGCTAAGCCAGTCACAGTCAAGAGAAAGGAATCAGCTTTTAAACAGTATTAATTATAATTTTGCAGCATTGTTACTTACATTTTCATAAGCAGACTTTAGACTTTAAACTTAATCACATCTAAATCATTTCGTTCTCTAAATACCCAAAGCTAAACACAAAAATTCCAACGACAATGGGTATCAATGCTTAAATGCTTACATTGGCAAATGCCAATAAACATTAATCGGCAATTCGATTGAAGCGAGCACAAGTCGCGTCGACTTTGTGACGCTCCCCCAAGTGCTATATAAATATAGCGAAATGTAAAATAAACAGCTCGACCTAACCTACAAATAACAAGCATGTGTGCAAGTATAAGTTGAGTCGTAGATACCCTGTATTAAATATAAATATAGGCAAAAATCACACTCGTGCTTAAAGCTTAGTTTATTTATTTATTTATATGTATAACTGTAGACTTCAGGGGAGGCAGTCTTAGCTACTGGGACTTTCGGCTAATTAAAGTTTAGTTATTTATTTTTAATTGATGTGAAATTCAAATTAATGAAATATAGTATAACTATGTTATAGCAAAGCATTTCAAAGTTTTTGCATTTTTATTTTATTTAAAATTCCGATATATCTCTGTAAAAAAACAATTTTTCTAGTATTACAAGCATATATACGAAAAGAATTAGTTTAGTTGACCATCGCGTGCTCTTTGTTAAATAAATATGTGTGCAGAAAAACAAAGGTGGAGAGCATAAAATAATAAAAACAAATAGAGAAAAAAAAGCTACGCTATTCTAGTGCGCGACTCAAAGAAGAATGCAACGCTTCAGTTGCCGCAACTCACTTGTCCATGCAATGTAAATAGACGTATTAAGTTAGTATATATACTATATATATACGCTGCAAAAATTGAAATTGAATTTTCCAAAAGGCAGTGTATGAAATTAATTAAACAAAAACAAGCGTGAAGTGCAGCTTGGGTGTCAGCTATGACACTTTGGCTGTCAACTATTAATTAATAATTAATAAATGCAAATGTAGTTACATACAACTGATTTTACACACACATACGCAAAGTTTTATATGTTGAGCTGCTTGCTATAATTAATATGCTTTGAGCGTAAGAGTATCGCATGCTAAATATATAAAAAAAAGGTAACGTTCTTCAACCAGTTGCCAGTAGTTGACAATCCAGCAACTGCACATACATACACACATACATACATACATACTTACGTCCTTCTTGGTCTCTTCAAACACGTTGCATTTTTCATTACGCCACCACGCACACAAGTGCGGCACTCTCAACTAGCAGCCAGCCAGCCAGCCAGCAGCTAGTGGCAGCTGATGGGATATGGAAGGACCTTACTTTGATCTGTGATGTAAACATTGTGTGCTTGTGTGTGTTTGCTGCAGTCAACCCAACTGGATGGCAAGTCAAAGTTAATTGTTGCATTTTACTTTAATTGCAGCAAATGCTTAAAAGCCTCTGACTCTGCACATTACGATCTGCTTATTAATGCAGAAATTCATTTCATTTATCTTAAGGTGCAGCACTGCAGCGAATTAATAAATATAAGCCATAGCCTTGAGGTTTGGTCCATAGAAATGTACAAAAGCCTGTGGATCCCATATTCAATATAATATTTATATTTGTTTTGTAGAAAAATAAACAACAACAAAATTAAACCAAAAAACATTTCAAATAATCTTATTTCTAATCGCAATTATTAAGTTACTGAGCCTTATAAATAAAAATATTCTACTAATTATTTATAATTATAAATTAATGAAAATTAAAATTAGTTACATTGTTAATGTTTGTGCATTTATTTGTTGTTTAATTCAAGCCACTGCACATAAATATATTTGCTTAGCATACATTTCAGCATAAGTATGTATGCATGTGTGTTGCATTTATTTAGTTTGCTTTTATATGTACATATGTATATATTTTATATGCATAAGAATTTTTTAATTTAACGCTCAATAAGCTGCTGGCGCGTTTTGTTTTCGTTTTCGTTTGCGTTTTGGTTTTTTATTTGCTGCTGCTGCTGCTGCTGCAGGCACAGTAAAAGAAGCAGCAGCAGCAGCAGCAGTTTGGGTGGCTGCCACGCCCACGATTTAGCTAGAAAATGCCGCCAAACTACATTTGGTTTGAATGTGCAACCGACAATGGCAAACGGCAATGGAGCATTCAGTCGGCAGTTGGCATTTGCCCCAAGGGAAGCCCATAGACAATGCCACCTAATCCAGACCCAGACCCAGACCCAGACCCAGACCATCCAGACCATCCAACCCAACCATTCACTCACACACACATACATTGGCTGACTGTGTGTGCGTGTGTGTGTGTGTGGTATTCGACCAAGATTGATGGGAATTTAAATTGAGCATTTCGTTATAAATATGCGTTTTACTGTGTTTTTGTGGCAGCGGCGCCTCCAATGGGTTTGCCTAACATCGACCGCTGGCTTCCCGATTCACGTCCACGTCCACGTCCAAAACTAAAACGCCACAAGCAGAGCGCAGTGTGCAGTGTAGTGCGGTGTGGTGTGGTACGCTGCAGCGTCAACATATGTTGCATGCAACGCACTTAACTCCACAGTCAGCAAGTCAACCGGAGAGCCAGCCGAGTCGGCAGTCTGTGAGTCGGCAGGCAGGCAGTCAACACACAACTGCTGTCATCATTCAGTTCGTCTGTCATTTAGACAAAACCGTTACTCACTTAAACACTGACAGGAATCATCAAAATTTCCCAAACATAAATGTAGACGAAATGTGAGAATTGAAATTATATTGCACAGCATACACTGCGTATGCGTGATATGTTAAATAATGCTTATGTTGCAGCCGAATTGCTTGAGCAATTAATGTTAATACAGGAAATTAGTAAATATATATATATAATAAAATTATAGGATATGCATTAGTGAAGCCAAAACTAAAGCTAAAGCTAAGCCATGTATACAATGTGTGTATGTATCATGTAAATGTTGTCGCTGACATAATGCTTCGACTGACTATGTACATATGTGTGCATGTGTGTGTTGCACATCATTCCTAAGCCACAGACGCATCACGCCTGGTACGACGCTTGTTGTTGTTGCTGAGGTTTTGGGCGCGAAGGGAGCGGAAGGTTAGTTTGCTTCTGTGGTAGCCAGAAAATAATGGGCGTTGAGGCATTGCCGCTGACATTTGTACAATTGCTGACATGGCAAATGCACACACACACACATACACATGTAAACAAAATACCAACTAAAGTGCGAAAAAGCCGAGACGAAGACCTGACAGCTTTATGTACGCACACACACAGACACACGAAAGTGCCGCACCCACATAAATGGAAATAGCAAACGAGTTAAATAAACTCCAAACAAAAACATAATTGAAAACAAATACTGTAAAGACAACAACAACAACAAATTACAACAATAATCAAAAGAAAAAACTAACTGCAACTGTCAGTTGTCAGTTGAAGACTAAAGTTAAGAATTAAAGTACTACATATATATGTATGTGTGCATTAAGAAATTTCAAATTCAAATATAAATACTTTCGTTTGTTTTTATTAGCTTTGTAACGAATACTTTTCATATACAAATACGCAAAAGCGTTTCCTCATAAAAATGCTGATCATAGCGCCTAGCAATATACATGGAATATATATGCGACTACAACATACACTTTGAGTGCGCAAGCGTAACAAAATCAAATTTAAATTTATATCACTTGCAGTTTCTTTTTCTTTTTTTTGCAATCCAAGCTGCGCTCCCCCATTCGTTTATGCCTAAACATGTAAATAAACAAAGTCTGAAGATTGCAGAACGCAGAGCGCTTGAAGCTTGAAGAAAGTGCGAATTACTGCATGTATGCTTCAGTTGTGTGGCAGGCAGCAGGTGCGGCATGTCGTGCGTGGATTACAAGTGGCGCAAGCGCATGTACCGCAAGTGGCAGGAGGAGATGCACCAGTTGCAATTGCAAACGCCGCCGATGCCAAGCTCCAAATTAAAGCAGGCGCTGCCCACCACAAGCAACCCAAGCAAATCCCTGTCAACCAAGCAGGCCTGTTCCAGTTCCAGTTTAGTAATATTAACTAACTCGACGAGCTATCAAAGCATTAGTAATTTTAAACGGCATTCAATGAATCTTCAAAAGCTTTTTCTGTCGCGTTCCACGCTCAAGCTGTTGGCCCAACGCTCGGACTTTGAGCGTCTGGTCAAGGAGTGCTTTGTGCGCGTGCAAGTTGGCACACGCCATCGCGTTGGGCAAGTCCAGAGCGTGGACAAGGGCTCACGCGCACGTACGGGCAGCGATCCGATGCTGCTACTGCGCATCGATAGGACGCCACGCGCTTATGCTCTGGGCCAGCTCTCCAACAATTACTTTGAGCCCACCGAGCTGCTTGAATGGGAATACATCTGGCAGAGCAACAACTTTCAGCTGCCCTCGGAGCAGAAGGCGGATCAGAAGCACTTGGCCATCGCGGAGGCGCAAGCGCAGCTGCTGAACAAGTCACAGGCGAAGAAGAAGACTGCTAAGGAGTCTGGGGCTGCTAAGAAGTCTGGAACTGCTAAGCAGTCTGGAACTGCTAAGCAGTCTGGAACTGCTGAGCAGTCTGGAACTGCAGGAGCAGCCGGAGCACCAACTGCAGCTACAGCTGAGGTACGCAAGTATCTGGTGGAGCCCATGGATTGTTACAAATCCTATCTGCCAGCGCCAGCACCAGGTGAGTGTGCATTGCCAAACTGCAGCCATATACAACAATTATCCTATGTCCTTGCAGCAGCAGCAGCAGCAGCAGCAACAACAGCAACCAATGCAGCTGGCGGAGAAGGCTCGAACCCAACTGCAGCATCCCTGCCTGCAGAGAAGCCCGTTGCAGCCAAAAGGAAAATCACAATTAGTGAGTACTTTGAGCGTTATGCCAAGAAGAAGTCAGCCTAACTTTTAATTAAGGCTAGCACCTGAACTGACAAATCAACAGAATATACCAATAAGTATATAAAACGCTTACATCTATTATAGTCAATTAAAGCAAACGCCAATGTAAGCAGCACAATAATTAGAATTGTTTATTAATTAGAATTAATTATTAATTAATTACTGATAGCTAGCGAGCTGCTCGCTCGTCGAACTAAAAATAATTATAAATTAATTACATAACTTTTAAGATAATGCAATTGAACTGTTATGCTTTAGATAAGAGCATTCTATTTAATAATCCATAATACAATATTCAATGCCGTGAAAACAAAACTGCTAAGTCAGACACTCAAGCTAAGACTGACCACAGTCGAGCTCTCAATTTTAATTTATACCTGCAGTCAAAAGAACACCCACACCCACCCACCACATCGTACGATGCACGACGCTGTCGTTCTGTCGTAGCAGCAGACAAGAGCGAGAGCGATCAAGCGCCAACGAACGAAAGCAATCGCTGCTCTCGCTCTACTAACAAACAGCGCTACAGATAACACAAGCTCTCTGAGCGGCTTGCGCTCTCACTTTTCGATGCTTGCACAGCTATCAATGTGTGTGTGAGGCTGGCAGGCAAACCACCAAGCGAGGCCATGGCGACGCTCTCGTTCAGTCGCAGCAGCAGAGGAGAGCGAGTGCGATCGAGAGCATACGAACGACAGCAAAAGAAAAGAAATGTTGGGCTCTCACCTTTCCATGCTTGCACTGCTATCAATGTGTGTGTGAGGATGGTTAGCCACCAATCGAGGCCACGGCGACGCTCTCGTTCAGTCGCAGCAGCAGAGGAGAGCGATCGAGAGCGCAAATGAACGAAAGCAGCGCTGCTCTCGCTAGCAAGCCACGGCCACGGCCACGACTGTTGACAGTTCAACAGTGGCGGCCGTAAAGGAAAGTCGCCTTATGCCGAAAGTTGAATAAATAATTTCAATACTTGTGCTAACCGTTTTAGTTTATAACTAAAAAAGTTAACATCACTAACTCAATTACAAGCCGAAAGTATAGAAGGAAGAATGAGGGAAGTTTACCGCTAATCCGAGGTATGTACTTTTTATACACTTTGACATTTTTATTATTATTGTTAATTTTATTAGTGCTATTGTCGTTGCTGCAAAATAATAACAAATTCTCGTGCATGTAATTATGTTAGCTTATATTGTTGGACATTATATACATGTATACCATATACATGTGTGTGGGTGGGGGTGGTGGGTGGTGGCTATGTTTTATTGCTGCATATGAATGACCGACCACACAGCAAGCCAAGCTGGTAAAAAATGTTTGCAACATTCCTCAACACAACCCAAACGAAAACTTATGAAAGATTTTATGAAAATTTTACCGCAGCTTCTAGGCAACACCCCAGGCCGGCCGCCTACTGGACCCCTTGGACTGGCTGCTCAGACTAAGCCCAAAGCATTGTGGCCACATTTTAATTAAAATAGCTGCTTTGCTTTGCGTCGTGTCCTGCGCCATTATGAAGATAGGCTTAGATAAATGCCCAGAGCTTGCCAGCAAGGAATCAATACATAGATGGGCAATTAACAAAATATTTGATAAAATTCTATATTTATTTAATTCATGTTGCAGATCTGCATGAATTGCATTGATTTGGAATTTATTGCTAGTGCTTGCCAAATATTTTACAAGTTTATATATTTAAGCAAACATCAAACTAAACAGACAAAATGAAAATTAAAGTGTGGTGAGGCTTACAACTAAACATACTACTTGCTTTGCCAAATGGAATTTGTTTTTAGTTTTTAGTTTGTTGTTGTAATTTGTAATTTGCAACTTGAAATACTTAAAAACGAAAGCTAATAGTTGAGTTTGAGAGCAAAGTCCACGTCCATTTTGACGCCTGGCTTGCGCACAATCACAGCATTGCCTTGCTGCTCCACCTCCAGCTGCTGGCTGACGCCATTGACGGTAATGGTGGCGCTCTTGGGCACAAGCTGCAGTCCCGCAATGACGACGCGCTCAATCCAAGCATTTGACTTGTATTTGGGCTTGCCAATGAAATTGTTTCTCAACTGATTCTGTTCGAACTCATAGTTCACATAGATGTGTTCACCGTCGCGATACTTATAGGATTTCTCATCGTCCAAGTAGAGCGTGCCGTCGGCTTTGCCGTGACGATCCAAGCAGACAATAAGCGTGTAGGGATCATGCAACATGAGCGGAGCAGAGCGACGCAAACGCTCCTTCTTGGGCACAATGCTGCCGCCGCGCTGCCAAACGGGTATCTGCAAAGGCAACAAGTAGAGTCCTCTAATCCAGCGTATATATCCAGACTTTAAGTACTTACCTTATATTCGGTGACGGGCACGCTGACGTAGCCAGCACGCTCCTGTCGCTCAAATGTATCCACGTCATACCAGTAGTCGCCATTCTTCTTATCATCAATGGCCGGGAAGTAGACATCAACCTTGCTGACGCCCTGCTGCATGACAGGACGCACCAGCAGACGCTGCTGCACCAGCAACTGACTGTCAATGCCAAATGCCTCCTTGTCGTGCGGGTAATGTGTGAGCATTGGGCGTATGACAGGCGCGCCCGTCTTCTCTAGCTCATAGAAGCTTGTGTACCACAAGGGCAAGTAGCTATAACGCTTAAGCAAGGCACTGCGGATAATCTGGCGCGTGCGCTCGGGGAAGAGCCACGGCTCACGACGCTTGGTGTCGATGTGCGCATGCGCACGGAAGAACGGCAAAAAGATGCCGGTTTGATACCAACGCTCCAGCAGCTCGGCCTCGGGATTGCCGAAGAAGCCGCCGACATCGGCGCCACAGAACGAGAAGCCAGCCACCGCCTCGGTCAAGCACATCTTAATCGAATGCTGCAGATGCGCCCAGTCGGCCAGATTGTCACCCGTCCAGATCGCTGCATAACGTTGCGAGCCAGCGAAATGTGAGCGCGTCAAAATAAACGGACGCTGATTGGGATCACGTTTTAGTAGACCCGCAAAGGTGCCCATAATGTGCATATGTCCATACAAGTTGTGCACATCGCGATGCTCCCAGTTGCCAAAATGCACCAAATCCTTGGGCGCCGTCACCTCAGGGCCATTAAACACAGATGGCTCGTTCATGTCATTCCAGAGCATCACATCGGCGGTGACAGTTTTAAACTTGGACAGCTCGTACTGGCTCGCGTAGTACTCACGCACAACGGGATTGAAAAAGTCTGGATAGCTGGCCGAGCCGGGCCAGCACCAGCCCTCATAGTCGTTGCCGTCACGCGTCTTTATATAGTAGCCCTGCTCCGTGCAATCATTGTGGAAGAAATACGCATTGTCACGTTTGATATGCGGGTCAATGATGACCACCAGATGGCGGCCCAAATCAGTGAGGTTCTTTACCATGGCCAGCGAGTCGGGGAACTTGAATTTATCCCAGGTAAAGTAACGTTTGCCATCGGTATACTCAATGTCCAGCCACATGGTATCCATGGGCATATTAAATTCATCAAACTTGGCCGATACGGTGGCCACATCGCGCTCGTCGTTATAATTCCAACGTGACTGATGATAAGCCAGTGCAAAGAGTTGCGGCAACTCGTGTGTACCGGTTAGTCCAGCATATTGTTTAAACACATCAATTGGCTTGGGGCCCAGCATAATAAAGGCATCCACAATGCCGGATTCGGACATGAAATGAGCCGATGGCGGCGGAGTTTTGCGTGTGCCGGAAACAAAGTTGACTAGCGAAGAGACCACATTGGTCTCTGCAGTATGAATATCCACCCATGTCTCGGCAGCATTTTGCCAGTAAACGCCCGCAGTACGTTGCGATCTGTAAATTGCAAGTTAAAGTGTAAGTGCAGGATTCAAGTGAGTTCCACTACTTACCCATGACCATAGAGCACTGGCACAGAGCCATATAAAGCCATTTTGCTGTCCACCACATATTCAAATACATCAAGATTGTACAAACGATAGGGATCGGTGCCTGAGGTGGACTTCAGCACAAAGCTATCTGCATGCTCAGGTATGCCAAAGAGTACCTCTGCGGCGGGGAATGCGAAATCTAACGCAACAGCCTCGGGACCATATGGCTTGGAGTCATGATGTGATTTGAAATTTTCTTCCCAAGCACCTGGATCTTCGTGTGTTTCAGCGGGAGGCTGTATCGCGTCCGGATTGGCATCCTGAGCTTCAGCGCCCTCTGCCCCCTCGGTCTGCACAGCTGCCTTTTGACGCAGGTGCTCAAAGTACAGCCAGTTCTTGGCATTGACCGTCACAACATGCACATCATCTTCATAAAATTCAATATGGAATGGATCACCATGTATGACAGCCTTGGAGTTGCCAGCTGTTATGGAAAGCACACCTTGACTCTCCTGCACGCGTATTTGTGTTGTGGCTGGTTTACCCTTGAGGGCATGCTCCACACGATAACGCGGACGCAGTGGATTCTTTTCATCGATCTGCAGACGGAAGGTGTTGCCCATCAACGCCTCCAGTTTAAATGTAAACTGATGATGGTTGTCCTTGTTGACCAAATCGGCGGTCAATGAGTCCGCATAGCTATTGAGTGTGCCTGGTATAATTGCATACTTGCTGCCCGTGCTCTGCACCTTGCGCGAGCGTCTGTAAAATGATGTGAATCATTAAATGCATATGTTGTATATATTATATTCATTAATAACATACTTGCAGAAGCTGCTTTGCTCACATGTCTTGAAATTATTTGGATCAACGCCAGCAGCGTAGCTGAATAGCGCTCCAATGATGAGACAAATGCCAAGCGTGAACCGCATTGTCACTGCGCCTCCTTCAGCAACCTTATGGTAATATGCAATTTTGCTATTTATATTTTATTTAGCTAAGTTCTTTACATGGAGCTGCAAAAGAGAACGGAATCAAAGTCAATAACACAATAAAATTATGTTGTTGTCAATTGTTGCTTGCTAAGAAACATAGAACAACAAAAACACTGTTGAACACGTCAGACATTTTTAGATGTCAAGATAGAGACGATGTACACAAAAAAAAAAAAAAAAAAAAAAAACGCCGACTGCAATAACCAGTGGTGGCGTAGGCTTACGCCAAACTATATTGTTATTTAGTTAAATCTGCACTCTCACGTAATTTCTGAAATGGTTATATACCGATTAAATTATAACATGCATTAGCAACACAAGAAAAGAAATTCTTATCTACCGCGAACAAACTTTGACTTTTTCAATAACAATTGTAGCTCAACAGATGCCGGATTAATTATCAAAAATGTTTACATAGTTGCAGCAAGAGCTTGAGCAATTATTATAAGCTGAATAAAATATAATTTTTATAAAATACTAACATTATTTTAGCTAACAATTATAGAACGTTGTTTTACTTACTTGAACGGCTGATGATACTTATTGTTAGTCTTGACACGATAGGCTCTTGAGCGATTGCGATAGTTTTCAACAGTGCTGTAAAACTTATTTTTCTTTTCGATAAAACAACGGCAGCGCCAAATTTAAATATTTTGTGTCATACGTTTACTAATATGTATTTGGGACTAACACGATACGTGGATACAATTTGACAATAACAAAGACATTTTTAATAGCGAATCAAATTAGTAATGGGGAATGAGCGGCGCAAGCTCATGCACTTTTCGCGATCAATAAACAAGGCATTGACCTTATTGCGCAAGTCCTCTTCGAGTAGACAACGCGTTTTGAGCAAAGATTGATGTGTAGCTTCTGCCTCCTGTAACTTATGATGCAGTGAGTCAACGGTTCCTTGTATATCCTGCACTTCCATCACCAGACGATCCTGAGCGTGGTCCCTGCATAAAAAGCACAAATTAAATTCATGAACTTAATAAAATAAATAGGGGTACTTACTTGCATAACTCCATGCCTTCGCGATGTGATCGTGCCTCGAGACGGGTTTGTGCCACTTTGAGTGGCTTAGACTTGTCTTGTATGGCCTTCTGCAGCAAGAACAAATGCTTCTCCATGTCAAACAGCTCCTGTTGGACCTTTTGCAAATGCAGTTGCACACGATTCTTGGCTGCAGCCATCTCCTGCGCTCTACGGTCAAAAGCATTGTTCGTGTTGCTCCAAAAGTCCCAAACGGATGCAGCCACCGCATTAACCACATTCTGTGCATCGCTACGCAACTGCGATAACTTGGCGCGTTCCGCCTGCGAACGTTTCACATGCTCGCTACTGGCAAGAGCCCAGGACTCCTGTGTGCTCACTGTCGGATCATATTTCTCAATGCCGCCATAATAGGTAATGCCACGACTATAGTTATTTAAGCGATGGCACATAGAGTCTATGCCCAGCGAGGACTCCTTGTCGGTAACATCTATCTCCAGCAAATGTTGTGCACCACGGCAGTCGAGCGCCTGCTTGGCAATCTTCTCGTGCAGTCCACTCAAGCGGTCACCTGATGAGCGCAAATGATTCACTTCCAGCAGCAGCGCCTTCTCCACAATATCATGCACCTTCTCCATGCCCTGACGTGCCTCGCGATGGAACAAACACTCCTGCGCAATATGCAATGGCACCTCCAAGTCCAGCATGGCCTTGCCGCACTGTCGTTGCAAATCATTAATGTCGGACATCTCGCCAATGAGCTTCTCCAACTCCGCATTAAGCTCGTTGCGCCAAAAGGTTAAGTCCGTAATGCGCTCACCCAAGCGACGACCAGCATCACGCTGACCCATCGAAGCTTTCTCATCCGTCTCACGCATCAGACGCACTGAATCATTGCGCATGCGCTCCGACATGTTGCTGTAAAAGAATTTTTTACATCAATTAAATATATAGTTAACTCAGGGCTCTCACCGATTCGTATTGGACTCGCCGTAGATGGACAAATTGTTGTTGTGCCACTCATTATTGGTGTAGCGTGTATAAAGTGCAGCACGCGCAGCATGTTGTGGATTCCGCTCAAAGCCAGTGACCAAGTTTGGAAATATCATGCCTTCCGTTTTCATGCCTTGGGGCACAAAGCACGGCTGTGTTAACTGATTGGTTACTGGCTGCTCCGGCAAGTGCTTGACCTCAATCATCTCGAAGGCCATTTTTGGACGCCACGGATGACACTGGGTCGTTTCGTATGTGGCTGCCACACGTGATGGCACCGTCGGTCCACTGATGGGCTCCATGCAGGGCGGTGCACCCGCCTGACTCCATGGCTGTAATTGGGAATACATGACGCTGGGCTTGGGGATAGATCCCGCATCACCCCCTTCGTGATCGTGCGACATAATTGCAATGCTACAATATCAAGCTACAAATGGTAGAACTCGCGAAAAGGTATAATTTGTACCACTTGAAATTTGGTAAAATAAAAAAAATTATATATAAATTATATACGAAAGCGAAAACTTTGATACGTTGTGAACAGTTCGAGATTGTGAGAATAATGAACAAAATATATGGAAAACTTAAAAGGGAACCTTTTAAAGGCCTACTAAGCAGCACAAATATTCAGTTCATATTAAATATTCAAAGTGTATTACAAAAATGTGGCCTGGCTGGGCGTTGGGTAAGTCCCAGAAAAAATTTATTTGCCAGATTGCTTTGCTTGATGAGTTGGTGCTGTTGGGTGCATGTGGTTGTGTTTCTGGTTATGCTGATGTTTAGATGATAGATGATACATATGACTCCATGAGATTGCGATGATCCTTGCGCTCGTTGTATTCGTTCATATCGGCTGTTGGCCATTTGTCCAACAGATTATCCTTAACCAGACGATGGTCAAAAATGCGATTTTCAAGGAACGAGTACTTGTGAAACTTTGTGACTTCTTGACCCTTGAGTGGTGCCATTTTATCCAAAATCTCCTTAGATTTTTTATCACTCACAATGGGCACACTGGAGCGTAGCAGTAAATTTTTAAGCGTTTCCGGTGCCTTCTGTGCGGGCTTTGTATATTTTTGTGTCAAAAAATGATCTTCACTCGCCCAGCAGAGCATTTGCTAATTATTAAATCAAGTGTTTTGTTAATAAAAAAAAGTTTTAAATGATATGTTGTAGTTGGCAGAACGACGTTTTTTGACTGAGTAACGTGTGTTGACAATTGGGTTTGTGTTCTTGCGTTTTTTATTGATTTAACTTGACTTCGTAACTTGGTAGCCGTTTCATTGTTATTTGTTATCCTTTGAGATTCCATGGAATCAATGGCAATGGCAAACAACTCTGCGAATTAGGCTTGAGTTTAATGACCTATTTAACGATTGCAAAATTTAGAGCAATCAATAATGCTAAATAGTGTAAATACACTAAATTCAGCAGCTGTTTAATTTAAGTTTTCATTTAAATATGCATTTTATACAATATCGTCAACAAGACTTGTAGAATGTGTTTAACGTCGAAATTATATATAATACGTTAGTAAATAATTTAAATTATGAATAGTTTAAATTTCGATGTGCTTGCTGCTTATCGATAGACGAAGATTAGTCTTGGTAAGCGATGGATGCAGCGCGTGTCACGCACGACATGAGGAAACGTGAATGTGTTTATTAAATTAGACAACACTTGGAAATCGAAACGCAGGCAAAATAAGTAGGCGAGCGCAAACAAAATCAAAAAAATACAAATGACTGCGAATATTATCAATTTGAAAGCATCAATTTGATTTCACGCATTGAGCAAGAAGCATTACATTTAAAGTAGAGTGCATAACCAACTCGATGCCATCATGAGCCCCAGCAAACCAAACGAGGAGGCAACACCGAACATACCAACAACAACAGCAGCGACGTCTGCCAGTGAGACGGATGCTGAAATGCTGGACATGGATACAGCAGCAGCAGCTGGCGATAGCGATGCAGCCGCTCAGGAGGCCGAAGAGCGTGCTGAGCTTCAGCAATTCATCAATGAACTACGCGAGAAGATCGGAAGCAAGCGGCAGCTGCGGGATCAGAACTGCAACTTTGAACTGCCCGGTGATGAGTATTTTGCGCGCCTCGATTCCAGCCTCAAAAAAAATACAGCATTTGTAAAAAAGCTAAAGCTCTTTACCACCACCCAACTGGATGGACTGCTGCGTGAGCTATCGGCCCTGAATCTAAGCAAATACATATCCGAAATTTGTGCAGCACTGGCCGATGCCAAGCTAAAGATGACCGATGTGCCCGCTGTGGTAATGCTAGCCTCAAAGCTCCACTGTACGTATGCGGACTTTGACGCACAGTTTTTGGAAGCGTGGCAAAAGGCGCTTAATTTCAAAGCAAATGAGAAAATAAACAATCCAAGCAAATTGCGCGTTGATCTGCGTTTATTTGCCGAACTGGTCAGTTCAGGTGTCATCCAAATGAAGCCAGGACTGGCGCAACTAGGCGTGGTGCTAGTGCAGCTAATTGCACAGGATAAAGACGATCATAGCAACTTCGCCACCATATTGTCTTTCTGCCGCCACTGTGGCGAGGAGTACGCTGGTCTTGTGCCACAAAAGATGCAACAATTGGCTGACAAATACGGGTTGGAAATACCCAAATCGGACTTTCTGAGTGCCGACAAACAGCAAAACTTGCGCAACATGCTCAAGGGTTACTTCAAGGCGCTTTGCAAGCACGTGCTATCCGAGCAGGCGGCGCTGATGAACATGACCAAGAACATTCGCCGAACAATGGAGTGCAAAGGTGAAATTAGCCAAGAAAAGCGCGAAAAATGCGAGCAGATGCAGTCAAGCTTCGACAAACTGCTCGCCTCCGCTCAAGCGCTTTCCGAGCTGCTAGGCGAGCCCCTGCCAGAGTTAACCAAGGAATCCGAGGGCTGCAATCCGGGCACTGTGATTGACAACATGCTAGATAGCGCAACTTTTGGAACGCTAGATCCGTGGGGGGATGAGGAGACGCGTGCATTTTACACTGATTTACCCGATTTGCGTCAATTCTTGCCCAACTTTTCGGCACCCAAAGTGGACCTGGAAACGCTCGAGGAGCCCAGTGAACTGACTGAGGAGGCCATTGATGCTAATATTGATGCGGAGCTGGATATGGATGATCCGCCTTCAGTGGCCAGCGATACGGCACTTGAAAAAGAACAAGAGGAACAAGCTGCTGCTGCTGCTGCTGCTACAACAACAACAAGCAATGCTGAGGCGGCAGCAGCAACGACAGCAACTGTTGCTGCTGCTGCTGCTGCGGCTGTGCCCAGTGATAAGAAAATGGGAAGCGCTCTCATGGAGCTGGGTCGTCAGCAGCAACAACAATTGCCCGCAAATCAAGCAGTAAGTTGGAGTTGCACAATCTAAATCCTATTTATTTAAATTTGTTTGTCAACAGTCGCAATCACAGACGCAGCAGCTACGCCAGCAATTTGATGTCTTCCTTTCGAATTTGTTCAACTGCGTCAACAAGGAACTCATCGACTCGGCGGCCATTGAATTTCTGCTTAACTACAATACGAAGCATCAGCGCAAGAAGCTGACGCGGACAATTTTTAGCGTGCAACGCACTCGTCTGGATATATTGCCATATTTATCGCGCTTTGTGGCAATTGTGCACATGTGCAACACAGATGTGGCAGCGGATTTGTCAGAGCTGCTGCGCAAGGAACTCAAATGGCATATACGCAAGAAGAACCAACTGAACATTGAGTCGAAGCTGAAAATCGTGCGCTTCATAGGCGAATTGGTCAAGTTTGGGCTCTTCAAGAAGTTCGATGCGCTGGGCTGCTTGAAAATGCTGCTGCGTGACTTTATGCACCACCACATAGAGATGGCCTGCGCCTTGGTGGAGGTCAGCGGCGTTTATTTGTACAATTGCCGCGATTCGCGGCTGTTGATGAACGTATTTCTGGATCAAATGCTGCGCATGAAAACAGCCACGGCCATGGATTCGCGGCATGCGGCGCAAATTGAAAGCGTTTACTATTTGGTGAAGCCGCCGGAGTCGGCCAAACGCGAAATACAACCACGACCAGCGATGCATGAATATATACGCCATCTAATCTTTGAGGAGCTCTGCAAGCAGAATGTCGAGCGTTGCATTAAAATGCTGCGACGCATCAATTGGGCAGATCCCGAAATCCACAGCTATACCATCAAGTGTCTGAGCAAGGCGTATTTGTTGCGCTTTCCGCTTATACGCTGCCTGGCCGATTTGGTCTCCGGTCTGAGCTCCTACCAGCCCCGTGCGGTGGCCATTGTCATTGACAATGTGTTCGAAGATATACGCGCCGGCCTGGAAATACATTCACCCAAAATGTCGCAACGTCGCATTGCCATGGCCAAGTATTTGGGCGAAATGTACAATTACAAGTTGGTGGAGTCTACACATATACTCAATACGCTGTATTCCATAATATCGCTGGGTGTAACATTGGATCAGCAAGTGCTCTCGCCGCTGGATCCGCCCGAAAGTCTGTTTCGTCTTAAGCTCGCCTGCATGCTCCTGGACACCTGTGCGCCCTATTTCACCAGCCAGGCCACGCGCAAAAAGTAGCTACAGCTCCCACTTCCACTGCCTGCACAATTAATTTACTCATTAAATTTTGCATTTTACAGATTGGACTATTTTCTGGTATTCTTTCAACATTATTATTGGCACAAGAAGTCGCATCCGGTGTTTAGCAAGCAGGAGAACAATTCCGATTTGTTTCCCATATTGGTGGATCATACCTATCGCGATTGTCTGGCTGGCGTGCGGCCCAAGCTGAAGCTCTACAAGAGTCTGGAGCAGGCCAAGGAAGCTATTGATCAGCTGCAAGAGAAACTGTATCCACAGCTCAAGGAGCTTGCCAATAATACGCAGGATAATAAAGACTTGGGCACCATTAGCGAAATTAGCGAGCTGGACGAAGGCGTAAGTGAATGCTCTATACCCATTAATGGCAAATACTAATATTAAATATAAATCTGCAGGTGACAGACGATGACAGCTCAAATGAGCAGCGTGAACGCCAGGCGGCTGGCTCGGAGGCGGATCAAATGAACGATTGGACTGAGTATGAAATGGAGCCGGCGCCAGCACCAGCGCCGCCGGAGAAATCCAAAGAGGACATTGAGTTCGAGCAGATGTATGAGAAAATGACAAGCGATTCGTATCAGGAGCGCTTGAAAGAACCGCCCATCAAGTCCACCAACAAGGATATACCTGTGCCCATGATGGCCCGCCTGCAAAAGAAATCCTACGAGCAGCTCAATGGCTCACAGATCTCAAAGGGCAATGCTGCTGCTGTGGCTGCAGCGATTGATGCCACCAACAGCAGCAGTAGCAGCAGTCTGCCAGCTGATGCCGCCGCCACCGCCGCTGCCACTTCCGCTGCCTGTGCGAGTGAAACTCCCTGCGCCGCTACAGAGGCGGCGAGCAAAGGCAGCGGCGCTGTGCCGTTTGTGCTGATGGTGCGCGGCAACAAGGGCGGCAAGCAGCAATTTAAATCATTTGTGGCGCCCTCCGACTCACAGCTGGCCATCAATCTGAAGGTGCAGGAGCAGAAAACGCGCGAGGAGAAGGAGAAAGTGAAGCGTTTAACGCTCAACATAACCGAACGCATCGAGGAGGAGGACTATCAGGAGTCCTTGTTGCCGCTTCAGCAGCGAAACTTTACACAGAGCTACTATCAGAAGCCCAACAAGAACAAGTTCAAACACCAGAAGGGTGCACCCGATGCTGATCTGATCTTCCACTAAGTCAAATAGTTTTTTCTACTATCCAATTGTACCTTGTGACAACGACCGACAGAGCGAGCGAGCAAGAGAGAGAGAGAGAGAGACAGACAGAGATAGAGTGAGAGCGCGAGTGCAGGAGAGAGAAAGGGAGACAAATCTCAGCAAACTGCCACGCCCATGCCCTGCACTCTCACCACCCATCTACCCACTCCTCCCCACACTTGCTTTGCATGGACTCTCTCGACCAGAGTCCAATACCTTATGCATGTATACACAGCAATTGTTTGCCCAATATTTCAAATACATACATATAAACACATTTGCATACAAAGTATATTTACTGTGGAATGTACTTAAATGTTCAAGTTGTCCATGCCCACAATTCTGGCGTCGTTTTTATTTCCTGGCGAAACATGGCGCGCATGTAAGAAAATATATATGTTAACATTTATTTTATCACCATCATGTACATAGAGCTACAAAGATTTTAATAATTCATAGAGATTATCTAACTGCGCCCCCCCCCCCAGACTTGTGTTAAGGCAACATTTGTTTGTTGTTTTTTTTTTTTTTATTCAAATAAAAACACAACTGTAATTAAACACCTTGTATTTCTCTTAATGTAAATATACTACAATACATTTTTAACGATTTTTAACTTTTAGCAAACAGATTATTCTATTTGATTATAAATTTGGGAAATTACTTACCTTGCCGAATCGTCCAGTTTTACTCAATTCAAATTACATTTTTACATTCACAATAAACGTAATTGTTTTATTTTTCATGTTAATTCTTTTAGTTTTCTCAACAAAGTCTGAAATTTTTGGCATATCTTGATCATAAATCATTTCAGTTTAATTAAGCTGATTCTCACGAGTATAACAATGTATAAAACTGTGAAATCGGACAACATTTCGCTGAGTTAGAGCTTATCAAATTTGATGTTTTATGTTGTTTTCTTTTTTTAATAACTTTGGCAAACAAATTGGTAAACCATATGTGTTCATACTAATTTGAATTGCGTTTGCCACGCCTACATAAAATGTTATAAAATCGGATAATTTATTAGATGTTATTAATAATCGGATTTTTATTAATTTCAAAATTTAAAATTATCTGATTTTTTTTTACTACCAAAGAAATTAAACAAATTTCGCTATTAAAATTTTTATATATCTTTTATTTTTACTAAAATTAGCATCAAACAGTTTATTATTATTATTTAATTTGTGTGTGTGTGTGTGTGTTTGTTTATGTGCGTTGTTTAACTGCCAATGCTGTTGTTTTTGTTTTTTTTATAAGCAATTGTTTTTTTTTCCTTGCTCACACATTTGTTAAACAGTAATCAGTACAAATTGCAATTGCTTAACTTGCTTTTCAAAAATATCTCAAGTAAATACAAATTTTAGGGCACTTTGTTTTAGTTTTCTGTTCTTTTCATTTCTTTTTTAGGCTTTTTTGCTCAGACATGTATAAAATTAACAATTACAAGCTTAAATGTTAATACGCTTAAATATTAATTATAAAGTTAGCTTTAAAATATTGTAATTATATCAAAACGTACACATAAAACAAAAAAAAATATATTTATATATATATTGGTAAAATACACAAAAAACACTTTTGACGGGCAATTAAACAAAAAGCGCGAAATACCGTGAAAAAACAATTTGAAAACTAAATTGTTTTGTTTCTTTTGCTTTTGTGGTTTACTCTTATAAAAATGGCATAAATTCAGTATTTTGCAAAGTTAAGCTAATAAATTAATTGGTATATTGCGTTGACAATTATATAAATATAAAATGAATAAGCGCTGCGCAGAAAATCAAATAAAAAAAATGTTTTAACAAAATTAAAAGTGTTGGTAGAAACACAAACGAATAGAATATGTTTTAGTTTTTAGTTTCTTTTTGTTTTTGTTTATATAAAAATCGTTCGTAGTTAGTTTAGTTGTAAGTAACAGAGGCACAAATTTTGGTGTTCTCTTTTATCTTAGAAATTTCTTTTTAGTTTATGTAAATCGATTTGTTTTGTTTGTTTGATTGATGTGCGTTGTTGTTGTTGTTGTTGCTGTTGTTGCTCTTGCTGTTGTAATTTGGCTGCTTATGAATGGAAGCTACTACTTTTTTTGTTTGTTTGGTTGTACATACATATAAAAGTCTAATATATAATGCAAGGCACAATTCATTTTGCTTGGTATACAATGTTTTAAATGGTATATAGAGTAAAAAGCATTCCACACACACATGTATAAATTGTGTATATAGTTAAATACATACATACATATGTAAATGTATTGTATAAAATTTGACTTAGAGTCGAACGCGTTTCAATGGCAGTTGACATTTTTGTTTTTGTTCAAGCATTTGTTTTGTTGTTTTTTACTTTCATTTTCTTTGAAGGGGCAACTCTGGACGCGCACAGCTGTTCAAGGGCAAGGACCAAAAGAGACGGGTTAGTTAGAGATGTTTTGGTGGTTGTTATGGATGGTATCAAAGCACAGAGAATTTAGCTAAGTATTTCCCATTCCGCTGCAATTTATTTGCCCGCGTAGATGGGATTCTTAAAGGTGGAGGTCGCCTGCTTGTAGATTGGATTCTCGCCCTGCAAAGCATAAACATAAAATAGATTAACACATTGACTTCGCTCATTTATAACAATCAATCGAACTGACCGTATCCCACTTGGCGTTCATGCGCTCCTTCTCGAAGCGTGCGAACTCTCGACGATCGTGTATGGTGGTCAGCAGCTTCCAGAGCAGCAAGATGGCCAAGCCGATGAGCACAATGGCTGCAATGACGCCCAGCACAATGCCCAGCATGAAGACTTTGGGTGGACACTCCTTCTCCTCCTGTGCGTGCACAATTAGTTCGCCCACTTCGCTATATTTGAACTTAAACTTGCAGTCGTCCTCGTCGAAGAACACGCACAGCTGCTCATCCTTGTGCTCATCGGGATTGACCTTCTCCACGCCCACGGGCACAAAGGTCGTGCAGTTCTTGGCGCAATCGTCGCCGTTCTTCAGCTCGCCCGTGTGATACATTTGACACTGCACGCAATCCTTGAGCTCATGGCAACGGCCCGAGCAGGTGGGACACTTGTCGCAATATTTGCCCGAGTAGCGACCCTCGTCGGTCGATTTGCACTTGCAGACACCGCACTCGCAGGTGCCGTGGCCGGAGCACAGTTCACCGCCATTGGGCGGCATGCAGGTGTCCTTGGACGTCTGGCAGTCGCAGCTGCTGCCTGACCAGCCGGGCTTACAGATGCAGCGGTTGCACTCGCAGGTGCCGTGATCGGGGCCCGAGCAGAGCAGATTCTTGTTGCGCTCACAGCTGAAGTTCTCGCACTCACAGTATTTGCCCGATATGATCTCCTCGGGATTCTGGCGCTTGTGACAGTCGCACTCGCCGCAAATGCAATTGCCGCGTCCATTGCACTCGGCCACGTTAGTGTTGTTGCCCTCGCGGCAGGTGGCATCATTGATCTTGCCCAGATGCACATCCGCCGTGGAGCACTCGCAGGTGTTGCCGAAGTGCATCTTGTCGCACTCACAGATGCCGCAACGGTAGGTGCCATAGTTGTTGCAGTGCTTCGAGTGCTCCTCGTAGCCAGTGGAGCCGGGATGCTCGCAGGGGCAGGAGCAGAGCATTTCGAGATCAACGACCATGCTCTCATTGATGCCCACCGGATAGATGTTGATCACCTGCTTCCAGTCGCGTGGATTTTCCGGGCACTTGGTAACCGTAATTTTGGCCGAAAATGTCACCTTGTCGCCCACCTTGAGTCCGCTGCACTTGTTTGTCTTGATCATGGGTCCATTGGTTAGACAGGATGAGTAATAGGTGATCTTTACATCATTCATGGCATTATCTTTCATTTCCACCGATGAAGAGATTTTCTGCAAGCCAAAATAAATAATTAGCAAACAATTTGAAACTTGGCGGCACATTGATTGCTGCTTGAGCGGCAGCTTACGTTGTACTCCTCGCGCACCAAATCCACCACATTGGATGAATCATTTGACAGAATGGCGCTGGACGAGCCCTCAATGTGTGAGGAGAGCTTCTGATAGACCGAATATTGGTTTTGCGTTACCGCAAAGATAATATTGATGGCATTCTGTTTGACCTTCTGGTTGATCTGAGATATGCTTGGATAATCCTGTATAATCGAGTGCGTATACAAGCCCTGGCTACTCAAATGGCACTCTCCATCGTTGGGCGTAATGACGCCGCCCAGTTTGCCATCGCCGGCATAATGGAAGCCGGCATCCGTGGAGAAGACAAGCAAGCGACGCGCCTGCTCACGCCAGCCAACCTGTTGGCGACAGGCAATGGCCTGCATGATGGCATCGAAGCCGCCCTCGGGCGCATCCAAATTACCAGAAACAGCCGCCTGCTTAACCTCGTTCTGTATGTATGTGTGTGTGTGTGTGTGAGTATAAAAATATGAACATAAGTATATTTGAGCTTGAATTTAGCCATTTGGCACACTCTTGACTCTTGATTGATCGATGACCCCCCAAGATAAGATAAGATTATAATTCTTTTTTGGCAGCAGAGTGTGCCAAATGTTGCTAAATAAGTTTTTGTAGCGGGAAGCAGAAAAAGCATGCAAAGGCATTTGTTTATGTTTATGAAGCACAAGGACAGACAAACGAACGAGGAAACAAACAAACAAACAGTTAACGTGCTAAACTAAAATCCAAACACCAGGCAACAAGCATTTAATTTAATATTAATTTTTTCATAGTTCTCGATTTGTGGTTAGTAGCATGCAAACTCTAAAAGGATTTCTCAATTGATTCATCTAGTTTTTCGGGCAGTTGACAACTTACAGAGAATCTATATGTGTCCGTGCTCAAGCCCATGATGTTACGATAGCCATAGGGAGCATCGCATTTGGGACATGGCTCCTCCAGGCTATAAATTTTGATATTTTTCGTTTTCGATATTTGTTTTAGTTTTGAAGCAAGACAAGCAACCAATTTGGATTTTGCCACAATATTTTTGTTTTTTTTTTTTTTGTTCATACACATATCAATAAATAAATATATATAAAATGGTATAGCATAAGAAAGAAAAAGAATGGAGAGAGAGAGAGAGAGAGAAAGAGTATGTTGAGTATGAGAAACACAAAATAAATTACAACATAAAAACTATAAGCTATATAAATAATAATAATACGACGACCCAACTGAGACAATTGTAATCAAAAAATGTGTTTGATGACAAAAGTTCACATAGCAGACAAACATATAATGGTAATGTAATGATATAAAAATATATATATATATATATATGGTATAGATATAAATAGTTTAGTTTAGGCTATGCCAATGGCTTTTGTGTGCCATAATAAATAATAATAGATTTAAACATATAATATTGATATATAGATAAAAGCTAATTAAAAACTAAATCCACAATGCAGATACAAATAAATACTATATAGTCAAGTGTATATAGATAGGTGGGATAAGTGGGAGTTAGCATAGACAACCAGAGCACAGAATGAAGGAATGATACGATTGCAAGCAGTACAGATACAGTTACAGATACAGATACATGTGCGTGCGTGTGTGTGTAGAAAATAACAAGAGTTGAATCTTACAGAGAAGCTTTCGGTATTATTGCTCAGTGGCATGTGATTGCGGTAACCATAGGGCGCCATGCAGTTATCGCATGGATGCTCCAGTCTATATATAGCATATATATTTAAATGGAGCACATTTGTGGTTGTGGTATTGTTGTTGTTGTTGTTGTTGTTGATGATGATTCGTTGTAATCACAATTATTTTTGTTGGCGTTAGTTTGGATTGTTTGTTTTTTTTTTGGATTGGCATAAATATAAAAAATTAGTTTTAAAAAAACGTGTCAAACAGTTAAGCAAAAATACATTAGTTTATACTTAGTTTATAATTAAATAACTTTGCTTTTGGTTTAATTAAGTAAGCCAATGAATTGTGTGAAGAAAATTTTGTTTAAACGAAATTTTGGGGCAAGGACCTGTTAGCAGTCAGTTTGAAAATTTGTCTTAAACTCCAAAATAAATAAGAGAGTTTACAAAAAGTACAAATAATTTCACATTATTCAAAGCTAAACTTAGAGCAATAACTTAGCTTAAGCTAAAGGCTACAGCAATGTGAATCATTTATGCATCAGCTGATTCATCGCCTGCTGCTATGACTTATTGTTTATACTAAATAACTTAAGCTAAATTCATAGAGCATGGAGTGCACTCACTTCTTGGGTATGGTTGAGACATAGGGCATGAGCACCTTGTCCACAAATGAGCCGAAGCCCAAACGGAAGTTCGATGTAATGCGCTTCATGGTCTCGGACAATTTATCGCCGAGTGCCGAGAGTTTCTCCTTGTCATCCTCCATGGACTTGGACAAGTCCATCAAATAGTAAAGATCAACGGGATAGTCTTGTGCTTGTGAATAGCTGAATTGCAAATTGTGTACTTCGTCTATGAAAGAATTGGTTAAACGTATTGCTTTTATAATGAAACTACGGCGTAATACTTACTGACACGTAGTTTGAGGCTAACGCGTTGTGGTTTGATTTGCACAATTTGGCCAGAGGCAGCGGCGGCGGCGGCTGCTGCGGAACTGGAGGCGCTTGCGGAGCCTGAACTGGCGCTCATACCTGAGCTCGAGCCGGAGCCGGAGCTTGAACCGTAGGCGTAGCTAGAGCCAGAGGCGCTGTACGAGCCAGAGGCAGAGCTTTGACGGGAGGCGCTGCTCTCGTATGAGCCGCCGGATGCCATTTGACCACCACCAGCCGACCAGGCAGCACCACTGCTGGCCAGCGTCAGTTCCTTGTTGACGAGTATGCGCTCCGATGTATCCGGATTCCAGATAAATGCCTCGGGGCATACGCTAGCCTTTGGCGAGTGCAGAAAACAACGTGGCCGATCACCATAGTCGGGCTTCATGCACCAGCCACAGCTCTGGGTCTGTATGCAGTCACGGCAGGTGGCTTTGTTTACGCAAGGATTCTGTTCCAATTTGGCGGGTGTTTGCAGTGATTGTGCCTGCGATTGTGTTTGTGCCTCGACACTCGTGCTCAGGACAATGATGGCCAATAGGGCGACAAGGAGCGAGGACATCTTTATCATCATTCTTGTCGCTGTTTGGGTTTTACGATGTGGTGCGGGGAAGGGTGTTGTAGCTCTCATTGCTCGCGCGCCCCCTCTTACTCTCACTCTCTATTACTTTGACTACGTTTTCCAGCCACCTGTAGATTTATGGCTATCTCTCGCTCTCTCTCTCTCTTGCACTTAACTACGCTGCTGCAGAGGCTGTGAAATTAATATAACAAAAATTATAAATAATAAAATAACAGTAGTTAGTTGACAGGCAATTAAAAAATCATTTTGTTTGTTAACGTTATTACATTCAAAATTCAAAACTGAGCATAATAATTTACAAATAAATATAGACTCATTGTCATATAAGTATGTATGCGTGTGTGTGTGTGTGGTCAGACACCTTTTGTAAGAGCATAGTAACCATCTGGTTTGCCTTATGTTTAATTATATTCATATCTTGAGATGATTGTTGTTGTTGTTGTTATTGCTGCATACAATCAGCGCTGTTTCGTATGAAAACGCGTATCTAAAATCAAATTGAATATGACTCATCCTCTCTTTAGCTGTCAGCCGTCACAAGTGAGCGTGTGTGTGTGTGTGTGTTCAAAATCAACAGCGTGGATGAGAGAGCGTTGGAGAATTGGGGGGGCCAAGAGAAGATTGTAGCTTGCAATGCAAAAAGGGACAGTGAGACAGAGTGGACAAAAATTGATTCAGCACAAAGCGTAAAGAGCGTGCGCTCTCTTAGCCTAACGGCGCTCACAGTTGGGAGCTGAACGTAAAACGTAAACAAAGAGGGTGCCGCTGTTAACAGGACAAAGACGACCCTTTATAGCAAATATCATTAAGTTGTGTGCGTGTGTGTGTGTGCTGCAGTTTTTATGAGGCAAAGCACACCTTTATTAAGTTTAGCACTCTCGCTCGCTCTTTCTCCGTCTTGACTTAGTCACTCAGCCAAACAACGCGCTGACGTCTTCCGGGCAGCAATGAATAATCAATCGCCTTACAAACTGTATTGGGGGGGGGAATTGTTAAGTGTGTTCTGCATTTGTCAAGCGAAGAGAAAGAAATTAGGGCTGAGGCACGTACTTTTTATATGCAACCCCAAAGCCTAACAATGCCTATGCACTTACACTTTTGCTTGTATATATTTTCCGGTTATTATTTATGTCTCTAAATATAACAACCCACGCGCACCGAGATCGACTCTGCAGCACAAGAAGAAAAACACGCATACGTATGCATTCAATAATTTGCATGGGCAAATAAAGAAACATATTCTTGTGAGGGGCCGACGGGCGCCCACAGCATAAGGCACACCACATAAATATATCGCATGTAAATACAGATATACAGATTTATGCTTAACCCAATACACACAACATACACATATATTTGTATATATACATCGATCGTATGCGTACAATATTATGGCCTCGCACGCCTACAACAAAAAAAAACCAATCCAAGCTAAGGCACCAACAACATCTGTGCTACATAATGTGGGCGTACGAGTTCCTCACACCAACCCAAAAAGCAGGCGAGATAAACACAGCTACGCAAACAGGCACACACAAACACACGCACATGTGTGTGTGTTTGTGTGTGTGTATGTGTTGGTGCCGAGACTAAGGCGCTAGTGTAGCTGCAGCTCCTTGCCGAACAAAGTACACACAAGCATGGCAGCGACAGCGCTGCTCGCCTGATATTGCTTTAATCAATTAACTTTTAAAGTGTTGCCACCCCAGTGAAGTATTTGTTTTTTTAATTCCCAGTTGCAGACGTTCAATTGAAATTGGAGGACATTCCACAAAGTATAGCAAACAACACACACACACACAGAAAAACCCAATAAACGCGCTAGCCCACACAAACACACACACACATATATATGTGTATGCATGTGTTTGTTGGCCGCGTAGTCATCATCGCCAAATGAAATCATCAATACGAATGACTTCCCTTTTGACCATAAATGCAGTCTTAATTTGCTCACTTTCTTACGTAATACGACTTTAATTCAAATATTTAACACACACTCTAGCATCTACTGTTTGCTATGATGCATATTTTATGCCTTTTCAATTAGTAATCGTATAAAATTTTGCCATCAGGGCGCAACATTTTTCAATGGCTGTGCTTTTATTTTGATTTCACGCACACACTTGTGGAGTTGATACTCACACACACACACACACACACAAAGATAACATACAATTGGAATTCACAAATTGCTTTGTATTTGATTGGTAAAACACTTTACACGCTTTTAGCAAGCCGAAAAGGAATGCTTAAAATATTTAACAAGCTTGCAACAACAAAAAATGTAATAAGAAAATAAATTATTACAATTTCGTTCACTGAACGTCTCCGCTTCGCAACTCGATTATCAAACAACTAAAGTGTGACCAGCGCATGCAGCTGCTAATAAAGACACCTATGGCCAAACAGATGGTTCCGATTAATCGATAGCAAGTCAAATGCAGCTCTGTTAACAGCGTACGTGCCTGCTATATTGCCGATCGAAATAAAAGCAAAAACAAAAAGTAAAACTAAAACAACAACAAACAATGTTTAAATAAAAACAGGCCATACATTGTCTTTGGTTTTGGCCGCACATAGAAACAAAGCAGAGCAGTGAAGTCATCAACAACAAATTACTGCCACACAAACAAGCAGCAAAAAACAAGATAAAGAAAGCCAAACAAAGAGAGCAAAACTATTGTGAGCTAAGGAGTGTGCCCAGTGCAAGTGCTTGAAGAAGCTGATATCGCGGGAGGTCGGCGTCCACGTCGTACCATGGACGACTATGACATTGATATCGATTTGAATTTTATGCAGCTAAGCCGGCAGCAATTGCTCCAGCACTACACTGGCGCTGTACGCCAGCTACGCCGCTTGGCTGAGGCCAACTATGGTGTGCGGCCGCTTAGCTTCGACAACTATGTAATCTTTCAGTATTTCCAGCAGCGCAATTGGCGACAGCTAAGCGAGAGTCCGAGTCCGGCACCGCTATACAATCCAACAACGCCGCTTATGGGATATCTTAAGCTGGAGGTGCTGCACCATTTGCTCGACCGTCGACGCCAAATACTCTGCTGGTTGCTCTACTTGACACTCATGTCGCTTTGCGTAGCAGCCTACCGCTATGAGGCAACAACAAATGGCGCCAACAATGGACGCATGGTGCAGTCGCTGATGTATCCGGGAATGCGCATGTGGCGGCGCATGACCATGCCGCTTATACAACGCTTCCCGCGACTCACTGAGCTCTACGACGAGTCCTGCCTTATGGGCAATCCGTTCTTTCAAGTGGAAGATCTCAGCTGCAGTCCCTGCGCACACGTCGAAAGCGTTTGGCTGGAGAGTGAGGAGTGCGCTCAATTACACGCCGATGCCTCCAATTATTCCAGTGCTGGCAATCCAGATGCAAGCAACAATGAGCTCGGCACCCTAGCTGGCTACAAGCAGCTGGCGCTGTTGCAGCACTGTCGCAAGCCGTCAGATCATATGCCTTATACGTTCCGTAGCAATCAGCAAGGTTTCGACTTAAGCGATTTTTACAACATCTACGCCAAGAACCTAAAGATATTTCAGCGTGATGCATATCGGGTGCACTCGACCAATCAAGACGTCAACAATCTCGAGGATCTCTTCGGTCAGTTCAACAGCAGTAGCGATTCATCCAACGCGCATAATCTTTGGCGTTGTAATCGCATGCTCCCCGTACGCTTGCTACGTCCAATTTTTGCTCGCCCATTGCGCCTGTCCAGCATGGGTGTGGCCTTGGAACGTTACGTTGCCATGGATACAGCCAAGGCGCCCGCCTATACGCTGCCCGAAACGGAATGCCCCAATGTCTATGTGCATCAGGCAGTCGGTACACGCTTCATCATCTTGCGCCCCACCAGTGAATGCCGTCAACGTTGCCGCACGCTCTCGCTGCGTCTTGCGCCATCCTTTGTGCGTAAGTATCATCAAGTCAAACACATCCACATGCCTTAGAGTTAATAAATGCGCTTTACTTGCAGTGAACTACAACTGGTTGTATTGGAAGCCTATTTCAGCGCCAGATCCCATAGCCGAGGGCATATCAATTAGTCTTATTGGCTCCTATTGCTAAGCGCCAGGAGTCCTCTCAACAACAAGATTGCCAAGGATTACAAGGATTTATGCATGTTACATGTCTTTGCCGCTCAGTTTTTCTTTTTGGAACTATATGTTATAACAAACAAGTAATTATAGTGAAAGTGAAAGAGAGAGACAGATAGAGTAGGAGAGCTGTGTTAACCCATTCAAAATGGCAACTCTCGTTTATTTTTCTAGTACACTAAGCCAACATCCTTGATTTTTATGTCCCTATAGTTGTTAAGTTAAGCCTAGTGCCACCGCCTCTAACTATGACTTTGATTTTATGTGTTCAGTGTTCATCAGAGCAAGAGTTTAAAAACTAACACTAACACATTTGCGACCTTAGTTTCTTGCTCTCTGATTTTTTTGTTTGTTTGTAACTAATTGCATTTATACTCGGCTCCCAAGCTCACTTCAATTTATTTTAACTTGATCATCCCCACGATTAAGTAGTATTGCAAGAATTTGGAAATACTCTCCACGAATAAGATTCCAGAAACTCGGATCGAATTTTGATGCCACTACCAAATGTTTGATTATTCTCTATGCAAAGGATAAATCTGTCACAAGTTGTGTAAATGTATAAATTGTATATACTATAAGCGTGTTTTAGTGCACGCCCTCTCCATATTTTTTAGTTTTACATTTGCTATGAACCCATGAACTCCAATAAATTAAAGCATTAATACAAAACCTCAAGTAAACAAATTGCATTCAATTTATTTTAACATTCAGCGCATCAAAGTATGAACCCGTCATTAAATCCGCCTCTGCTATTTTGAATATTTGGCACAACTTGTCGGCTATAACTTGTCCTTCTTCCAGCGTCTGCTCCGGTCGCAGGCATACTTCGAATTCCATAAAGAAACCCAAATCTGTTACTTCATCCATATGTATACGCGTCTGTTCATGTATAAATAATAGACGCCGCTTCGCCAGCACACCAAGCGTACCATTAGACTGTCGCAGGATTTTCTCCAGCACTCCAGGCTCAGCCACATCGATTTTGTTGTACTTAGACAGCTTTGGGCCAGCCACGTCGGGACGATCATAGTACACCAATTGAGAAGGCGCTGGAGCTTCCAAATAACGTAGCTTCAATCGTCCACCCCGCGGTGAGTTAAAGAATACATCGCGTTGTTTAATTATCTCGCCGTTTGTACCGGTCAGCTGCTTGGCAATCTCCACGCGGCGTGCGAATTCCTCGACACCGCCTGGTATGCTGGCTTTTATTTCCACATTTCGTTGATCGGGAGCAGCAGCAGCGTCAGACATTTTTCTTGACATTTGATTTATAAGCCTAAAGCCACGAGAATTAAGAAATGATTTGTTTATTTGCATAAATCTCAACAGCAACTATAGCAATGGAACTTTCGTGCTTTCCGACTTTCGACTAAGCTTTGTCAACAAACTCGCGGGCTTTGCGTTATCGACGATAATACAGATTGTAGGGCAGCACTGGCTTATTAATAATAATAATATGTGCACACATCTTAGTTTGGCGCTAAGCAGTACCTATTTATAAATTTGAAATCAAATGGTGCGTTAAATATTTAAAGGTTTATTTTTATATACAGTTTATTTTATATACATATATAAAATACGCAGCCATCTGTATTATCTCATCCATATTTCAATTAATTTGTATTTAATATGCTTGTTAATGTTATTTTAATTACTGTTCAATACCATGGGAGCACATTTTATAACTATACCTTATGTCCATACATACATAAATAGAAAAAGCAAAGACAAACGCGAAAATAACTGAAAACAACAAACACACTATCATGCTTAGCTTGTAGAGTCTCCTGTCAAGGCCCTGCTTCATCATGCTCTTTGATGGTAGATGGTAGTAGGTACATAGTTTGGGAACGTTAGGGGGTGTGCAGCGACAGGGGAGTCGGGCAGCAATGACGCGTTGCTTTTCTATATACAAGCGCAGCAACGTTACAAGCATTCCCGTTAACAAAAATTATAAAGGGTCTGCCCAAGTCACAGATATCAGCCCCCCACCATTAAGCTCCCATTTGTAGCTCGTCATGTAGCTCGGGTTAGGTAAACAGTGCTCGGCTGTTAGCCGAATGACTGCTATTGTCGTTATTGTTACCTATGTATGTATTTGCAAAGCCAAATTGACTTTTAATTTGCGCTTCCTCCCTACCACTAATGCTACAGCCACCTCCCCTGGCTATAGGTTTATTTAATTAGCTACAAAATTGCTTAATTTCTGATTTGTCATTAAAATTAGAATAAATTACCGGCTACATAATGGCCTAATTGCATTGTGGCTTTAATGAAAGTTTTGTTGGTTAAAGCATAAAGCCATGATATTATATTTAAGAAGGCTAGCAATAAGTACCGGGTGATCGTGATCCTTTTTATGTTAATAATAATGTTCCACACACTGCTAAACTTTTTCGAGTCAATAATAGTATAGTTTTTAATATAAAAATTGCATCAGCATATCTGCTATATATTTATGTATGTACATACATTCATAAATAAAAACATAGTTAAGTAAACAAAATGCAAGCGCGCAGAATCCAAACCCACCAAACAAATCCAAACCACTCCCTACCATGCTGTACTTTCGCCCAAGGCTACATTATCAGTCAATCTGTCGAAAGACGTGCCCGCCAACCCCCTTCTCTAAATTTCTTACTTCACCAATTGTATGTACACACACACATGCGTATGTAACGTTTGCTTGTTTTACCGTTTTCTAATTCATATTTTATTTATGTATGTAAGTTATGCTTGTATGGAGGTAATCTGTATACATATTTATGTATACATTATGCAGTTTTCTCAATTTTCTACATAGAATTTTATGCTGCCGCTGTCGCTGTCGCAGCTAGCGTACGCGTCAGCTGAGAGGCGACAGATAAATAAGCGACCTTCGCTGCAACGCGTAGTTTTGTTGTTACTCCAGCTGTTGGTCTTGCTGTTATTGTTGTTGCTGCTGCTGCTTCTGCTGTTGTTGTTAGTGGTGGTGGCAGTGGCGCTGCTGTTAGCTTAGTGTTGTTGTTGTTGTTGCTATGGCCCTCAGTTTGGTGGCCGATGCTCTGCCGATGGCACAAAATGTATTGGCCATACCAATGTACATACATACATACATATCTACATAAATATGTATGTATGTATGCATCTATATTTTTGTGCTAATACAATTTGTGTATGTATCTGTTAATATATGTTTATTATGTGTGTGTCTGCGACTTACACTCTCTCTCTCTCTCTCTCTATCGCTCTGTCTCGCTCTTTCTCTCTCTCACACTTCCGAGCTCTATGAGCTGTATATATAAACATACATATGTACATTTTTGTATGTATGTGTTTGTAACCAGCTGCGACTTAAAGTTTTTGTTATTGCTGCTGCTGCGAATTCGTTCCCACTATAAAACACACACACACACACGTACATATCTATGTATGTATGTACACATATACATACATATTTATGCGTTCGTATGTTTTATAGATACTTTTGACCTTTTTCCCATCAAGAAGACTTTGAGCTGTTGTTGTTATCGTCGCTCTCGCTGTCGCAGCAGCAAAGAGATCATTGCAGATTATATGTACATTATGTATTACATACATACACATTTGTGTACACCGATATACAAATACATACTACTATATCCAGCAAGCTTATAATAGGCATTATTTATGTACATATTTCTTTTAGAAATTCTTTATTTAAACTTTTTCAAATGTTTGTCATTATATAAATACACATACATATATATATACATGTATGTTTATATGTATATGTATGGAATCCTATGTACTTTATATATTTTTTTTACTTTGCAGCCATGCCGGCAACGCTAACCATTTATAACATTTTTTTTAATTAAAAAAATCATATCATATATGTACAAGATACATATACATACATACATACATACATATAAGCTAACGTTAAGTGTGTATTTGAAAGATACATTTCTTGAAATCGATTCTGCTGCGAATGGGGCGTTGGGTGGGGGAGGGACTTGCTTATGGTAGCGGATGCTTTGCCAAAATTTGATGGGCACAGGGTGAGTGGGTTGGGGACGGAAGCTGAGCTGCCAACAAGTGTCGCGTCCTTTATGCTCATCCCTTGTCTATTATATTTACGCCAACATAACGGTTCAACGTTCTTTTTCATTTTGATATTTTTGCTGTTTTTTTTTTCTGTTTGCATTCAACCAGTTTGAGCTAACAATTTGATTTGCACTCTCTTTTGCTCGCACTCTTGGCTACTCTTCGCGTTTTTATTTTTCTTTCACGTTTTCATTCCTTTTTTTTATGCCTTCATAATATTTTTCTTTAATCGTCGTTTTCTTCGGGGGTTTCTTTTAATCACAACAGTGGAAAGTGTACGTACATAAATAAAAAGCATATATAATAAATATATATGGAATTTCATTTGTATGTATATAAGTATGTATGTATGTATGTACATATATTACTCTTTTCTATAGGGCTTTTGAACTGTATACTTATATAAAACGTCAATTAAATGCAGTATATAATTGTATATATAATGTTCTTCAGCTATAGCTAATAAGTTTGTGAAACTCAAAACCTTTATAAGCTCAGGTAAAATAAGGTGAGTACATCAGCTCAGGTAGCTTAAATTTATACATATATGTATACATATGTATCTACATATGTATGTACATATAAATATATGCGATATTTGAAATTGCTTTAAAAATAGAATTGAATGTATTCTTTTTTTTATTATATTGTGCAATTTCATATGGCAAAAATTTAAATAATATTAAATAATATAATTCTTATTAGAGTGTTAAAGTGAAAGTAGTAAATAATTTATTTATTTATATGTATGTACATAAGCATGGCATTAAAGCCTTACTTGTCACTCACGTGAAAGTGACTCATAGCTAAATAAGCACATAAATATGTCTGTTTATATTTAAATTTATAACTGATGAATCATGATTGTCAAGAATAAAAGCGTATAAACTACAATTGCTCCAGTTCAAATGAGCAAGGGTATGCGGTCCAGTCTGCTCATTTGAACTACTATTCTATTCTCAAATGTAGTACAGTTCGGTTTGAGCCTTCGATCAGTGAATTGTTGCAACAAAAGGCAGCATCATTGAAAAATGGTGACAATTGCAAATGTATCTTATGGGTTGCTTAGTCTTTTTTTTTTTTGTGGGCAAAGCATGTTTGTCTGCTTCCCCTACTCTTAAACGCTGTAAGGGTCACCCTTTGCTTTGCGCCTGACCCCTCGCCGCCCCGCTGACGCTATCAGCAATGTTTGCCTACTCTTTCGTGCTTTATGCGGTCTCTTTTTATCCAGCATATACCGCTAATTTAAAAACATGAATTGGCAAAATAAAGAGGAACAAAAAAGAAGCAACAAATATGTATGTACATATACATAAGTATATATATATATATATATATATATATATATATGTATATATATAAAAGCGTGTATATATTTGTAAGTATAATTTTTGGATGGGTGCGCCGGCATCGCAGCCAGCGTCGACTATTGTGGAATTTTCTGCTTTTGCTAATCTTGCTGTTTTAACTATTGCTAAGGCACACACACACACACATACATATGCACACATGCTGAGGGACAGACACGCCGCCTCTGCTGCTACGCCCACTCAGCAGCTCTCACTTTGCTCTGTAGCTGGGCCACCGATCAAATTTCTGGCGTTGGCCTGCAGTCGCGTATGTATGATACCTGGTACCTGGGCCAATTGCTTGCGTATATTGAGAATTATATTTATATAATTATGTGGAAAAGCTCGCTTATCATTGCACACACGTACGTCAGCTTATTATTTTGCTTTCCAAGTCTAATCTTGGAACATGCGTAAGCAAGCATTGGTGGCACTGCTGCATGGACACTTTAGCTGCTGGCGGGCGCTGCACTTGAAGCTTTCTTTCCCTACATGTGGACTCCACATTGTGGATGCTGTGCTTTATGTCATCGGTTGTCATGCTGTTAAAGCATCTAAATGAACGCAATATTGCTGCTGCTCGACGATGCGTGGCCTGCATCAAACTGACATAACAAGAATTTCCTGCGAATGGCAGCAGCAGTTCCCCCCTGTCTAACGTCAGTGCCGAATGTAAGTGTAAGTCGCTGGCAACGTCATCAGCAGCACACGCAACGGCAACGGCAGCGTAAGCGTCAGCGTCAGCGTTGACATTGCAGACAATTTGACTGTGCTTATGAAATTTAATGAAGCCCCACATTAAGTTTCGGCCAGGCAGACATAAAGCATGCTCTCGATTTCAAGGTCATGGCACAACGCAACGAAAATACAATAGTCTGTCAATTTGACTTTGAATTTGTAACATAAATATACATACATATAATAAATTAAGTGAGTAACATATCATGTTGCTTTATTTATTTATAACAATATTTCTTGATCGCGATACTTATTAATTCGAGCAGTAGCGTATTTGAAAATAAGCAAGATTTGACTTTTTCTCTCAGTGCTTAATTTCAATGTCAACTTTTGGATAAATATCATTTTGCTTGTTTTAATACATAAATTTAACGCAATAACATTGCATTGTTATTACTTAGATAGCAATAAATACATACAAACATTGCACGTCACAGTATTTATACATATAGCCTTTCATAAATCAAAACTGATAATGTAGACCAAGTCAATCAAAAACGTTAGATGTAAATAAAAATACATAACTACACACATATACATACATATACTATGTGTGTGTAGCGCAGTGCAGCTGATAATAATGATAACATTCTTAGCAATAATTTCGTATTCAGGGTAAAACGCCATAACGATTACATGACTATACGCTTGTATTAAAAAATTGAGCACTTTAAAAACATTATTTTTGTATGTACTATATATGTACATACATAAGTAAATAAACGCGCAAGCAAATAAGCACACAAAACGCAAAGAACAAAGAGAATATAGCGCAAAGCAAAAAAGAAAAAGAGCAAAGTCTAAAAGGAAATCAACACAAAAAAAAAATAAAACAAGTTAAATTTTTACACCCAACATGCACACACAGTTAAACTAACAAATACTAAAGAAGAAATATTAGAAGTGAGAGTACGTGTGTGTGTGTGTGTGTGTGTGTGAGAGAGAGAGCGAGATTGCATGACCCGTCAGACAACCGGCCGCAGTTGCCAAAACGCCACCCACAAAGGCCCCGGGCTAGTGCAGCCGGGCGTTGTCTTAAATGAAATTATCAATCACCAAAAAAAATCTTGCTGTCCACAACGGCGGGGGCGGGGGCGTAGGCAGAGGCGGTGGCAGTGGGCGAGGGCGTTAAGCGTAGGGTATCTGACAAGCACACCATAATAAATTTATGCATGAATGTGTGTATACGTATACATTTCTCAATTATTTGCTCTCTCTCTCTCTATCTCTCTCGCACTTTCGCGCTCTTTCCTTCCATACGTCTGTTACTTACTTACAACCAACAATCGTACATACTACAATAGTCGGCCTTGCGCAACGAGCTCGCTTACTCATGCCGCTGCTGCTACTGCTGCTGCTGCCGCCGCCGCCCGCCTGCCTGCCCTACCACATCTCTCTTGCCTACACTTTAATCTCAAGAGTTGGCAGAGCCCAAAAGACTCACAGGCAGGCCCCGTTTCGTTTGTGGCAGGCACAACAAGTTACTCTGGCGGTGGTAGCAATGGCGGCCACAAAATACATACACACATACATACATACACACGTATACATACATACATATGTACATATGAATATTTAATTTAATATGTACAAATGCTCGTAGTCTTTTGCCCTCTACAATTACAATAACCCCAGAATTTAGGTTTTTATTTGGCTTCTAATTTTCTTTTTAATTTCAATAAATATTTTAATCTATACATTAATATACATATGTACATATTTAATTTATTTATTTGCATATTTATATTATTTATTTAAATATTTACATAGAAGCATGCATATTATGGCAAAGCTTGCTTATCTTTCTCGCTCTATCTTTTCCTCTCTCTCTCTCTTCTCTCTCTCTCTCTGTATATTCTCGCTATTTCCCACAAAAAAATGTTCCCATCGCCTCACCTCACACCACCCGGTTTTGTCTTCTGCCCACTTTTCGCACGCTACGCTGCTGCTGTTGTTGTTGTTTTGCTTTTTGGCGCTGTTGTTGTTGCCTTCTTTTTTCGTTAATTCATTATTGAGGCCAATTGAATTTGTGTGTTGCTCTCTGTGCTTGTATGTATGCGTACATACACACACACACACACACACGCACATATACATGCACACAAAAGTGTATGTGTGTGTGTGTGTGTGCGCGCCTAGCTAGCAGCGTGCTTAAATGAGTGACGAACTGACGGGCCGACGGCGACGACGAACGTTCGCCTTGCTTGCTTTTGCTTGGCGGCCGACTGACGAGGGCCTGGCAAGAGACTATGCAACACGTTTAAATATGCGCATCGAGACAGCCGACGGCAAACGAGTGAGCAACGAACAAGAAACAGCAACAACAACAACAACAACAACAGCAACAGCAGCAACAACAAATACATACATATGTACCAAATACATCACACACACACAAATACATACACACGCATAGCCCAAAATGACGGAACGTTGCGTGGAAGTGGAAGCAGAGACGCCAACTGCGACGCTTTCGATGATATATACACACATAGCTTTGCATGTGTGTGTGTGTGTGTGTGTTTGTGAGTGTGAGTAAGCCAATCTGTGAAAGTGTGTGCACAAGTAAATTGAAAGAAGAAGCAGCAGCTGTAAACGAACTTTGATGACGACAGCATTTCAACTATGGCTAAGTCTAACTGTATCGGCGTATATAGAGTTATGCATAGGGAAACATCACTTGCCAACTTCGACCTCACCCACCAACTCACACATTCAAATACATATGTATACATACATACATATGTATGTATGTGTATATCGCGCGTTCGCTAAAAGTTTAGCACGCTGTTCGGATTTTGTTTTTATTCTCTTTATTCATTTTTTCGCGTCTTTTTATCGTGGTCGATTGTTCTTCTTGTTGTTGTTGTTTCTTTTGCTTTGTATTGTTTTTGTTGCTTGTTTGGGTCAGCAATTCGCTGTGCCGGCTTGCTTGACATTTGCCAGCCGCTTCGTGTTCAGTACATTTGGGCATGAGAGAATTAGAGAGTTGTCGAATGTGAATGTATTTCGGTAATTAATAAAAGCAGCTTTATATAAAATATGCATGTACATATGTACGTATCTATATATCTTCAAAGAAATATATTCTAAATATTGATATGGCCTATATAAGTGAAAGCAGCGCAAGTATTTGCAACAATAGCAAAATTAGCTGCAATTTTTGATATCGTCTACATCGTTTAGCCGCATAATAAATGCATAAGCAGGGTGGCAGCACTGGCGGTTGTTTCCAAGGATATTTCTGACGTACATAGGCTCCATTGTAGAATAATTTGAGTGCTATTCTATGTAATTATAAAGTTTTGTATTCCATAAGAACTACGCAGCCGAACAAATTTGCTGGCCATTTTTCCCCTAAGAGAAGAAAGGCGCGTTAGGTGGCAAGAATAAAATATTTGCAATCCATGAAAATATATGAGAGCCAAGCTAAGTAAAGCTCGTAGTGAGCTTCGATTAATATGAACACACTAGCCATAGCCACAACATCAAATGGTAAGCAAAGATTGTTAGAATTCTAGAGAAGAATATGTACAAATTTGTATATATGTACATATGCATATATGTATATGTCTACACACACACACACACGTACACAAAATTGTTCAATTTGCATTCAATGGACCATTATCGCTGCTGCTGCTTCTGTTAGGTGGCTAACGGATGTCCGGTCTGATATCAGCCCACGGCGCGTTCGTTTATTGGGCCAAAAAGCATGAAGCAAATTTTTGGGCAAACATTCTCTTTAAGTTCGCTTAAGCTTTCAAATTTCAATGTTAAAGCTGTTGGAGTTATCAATTTCTTATTTATAAGTGGTTCTTAGTCTTTTAAGCCATATATATACATACATACATACATATATAAATATATAAATGTATGTATGTACATATGTACAAGCAGCTCAACAAACTTTCTATAGAAATGAAATCCCATATCATATTATAAGACTTTGTAAATTAATCAAGTCTTTCTTCAAGCCTCTTCTATAATAAACAGCATCGAACACTTTTAATGGTAAAAGCGGGTAACTCAGTCAAACAAATGTGTATATGTATGTATGTTTGTTTGCATGCGTGTGTGTGTGTTTATCTTTAGTAATGTTTATATAGCAAAGCATGCTCGAAACGGGGCCTCTTTTGCAGCGAATGTTCGGCTTTGCGACTCGCAACGAGTACAATGCTTATCTCTGTGCGCCGCTGTGTGATGCTTCGTGTATTATATACTTTATGTACAAAATATATACATACATATATATATATATATGCACCTTAAATGTAATATATGTATGTATATATAGATGTGTGTGTGTATGGCAGGGAAAAAACAACTGGTAATTTACAAACTGCGGGAAAGGCCCGGGGGAGAGCTGACTAATTAACAAAGTATTTTAAAATCAAAGTTTTTTATTTGCCGACGAAAATATACTTAAGAACTACATTAAAAAAGAAAAGCTGAGCTTATGTATGTATATGTTAATTCTGCGGATCTAAATGAAAGTAAGAGAGTGAGAGAGTATGAGAAAGCATCTGTATCTGTAAAAATGAATTAAATATTTTGGGAAATGCACTCAAAAGAGCGACCTTTTTTGCGCTGCGCTGTTGACGTCGCTGTCGGCGTCGCTGTTTCGCTTTTGCCTGTGCAATAGCCCAGCTAACGCCGTTGTCACTAGCGTCAGCCGGCCAGCAATAAATAAAACAAAATATATATAAAAAAAAAACAAAAAGAAACAACAAAAACACACACAAAACGCTCTCGTGCCCGCTGCTCTGTCCACCGTTCTCAGCGTCGGCAGCTGCTGTCTTGTCTGCTGCGCCGTCTGAAGCGGGGCCTTTCTCGAGTATGTATGTATATCGCGCGAATAAATGAAAACTTCTTGCATACACAGAGAGAAAGAGAGAGAGCTGGAGAGAGAGAGAGAGAGAGAGAGAGAGAAAGAATGAATGAAAGAAAGAAACAGCGAGCGAGCGAGTAAGAGTGAGAAGTTAGCGCAGGGCAAAGCAGAACACAGAGCCAGGGCCTGCGACTGGACTCGGACCAATTTTGCTGGCATGCTACACGAGCTCAGCGCGTCTATTTCTAGGCAGGGGTCGCTGGCAGAGCCGGGTGGTAGCACTACTACTGTAGTGGTGGTGGCAGGCAGGCAGGAGGTAGGGTGCGGGGTTCGGGGTGCGAGATGCGGGGCAAGCAAGCTGCTGCCAAAAATAGAGACTCCCCCGCTATACGGTCTGCTGCCCAAATACAGACATAGAAATTTATACATACATACATATACATACATATGTATATGTATTGGCAAAGTGAAGGGCAGGGACTTGTTTGACCCACGTTGCACTCATCATACATACATACCTATGTATGTATGTATGAACATATAGTGTAGGTGCATGTGTATGTGTAGAGCCGAGCCGAGTAGCGCCGAGTCAAGACTAAAGCCAGACGTCGTCGGTCTCCTTCAGCTCTGCAGCTCCAATGTGTATATATTTGAATCGCACATTGCTTAAGCTTCCCTTGCACAGTGGTCACTATATTTACATACATATATAAAATTAGATATTTGGAGAAAAAAAAAAAAAACATTTCAAATTTAGTTTTTGAACTTGGCTTAAGATACTTGTCTCAATTATCGAGATTGTACTGTACCTACATACATATGTATATAGAACCATTTGGAAGTTCCATTGCAAATTTGTTTGATTTTAATATGAATAGATGTGGAAAAAACGTGTTTACAATTAAGAATAATTCTGTTGAATTAAAAATTCGCTACAGAATATTATATGAGCTGACTGATAATTATATATAAAAACATTTATATATACAAGTATATTTCCAGGGCTTTTTTTGTGATGCACTTCTTAAATAAGACATTAAAATTGTCCCACTGTAAGAGTGCCGTTGTATACTAGCAGCTGTAACTAGTAGCTAGCAGCGTCGCTTAGCTAGTCTATGGAGAAGTGCATAAGGGGTTGCAAGGTGTGTGTTGTGCAGCAGCAGCAGCAGCCGCAGCAGCAGCAACAACAACAAAAAGAAAAATAATAACAACAACGAAAATTAAAAAAACAACACCAAAAAATCCAACAATAGCAACAAAAACAATAACAGCGGCAATAGTGACGAGGCCAACAGCAGCAATTCGGCAAAATGTTCGGTTGCATGCTCGTGTCTTTGCGTCGACGTCTGCTGCAACGACGGCAGCAGCAGCTCTACAAACATATATACATACATACATACACATGTATGTGTGTTGATGTATGTATTCTGTTTTTCTTTTTGCTTTTAGTATGTACATACAATTATTGTATGCATATATGTATAAACATATGTATATATGTATTTAGTTTATGTATTTGAAAGCATACACGCGCAAAGCTGCTGCGCTGCAAGCGTCGACGTCGCTGCTCTATGTATACACACACTTGCGAACGCGCGCGCACTCATACACATACATAATACTAATACATAGAGACCGCACACATTTTTCAGTTGACTTCGTTGAAATAATTTTCGTAACAACGATCACACTCGTTTGTGTATTGCGAAGACGGGAGGACGTCTCGTCGCTGTCCGCAGAGCAAAAAGCAGCAGCGTTTTTCTTTTTAGCGTCGTTGTCCGCCGTCGTCGTAGTAGGCGTCGCGTCGGCGGTTTATAATCAAACAAACAAAGTATACAACAAAGCAAGAAAATAAAACAAAAAGAGCAATAACAAAATAAATGAAATAATTTAGCGCAATAAAAGTCAACAAGTATACATGTGTTCATGTGAGAAAGTTTTTTTTTTTGCATATAATACACTTTTTTTCAAGTGATTTTAATGTGAACTTAAGCAAAAGCCAACTGCATTGTAAGTGTGTTTCATAAATTGCAATTTGCAAATCAAAATACAATCATAATACATATTCAAATAAATGTGTATGCGCTTTACAACTGTACAAACATACAAACATAATTGTTGTAGTGTGAGTGTGTGTGTGTGTTCAAATGCTTGCCAATTGCATGGAAAAGAAATTTGCTAAACACAAAACGGAACGACGCTAGCGCAGTCGACGTTGCCGCAGCAGAAGCAACAAAAAACACCTACTACTAAGAAAAAGTGCGCGCGAAAGAAATAGCAAGATATACAACAAAAAAAAAAACAACAACAGCAACAATAATGTAAACCCCAAAAGCAACACAACAACAACAGCAGCAGCCAAGCAGAATGAAATAATATCAACAACATAGCCGAAGCACGTTTCTCTTTGTGTGTTTGTTGTTGTTGCTGTGTATGCGTGCTATATATGGCGAGTGTGTATGTGTGTGAGTGTTTTTTGTATGTGGCCAACGGCCGGACCAGTGTTGCCATATCTGTGTCAGCGCTTAGTATGCCGATGCCGGGAAGAGAGACAACCTCAAAGAGTGTGCATGAGAGAGAGACAGAGAGAGAGAGAGAGAGAGAGTAGAAAGAACAGTGCACTGACTGTGTTGTATATTAAATTTCTTTTCTTTTTGTTTGTTGTATGTTGTATTTGGCAACATACAAGAAACAAATACAAAAAATAAATTTAACATACAACGCATATTTATTTTTTTGGCATATTTTTTTTGTTGCAGTTGATGTAAAATGAAATAAAGCTGCGCAACAAGATAAAGATAAAATAACAACGCGCAGTCGAAATCAAAAAAACAAAAAAAAAAAAACAGCGCAAAGAAAAGTGAAAAGAGAGAGCCGATCGAGAGAACAATTAGAGAGTAGTGCGTGCGATTATAGTGAGAGAGCGAGTGAGAGTCGGCGACATGTCCAGCAGCGACGATGTGCTCATCACGAGCGTCATTGACGCCAACGGGCAACCGTTGCCACTGCATGGCAATAGCCTGGGCGGCATCGCTATGCCGGTGAAGCAGGAGCGACCGGATGATGCCGAAATACGTGAACTTGCCGCCAAAATGAAGGAACAACAAAAGCAACAGGCCGCACAGCAGGCCAGCAGGCAGGCAGCCATGCATCATGCCAATGGCGTATCTGCTGTCTTGGGCCCAGGACCCGGGAGCATGCAGCCACCAATGACCAATGGTCATGGCCAGACCAACATAATGAGCTTTCTGTCGCGCCACCAAAAGCTGCCCAATGGCACAATGCAGATGGTGCCAGCGCTCACAGCAAATGGTCGTGCCAATGGCGCTATTGATAGTGAGCACAAAAAGGCCGGCAGTGGTCCCTGCGACGAGGAATCGATCAGGGGCCACTTCGGCTGGGCGCAATTCGGCAAAGTGTCCATACCCTATATATACAGACAGTCGGAGAAATATTGTTCGGTGCGTATGATTGAGCTGAAGCTGTTGGGCAAATATCTGAACTGCCTGCATCCGGATATTTACTCGAGCTGCACCTGCGTGCGCAGCTACTATATAACGGACTCGGAGGCGCGTCTCTTCATTGAGATCAACCATAAGCACTGTGATGGCGAATTCGGTCGCGATATATTCACACAAAAGGATTTGGTGGTGCGTCTAAACGACGCCTCCAAGTTCTACCAGTTCTTGGACATATGCTATCGCAAGCTGGTCTCGGGCAGCAAAACGCCCTCGGAGAAATGCGGCTTCATACGCATCAACAAGGAGTCTGTGGTGCCGTATACGGTGCGCAATAATCAGCAGGTGGTGCCGCTCTTCTACTTCGAGGGCGAAACGGAGAATCTGAAAACCAAAGCGGAGCTGCTCAATGGCTGGGACTTGGCTTATTTGAAGTTTTGCTGCAAAGTGCAGGGCATACGCAATGAGCTCTTCTCCAGTGAGAATGTCGCTGTCATCTCGCTGACCGACATCAAAAGCTATTTTCCCAATGGCACCGAATTCGAGGATTACTGGCCCAGCAAGGTGGTCGACTCTAATCTCTTGATTGGCAATCGCACCAATGTCACTACCAATGTCAACTGGACACGCCAGCCGACGGCCCCGCCGCCAAAGATTACCACCAACAGCAGCAGCAGCGTTAACAACAACAACAATAACAACAACGTTGGCAGCGGCGGCAGCGCCAATGGGGGCGGCAACAGCAGCGTACAAAAGTCACAACAACAACAGCATTCCAGCGCCGTCAGCGCTGCCGCCGCCGCACAGCAACAACATTTGATGAAACAGCGAGCAGTGGCCGCTGCAGCGGCCGCCGCCACTGCCAATGGGGTCACAAATGCCAGCAACTTCTCCCCCCAGGCCGCTGCAGCGGTATTCAACTCACAAGCAGCCGTCGCTGCCGCCGCCATGCTGCAGACAGGTGGAAACACACGCATGCTCACCCAGGCCACAGTCCAGGCATTGGCCAGCGGCAGCTGGAATAATGCCCAGCTCCATGCCCAAATGTTGGTGAGTAGTTCTATATTCTATTTCGCATGCTACATGGTGTATTACATATAAGTTGATGCCCTCCCCCCACAGCGCGCAAAACTACGAAGAAAGTGGTGATAACGAATAACGCATATGGGGGCTAATCCGAAAATATTTTTCGAAATTTATTTATTTGAATATTAATTATAAGTGATGGATTACCGATATCAAAAGTTGATTTGAATATGTATGAGATGAAATGGCAGGTCAAAGAAGAAGAAGAAGAAGAATGGCTTGAAAAATATATTTTTGCTCTTAATACATGTGTACACATTGGCTTAATGGGCCAAAGGGTGTAACAGGCAAAACAAAAATGTAACAACAATTTGTTTGTTATATATAGAAAAAAAAACTGGCAAAACACAATATACGCAAAATTGAATACGCAAATTTAATATTGTATTCAAAGCATTAAATTCTTTATAAAAACTTTTTTTGTTGTACTTCCAATGAGAAGCAAATAAATTTGACAAAGAGATTGCTTGGCATACTTTACATGGTTAACATTGTTACAAATTTATCAATGTTTGTTCATTAAGTGTTCATGGCTTAAATACTAAGTACATACATACAAATATTAAATACAATTATATAAACACAAACAGCAGAAGACTCCACAAAAATTTTGTTTGACCGGTTGCATTTCAATTCAATAAAACGAACTTGCATTTCCAAGTGAATGGCTCTTTGCTATAATTTTTGTTGTTGTTTTAATTTTGTTTTTTGTTTTGCATGCATCTCATTCTCTTTAACGCACGCTCTTATTTATTTTAAAGCCAAGAGCAGACAACAAACAGCACGCTGCTTTTTGCCAACGTGTGTGTGTGTGTGTGTGTGTGTTTGTGTGTGTGTAAACTGTCTCTGCCTCTCTTGTAGTCATTCACCAATGAACGCCGACGCATGTCATCTACTTCACTTCATGCGTGTATGCATGTGTGTGTGTGTGTGTGTGTGTGTGAAAAGAATTGATTAATGAAATGCCTTTAAGATAATATTTGTTGTTATTGTTATTGTTATGAAAACATATACATACATATGTATGGACATTTTAGGCAGTAAACCGGCAGTAAAAAGTAGCAGAGAGCTCGTTCCTTATATACATATGTATATATATATATTTTTTGCTAATAAAGTATTGAAGCAAGACTAAAAGTAATTTTAGTACATTCGCGCTTATAATTACAAATGTATATGTGTATATACATATGCTGCATTATATACACATATATACATATGTATGTGATTTTCTTTAGTTCAGCAGCAGCAGCTTCATTAACTGGGTCATGCATAGATACACGCTATGCTCTCCCTCTTGCTCTCTCTCTCTGTCTGTCTCTCTCTCTCTGCTGCTGCTGCTGTCGCTGTCTTTGGTTGTAGTTGTGGTATATGCGTGTGTGATTGTGTGTGTGTGATTGTGTGTGTGTGTGTGAGTGAGTGTGTGGCAACCTGTTGAAGCTTTTATATGTGTAGTACTTGCTTATGCGCTCACCTGCCGTACAAAAGTTTTCTAAAAACCACACTTTTCACAGTTATATTAACAGCCATACATACACACACACACGTAGCTAACATATATGTGTACTCGCACACACACACACACACACACACACACACATACACAACACTTGCATTAAGTTTTTTTTATATTTATTTTGCAATTTTCCATTTATGTGTTGTTTGTCTTTTTTTTTTTTGTAGGCACAACAAACACATGCGAATTCGAATCGAGTTGGCACATATCGCGAGCACCTGAACAACATGATGCTAAGCGGCAGCAGCCGCCAGCCGTATTCCTATAACAATCCTGCGATCTCAATGTCCTCCGTGAATAGTCACAGTGGTGGTGGTGCCAATGCGCCGCCTCCACTGGTTCGTTCGGCAGCGGGCCAGAATGCTGCCAATCACATGTAAGTATTTGCAAAAAGTTTGTTGACTTTTTTTTTCTTGACTCTTGACTTATCGATTGTACATATATGTATCATTGTTGCTATCGATAAACGTTTTGTTGTAACTGCGCTGCTGTTTCGAAATTTAAGAAGCAAATTCACACACTATTACAGTTACTATTTATAATTGATAATTTTTGCTAATTAATAATACATTATTATACTTTTACGTTGATTTTTACGTTGATTTGTCTATCAATTAAACTCATTGATTGATTGATTGATTGAGCCATCAAAAAGCAAATCAAATGCGCAGAAATTGTGTTTTTCAAATTTTGTTGTAATTCGTTTATTATGTATTTTCTTCACTCTAAATTAAGTTTGATAATTTGCCATTAGGGTGCCATATGAACAAACAAACAAAATATAAATATATACATCACTATATGCTTACATATTTGTATGTATGTATATATGTATATGTAAATGTAATATAGAAGCAATTTTTGTGTTTAATTCTCTTCTTCTATGCACCAATTGATTTTTCATCTTACTTAGTTCTAAAAAAAAAATAAAAACAATAGAAGAAAATAAAACAGAAGAAAACGGAATATCGAAATCGGCGTTTGTGCACGCATTTTATTTAATTTTAATCAAATTTCAAACTGTGTTTTGCCATTTTTAATATATACTATATAATATGTTATGGAATTATAAAAAATAATCGTAATACGCATTAATTATTTTGCTACTATTCCTTTGCCCAAAAATGAAAAACAGAAAGAAAAAAGTCACGCCACATTATTTTTTCGTAATATTTTATTCGAAGAAGAAATTTTTCAAAACAAATATTTCCATGTTTTTCTTATTGTTGTTGTAGTAAAAAAAAACCTTTCACATGACATAAATGCCTTTTTTATATACTATACACTACTATACATACCACACACAAAAAACTGCTCACAGTTAATTGTTAGAGTATGCAAATTCTACCTATATTTCATTATGAACGTCATTGCATTTTATGTTTTTCAAAATATTCACACACACAGACACACACACACACAATTACTTTAGGAATAAACTTTCAACCAACTAACTAGTCCAAGACAAAAATACTAAATCTGATTGAAATTGAATTGAATAACTAAATGGTGTACACATCACTTTTTGAAAATAAGCAAGAGTGTTTCAAATGCCACATACACTTTACATACAAACACACATATATATACACACATACATATGTACATGCTTTCATCAATTCACTTCACTGTAGTTTTTATATGTAATTATCATTTTGATTTGCATAAATTGTGTTTTTTAATTTTTGTTTATAACTTGCATGCTCTTGCTTAATACCTGGAACGCTATTGAATAACAATAATAGTATTAAATAAATAAACTATTTGTAGTAGCTATGCATAGAATTAACACGGTTGCAATAAATATTTTATACGTTATTATCAATCATATTTTGGTTATTTGCTTAATATGCTACTTTCTGGATAAATGTCTAAGAATTTGACAGACGAATCGATACGAATCGAATCGAGTCGAATCGGATCGAATCGCTGATAGAAGAACTACAACATATTTTGAAAAACATGAATACGCATTAATAAGAGCATCAAGAGCAGAACGATTACGATTAATTGTTTAAATGTATTCTTATTATTATGAAAATATATACATATACTACAACGAATATATGCATACATACATATGTACGATATGTATATACATACATATATGTACATATAAATTATTTATGGCTGTGTGTACTGACTACCCCTAATGTATTGATTTGTTTTTTTTTTTTATTGGTTTTGTTGTTGCACTTGAAATGAAATCAAAGAACCACCACGACTGTTGACTTCTACAATGACAACAACAATTACAACAACAACAACAACATGAATTACAATTATAACACCAACAACTACCACAACAACAACAATTATAACAGGAACTTTAAAAACATTGATGGCAGGTATTCTACCTATGGCAGAGACTCCTTCCGTCCAAACACCCAACAACAACCACCACTACCCTCTCGGCCCACCGAAATAAGTCGCAAACACAAGAATCCAAAAGAGAATCGTTTCAGACATTTAACCTATCCCACAACACAGTGATAGATCGAGATAACATTATATATAATGCGTGTACAAGTTGATAATTGGCAAAATTTCTAATAGTAATTACCATATATAGTAATTAAATATTAAAGAAACAAAGAACACAGATATATACGATATGAAAATAGTTATGGCAATAAATGTGATATGTTAACAATACATGCATACATGTGTGAATGTATGAACGTGACACACACACACACACACACACACACACATATACATATGTAGTAAACAATTAAACTGTGACGCTGCAACAAATAAGTTGCAATTAAATTGTTTATTTTGTTCCATCACACAAGCATTAATACACACAAACACACACACTCACATACAAATACACACACACTCACATACAAACACACACACACACGTTAACACATTTAGCGAATAATTAAGCATAATTTTGAAAAACAGATACGCTTAGGACACAACACTTAAATGGAAATAAATGTATAACAACAAAAAGCTTCAAAAAACAAACAAACATTTAGTGTTTTTATTTATGTCTACACATATAAACATGTTAGCCAACACTACGCTACACAACACTACACTGGAGCTGGGTGCCGGTGCAATTCAGATCAACAACTCATGTACACAATCTCTCTCTCTGTGTGTGTGTGTGTGTGTGTGTGTATACATTTGTATTTGTGCGTGGCATACATATGAATTTTTTTTGTGAGTGCGTCTAGCAACAAAATTTGAAAAATGCTTTAGGAACAAAACACAAAAGATTACAACAATTTTACACACAAGAAAAAAAAAAAGAAACAAAAAAAACCTTAACAAATTGAAAAAAAAACTCACAAAACTGGAAATTTTGCAGCAGATTGAAAGCAACTCATGTATTGTATATATATATAATGTTTCTAGGTCAAATATCGAGCAATCACTGGTGCAACAACAACAACAACAGACACAACAACAACAACAGCAACAACAACAACAACGACAACAGCAACACCAAAATAGCACATTTAACCATGCACAACAACACTCCCCAAACACGCATAGTCCACGTAGCCATCATGGCCATGTCCTTGCCAATAACACTCGCCATCAAATGGCCGGCGGCGGCGGCGGCAACAGTTGTTCGCCATCCCCCACCTCCTCCTCGAATGCATCCTCGAATGCATCAAGCAATGCCAATGTCAGCCTCAGCCTCAGCCAACGCCAATCTAATGCCGCTTCAAATGCTTCGGCTGTGGCCGCCGCTGTGGCTGCCAATATGCAAGCGCTCTTAAATTACAATATGCCCAACGCGAATCTGGCGTTGTGGAATCAGCTCTCCCCATCGGAGCGTTTGCTTTTCACACAGCAAATCAAGGGTGGTGGCAACATGGTGGGTGGCAGTGGCGGTGGCGCTAGGGGAGCAAGTGGTTCATCTCAGAAATCGCATAACGCCTTGGGCATTAACTATCCATCGCTGCCCATGGATACGGATCTGATAACCATGTTGGACTATAAGCAGGCAGCTGCTAACAGCAAAAGCAACAAAGCGGCCGCCTCAGCTGCTGCTGCTGCTGCTGCTGCTGGTGGTGGTGGTGGTGGTGGTGGTGGTGGTGGGGGCACCTTTACCAAGCCAATTGTGCCACCCCTAATACCAGATGAGCAGCAGCTGCTGGCACAGCAGCAGCAGCAGCTAAGTGGCAAGAAACGTAGCAGTGGTGGTGCAATAGCCGGCGGTGCTGGTGTAACCACAATACCCTTGAATTCCACGCAAGCCCTAGAGGATTTCGAAAAGAAATTCAATATGACGGCTGAAATGCGTGCCGTTATACACAAGGTGCTGGCCAATCCTGATCTCTCCACGTCCATTCAAACGAATGCCAATGCGAATGCATCACATGCCCATGCACATCCCGTGCCCTCGTATATATCGCCACCCATGTCGCCGGCCATTGGTGGTGGCGGTGGCGGTGGCGGCAATGTGACCACGTTGTCGCTAGCTTCCAATCCGAATGTTACCATAACGCCCCAATTGCCGCCGGGACATTTTTTGCACTCGCCCTCCAGCAGCTGCTCCAGCTCGAGTGCGTCCACCACAGCCGCCTCGCCAAATGGCGCTCCGAATGCTTCATTTGGTGCTGGTGGTGGCGGTGGTGGTGCATCCGCTGCTGGTGCAGCAGCGCGTCAAAAGAGCGTCATATGCTCCACCAAGTCCAATTCACTGCCACCTGCCATATTGTCGTTAGCCAATGTCGGCTCCGGCTCCAACAGTTCCTCATCCGCGAGCTTGCGGCATAGGCAGTCAATCGGCGGTTACGGGCGTCAGTCACACAGCCATCAGTTTAGTATCAATAGCCATCACTTGGATAGCAGCATAGGCAGCACAACAATCACACCCAGCACCACGCCCACTGAAGTAATCGATTTGTCTTCATCCCGAAGGTCGCTGGCGGCCTCCGCATTTCACCAGCAGCAGCAGCAGCAAGCGGCGGCCGCCGCTCAACAGCAGCAGCAGCAGCAGCAACAACAAGCGCAGCAGCAGCAGCAGCAACAGCAGGCCGCCGCCGCGGCACAGCATCAGCGAATGTCCGCCGCCCTGGCTCATCACGCCCAGCACCTGCAACAGAACGGCGCTCGGACTTCGACTAGCACCTCAAGCGCTGGCGGTGGCAGTGCCGCCAGCAACTCTTCAAGCGTAAATAGCGCCACAATGCATCTGCAGCGCCACGCGGCTCTGGCGCAGGCAGAGGCCGCCCGGGCGGCCACCGATGGGGCACAGCGGTTGTGCGTTATACCGGAGATACCAACGAGCAGCATGAACCTGCATCCCTACAAGGTGCAGCGCGTCTGCGTGGAGAAGCACTTGGTGCCGTGCATCAACATGAAGGCCTACAACGATTCCGAGCAGCTGATGACGCTAACCGAGTTTCAGAAGAAATTCTTTCCCACGGTCACACTGGAGCACTGCAAGCGGCTGATCGAGGCGCTCGGCGTGGAGCTCTACAAAGCCAATCGGTAAGTTGGCAATAGCTTAGAAAAATTCGTTAAATAAGTAACGAGTAACGAGCGCTGTATAGCAGCGAGTAGTTACTATTACTTTTCTCTTGCCTTAACATTAACTAATTTACTTTGAATGCAATTGAAAGTTTCAATTTAATAAGTTAACAACTCTACCGTAACCTTTTTTACTCAACAACCTCTTTGTTCTTGCTTCTTCTTTTTGCTGATAAAACAGGCGTCAGGTGCAAATACTTATGGAGTACGATCGTACCTACAATGAGAATATGCCGCTGGTCCAAGTGCGGGATATCATCAAGTATATGACACAGCTGACGTTCATGACTCATCAACCAGAGCAGCCACCTTCGAAACGTTCACGCACTAGCTAGGATTTAAGCTGGGGAGCACAACATTTGCCACCAACAACAATAACAACAGCACCGAGAAGAACAAGAACACCCACAATATTAACACCAATAATACTAAGAACACCACCAACAACAACAACAGCAGCAGCAGCAGCAGCAGCAGCAACACCCACATCAACAGCATCAGTTACAACAACACCCAACACACCAACAACAGAGTCAATACCAACAGTAGACAACATTACAACAATAGTGACTGCAACAAAAACAGATAAGTTTGCCAAGCAACATAAAACGATCGCACACTTGGCACCGCCATCAACAGCAACACCACCACCAACACCACAACAACAACAACAAGCAAAACAACAGAAACAACAACACGAGCAACACCAAAAGAAACTGCAGCAGCAACATCCACCAAAACAATATTCGCCACCAATAGCACACAGCAGCAGCAGCAAAACATACGAAATGTTGTACTCCCACAACCAACACCTGCCAGATCACTCAGAAATGCCACTTGCGCTTACTCGCCAGCAGTCGCAGCCGCCGCCGCCGCCGCAGGAACCGCCGCCCACGCGTCACCATCAGCCCCCGCAAGAGCCCCCGCCCACGCGTCACCATCAGCCGCCGCCCGCGCGCCACCATCAGTCGCCCCAAGTCGCTCCACCGCATGCGCACCCCCAACACCAACAGCATCGTCAAGAGCAGCAGCGGCAGCAGAAGAAGCGCCAACACGCCGAACACACCAGCTCCAGCTCCAGCAGCAGCAGCGGCGGCGGCGGCGGCGGCAGCACTAGCACCAAGACCACCAGCAGTGCCAGCGCCGCCAAAGCCGCCGCTCAGCAAAGAGCCGCAGCCGAGCATGCTTACCTATCCACGTTATACGGCAAGGCGGCCGCCAACATGCTCAGCCCACCACTTAGTGCCGCAGCCGCCGTACAGGAGCAGCGACATAGCAGCGCCGCCAGCAGCTACGACTGGAGCCTAGCTGCGACCACCACTGAGCGCCAGCGTCGCTTGCTGCCACTAATAAACCCACTGCCGCAGCCACCAGATGCGCCAGCAGCTGGCAGTGCGACGCGTGTGGCCGCCATAGCTGCCGCAGCGGCCGTTGCTGCCGAGCGGCATCAGCGTCAGGCCCAGGCCAGCATGAATCGGCGGCACAGCATTTGCGCACCCGTTATTTCCAGCCTGTCGCCCGCTTCGTCGACCCACTCCTCATCGGCGGCTGCATCGCCGACAGCAGCAGCAGCCGCGCTGGCAGCGGCCTCTTATTATGGCGCCTTCTCAGCGCCATATCATCATATGAGCGCCGCTGCAGCGGCGGCAGCAGCGCATCATGCACACGGCCAGCCATCGCCGACGATTTATCCGCCCACGCCGCCGCCATCGGCGCCCTGGGTGCATCCCTGGTATGCGGGTGATGCGTTCTAAGCACACGCTCAAGTTAAACTCTTTCTATGTTAAGTTATTTATTAACCTGTTTTACACGCAGAGGAAGTTTTTTTTTATTTACTATTTTTTTTATTTTTTTTTTTATATAACTAGCAAGTAGATAGGCTAACTAATTTCTAGGCATCATATGCCATACAAACACAAAGAAAATAATACAATTCTTGATATCGATAGCAGTTAATGTAAAAACTATCGTTAATTTCAACGTTTCTTGAAATTTCTGTAATTTTTCACTGAGAACGCAAAGAACTGATTACATTAAAGTGACAAAACACACACTACTAGCAAAAAAAAAGAAAATCTTAAAAAATATTTGAACATTTTCCAATGTCAGCACACACACACACACACACACCCACACACAGAGACAGACAGACACACACAAACTCTCTTGTTTCACTCATTCTTGTACATATATAAGTATAAAAAAATATATATGTATATATATATATACAATAATTTACAATTTGTTTGTTTAGTAATGCGCGCTTGACAAAAATGAATGAACATTTAAAAGAATTTGCACCCAAGCAGCAACAATTACAACATGTTCGCTGTTCGTCAACTGACTGCATAGTTATTAACAGAATCTTTCTAGCAATATATGCATAAATAATTACATATAGTATAAATAAGTAATATAAAGTCATTAAATTAAATGTCTAAGCAAGAAATTAAATTTCTTGCATCCTAATTCATAATTCAAATCAAAATGTAAAATATACAAAAACCGGCAAATGCAAGCAAAAACAAAAACAAATGTCAAATATAATAGTATTGTTCTTCTACGAAAAACAAAAACAAAAAGCATAAACAACAAACAATTGACGTTAAGAACATGTTCCAAATAAGCAATCATCTACTTGTATGTATGTATGTTATTTGTAAACGAACAATTCCCAAAATCATTAAAACAATTCAACACAAAAACCAGAAGCAGAAGAAAGAGAAAACAAAATATGTTAAAAACATACAAAATGCTTATGTTAAACAATTTATTTATATATATAGAGATATTTACCTATATACATTTAATCGAATGCATATGAACATACATATGTATGCTAGTATGTGTATGTAAATTACAAAAATAATATCCGTTTTATGGATTATTTGGCAAAGAACAAGCAAACCGCAAAACACCCAATTGTATTATTATTATTATTATTGTAGACCTTTTTTTTGTGCTGTTATTTATTAGACGGGAATTGATTTAAACAGGAAGCAAGTGGAGAACAATTTATACTTTATTTAGTTTCAGCATTCATATATCCATGGCTGTTTAATATTTATGTATGCTACACATACCATTGTATCTACAAACACACACACACATACACCTTAACTATTATTGTTGGTTTTGAAGCCTCCTAAAGTATTTAAATTATGTTTGGTTTTGCAAGGCCCACGTAAATTAAAATTTAAATAAATGAAGAAACATGAAAATAAAGAAATGAAAACTAAGCAAATTATTAAAAACAAAGTCTGTATATTTTTATTTTTAATTTTAAGAAATTGAAAAAAAATTGGAGCTTTGGGTAGCTACAAAATTCAAAAAGCTTTTCCACCAACTGGGCGATTCGAAATTTTAAATATTATTTTCGCCTTGCACAGATTTGTAAGAACATGAACATGAGCGCATTAAAATATAATTAATAAAAAAGTGATTGTTTTTTAAATGCGTTTTCCTGTTAATTTTCTTTCTTACCATGATTTGGCGCTCTAGCCGTACGTTAATGTTCAAAGTTCAAGTCAGGCTGATATTTGTACGAGCAGCGTAGAAATAAGAATTCAATAAGTGCGAGCGAGATGCAAGGAACGTAACAAATTAGCGAGTATCATCCACAATAGTATCGTGTGAGCGCGCTCGACAAACCGATAACGATAGCGATGAAATACTCATTGCAGCTGCATTGTACTGGATAATACCTGCAAGTTGTTGTTTGCTCTACAGCCAACAAAACATTCACATAAATATAAATAATAATAAAGCGCAACCCCGAGGCGTAGCCAAACAACGACAACGCAATGGGTTTTCCGCGCATTCTCAGCAAAAACAATAAAATCTATACGAAACTGGGAGAATTCTGTTTATCCGGCGAAAGTTTTTGGATTGTCTGTCATACTTGCCAGGAGGAGCTGCAAACGCAGGATGCGTTCTGGAAGCACATACAAGATGAGCACAACTTTCTGCACGGCGTGGCCAAGGTAAGTGTAGTCTATATACTATTGATTAGATGCAAGATCTGCTCTTTAATAATGGTTCGGTGCTCAATATGCGCGCCAAAAAATTGTTATTGCTACAATTGTGTGTATGCGTTTGCGTCGTTAATCTCCATATGTTTGTGTACTTGTACGAACCAGCAGGACCACAGTCGCACTTCCAGCTATTGCCTGACGGATGTGGAAACGGCGACAGCCACGACTGGAGCTACAACGGCACAGGCTACTGGGGGCGTCACGGCAGTATCCGTGCCATTGGCTTTGTATCATTGTGCGGCCAAATACAGTGAAGAGGAGCAACGTGAGGTGGCCGCCGCCGTTGAACTGCATGAAGCACAGCAACAGCAGCAGCAACAACAACAGCAGCAGCAACAACAACAACAACAACAACAACAGCAGCAGCATCAGCAGCATATGCACCAACAACAACAGCAGCAGCAGCGAGATGCTGTTAAGGACATGGCCGAACTGCATGCAGTCGCGACAGCTACTGGCACACGTACCAACAGTGGCATTGACATTAAAGTGGAGCCCACAGGCCTGACGCTAACTCCAGACTTGCAGGCAGCAGCAGCGGCGGCGGCGGCGGCGGGAAACACCACAATTTATCATTTATCACAAGTCGTGCCTGCACCACCGCCGCCACCTCCAACATCGAGTTTCATTAGTGCCGGTACCTCCACCTCAGTCAATGTGAGCAGCACACCACCACATGCCACACTGGGCGTCGTTAGCACAGGCGGCACATGCACATCGGTGGCCCCGAATACAAACAGCAATACTGTCATGCAGCATGCCTGCGGCACACTCAGCATGTCTGTGGCGGCGGCAGCGGCTGCTGCGGCAGGTATGCCACTGCTGGCTGCACAGGAACTGGCGCCCAAGGATTCCAACAGCACAACGGCCAGCGCCAGCAGTGCCGTATCATCGGATGATGGCGAGCGTTGGTATGTCTGCGATTATGGGACGTGTGGACTAAAGTTTAAGTACAAGTCGCGCATGGAGCTGCATCGTGTGGTGCACAGCAAGGAGCGTCGTTTCAACTGTGATATGTGCAGCGCCTCCTTCAAGCAGTCGTGCAACCTATCTACGCATCGCAAGAAGAAGCATTCAATGCGTGGCATCAAGAGCGATCTGTTGCCGCAGCGCTTCTTGGCTGGGCCATAGATAGAGTTAACGTTGGGCTATGCACAAAATTTTCGTAGCCCAGCTTCGCAACTTGGGCGGATAGTGCTAATTCTTAGTATATATATATATATATTTCTTATATGTATATGTATATATATATGCATATATGCATATATGTATGTAGCTCTCCTTCTTCCTCTTTCCAATAAGATGGCAGTTGAAATTTATAGCCTTTCCATAGCAAATTGGCACTTCGATTTTGATTTTTTACAATTTAAGCTTCTGCATGTACGTACTGTATTCGGTACATATCTGATTTTTTCCCGTCTCCCGCTGTATACCACATCCCCATAGATATTTAAGCAATGTAAATCTTTAGGCGAGGTTATGTTAATCTCCATGGGCATGGCTTGCAATCATATTGGTGTACTTGCACTGATTGCAAACTGTGCATTATTACGAACATATACAATATACATATATATAAATATATATATATATATATATATATATACATACACACATATACATACATATATGTAAATGTATATTATAATTAAAATCTAGATGTATATGCAATTTTTATGTAGTAGATAAGATGACACATGGCAATAAGCCAATCATAAAGAAAAGAACCCAGTTTCGAAACCTGTTATAAGAACTGAGTACTTAATGAATCCTTGTTATGTAGTGTAATGTAAAATCGTTTGGCATAACAATCCGGTGGCAGCGCAGGCACTGGCGCATTTTTCTGTTCCCTTGGATTATCATGTTTGTATGTTTATCGACCTCCTCTTCTGCCCAACCCAGCGCCTTTTTCTTTTAGTAATCTTCCTTCACCTTCACCCCAACCCCCATCTGGAGAAGGAGTTGGATCTCCTTCTCTGAATCAGTATCTTCCCCAGCCTCCTTCTCCAAGTGCAAATCCCAATCAAAATCTTCGCCAGGCGCATCTGGCATTGGATCCGAAACAAAATCTTCTACAGCCTTTTTCTCCTTCTCCTTTTCCATCCTGCTCCCACTCCTTCACAGGCATTTTTGTCGGCAGCTGCTGCAAAAGCAGCTTCTGTTGCCGTACATGTAGCAGCTGTTGCTGCAGTAGCGAGCATGGCCAACAATCTCTCGGTGGCCGATAGATGGCATATTTGGAGGTTCGTATCTAAGCTAAGTTTAAAGATACTGGTCAATTAATTATTTCATACCATTATTTAGGCAAGACACAACGCAGAAAATGGAGCTTGATGTTGTTCATTAGGGGGAATACTTCGAGGTTCGTATCTTAGCTAAGTTTAAAGATATTGGTCAATTAATTATTTCATACCATTATTTAGGCAATTCACAATTAAGTCCTGGCGCTTAATGCTTGCCGCTAGATGGACGGGATTTTTAGCAAATGGCTTTAAAACTGTTATCCGAGTACATTGTTGAAAGCAAACAGCAGGTGTCGCGAGTGCATATTCCAAATAATTCATTAAAATTAATTTATTATTTTCTCTACATTTTCCAACATATAGATCTTCCTTTTGTAATAGTTAGCTACGAAAATGAGCATAAATCATTAAGCAGTGATGTTCATAACAAATTGACTGGATTGGATTCTTAATTTGAATTAAGCTTTTGCATCATCAGTCAATGGTGAGTGTTTTCTTATATTATTAATTAACTGCAACAAGTCAGCGAGTCTGGCTTATTAACTTATTGTTAAACTATATCCTAAGAGCTATAAGTGGTAAAACATTGTTCTTAAATTATTCATAGTATTGAACTGTTCAATTACAAATTAATGCAATTTTGTTTTGCATGCATGTGAGTGCATAGAAATCAAAATTGAAATGTATGTACATACATGCATGGATATATGCCCATGTGTGAATTGGGAGCACAGCGAAGAGGAAAAAATCGTAAATGAAGCGGAAATTGGAATGTGTGTGCGCCAAACGATTTTTTTGAAAGGTTTTTTGTGTTGATGTCTACTCCTCTTTGCATGCAACACACAGTCACACACACACACACACACACACACACATTGAGAGGCGCGCACTCAATTTGCTTACAAGCCTTCACACTGGAGAGCTTCTGTCTGTCTCCACGTACATGCATCCGTATCCGTATCATAGCATAACATACATACGTAAGTAGTCACAGCTCGGCTTAAGTTTGAACGGCTGAGCTCACCAGACGAAAGTTCAGCTTTACGTATACGTAATGAGCGAGAGCGAGTGACAAAAGAAATGCAAACTATTGTGACTCTCTCGCGTATTTATATTAATTATTTAATGCAATGCATTTAAAGTGCATTCTTTGTATCAATCCCCACCCGCCAGCGGACCCATGTCATTGCAAATGCGCCGGATGCTGTTGTCGCCACTGTTCGATTGCGCTGCCAAATTAAATATTTGCAAAAATTGCTGGCTCCCAGTTGTTTGTCGTCGAGTGGCAAAGAAAGAAGATTAAGTAGCGCGGCTACAACTCTTCAATACAAAACTGAAAATATTTTTGGTCGTGCCAAGTGCGTTAACTGTGCCACTGAGTTGGCTAATTAAATGCTACCACTCTCTGTCTCTTTCCACTCTGCCTCGCTCTGGCGCTGACTGGGTGAGTTAACTGAAAGGAAAGCACAAATTGAAATTCCTTTTGTAACAGCCGAATGCTTTACATACTACACAGCTTACAGTCCACAGTCTACAGTTCGTAATGTACACTGCACAATGCACAATTTATATACAAAGCGGCTTTCGAGCCGATATAAGCGATGTACGCTTTGTGAACAAAATAGAAATTGTGTTTCAGTTGTGTGTGGCAGCCTCACTGATTACACTGCGCAGCAGAACAAATATTACGGCTCATTAGTGAACGTAACTTCACTGTTTACCAGCAATGCGAATTGTTGGTGAAGCACCAATAGTAATGCCATCAAGAATCGTTTCTCAATATCCCATAATTCTGCAATATCTTAGCATTGGTGAATTTATATGTTAGCTAATTGACCTTGCTGCACTTGCAAGCATTCAGTTGTTTTTTTGCTAGTGTAGCTAGCAGCAAATGTTTCGTTTTCGTTGGCAGCGTTAATTATACTCGCTCTTGCAGCTGGCAGTTGCAGCTGCTGTTGTTGCTGTTGCTGCAGTTGCAACTGCTCTGACAGATGAGGCACGTAAACGTTTGTGATAAGTTGTGCTTAGCCTAAATTAGACTGTCGCTTGATAAACACAGAAATTAGTTTAGCCAGCACACACCCTCTCTCTCTCTCTCTGTCTCTGTTTATATTGCGTATATTATATTATGCTGCATGTGAAAGCTAAAAGCCTTTTAAATAAATTCATAGTAAACTAATTATTTGCTGACAACATGCATTTTATGTTTTCTGTCGGCCTGCCTCTGTTTGCCTGCCAGGCATCCAAATGCAAAAATATCAATTATTTTTGTCCTCGGGCATTTAAATGGAACTCAATAATGCAATTGACATGCAAATGTGCATACATGTGTGCAAAAATGGATGCAGCGTTGCATGCAACAAGATTAAGCTACCAGCAACAACAACAACAACTGCCGCACAGCGGCTTTATGGATAACAAATAATAATAATCGCATTGTTGCAGCTTGCAGCTAGAAGTTTAGCTGCTAAAGTGCATTTGGCTGGAGGCTCAATATTCATATTCAACTAATTGCAGTTTAGCTGTCGCAACAGTAAACAAGTAGCCACAGCCGCAGCCAGAGCCACAGCAGTGGCTGCAACTTAAATTTGAATTACAGTTTGCGGTTAACAACCTACACTGAATGCAAAGGGAAATTTACTCTTTTACTTCCAGGCATTCCACGAGCGGGAAAACAGGGTGTGCGTCTTAATAAATAGGGGATATTCGCTTTTAAAAAATATTCAACAAATATGCAAATATTTCGCGCTCGAAAGATATTTTCATGCAGCTCTTATTTTCAATTGAAAAAAGTTTTATATAATATAAATTTATATGTAAACCTTATCCTGATATCTTTTAAATGTATTTTGTGAGGGTTTTTTTTTTTTAAATTCTTAATTGCAATCTCAACTATTTGTAGTTATAATTATATTTAATTTGACTGTTTTTTTAAATTATTTTATTTTATTGTTTGGATTCAATTGCAGGAGCATGCACAGTTCGATGCTTGCCAATGGAAATTTTCCAGCGCGGTCTTTCGCTCAAGAAGGGAAATTTGCTCTTCGCAGTTGCAACATGTTGCTAACCGCCTTGCTGTCACTATGGCTTAGCAACATTTGCGTGTGGGATAAAGTAAAGGATTTGAGCTACTTGAGCGTCTAAGCTTGCGTTGCGGCAGAGACAGAGACAAAGGCAGGTAAGTGGCATTGCTGATATGCACATGTATGGGTAGAAACAATTTGGGGGCCATTGCTGGATTACGAGAGGCTTAGATGAATGTCTAATGCTGTTTGCCTGTCGCTGGCTTACTGGACTATTATGGCTGTCAAGGACAAGAGCCTGAGCGGCAGCGGCAGCGGCTGTAACATTTTCATAGCCTAGTTTTGAGCGCGCTGCAGCTGCAGCTACATTAAGCCTACGCTCGCTTTGAGCAGCAAGTGGCCTGGCTGGGTTGCTGGGGGGAGTGGGAACGGGCTCTGGCGGGCCTTAGCCACACACAATGGTCGTTCAATTGAGCAGCATTGAGTCGAGCGGATAACAATGAATGCTACTCCTGCGGGAGCTGCGGGCCAGAGCTTTGGCGTCAGTCGTCGGTCGCAAACAATGTGCTGACTGGCTGGCTGCCGCCTTTTGGTGCAGGTACACTGGGCGTGTGGGCGTGGCAGCTCATGTGAAACAAAAGTTTTAATTTTTAAATGAATTGGCAAAAGTTTGATGGAATTTGTTGCTGCCGCTTTTTTGTGCCTTTGCTGCCATTTTTCATTTTGATATTTTTCACATTTTATAGCTTTGCATATTTGTATTGCATTTCAACAACACAACACAACACAAAGCAAATCAGGAAGGAGAACAAAACGCATTAAACACAAACTTGGTAAATTCCTTAAAAGCTGCTTCGGATCATTTGCTATAATGTTTTTGGCTGTTGGTGCGACTGACTTAAAGTCTATAGAAATGACAAATGGGGCATCTTTTTTAATTTTGTTTAGTCCTTTAAGGAGTCCCTTGCCTTTTTCACTTATTTATTTATTTGGTTGTGCCTTTTGACGCTTTGTTCTCAATATATGTACATTTCATTGTTCATTCCTCTTGTCCCTCTTTTGTTTGATAGCGTACGTGTGTGTGAGTGTGCGAGTGTGAGAGTGAGCGGCGGCTTTTTATTTTATTACATATTTTTCTTTAATGTAATTTATTTGATTTGCTTTCATTGGGGCCCCTCTCATCTTTGCTAAGCTATTGTATACACTGGTCGGCATATTTATTTAGACGAAACATTTTGGGCCAATGTTTCGCTTTGTAACTTTCTGTTTCTCTTCAAGGAAAAGCATCGAGCCCATCAGAAGTTAGTTTAGCTGGATACCAAGCTAGGCATTTCGATAGAATTTTGACTACGACTAGGCCGTAAATATGTAAAAAGGATACGCATTATGTTGCCTCTTGCTTGAACATAATGGACTATATATTATATATTAATTGTTTAATCGCCTTGCAATATTTTCAGCTTTTTTTCGAAGCCAACAGTGCCGACTAGTGTAAATATATATGTATGCATGTATGTACGTGACTGTGTTGACCAATTCAGACTCAGATTCGTTTGATTTCGTCATCTCATTATACGCATAGTATACTTTACTTTATACATTAGTCGATCATTGCGGGGAGTAGAGCATGAGCATGTTAATTAGCAGTCTAAATTTGCATTCGTTGCATGCACTGAAACTGAATTTGCTTTCGATACTGATACAGTGACTGATTAAGTGATTATAACAGTCTGTCTGTCTGTTGTAGCGTGAGCCAACTGTAGCCGCATTCTTGACTAATGCTCGCTTTGTTATTGGGCAGACAAAAGGTCATAAGTATGTATATAAAATAATATAAACTTGGGCATTGCTGACAACAGGCGAACGTTCGTTCATTTGGGCATTCGGCCAGCAAGAGTGCTGCCAAGGCAAGTTAAGTTAGGGCAGGCTCGCATTACGTATACGCAATATATTTCCATGTATGTATACGCATATGTATATTATGTTATATTTAGTTACGCAGCGTATGCAAGTGCTTATGGGTTTTGGCTTTGGCTTTGAGTTGCAAGTTATAAGTTTGAAATGCCAGCAGCAGGGCCAACTAAGTTGCCCGAGCTGGGCCGGGCCGGGCCAAGTTATGTATGTAAAGCGTTTTGTGGCTGCTGCTGCTACGCTGCATTGGATTACCTACAATATATATATGTAAGCTAAGCATGAGCATGAGAAGTTGGCAGCAACATGGGCTTGTCAGCATATGAAGGAAATATCGTTTATTATAGTTAAATGTCTGCTGCACGTCAACGCCGCCGACATTGCTGACACAGAGACTTGATGAGCAGAGCAAGCAAGAGGCCTGAGCGGCGTTGATAGCTTCCTGACTTCAACTGAAGGTACACACACACACACACACACACACACTCACACGCACAAGTGTGAGGCGTAACGTGAGCAAATATCGCTTTATGGCTTACACTTGGCTGCGCCCAAAGTGTTCGTGTGTGGAAGCGAGAGAGAAAGAGCCAGCAGACTGTTCAGTGAACACTTTAAGAGCTCTCGCACTGATAAGGTCTATTATAAAGCGGAAGCATCCAATGATAAACTTTAATTGGCTTTTGGAATAATTTTCAATAATTTGTGCCAACTGCCGAAACAGCTTGGCTAACAACCAAGCAGCCAAGTGAGAGAGAGAGAGAAGTTGAAAGAAAGTTAAATAGACTGTCATTGCTTCTGTTTTTTTTATTGTCGTTGTTGTTCCTTAGCTGACAGTCAGCCAAGTTAATACAATTGTAGCTGCCCAATTGCTGACCGGATAGCGAACGATTATAGCTAAGGACATAGCAATAATAATAACACTTGCATAGAATGCCAAATAAATAAATAAATAATAATACAATACAGCAATGACTGCCAACATATGTTGCACATTTGTTGTGCTCACTGTACTTACTGTACGTATTTACTTAAGCAAAGGCAAAGTAACAATGCGTATACGTAACGTGTTGAAATTCATGCATGAGCAGCTAAAACCAATCGTGACGCCCCCTCCCCCCCCCTTTCCAACCTTGGATTCCAAATACTGACCTCTGCCTATCCAACCCCCGCTATCTATCCGTGAGTTTGAGGCTGCTGCTATGACAGATTGTTATTGTTGCTGCTCGAGCATTAAATTGCTTTATTATGCTTAACGTTATTATGGGGCCGCTCTGCAATTTGTAGATGGTCACCACCACGCTCAGCCCCTTCCACTATTCGTGTTTTGTTGTAAAGCGGCTGCTTTTCTTGTATTTTCTCTGCGTCATTTGGCTTGGCTTGGAAATTTTCGTCCAAAGGACAACTCAAGTACAATTTGACAATGTGCTCAGCTGTGCGTTTGTTTTCGCATTTAATTTTCGATTTGCTTTCAATTGGAATATAGTATGTATAACGAGAGAGAGAGCCAGCCAGCCAGCCAGCTAGCTGCTATATATGCATGTCATTTGCATAAATATTTGTGCATAATTATATGCTGTTGCCCACTTTAAAAGCTTTGGGCGCTTTCAAGGCGTTCGTCCACACAAATCCCAAAGATAAAGCTTGGCTAATTGAAACTGTCTGTGTGTGTGTGTGTGAATCATTCAATAAGCGTTATGGCATTAAAACAAAGTTTTGAGCCAAGCTAAGCTAAGCCAGCTCATGGCAAGACAGCGCAACAGACGCTTTGAAGCTCTAAGCCAGCAGCTATGTTGCCAGCTTGGCCTGCTGCATTTTGCTGATTATACACTTTGACATGGCTTATGGGAAATGGAAATCACGGATATAACAGGCAGATCAGCAACACAAACTTAGTCGATAGGGCCCTCCTCGTTTCTTATTTATTTACAGCTTTTATCTCCTCGCTCTCACCCAGCAAATTTATAGAAAAAACTTTTGACGCCCACAATATTTAAGCCTTCAACTCTTTTGTTTCTTATACAACCTAATCAATCAAATTTGGTATGTTTTTTTATTTTTGAAAATTAAACTTTTTTGCTGCTTCAAAACCGTTAGCATTTTCTCAATAGCCGAACTATTGCGTCAAAGTGTATGGCATCGCTGGCTGCGCTCAGCTTTAATGCATTCTTTTATTTATAATGCAAGAATTTGCTGATTTTCGAATTTGAGCATAATGCACACTAACACGTACGTAGATTTGCACTTGGAATGCATTTGGCTTTAAGGACATTTGTGTATGTATGTGGTTGTGTGTGTGTGTGTGTGTGTGTGTGTGCTGTGGGGTCCTGCTGTGCCATTGTCAGCGGGACATTCATGCTCAGTCATCCTCGAGCATCACTTGTGCGCTTTCGCTTTGGTCCGCATGCTTATTCCAAAGTAAACAACATAAATTTTTGTTAAAGTCAACACACAGCACAGAGCACAATGTGCCAGCATGTCCTTTGCCCAAACGAAAGTCCTTACAATGGCATCCAGCTGCCCCGAGGTGCTCTATACGTCTGTATGCAAAAACATATCTAATTTAATATAAAATTTCAATTAGTTGTCACATTGCTTGGCTTAGCTTTGCTTTGCTGTTGTATTTTAGCTAGTACATATATTAATAAAAAAAACATACCGACATGTGCTCAAATGGCAGCAGCTGTTGCCACAGCGCCAAGCAGGAGCTTCGAATGTGAATTCAATGCTGGAGCTAATATTATATTTATGGCTGGATTCTCTCAGTGTAATTGTTTTCCCAGTCGTGCACTTACTCACCCAAACACAGAGACGGACTCGCCGACAGCTCGATGTCATTTTAAAGTCAAGCAGGAGACGCCACTTTGGCACTGCCAGTGCCACTGCCACATGGCTATGCAACATATTTTTCAGCTGCTCAGGTGTGCGCTGTGCCCTACGCGAGAAGCAGCTGGCGCCAAGTGTGGCAAGTTGCAAGCAGCTGGCTATGCTCTGCTCTGGCTCTGGCTGATTGATTCGCCTTAAGGACATGGAGCCTTGGGCTTTAAGCTTGCTATTTAAGTGGCCATGCTTAAAGCGAGCAGGCTATAAATATTTTATCACTTACCAGATTATTTATTTATGTGTCTGTGTGTGTGTGTTGACTCATGGCTCATTAGCAAGGTGGCCCAAGAGAGACTAGCTTTAGGCTTTGCATTTATGCATATATCCTTTTGGTTGAGCCCAAATGTCAGCCCACAAGCGTAGGCGTAACCAGCGACTAGTGTGAAGTGCAAGGCAAACATAATAAATACGCTAACGAGCAGCAAAAGCCACAAGTCAAACAATAAAACAATGGCAATCAGCCAGCAATCGCACAGCAACGACTGTTCGAGTTCTAGACACAGTCAAAACACACTTTATGTGGCAAAGATAAATCAGCTTTTGGCACAACGTGTCGTATACTTTATGCGCAATAGATCGTTCCACTTTAAGCTTGTCAGCAGCAGCAGCAGCACTCAACAGCTAGCTGCGGCAAAATCGAATAAGGACATGCTACGCTACAGAATCTTATTACAGGCAAAGTGCAAAGGGGGAGGGGCGGGGCGGGCTGGTTGGTTGAAATTAAATAAAGCAACAAGGGGGTAAAAAGCAATTCGAACAGGTAAATTGAGTTTACACTCTAAGCAGGCGTTGGCCCCAGAGCTGAAGGCAAACAAAACATGCCACATACGCACGCACGCACGCACACACTTTGCGGTGTGGCAAAGTTGCCACAAACAGTTGCAGCTGCCACTTGCCACTTGCCAGGCGTTGAGAGGCAGTTAAAGCCAACAGTTGCCACATTGCAGTATTTATACAATTAAATGTCTAAGATCGTTTAATGCGTCAATAGCTCCTTACAATTGTATATATATATCTATGTGTGTATGTGTGTGTGTGTGTGTGTGTGTGTGTGTATGTGAGAGAGACTGCCAGCAACTCTCTCTGTCTCGCTCTCGCTCCCGCTCTCTCTCTCTCTGTTCTTTGCCGTGTGTAGTCTGTGTAAAAATATTTTTGTCCATCACTCTGTTTCGCTTATATGCGTTCGCCTATGGCTGCAATCAGTTTGATCAGCTGATTGCGCTTGGCCTTGATCACGTCCTGGTGCAGCGGGGGCACACCATCAACGCTATCGAATCGATTCACATAGTCGGTCAGCTGATCAGCCATGCAGATGACGTGAATGCCGCAATCGTAGTCATTGTTCTGCTGCAGGCAGCGCATGTTGCGAAAGCGCGCATGCGTCATCTGCAGCACATCTTTGATGTTGTTCACCAGCTCCAGCGAGCTGCCCGTATTGTTGCCGCCATACGAGTCGAAGTGGAAGAAGCTCTTGTCCGGACGCGAGGCCACGAGCAGTGACCAGTAGACGCCAGCGCGCACATCATCGTGGCGCGGACGATTATCGTTCAACGCAATGAACACAAAAGGCTTGCGCAGCGCCTTCTGATCATCGACGAGCAGCGAGTGCAGCTCCTTGTCGTCCATGTACACCATGCACTGCGACAGCTCTGGCGTCACAAACAGAAAGTCCAGGTTCGACTTGTACTTGACCTCCTCGAGATAGGCAAAGTAGAAGTTAAGTATGGCATCGTTAAGCCAATGTGGTCCATGCAGCAGCTGCACATCGCTCATGCGCAGCGCTCCCTTGGCCAACGAGGCGAGCACTGGATCCGCACGCGATGCCTTCGCAGCCTTCTTCACAGCCAGCACATTGGTGTTGCTGCTGCTGCTGTTGTTGTTATTGTTGTTGTTGTCGCTTAGAGTGGCGGCCAGCTTTAAGTTGGCGCCATCGCCCATGGCATTCTCGTCGAGCAGCTGATCATCCTTAAGCGCCACCACCGCAGCGTTCTTGTCGCCAGCGCTGCTGCTGGCATTCGCTACTGCTGCTGCTGCCGTCGCCTGAACTCCATTTCGACGCTCGGCACGTTTCTTCTGACGTATGTTGCGCGGCATTTTCCCTGCGTGCACTCAAACTTTTCAATTGGATGTTCAATCTGCTGTCGCTGTTACTTACATAAAATACTTGGTCAAGTCAATTGTTTAGTTAGGATATTCAAGTGACGAAAAATTGAATTTTGCTGAGTTGTGACAACTTGACAACAATAATTTTCTTTAGCTTCCTTTTTTGGCCTTAATTGTCAATCACAGCCTTGCCAGATCGTTTCACTTGGAAGTGAAAAGCACAGCTGCAATTCAGTTATCGATTGTGCATCAGAATTTAACGACACTAGCGTCTGTGTCGGGTTGGGTTGGCTTGGCTTGGCTCGCCTGCCGCTCAATCCCTTTTGTAAATTTATTACGCACGCTCCATGGCCTCGCCGCGAGCTTAAGTCCTTTAGCAATTTGCACGGGCTGCCATAACAAATCATGGTAATTAATTTAAATTTAATTTCATTTCATTTCTTGCTTATTTTTATGTGTACATGTTTTCCTTTTTTTGTACATCTTTTTTAACTCATTTCCTTTGCTGCTGCTGCTTCCCCACATAAACGCTTGAGTTGAGATTTATTTAAAAGGATTTGTTGTCGTCAGCGCAACTGTCGCCTTAATTTCATTTGCTTCGCCCATGCTATGGCAACCACAAGCCCCCAGTCTCAACTCCCGACTCGCTGGTCCGTCCAGTTGCGAAAAATAACATTAACACTGTGCAAAAATTCTTGTGGGCAGCGCCCTCTCTCTCTCTCTCTCTCTCTCTCTCTACTTTGCTCTCCACACGCATCAACAGAGGGCATAAAAAATGAAGCGACCATCGCATGTGGGTGACGCACATAAGCGGGCTATATACATACATATGTATATTATGTACATATGCAGCACATATGTACATGTAAGTAAATAATTATTAGTGGGGCTGCCAGTGCTGCTCTCCTGTTTTGAGCTTAATTCTCCGAAACTGAAGCATGAAAGCTGCTTTATTAGTTTGCTAATTGGAATTTAGTTTGAAAGCTGAGTTTTGCATGTTCAACAACTTTCGCCAGATAAAAACAAATAATTTTTAATTGTGCACGCATATGTTATGTTAGAGCTGCTGCTGCTTTGCATATTATATCGGCTGTGTATATCAGCCTTTGATACTAGTATGTGCCCCAAGTGTGCGTCTCCTGTTGCTGTTGCTGACTGATTCAAATGAATGTCTCGTTGATGAAAGCTGGCAGCGCTGATTGCAAAAGTGGTGCAAGGCACTTAAACTTTAATAAATTGATGTGCGCTGCATCCAAAGCTTATCTCAAATGCACGATAATTGTTTCGGGGCGAATCACAGCAGCCCCACCCAGGCCACGCCCACGCTTGGTCAGGTCAGTTCAGCGTCTACAGCAGCAGCAGCAGTTGGATTAAATATGCATACAAAAAGGTGGCCAAATAGCCAAACGGGGCTGCTATGCTCTGGTCTGTGGCATGGGGCAAGGTTGCGGTTGCAGCTGCACACACATTGGCAATGAGTTTGCCAGCGAGCAGTACAAAAACAATGCTGAAGTTGCCACTTAAAATGCAATTATTGCGTTAAGAATGCAGTGTGTTGAGTAAATGGGCGTCGTGTGGTGTGGTGGGGTGCGGTGTGGTGGGTAGCGCATTAGCAATGGAACGCGTGAATGGTCACAACAATTATAGTTAATGCTTAGGATGGCTCACATCTCTCTCACTATATATATATATATATATATATGTATATATGCCAGCCAGGCGTTCATTCGTGAAAGCTGCACAAATTAGTTTATAAATAATTATGTAGGACTTGCAAATAGTTTCCGAATCGCTTTTCTTTGATTTATCGATAATTGCAAAAGTTTATTTACGCGTGACCAGTGAGTTTCACTTAAGCTGCTTATGGCGCAGTTTCCCCCCATCGGTTGCTTTAATCATAAACAAAATTCAAATAAACTTAAACCTACATCATGCGCATAAAATAAGCGGCAGCAAAATAAAAGAAAGCGTTTAAAACAAAACACGGCACCCAAAAGCCATAAAACAAAGGCAGCAACAACAACAACAGCAGCAGCAGCAACAGCTGAAAGACAAACAATTTTTCGGTCCCGAGTACACTCGGAATGTTTGTATTTTATGAAACCCGCGAAAATTCATTTTTATTTTCTTTCGTTGCTCCCTCGTTTTTTTTTTATAATTTTTATGTACCGTACGGTAAAATATGCACAACAATAATAATAATAATAATAACAATAACAAGCATAAAAACAAAAAAAAAAAAACAAGAGCAAAAGCCTGTAATGCTGCAGTTCATAAAATATGTACACACATACATATGTATGTAAGTACAGTAGTGTACAAAGATATGCGAACACTAACATAAGCTAAAGCTTTGAAAATCTGTATGCATTAACATTAAAAACATTATTCGCTATTATGAAGTAAAAAACAAAATATGCTAAATTGCAATTTGTAAGCATCCGAATTTCTTTGAGCGCCACTGTATACGAACACATGAGAATGATAACGGCATGAAATGTGAATTTGAGGCTGCCGACAGCAATAAAATTGCAGATTCGTTAGAGATGCTAAAAGAACATTTGATTATGTGGTACAAGCATAAATAAACTGAAGCCACCTGGAATGGCTGATGCTGGACGCGAGAATTTAATTTTATTTAAGTACAGTACACAACACAAACACTTGCTAACTTTCTAAACAAAGTGTATGCACTAGTTGAGCAAGCCGTACTGCACTGCACAGTTTTCTTTTCAATTGCCTGAGCAAATGCAGCTGAAAGTTTTCGTTCTTATTTAAGCAATTGCCTAAGAGTGAAGTAGCATCAATGCGGTTGAGTAGAAAGTGCTACGTACTTTTCGCAAATTTCTTTCAACATTGCCACTTGTTGCTGTTGTTGTTGTTGTTGTTGCTGCTGCTGCTGTTGAAAGTCTGGCTGTTGTTTTGATTTGCAGCGCAAGTTGTCAGAAAGTTCGCTCGCCCACATGTATTGCTGTTGTGGCGCCATCAAAACTTTACCCAGAGCGTTCATTGCTAACACCACAAGCGGCGTAACGTGCGTCCTTCTTCTTCTTCTTGCTGCTGCTGCTGCTGTTGCTGCTATTGTTGTTGTTGTTATTTGGTTTGTAGGTTGCATAACTTTTGCAGCGCTAATTAAATGCGCAAAGGGCACGTGAGTTTGCTGGCAACAAACGTCGACGGCACCGGCGGCGTCGTCGTTGTTGTATAATTGAAATAAAAGAGCTTACCGAGTGCTGACGCCTTTGGGGCATTGTAACACATGCACACACACACACACAAACAAACCTGAGTACCTGAGTTGACGTCGCTCTTTATTGCCAAGCATCTGATAAATGCTGCTCATTCTCCCCTCCCTCCCACACTCTCTCATCAAGTGCGGTAATTATGTAAGTAAGTGCTGCCTGAGTCAGTTGGTAATCTTTGCTTACACACACACACAGACACACGCACACATGTGCGTATACACGAGGACATGTGACACCCTCATTTGTCAGCCTGTGCGTAAATTATAATGACATCATTTAAAAGCTCAGAGCCCAGTTGACAAGTTTCTTGCTGGGATCAGCGCGTGAATTGAGCTTGAAAGGCAATTAATGTTAAATTTAAAGTGCGTTTAAAGCGTTCGCTTGTATTGCTTGCAAATATTACGCATACGCCATGTGTGTGAGTGTGAGTGTGTGTGTACCTCAAGAGCTTACGCTCTGCTTTGAGTGTATGCCAAACAAAATGTACTACAATAAATTGTATATATACGCATTAAGCACTATTTTTAGTGCTTCCCCCAACGAGTCACACACAAGCAGCTTATAAACAGCTGCCAGCCCATGGGCGTAGCAGCTGCTCAGCAAAAATAATTCGACTCTCGATACCCAGCAGAGCAGCAAGCAACATTAGGGTATGCCTGGCTGCCTGTCTTAAAGTACTTAAAGCCGCAAGTGAAAAGTCGTGCAGTTCAGTTCTCTATTTTCTGCTTTTTGTTTGTGATTTTTCATCAGCGTCGTCGTCGTCAGCCTTTTTGCTGTGCGCTCATTTGGTTGAATGACAAAAGAAAGCGGCACACAAGGTAACAGCTAAAGGCCACGCCCACTCTGCTGCAGCTGCTGCTGCTGGCAATCAATAACATGGAAATTAAAACGACCTGCACCTTTAACTCTCAGCCAAAGACTCTCGGCTCTGATCTGCTCTGCTCTGTCTTGTGTGACTTATCAAGCGTTAAGTGGCGCTTACTCCCCATGGCAGAGCTCATGCTTGAGCTGCAGAGGCTTGGGGGCGGCAGCATCAATGTCGAACAGCATGATTTCAAAAAGGATTTAGTTTATAGGCAGCAGACCTTGTATACATTCATGTATTTATATTTGTTGCTGGCAAGCTCTTTGCATATTGCTTTGTTTCTTTGTGTGTGCTTTGCGCAGTTAATTTGCGTTTGCTTGGCCATGAATATTTATGAATATTGTAACGAGAGCTCTTATGCCTTTGACAGGAGGCATTAAATTTAATTGATAGACGACGACGAACAATTGAACGGACGGACATTGAACTGACAACTTGCAGTTGCTTTCTTGATTACCTCTGTGAATGCTTATAAATAAAATATTATGTTATGCAAGCACACACATAGACACACACACACACGCATAGGCAAACGCACATAAATATGCACATGGCCTTTAAGCAAGCAGTAAAAGTCAGGACCTTTGGCCTTTGCCAAGCAGCTAGTTTGCCCCTCCCTATGTCTATCTATTTGTAGTGCTATTTAATATGCATACACACATGTTTCTGTGTGTGTGTGTGTGTGTGTGATGACAAACGCTCTAACAACTCGCTGAGATTAAAAGGGTTCGCAAGGTTCCATTCGCTTGCTTCCTTCAGAAAATGTATACAAAAGCGCGGCCAACAGTAGACACATGCAAATATTTACACATACACAGAAACACACATACGCACACACTCATACATATGCATATCTAGCGAGCTAGCAAGAAGCATGCAACATATTTGCAGCACTTGCAGCTCAGCAGCAACACTTCGAGCAACTAAATTATTAATAAAGCTGCATGCAAACAATTTTTTGTTTCTGTTTTTTTCCTTTTGCATGCATTCATTGCCAGCGCTTTCGCCTGTTTGGAATCTAATTACTCAAGTTTCATTTAGCAGTTATTTGTTAGTTGCTTTTTGTTTTCGCACTTCTTCAGTTCTTACTTGCTTTTAATTTAATGAAATATCTCAGCATGCAAAGTCTCTATAGAGTTTTGTCACACAGTTTGCTCGTTAATTTATGTGCATATACATACTATATACAATATATATATATGTATGTATATGTATATCAATCAGTCTCTGAGTGTGTGCCAGCGCATGAAAATTATACTAATTAATAAAACATATTTGCTAATTAATTGTCAACTTTTGCCATATTCAATTTTTCGTTGCATACTTTTATGTGGGTTGTGGTATATACATATTTGTATGTGTGGGTGTATCTGTGTGTGTGTGTGTGTATGTGTGTATTTATAGATGTGGCACAGTCTGCTCTGCTGTGTTTGCGGCTCTAATCGCTGACCAGCCAGACCGACCGCATGCTAATGGCTCCAATGACTTAGCAAGTCGGATGCTGCGGGTTTTTATTTTATGACCACCAAGAATTTTCATTTGCGACGCAGTTTAATACTGTCAGCTGCTGTGCTTGTGATTTGTGGACGCCAGTCGGGCTGCTAGCAATCATACACACACACACACACACACACACAAGCACATATATATATATATATATATTAGTTCGTACTTTAAGCGCTTAAAGATTTAACAACTAAAAACTACATAAAATAAAAGTTTATTGGTAGTGCTATCGATTATGGGCAAATGGGTTATTGACTAATGCAAGATCGATAAGCTACTCGCAGCTTTACAGTTCAAAGGCACACGAAAGTCAAATAAAATGTCCTCGTCCTTTCACGCAAGCAAAGAGCACAGTCTTCCAGCGCAGATTTATAAAAAATTTTATTTAAAATGCGCTTGCACACAGTGCGAGTGCGTCTGACTGGCAAAAATTGGAGTGTGGGCTACGCCATAGACGTGGCCAGGTAGGGGCTTCTAGATAAAGACAATATTCAATTTAGATAGCTTAGCACACCCTCTCACAAGCTGTTGAATTGAAAAACTAATGCAACTTTGTTTTAGTCGAAACAAGGACAAGCAAAAGGCAGCAAAGCATTTAAGAATCGAATGGCTTTTGACCAAGCCCTAGCTACGCCCATGGGCCACATAAAGCATGTGTGCTGGCTTGGTTGCCATCGTCTTTGACTGTGTGTGTGTGTGTGTGTGTGTGTTTTTTCTTCACGTGTGCGTGTGTTTTCTTCTTCGACGCGTGTTTGCCAAGGCGAAAATTTATTTGCGTTTCCCCTTTTATTTTTGTTTGGCAGCGAGTCCGTGCACGTTAAGTCCGTGTGCTGCTTATACATAGATACATATGTATGTGTGTACTATAAACATTCAATCTGCATTAGGATTTCATTTTCGTGCATAACACTTTAACTTTATCAGACGCTTGTTTGCTATTTTCAATGCGAGTTCACAGCTGTGCGAAGCAGCCGCATGAATTGTTAATCGCCTCGCCAGCGCGTTGCCATTGAACGATATTTGATTTGTGGATGATTTTTAACTTGGAGAACTCTCAGCCCATGTGTGCACACATACTTGGAGCAGCTGACGAGCGCGCTCTTCCCCAGCAGAGCTCGCCGTTGGTTGTGTGCACTCAAAATGAATTATGCTTGCCAAACAACAAGCACCACAACACCTGACAACCATTTGCACTTGTGGCAAGCAAGGAGCGGCAAGCGGCAGCGGCATGTGGCAATGCGGGTTGTTTCACGCTGATGGCGGCTGGTTGCTGGTTGTTGTGGCTGTTGCTGCCGCTACTGTTATTTTTGTTGTTCTTGTTGTTGTTGCTACTGCAATATGGCATGCGAAAAGCCATTTGCACGCAATGTGTTCCACACACCCGTTTATCTACCATAAGTTCAGTTGCAAATACTTCTTGGAGCATGAATTTTACAACTCTAATTTTGAAAGTGAGTGTTTTTTAATCGAGCATATTACACATTCGTAATAAGTCTTATGTATTCGCTTGCCCGCTGCTTATTCTACCCTCCCCTTTTTGGCTTTCTATTTTTTACAAGCTGCACGATTATAATTTGTTTTTATATTTACAGCAGAATCTTCTTCAACGTCTTTGGAACTACAGCTCTTTGCTCATTGTTAACTGCTTCGCATTTCGGAAATCAGAGTGAGTTAGAACTTTTTATTTGTTTTGATTGCCAGATTTGCTTTTATTTTATGCAAAATATATCTTTGCACTCTTGGCTTTTTGGTTGGCCCTGCTGCACTTCAAAGTATGCAACAGTATGACGTAAGTCCTTTGATTTAATTGCACTAGTATTCTAATCAGAATCCAATCGTTTGCAAATGCTAAAGAACGAATAATGTGCTAAAATAGTTCGCTCTAAAAATGTAAACAAAAACGACTTGAGCACCTCAAAGTAGTCAAAGACATTACAATTGTCCTTATAGTTAGAATGAAAACGCCCAAAGGTTTATTTATTTTGCATATTTATTGTTTGTTTTATTAACAATAGCAAGACTTAGTAGTTAAAGCTTAAATAGAAATATAAGCTAAGAGTACAAAACTATGTAACTAAAAATAATAATTTAGACTAGGTAGAGAACACGTAAATAATCAAATTAACGCTTAGCAGCTGTGCAACTTGGTAGCTTGAACTATTAAACTAAAAAAAAAACAGCTTTAAAGAAATTATGAAATGTTGCCTTTTGTCTCTCTTTGCTGTTTTCATTATATTTTTTGTATTTTTTCTATAGCTTCTAATCTAATTTACAAGCAATTTACCTGCGATTTGCGTGCTTGTCCCTCTTGCTTTGCAAAATGTTCGCGATGTCAGCGTAGAGAAAAAGCAAAAGTAACTGCATAACAAAAACATATAAAGCGAGTGGGTGGGTGAGATGGTGGGTGAGGTGTTGTCGTACAATGGGTCAGGCTTGTTGCTGGCTGGGAACATAAGTACAGGACAGGTCTAGAAATTAAATTGGAATTTGCTTGGCTCGCTTTTTTGCGGCCTTTGGCATCGCGGAAATGAATGATTTATGCGACACGAACGACGGGCGGCAAATTTAACGGGGGCGTACACTGTGTGTGTGTGTGTGTGTGTGGGCGTGGCACTGCATGGCCCTAAGTTCATTTTTGCGTTGTGTGCGCTTTTCTCGTTGCCTAATCCTTTTTGCACTAATTTATTTACTTAGCCAGCCTTTTCAGCTAAGCGCATAAATCAAATAAGCAAATAAAAATAAATTTGAGCCTTTTTCCTTCTGCTTCTTCTTCGTCTTATTCTTAGCGCTTTAGTAAGGCAGCTGGCTTTAAAATTAATTAAACTAAAAAGTTGTCCGAAAAATGCCGACAAATTCATTTAAGTCGCTGACTGCCAACTTTTTTATGCTCGACAAGGAATTGGTAATGAAGTCGCCGTCGGGACTTGTGGAAGCGACAAAAATCTAACAAAAAGTCACCAAAATGGAAACTTTACCAGCAACTTGCCCTCGTGTCCGCCATTTACCGTTTATACCACCCCCATTGCCATCTTCCCACTTCGCGTATTGCAACAAGAATTTGCATTCAACATGGCCTCTGGTTAGATAGATCAGAACCCCCCCTATCAAGTTGTCTTTAAAAATGTTCAGCTATTTATATTATGCAGGGCCCCCATCAATTTGACGAGTGCACAAAGGACAATCCAAAACTCAAGCTGAGCCTGAGCCTGTGATGAATTAAGCTCAAGCTCAGGTTGCAGACCACAAAATCAAAAGTCAAGCAGACGTACAATCAAAATGAATTACGAGCTAGTCCTGAGACAGACAACTTGAGCCGCTTAATACCCTGGCAATTAAATAGGGATTAACATAACGATTAATATTTACATATAAATGCGCGAATTAATTTGTCTCACATAAGTACTAAAACAAAAATAAATATGAATATGCAATTTGTCATAAAAAAAACATAAAATGCCGCATGAAAAGTTTTTAATGCATTTCCATTAAACATTAAATACTTTTACGACACATTTAAGCAAATAGGCTGGGGCAACATGCATATCAAAATCTACACCAAGTGGGTGGCGGGGGGTGGGGGTTGGTTGAAAGGCCCCAAAACAAATTTGAAAAAAAAAACAGAGCTCATTATTATGCTCTTATTTCAATTTCAATATCAATTTCCGCACATATCATCCTGGTGGGTAGACATGAGAAATCCTTTTAGACATTTTACAAATGTCCACACTGTGTGGCCTGCCAACAAAACAAAATGGAAAAGCGATTTATATCTATAGTATGTTTGTATGTGAATGTTTGTGCGTGTTTGTGTTAGTGTCTGGGAAATTGGTTGCTGTCAGTTGTTTGAAGCGTATTTATGCGTGCCCCTTGCAAAGTGTCTGCAAATTGTGTCACAAAGTTTACATAAACATTTATCAGAATAAAATAAAACTATATATAAATACACACAGTCTAAGCTACTATAACTTTATAAGAGTTTTGTCTATCGGGCATCTAATGCTTATACATATATATGTATATATATTATACATATAGAGCATTAAATGCTCGACTTTTGGTTGGCGGCTAAAGCTTTTTGGATATCATTGCAACGTTTTTTTTGTTTTCTTGTGGCTTTGATGTGGGCGCTTGCCTGTTAGCCTGGTAGCAAACACATTTGCATAATTCAATGCCCGTGACCCACTCAGCTTCCAAAGTGTTGATTGGTTTGGCATTGCCTAACCCAGCACGCTTCAACTTCTCGAGCTCTGGCTACGGCTTCGTCCCTCGTGTCTGTCAGTCTCCCCTTACCTTGTGGCGCAAGTGGCGCAAAAATTTGCTATGCATTTCGTTTGGGCCAAAACAAAATGAGATTCCATCGGCCACAGCCACAAGCAACAATGCTTAAAGTCGACTATCGTGGGAGTACATTTTGGACGCAGAGGCACACAGTTTCAATTGTTCCATAATTATGAAAATGAAAAGTCGAGTCCTTAAATATGTAAATTTAGGCAAAATTCTAGGCAGAGCAAATTAAAACACTTGTTTCTTTTAAATATCGTGTGGAAATAGTGATTTATATATTTTTTAAACCAATGGTTCGATTTAAGTAAACATTAGTGAATAGAACAAAAAAAAATAATATAGATGTAGAGAAATACATAGTGAGTTGTTATTGTTGTTGCTAGCTAGCGTCCTACCAACGCAACTCGGCACTTTTATTCTGAGTTCTAGTGAAAATATATGTGTGTGTGTGTGTGTGTGTGTGTCCTTGTTGATTGTTTGTTAGCATGGTTAATGGTGGAACACATGGACGCTATACTGGAAGCTGGTGCGGCTTTAGCCCTTGAGACTTGTCATTCCCGCCCGCATCACTTCGTCGACGAGCAGCAAGTTGCTGGCAATGATGGAGCAGGAGTTGAGGATCTGCTTTTTAACGATGTAGTTGTCATAGACGCCCAGATCGGTTGGCTTCATGGGCTCACCAGTGCCCAGATCGAGGCCAACAAGCTCTGGACTCAAGCGGTCTTCAACGGTCAGCTTGACAATAGTATCCTGAGCATCATAGCCGCTGTTGATGGCCAATGTCTTGGGAATGACGAGCAGCGCATCGGCAAACGCTTGCACAGCCAGTTGAGCCTTGCCCTTCACCGACTCCTTGAACTTGACCAGCTCGTTGTGGGCACGCACCTCGAATGCACCGGCACCGGGTACCAAGCACTTATCGGCAATGGTATTATTGATGGCACGCAGACCATCGCGAATGGCATCCTTGATCTGTGTGATTGTATGCTTATTGGGGCCCTTGATCAGGATGGTCACAGACAGTGGATTCTTGCAGTCCTCGACGAACGTGTACTTGTTCTCGCCCAGCACATGTTCGTAAACAACGCCGGCATAGCCCAGATGCTCTTCCTGCAGATCGTCGAACGAGTTCATTGCGGTGCCACCGCAGGCTAATGCCAGACGCTCCATGTTACGTCGCTTGGCACGACGCAGTGCCAGAATGCCCTCCTTGGCCAGAGCATCCAGGGAAATGGGATCAATACCTTTCTGGTTAATCAGGACAAATGTCTTGTCGGTGCCGTCACAGACGGCACGCTTCAGCTCGATAACCTTCTTCACGCGCTGATCGATGAAGTCGCGCTCAGCACGCACAAACTGCTCACGCTCCGTGGCTGTCTTGTAGAAGAAACCAGAGTTAACCTCGGCCTTCTCGTACTCCAGCGACACATTGGCAGTGAGTATATAAGCGTTCTCTAGACGTTTGGGCATATCGGGATGACGAGCGCCATGGTCCATGACCAAGCCACGCACCAGTTGGGTGTCCGTATCCGTCTTATGCTGCATTTCCATCAGCTCTACCATATGAAGATCGACAGGCTTTTGGCTGTCATTGGCAATGGTGAGAACAGCATCAACGCACACCTCTGTAAGCAGATCGGCTAGCGACGGATGTACTTTGGTCTTCAAGCTTGTGTTGGCGATTTCCATTAGATTCTTTTTGTTGATCTCAACAGGCACCTTGATCTTCTCCAGTACTTCCAATGCTTTGTCTCTTGCCTTTTCAAATCCCTCGGTCATAATGCGAGGATGCAGACCCTCCGACAAGTAAATGTCCGCCTGCTTGAGCAGCTCACCAATAAGCATGACAGTGGTGGTGGTGCCATCGCCTGTGCAGTCATCTTGCGCTGTGCTAGCACGGGCAATCATCGATGCAGTCGGATGCTGAATCTGCATGTCATGGAGCAGCACATTGCCATCCTTAGTAATCTTGATGTCACCAGCACCAGATACCAACCTACAAAACAAAACGTTTGTATTTTTTTTATAAATAAGCCGAAAGTTCCAGAATGCGGCCCCTTCTACAAACAAACTGCACACACTCACATCTACAATGTGTGTGTATGTGTGAGTAGCGCGTGAGAGGCGTGACTAGGTTTAAAACTTTGTGAACTTCAATTTGTTAACAGTCAGAAAACGATATATTTCAGATATATTGCTAAGCGAATAGTTAGAGCACTGGTTTTATTTATAACATTTCTTTAAACATCTGCATGTTTGACTAACTTCTTGTTTGCTCACACTGGCAGACGGTGACGCATGCCGCTAAACACGAGACGAATTTAACCTCAATCAACGGCGCCGCAGCTGTCGCTAAAAGTTTGTTAATAAGAATCTCACAGGAGCAGTTAGGCTGCAATCCTTTTGTCTATGGTTAAGGTGAGCAGTAAATGCACTTTTAAGTCAACTTTACTCACATTTTGACTGTGCCTTTGGGTCCCAAATTGGTGCGCATCACATCCTGCAAACCTTTGGCGGCGCTGATGTTAATGGCCAGGGCTTGTGCAGCACGTGCAAATTCGGCCTTTGGGTTCAATAAGCTAATCGAAGCCATCTTTGTGATTCGTATTTAAAATAAATTCCAATTTAGTATCAAACTGAATTAAATGCAAAATCAACACGCCGGATTGGTAACCAAAGAAGAATAAATTTGTTTCGATGGTACGTTCATCGGTGTTTACTTGTAATCGTATAAGTATCGATATATCTTGTAAGCAGGCTAGTATGCTGTTGCAGCAACACAATTGTAGTTAAGTAAAAAAAATTTATATATGCTTGCATAAAGTAATGCTATTGAAGCTATTAAAATAGTTTTTTATATTTTTGTTATTTTATATTTGAGCAATAAATTTTTGTTGTTAGTATCGGTAAAGTACTTGTGCTCCTCGATGCGTATTGGTTTGCCTGCCGATAACGATAGTACACATATACACACACATCACTAAACAAACTAATTCGGCTACAATTTTTTTTTATTGTATGGAAATAATTATAAAATTAAAATCAGTGCAGTGTTTTTAAGTAGTAAGCGTGAAGGTACGCCTTAGGATCGATTAGCAACGTATTAACGGCAATAAACAAACTCGCGTGGTGCTACAATGAGTGTGTTGGCATATCCACGTACAAATGATGAGGAGATTTTTCGCCAGTGTACAAAGGATTGTGGTGTTGTGACAGCCACTGAGGATTTTCAGTATTTTGCACTGCGTTGCATTTTCTGCAGTGAAAAGTTCCTCTATTTCGATGCGTTCATCGGGCACATGCAGACCGTGCATCTGGAGGATGCACACCGTAGCATGGAAGGTGATGGCTCAGGCAATAATGTAGACTACAACCTAGGCCTAGGCTTGGGTCAGCCCATGTCCCTAGCTATGGATGACGGCGAAGATGCTGCGCATCAAGAATATGACAATGAAGGCATTCATAGCTTTAATGATATAGAAGACTTAACAGACGCAGACACTGCCCTGTTGGTGCCCCAAATGGTTATCAAACAGGAGCTGCAAGAGTTAGAAAGCAGCAGCGATAACGATGCAGGGGATGATGATGATAATATTCCAGCGCCACGAAAGGACAAACATTTGCACAAAGACGACGACGACGATGATGATGATGATAATGATGAAATTATATTACCCGAAAGGCAACTGCCCACACCAAGCAAAAGAGGACGCAAAAAAATTATGATGCGAGCACCGATACGGATTACCAGGCGAAGAGGTATGCCAGTATCGCAGGTGAATGTTAAAAATGAGCCACTCATAGCCGATGGCGACTCCTCCATGGATGAATATGCGGACGGCTATGCGGAAAATGATGATAACTCTGGCGAGTATGCAGACTACCACAGCAGTTCTTTTAATGCGCAAGCACACAGTAGCGTCGTTGGCGAAACTGACTTTCTTAGCTATGACGAAATGGTCGAAGAATCCCTGATTGGCGTAAGTATCAGCTGTAGTCTCTCAATATTAGTGCTAAAATAACTTTGGAATTTCAGCGAGATCGTGAGCTTACAATGCACATCAAGGATCGCAAGATGATACAATTCCTGATACATTCGTACAAACGCAATCCATTTCTGTGGGATCACAGTCATGCTCAGTTTAGAGATCGCGTCAAACGTGCGCGCTTTCTCGATTGGATTGTGCTGGAGTTTAAGAATCGCTTTAACATCTCACTTGCCAAGGATGCCATCACACGTAAATGGGACAATCTGCGCACTGTCTACAAACGTGAATGCAATCGCATGGCCTTGGAGAAGACAAACATTAGCACACTCTGGTACTTTAAGGAACTGCATTTTCTGAACGAGCTCTATAGCTACAATTCGAAAATGTCAGATGCCGTCGTTAAGGTATATACAACAAATGATAGTCTTGCTAAATCCATTAATGCTTGCTTTGTACCCTTGTAGGAGACATCATATAGACGTCGGTTTTCGGCCATTTGGAATGATACCTCTACTGCCAAACTTCTGGAAATGGTTAAGCGTTACCAGTGCTTCTACAATCGCTATGATCCGGACTACCGCAGTAAGGAACGTCGCGGCGAGGGACTCCAACAAATGGCCATGGAGCTGCAGCAGCTAATCGATGTGACCACCATACAAATATCTAAGCGTATCTCACAGCTGCGCTTTGACTACTCGAAACAGAAAATGGAACGCTTGAATGCAGAACGCATGGGACGCAAGTTTATACCGAACTATATCTACTACGATCAAATGAATTTTATGGACGATGACATACCACCATTTAGATGCCAGGATTGCGCTGAAATAGTACAAACGCTACGCGAACTAGATCTGCATATGTTGAGCCATCAGCCCAGTATGGGTGGCAACTATTATTGCAATGTATGCAGCATACAGTTCCACACTGCCGAGGAGTTTGAGAATCACAAGCAGCTGCATTTGGGCGCCGGCAATGAGGTTAAATACAACTGTGAATTGTGCACGGCAAGTTTTCGCGAAAAGTCCAACTATGATGAGCATTTGCGTCGCCACAATGATGAACTCTTTCTGCCCACGCTGGCGCTCAATCACAGCATCTTGGATAGCACCGCCGGTGATGGAGAGGCGGTCAGTGGAACTGACGCCCTAAGTAGCGGCTGTGCTGCAGGCGTTGGCGATGATGATGAGTCCTTTACGCCGGATGGCCCAAAGGAATATTTCTGTGAAGTTTGTCATCGTAGCTTTGCCTCATCGGGTCACCTCAATGCGCATCGCATTGTGCATCAGGATGAGCGCGAGCGCTGCTATCGTTGCGACTATCCGCAATGCAGCAAATCTTTTGTCTCACGCCACAGTCTATTTGACCATCTGAAGCAGCATTACAGCAATGAAGAATTTAAATGCGACATTTGTGGCAAGAGCTTCAAGTCGACCAAGAATTTGCAGAACCATAAGCAAATTCATGATAAGGTCAAGCGCTACGTCTGCCAGATATGCGGCTCGGCATTTGCCCAGGCCGCTGGCCTCTACCTGCACAAGCGTCGTCATAATCGTCCCAATGGCACCATTGCCCCTGTCGGCGGCCGTTCCTCACGCACCTCACTGTGAGCCATGATTGCCAGCTCGCGATCACGATCGCGTCGCTGACCCAACACACACAGTTTTATTTATTAACTTTGAAATTTATGTCCTCGATTGCTAACACATGGCAGCTATTTCGATCAAGGTTTCTTTTATAGTTTTAGATTTTTTTTATATTATACAATTGTTTACTTTTGTTTATTGCAAATTTTAACAAAATTCTTGATGCAATCCAACTAAGCGCTGTTAATAACTGTACTTAAGCTTCGAAGTATTTTTTTTTTTTTATCAAATGTCCAACAAAAAGGCAAAAGAACTTTAATAGACCTAGTAACCTACTTAAACTATATATTATATATAAACATACTCTGCCATTATGAATTATTACCAGCTCAAGCCCCTATCTCAATTTTTGGTATTAGTGTCAACAGAAAACTGCAGCTAATTAATAATATATTTTGTAACTAATTTAGTTGAATTATGTTCAAGACATTCTCCAAAATGTTTTAGCATTGAGAGAGACGAGGCAATGAGGCAAAAACATTCCACACTAGTTAAAGCTTATCGCATAATTAGTGTCAAGAAAAAGAAAACAAGTATTTCTTAAAGTATTCTTATTTAAAACTAAACCTTAAATTATAATCTAAATATATTTATTATATTATGTCCTAATTCAAACACAATCAATAATTTGCAAGCCTTTGAAGGTAAAATGTGAGAAAATGTAAATTTAGAAAATTATCTTCAATTATTAACCAACTGAAAACGCAATAATAATATTAGCAGTTACTAAGCTCAATACTTAATAACTAAGAAAAGACACATTTGTAACTGTAAATCACACCGCATAGTTTTTAGTTAACAATATATAAACGACTGAATCTGAAAATACATTAAAATGCATACTTACAAATGTATAAATGTAAGTAATTTATTAAAAACAATAATGGCAGCTGAATTCAGTTTAACACAAAACAATGTACAAACTCATTTTAATAACCGAAACGAACATACACTGCAATGGTGTATGTTTTGATTCTTTTTATATCGAGATTACTTAAGTGCTAATATATTTGTAATTTTGAACCATTGCCAACGTACACACGTGAAACATTACCTTTAAATGTAAACAGTAAACAGCAAATTATATGCACAATCATGTATTTTTATAAGAAAACAAAATCACATTAGTATATAAGCTCATTTAGCACAATTGACAACACGACTGCAAGACCGAAAACCCGTTTGGATGCAGCAATATTATTAAGTATTTTTATTTGTTTGAACCCCGCTTACTCATATGCTTTAAGGATTTATACAACAAAACACACACAATGTACTTGTGCTCCAATTGAAATGCTTGGCTTATCTTTTAGTCTAACAACATCAATGGATTAACACCAGTTCGTAAGAAACTTGTAAACGATTCTGGCAAATTTGTCTAAGAGGCCGTAACAAAAGTGCGCTTCCGTAAGTTATTTAAATGTAATAAATGAATATAAGCCCATGTATATATATATGAATATATATTTATATTTGCATAAATAAGTATATGCAAGAATACACAATCAACAAATAGCAATAAAAACGCGCACAGAGATTAATTATTAGCGCCAACTTCTAATTTCAATAAAAAGAAACAAATAAACAAAACTGATTGATAATACCTAATGCATATTATTTACATTTCAGCAAATTCGTCTGTCTAGAAAGATTACAACGTGCGCTCATATCATATCTCCAGAGCTGAGCACAAGCGAGAGCGCAGTGGCTTAGACATGCGCTCTCAATGTTTTGATCTCTCAGAGCTCAAGTTCGAGCCTTTGAAGCTAGTGAGAGTATCAGCTGTTCGAATATCGGTCACTATTTATGTTTCTAGCCGACTGGGCTCATTTGCTCAAGATCACTCGACTGGTGCGTGTGCTCCAGGCTGTTCATTTTTAAATTTAAATATTTGGTGTTATTTAATTAACGTCTACTGCTAAATTATTAACCAACAGACATTGGCATTATTTTTGGTAGGCCTAGAGCTTTGATTTAATGACGAACCTTAAATTCATTTAGAAATCACACACTCGCTAATTTTGCGATTGTATATCAACATATATGTATGTATATACTATATATGATTTTTATTTGCGCCTAACGACCGTAGTCTAACGCGTGCTAATTTTTGTTTTTGCCAAAGTGCGTAGTTATTTATAGAGATAACAGCGAGCCTCAAATTCTGGTAAACAGATTAATCAGCCAGAAGGCAAGCATTTGGACATACATGTACATATAGGCATTCTAATTGCCATTAGCCAGATAAAGAGAAGATAACAAAGAAGTTTGTTTTCGAATTGATTTTTTTAATATTGCATTACTCATGCGTGCTTTGTTCTGCGACTCCACTTAACATTAACATTACAGATTGGCCGCGGATTCTTAAAACATACATACAACACATAGTGAATGTTTGTAGTAAGTAACAAAATATAACAAACAATCTAGCTTGACTGCTTGGTTAGTTGTTCGTTTTGGACGCGATGATACTACGTCGCTGCCCTGACTAGAACTAGATGAGTTCCCCGTGCTCGTTCACTTTGATGACCCGAACACGTTCGTGTCGCTCGGATAGCAAGGTTTCAATGCTCTTGCTACTGTCTGCCCCGTTTGCAAACAGGCCCAGGTTGTCCTTGATCAGATGGTCAACGGCACAGCCATCGCACTGCAGTATAACAACGCCACTATAGTAGGCCTCCTCGCTAATAGTCTTGGTGTTACGCGTGTTACACAGCTTGCAGCGATAGACCAGTTCCATGCGGCGCTGCATTCGTCGAAATTGCTTCAATGTTGTGGGTGACAGTGAACCGGATGGCTTTGCCCCGGATCCAGCAATGTCAAACGGCTTGGCCGTAAAGCAACAGGCGTCGAGTATAGAGCGTGGTATAGAAAGCGGCACTGCCTGCTTTACATCCTTCAGCGGTGCGTCCGCATCTTTGCCAGCCAACGGCACCGCCGGCGGCTGTTGTGTGGCATTGATAATAGCGTTCTGTCCATTTTGGCGAAGATAATTTAATGTACGCGAGGTGAATATGTTGCGCAATGCATTCATTTTACATCGGCATACTAACGGAGATGCTGACTGCGGATGCACGGACTGGGATTATATGTTTACACAAATACAGGCAAGCTGCACGTGTTTACTATTTAAAAGTTACTAAATAAAACTTTAGAACTCTAAAGCAAACTGCGTTGCTGTTGAGCAAAACAAGGGATGACACTGACATCACAGCGATAGCTCTTGCCAAACACAGCTGTAAAGTTATCGATGCCTTGCGATTGCTATGCGCAAACATCGATACTGCTACCGGCAACAAGTGCAACTTTAAAACAAATTGGAATATGTACAATTTGCGCTTGCTGCGTCAACTGAGATATAGTTCCGTTATCTGCAACTCGACGCCTCCACTGCGGTTCTTGGCTAGTCAACACAAGCGCCGACCTCAACTAGGTGTCGTCAAGTCGAACCAGCTGGAACAGCTAAAGGCCAACTTCTTTGACAGTCGCAATGAACTAAATGATGATGAATGGCAAAGCCTAAGACACACGCTGATAGACAGCTATAAGTATATAGATGCCCACAATGTGGATGCCTATATAATTGGACTGTGCGGCGGCGCGGAGCAGTTGCAGCTTGCTAAAAGTTATGTAAAGTTTCTAAAAGATCAGGGCAAGCAGCCCAATGGAGCGACGCTGGGACGTCTTTTGCGTGTGTATAGTGCTGCCCATGGTACACGCACACTCAGCGACGCGGAGCAGTCAGAGATTCTGAGCATTTGTGATACACTGCGTGGCGCGCATGATGTGCTAGATGCCACAAGCTGCGAGCATCTGATCCACGGACTTGTAGCTACTAAACAGCACTGGCAACAGGCAGTGCCTCTGCTCGAAATGATGAAACTAACCAGCTCACCCACCATAGCAGCCTACAGCGTGCTGGCAGCAAAGGCGTTCTGTGTAGGCGATACAGAGCTAGCCTGGCGTCTGCTGGAAGAGATGCTGACATTGCGCAAGCTGCCCAAGTGTGAGGTTTACATAAGCTTGTTGGACTACATAGCTGAAAATTCATCAAAGCTATGCACACAACTGGAAAGACTGCTGCGTTTTCTTGAACATCACGATATACTCATAAGCGCGAAGGTCGGAACGCGACTATTAGCTTTGGCACAGCAGCAGCCGAAGCACCTGCAAGTAACCGCTACGCGACTGGAGCGAATGGGTAGATGTGCCAACTGTGAACAGCATCTGGAGCGTGTGGCCATCAGCGATGCCCAGTTTGAGCAGCTGCGCGATTCCTTCCTAGAAAAGGTGCTGGTGGGCCAGGATGTGTTTCAGAAGTCTACGCCAGAGGAGGTGGCACGATTCAAGCAGCATGTGGAGCAGTCTGCGCCATACGATTGCGTTATAGATGGCCTCAATGTGGCCTACTCAACGGGCGTAAAGAAGCCACCCGAGCAACTAGCCAAGTTGCTGGCCACAGTGGTTCGCTACTTCAAGGAGCGACGTAAACGTGTCTTGGTCTTGGGACGCCAGCACATGCGAAATTGGTCCAAGCAGGCCATGCACTATGTGCATAGCAATGCCAGCGTGTTCTTCACCAACAATCTGTATGTAAAAGTAAATTCTATAAGAACCACTAAACCAAAATTATTAATGTATAACATTAATAGGTCCCAAGATGACCCCTTCTTGTTGTATGCCACATTGCGTAGTGGCCAAGAGACTGACTTCTTTTCGCGGGATCTAATGCGCAGTCATGCCTTTCTGCTGGGCAACGAACTAAAGCCCATTTTTCGTCGCTGGCAGCAGGAGCATCAATACTCTCTGGTCACCCAAACCCAAACGGGTAAAATAATTGTCAAGGAGCCTATAAGGTATCGTTTAAGCGTGCACCAAGTGGGCAACGTGTGGCATGTGCCCTGCTGCGAGAGCTACACGCCGCAAATGCCCGAAAGCTTTGAGGTGCCACAACGCTGGCTGTGCCTCAATATAGTGAAATAATAAGACGCATTTGTTACTGTTAAAGAACATGCATAGATTTATTTACAACTGTACATAGTTTGTGTATGAGTGTGAAGAGTAATGTGAGGACTGTCAACAAACTTGAAAGCGTTGCATTTGCCTTGAGCTCAACGCTCGCAGTCCAGACGCGCACACTTCTCAAATGCACCATAGTTAAAGGTTGGTAAGCGCTTGCGACGCTGCTCATTGCGTATTTTCTTTTTGGCAGCGCACATGAGTCGCTCCTTGATGTAATTATCCATTTTAAAGTCCATGTCTGCTGCAGGCTTAACTGTGTCAGCAGGTTCCCGCGTTGCTGCCGTATCCAGCGCCTTAATGATGAGACTGAGCATTGCATGCGCCAGACGATGGCACACATCATACTCTATGGCATCCTGACTGGTGTAGTAGATGGCCGACTGCGAGGTGGGTTGCACACCAATGGCCAGTAGTATGTTGCAAAAGATGCCACGCTGCATGCGCGCATATGGATCCACAAGCTGGGGAGGAATGCGCATTGTTGTCGCCAGATGTGCTATAAATTTGGCAAACTTCTTGATGAGCACATTTAGATATTGTGTGCGGCATTGACGCTCCATTTTGGACAACATGCTGTAGTAGAGCTCCTGTTTGCGCTTCAGAAAATCCTCCTTACGACGCTCCTTGGTCTTGTTGTTCTTCAGAACTTCTTCAAGTTGCCTGCAGCATAGACAATTTAATAAAGATTGGGCGAAGGAGAAGGAGTGCGCACTTACTCTGTGGTAATTGCATTAAACTTGCCCAGCATACGCTCAATGCGCTTCGCCCGCAGTTTGGGATCGTAGTAGTCCTTAAACTGTTCGTAGTTATCCTGCAATATATACTTCTTGGGCTGCGACAGCGCCACATCATATGCACGCGCCTTGGGCGGCAGAGCCGGCTGATAGGCCATGCGTCTGACATAGGACTGCAGCTTGGCCAAATTTTGTTGCTTGCGCTTTTTGCGATTCTCTGGACTGCAGTAGTCTGAATCCTCCTCTTCGGCTTCCTCTTCGGTGGATGTGGGTAGCGGCTCATCCCAATCGGACACGTTTGAGCTAGCCATGGCTATTAGCTTTAACTTAACACGCTCAAAATTTAAAGAAACGCAAGAATTTGGTAGAAAAATAAATTCTAATAGAAGTTACGGGAGAAATATGCAAGACACCGAAAAATATTTAGTTTCTTTAAAATTATTGTGAGTACTAGCAATTTAATGTTTCTTAGATGAACGGAGACCGACTTGTGAGCAAACTACAACTAAACACAAACACCTAGAATTTATCAGCGCCTACTAGACTGAAAGAAATTGTTAATTTAACTTATATTCATTTAAGCTAAAATTATAGTATCCTAAATAATACGTCTCTGATTCATAGCACTTAAATAGAAAGACCAATACAATGCGAATGAATTTCATAAACAAAGAAGTGAGTTTGAGCAATTTATTGCATCGAAAGCATGATAGGGGAGTCCCCCAAAAGCAGGTACAACAATTTGCTATGGATTTTATGTATAAGTGGTGTAATTAGTTTAACATAGTTCTTAATTAATATTATCAGCGCAAGCACAAAAAACTGTTAACTATAATGTATGAATAGCGTATCGACATTAGCTCAATAGCATTCATTTTGTACGGATCGCTCCAGATTGAATGTGTACTCCTCGGCAAGTTCATCAATAGATAGCTGACGTGTTATAACAGCCAAAATGCCATCAACCTGCGATTGTGTGCCGTTGAAGCGTTCTTTGCTGGTCAGCTGTGGCGACAATTCAAATGGAATGTCCTGCAGATAATGTATGGGCGCATGCTGAGTAGGTCCCACTGCCATGCCGCCAGCTCTGTTGCCTACAGGTGGTGGATAGGGCATGGGGCCGTAGGCTGTTTGTGGCATGGGTGGATACATCATGCCACCAGTCGGCGATGTTATGGGCCCCGCGTCAGGTCGGCGCTCCACAAATATGAAATCATCGCCGTTGCCGTTGCCCTGTTTAGCAGCCTCTGGTCCCTGTATGGGTGACTTATCCTTATCTGTAGGTGACTCTGCCGGCTTAAGCTTTGCGAAGATGGAAAACATGTTGCTATGTGACTGCACTTAAGCACTTGTGCACAAAATAAATTTACACTATTTGCGCAGTAGTAGCTGCTTTTGTTGTTTTGTTGACAAATACTAAATGCTGTGGTATCGATACCAAAAAAGCCAGCGAGCAGTCAAATGTATCGATACATTGAGGAGTAAAGGCAACGCTGCGGATTGGTTTGGGTTTCAACTCCTTCAGACAAACAATTAAAAGTGAACGAAACCGAGCTACAAAGTTTGTTAAACTGATAGCAACTGTGACCAGGAACCAGTTGAAAGGCGATTAAAAAGAATGGCAAAGGCTGACCAGGATACAATTGCTTCGCTGAGCATCATGGAGGTGGGGTGTACTGGCCAAAGCGCGCCGCCTGACGACTGGGTGTACACGCTGCCCCAAGCGCGCATAGCTACAGCTTCAAGAGATGCACACACTGTATCTGTATCTTTTCCATCTATTTGACAATTGTTTGTCTTGTCTTTGCAGCAAATCAAAATACTGATCAAGCCGCCACCCAACGAAGAGGAGAAGCACTCAACACGCAGCAGCAACACCAAGCATCCGTACTACAGGCGTCCTGGGCGGGGACATAATCATGATCTATGTGATGCTTGCGAAGAGGGTGGAAATTTGCTATGCTGCGATCGTTGCCCCTCCAGCTTCCATTTGCAGTGCCAGTGAGTATTTTAACTTGTTTGTGTTTTTTAATTTTGATTTTTTTGTGTTCTGTGTGTATGCGCGCAGCGATCCGCCGCTCAATGAAGAAGATATTCCCACGGGACAGTGGTTGTGTCACAGCTGCCGCATGGTAAAGGTAGCCCAGCCGTCGAAATCCGGCTCCGTGGAACGCGTGCCCTCGGGAGGCAGCGGTTCGCGCGCCAATACACCCTCTTCCAGCGAGCTAGAGTCCATACCGCTGAAGATACGCAATTTACGTAAGCGCAGCAACAGCGAACGCAACAGTACCGAAAAACTGCTGGCCAAGATGCCGCTGGCCATACAGCGTGCATTGGATCCTAATAAAAAGGTTACACCATTGGATGATGTTATACGGGCAGCCAGCATGTTGAATCCACTGCAGTTCTCACTACCCCCCGAGCTGGAGCTCCATACTCAATTTCCTGGTAGTGGGAAGGTGCAGCCGGTGCATTCACATCCCAGCAGCGGCGGCGGTGGTGTCGGCGGTGGTAGTGGAACTCGCAGAGCCAGTCAGCGTCGCAACTCCAAGCCTTTTGAGCTCGATGGCCAGGGATTGGTGCCGTTGCCCGCCAAGACATGCTTCTATTGCACGCGCAGCTGCAAGCGTGCTCCACTTGTATCCTGTGACTATTGTCCGCTGTACTACCATCAGGATTGTTTAGATCCGCCCATGACTTCACTTCCCGCCGGCCTCTGGATGTGCCCCAATCATGTAGAAAATTTTATAGTAAGTAACTAACTTCTTGCTGTGGCTCTTAAATACTGACGTTTGGTTTACAGGATGCCAACATGACGAATAGTATTTCGGCCACAGAGCGCGTGCGCTTATGGAATCGCTTCCATCAACCGCTGGACCATGAGAATGTTAAAATGGAGTTCTTCCGCCGTGTAAACACGCGGCATCCGCCATTTCGCATGAAGACGAACGCACGCTCACGCGCCTACATCGATGTGCCATCCATTGTGCGTCACCACTACGAGCATCCTCCACCGTTGCTGCCCTCGATGCGCCAAACTTTGCGCTATGATCGTGTCAAGCGGTCCAAGCAGATACCCACAGCTGTGGGCGATAATTCACGTGAGAGTGTAACTGAATCACTGCTCAAGGATTTGGAAGCATTGCGCTGTGCGCATGCCAAGTTTCGCGAAATACAGCGCGAGCATCCTCATCCCGAGGATCTAGATGACAGCAATAGCGACAGCGACGTGGGCAACGCAGCAGCAGCTGCTGATCAGCAGTCATCACAGCAGAGCAATGGCACGCCAGTGTCGCTAATACTGTTACGTTCAACTGATAACACAGAGTCTGGCTCTGTCGACCAAGAGCAGCCGAAGCCATCGCCAAGCAGCTGCGACCAGCAGTTGCACATCGACATAAGCTTCGACGATGAGGAAGAGGACTCAAAGTCTTCCAACGCCATTATAGATGCAGACCTTAGTTATCTGGATGTCGATATTATAAAGAAGCTAGCGCATCAGCGACTGCAGCAGCTCGTTGCAGAGCATCCGGAAATTGTGACGCAGTACAAGAATCGTACCGCAGCGCGGCGTCTACGCCAGCTCTGCGCCATGGAGCAGTCCAGCCCGCAGTCGGCTTTGCAAAGTGAGCTTTCTCCTGAGGACATGTGCCACTTTTCGTTGCTGTTTACCAGTGAAACATCTTCCATACTAGCACAAAAGAATGGCAACGCAGCCGACGAGGATCCCATGATGGCGCTCCATCCAGCGCTCGCTACAGCGGCTGCCATTGCCGCTGCTGACGCCGCCGCTGAAAACTATGTTCCGCGCCATCTAAGCGACACCGATAAAGCTTTTGAGTTGGCCTCCCGTCTGGAGCTCAAACTGCTCGAGTGCAAAGTGCAGGCTCGCGCTGTGCTAACGCCGCTGGGTGACATGCTCGAGGATAGTCGCTGGTTTAATCCTCTAGGCCTGGAGCATTCAATCTTTATGCGCTATCGCACGCTCTACATCGGCTATGGTGGCCACTACTCGCCGTCGACTACGTTGGCACACACGGAGACTGTGGATCTATCGGCAATTGGTTACTGCTCACGCATTTCGCCGCAGCATGCCATCATTTTCTATGATGAGTTTAGCAAGTCCTTTGAACTCATCAACTACTCCGAGTTTGGCACCGAGGTTAATGGTCAACTCTACACTTGCGATCTGACAGAGTTCACGCCCATGCATGCTGGCAAACGCATGCGTCCCGATGATTTGGAGCTGAAGCGACGCGTTGATGATCTGCTCGACAAACGTCGCCACATTCAGCGACAATTTGGGGTCAAGCAGGACTCTAAAGACAGGTGAGCGCAATGGCCATGCATTAGACAAGCATTAAACTAATAAGATTCTTAAACCAGTACCACAATGGCGCCCATGGTAAAGCCCGAATGTCGTTGCCAAACTGCAGCGCCGCCGCCCATGGTGCCTGGCGCCTGGGAAGGCTCTGCGGTGCTGGCACATGGCACTCTACTGCGCTTTGGTTGTCTGCCGTTCGTCTTCTCAGTGCCCAGCGGGGAGCTTATGAAAGCGGAACTTCAGTCTTCCGAGCAGTAAGTTACAGATACTTTAGCCATGTTATCCAACCAGTGAATCGAGAGAGGCAGCTATGCACGAGTGTGAGCGAGATGAAAGTCGCTCTCGCTCTCTTCCTCTATTATATTATAGTTGGTACTGTACATGAATTATTGCGTTATAGAACCCACACACACACATACACACAATTTTAATTACATCTAATCATAATTCTTTATTGCTAGAGGTATCATTTTGCTTAGTACCAACGCCATTTGCTCTGTATTTTTTTTCTCTCTCTCTCTCTTTTCTTCTCATTAAATTTTAGTAATTGTATAAAGCATTGCGATTGTATAACAAATAAAGTTGTAAGAAATTGAAAGTTAATTTCATTTCCATGCTATTATTATATATGTCTATGTATATGTGTCTATGTATGTATATGTACGTTTAATGTTTGTATGTAAGTTGAAAAACACATTTACTAAACTGAATTTTCAAGAGTCTCATGAATTCAACTCGCGATTGTAAAATATAAATAATATATAATTAATTAAATAAATTACATAACATTTCAAGTTCAAAAACGATTTTCAATGCTTCTTCAGAGTGTGTTTAAGAGTAAGCGACGCTTAACGTCAATTGGGTTAAGGCATGCGAAAAAGAAGTACATATAAAAGCATATATATGTATATGTGTATATATATACAATAGAGTATGTGAGGAGACTTGCAATACATAAGTACATACAACTAGGCGCTAAAAAGTAACTATAGATTATATAATGGCTGCTGCTTTTGCTGTTGCTGCTGTATGCAAAATTGTTCACACATTAGGAGCTGCTTCCGGGCTCCTCCAGCTGCTGTTGTTGATGCTGCTGCAGCTCTGAGACTGCCGACTTGGCTGCATTGCGTGTGGCACGTGAGCGTTCCCATTCAATCTTATGCTTGCGCTTAGTATGATGATACATATTCGACTTGGAGCGAAACTCTGTGGGACAAAACGAGCAGGTATGCAGCTTGACGCCTGTATGTGTCGCAAAATGTTCCTATAGGCCAATTAAATTAAATTAATACTTCTTGTTTATAATATATTTATAGATCTTGCTTATTTTTTACCTCTAGGTAGCGCTTCATTTTAAATGATTTGCCGCAGATATCGCAGGCGTATTTGGTCTTGCCCAGGCAACGGTGTTGTTGCTGGCCCAGCAGCTCGCCGCAAGTGTTGCACAAGGTCATGGCCAAGCTTTCGGTTAAAGTGGACGTTGCCTGCTGTGACGGTGAGTTATGCTTGTTCTGCAGGTGATTGTTAAGCGCACGCTGATTGCGCAACTGCTGGCCGCAAATGCTACAACTGTATGCAGATTCAACTGGCGCTGTGCTTGTAGTGCTTGTTGATGATGCTGCAGCAGCAGCAGCAGCAGCTGCAGTTTGTTTGCTTAGTGCTATAGCAGCTGCAGTAGCAGCTGCTGCTGCTGCCGCAGTGCTGGTGCTTGTGCCCGTGCTGGCGCTAACGGCAGCCATGGCAGTAAGTAATTGCTCCTGCATTGAGTTGCAGTATCGCTGATGTTGCTGTTGTGTAGCTGCTGCAACAACTGCAGCCATAGCATTGTAGTTGGCCAAGAGCAGCTCATTTTCCTTGCTGGTCTGCAGTTGTGTCTTCAGTCGCTTCTCATGTAAATCGGCCATATTATCGTTGTCATTACTGCTGCTGCTTTCGCTGGCGCTGCGCTCAGTGGGTTGCACCTTTTTTGGCGAATGTGTTTTGCGCCGGCTGGAGCGTGTAAAGCGTTTGGGAGGCGCTACATGGTTTTGCGATTTGTTCACTGTTAAGTTGATGGCCTCCATGGGCGGATCGGGTTTGAGAGCCTTCATGGGCGGGTCGGTGTTGATGACCTGCATGGGTGGGTCGCTTTTGATGGCTATCAGACTAATTTCGGGCACGACTGTGGTAGCGGGGGCAGCAGCTGTTTGTTGGTTTGCTTCATTTTGATTACGAATTCCATCCATCTCACTGGGTAGCAACGTTATGACATCCACAACCGTGTTGTTGCCATTAACGCTTCTTTGGACTTGATTATTGTTGTTGCTATTGCTCTTGGCCGACTCGCGTTCCGCTCGCGCCTTTTGCCACTGCGTTGTGTGCTTTGTCTTGACATGCGTGTACATATTGGAGCGACAGCGAAATGCCATGTTGCAATAGGCGCACGAAATGGGACGGTCGCCTGTGTGCGTGGCCACATGCTCCTCTAGGTAGCGACGCATTTTGAATGATTTCTCGCAAAACATGCAGGGAAACTTATGTGTCGCTGCTGTTTTAGAATCTATCTTAACGTACGAGTCGTGAAATTCGGGTTCCTCCTTGACTATGTCGTAGACAGTGGGTGGCGTTTCATTGCCGCCCACCTCTGCATCTTGATACGCTTCTGGTTCATATTTAATAATTGCAGTTGCCAGCTGCTCAGCATCACCCTCCTCGGACCAGTTGACATCGCAGTCAATCTCTAAAAACTGACTGCATAACGTCGTTTGCTTGAGCTCCACCAGCTTCCAGAAGTTGTGAAAACTTTCCAATTGTGCCGAGCAGTCTGCACATATAGCAGTAGATATAGCATCGTCCCGGGATAGCTAAGCATGTGTATTATAAACAATAAGATAGTGTTTGACGGCAAGGGCCAACTGACACGGAGTGTCTAAGGCGTAGGTGTAGGTGCTTTTGGGTTACTTACACAGAGATACAAGTGCGTCGATATCAATTGCACAAAGTAGCTTTCCGGAATTGTCTTGTCGGCGGGGTCAAAAAGCAGCACGGCATTCTTCGCGTCCAGTGTGCTTAAGCACAGTCGACAAATCATTTCCATTTACAAAAACCAAAAGAAAACAAACTCGAGCAACATTTGCACTATTTTGACCAGTGTGGCAGAGTTGTCAAATAATCGAACAACCCAACGATAGTATTGACTATTACTATCGATTCAACGTTCACACTATCGATTAGATTTTTTACTATTATGCTTAGTGGCAAATTGCGTAGTTTGTATTAAATTCTTAGCTCGAAGTCCTTAGACAATATGTACATATATTTAAAATTTATCATAAAATACTAATTTTTCAACGCTGCTCAAACGATAATTTATGTCGACACTTACGGCGCAATCAAATGCTTTAAATGAATGGCAATTTTTCTTGAAAACTACTTCATTATTAGCTTTATTAGATTTAAATTAACCTCTATGTGACCAAAGATAATAGAATATTATTTTATTGCTATGGCTATACACTGTAATTTATAATTAATACTAAACGAACACTAAATTTAGGAGGCGAAGACAGGTGAGCTTATGGGGAAGGCGATGGTTTTCATTTTCCCAAGTACTGTAAGTTCTTCATAATGAACACTGTTTCTGATCCATGCTGAAAAATCATCCTTGAATGGTACATTAATACAATTAAAACGAAAATTATTTAATCTGGGCACTCCTGAGATCATATCATATCCTTCTGCCAATTTACAACTCCATATAGATATGGTACCGAAATCTAGACGCTCTCTTTCGACCAATTGGACAGATTCATTAAGAGTACGAAATGAGCTCAACGTTATAACGCCCGTAGGCTTATCCCCCAAGTAAATTTGAGGGAAACCCAATACAATAATAGGAGACTTGGGCGTCATTCTGCCATACTTCTTTTGCTTGTCCGCAATATCAAACTCCTCCATATGCACAGTTTGGCACTTCATGCGCTTTATCATCTTTAGAGTGTGCAAGAAATTAGGATGGTTGGCAATGCGCTCGTCCATGGTCTCCATGCGCATACGTAGCTTTTTGATAAACTTCTGACGGATGGGCTCCTGTACCAGAACACTAGCTATAAGATTTGCACCTATCGGATGCTTTAAGTCTTTAACGACAGCATCAACAACCTTGTTGACATTGCCTGTTGCGAACAGTACAATTATTTTTGGCGCGATCCAAGCCATGTGTGAGCCATCTTCGGGATAGTGATATTTATGTCGTTGTAGCAAATGGTCATATATATTCTCCACACCTTCGGTTATGTTTGGCAAGCCTTTAAAGCGCGGCAAGACCTCTCCATCGTCATCCTTTTCCGATTCACGCTCTGTGCCATGATCATTCATACTTAATACACTGTTTTAGATCAAACTAGAATTTATTTATTTTAAATGTTTTTTGTAGCAACTCTTAAAAAGAGATTTGTTTAGCAACTGAAAATGAGACAGACAGAAAATGAGTGAAAGCACAGAGCAAAACGAAAGTTTCGCCCGACTTCCGCTTCCTGGTCCAGCATGTGTACATAATCCTAATTAGAATACTTTCGCTGGACAAAGCTTGCCATTCACCCTATGACGCACACATCCGCATTAACCGCTTAGTGGTGGTGAGTTCGTTTTACGCTTTCAATGCTCAAGAGTTTTGTACCTTAAGCTTATATTATACACACCACAAGTTAGCCATATTGAAATATTTTACTATTTTTAATATTCGGTAAAAGCAAAGACTTCGGAATATTTATATATCTTTATCTATATTTTTGGGTAAAAGTCAAAAGTACGTAATTTACCCTAGAGCTTAGCGTATGCAAGTATCGGTGTGCTGTTAATAAGAATTTTTCTTTTACTTATTTTTACATTCAATAGGTCGCTGTTGGAGCTTCGTCCCATCGCTGGCTTCGTTTCTTCTCTCATGACGAAAGCGGAAGAGCCAACACGCTGGTTTGACAATGTGTTTAAGCTTTTCTGAGTACGTGAGAGTCATGGCTAAAGCGTATCTTTGGCACGACTGAGCGAGCATGTGTGTGCTCGTATAAATAGCCGTGCGCCCCACAGGATTCGGTTACTTTACGTGCTTCGCTTCGCTGAGACACGGCCCGCAACTTCGGGCGGCAACCGGAGGCTCGCCACATCGTCCAAAAATAGGCAACGCATTATATTGTTGTGTTTATGCATAATTTGCGCAGTTGCCACCACATGCGCGAGGCAAACAGTTAACAATTTATTTTGCACAAGCATGCCAGACTAATAATTGGCCTTACAGCATAATGGACAGAACAGGCTATCAGGACATAAGCGCTTTGGAAAAATCGGTAAGAAATCCAAGTGAGTTAATTTATAAACAAACTAATACACTGATATCAGGTGGCCAATGCGGGCACGCAGCTGTATACTATGGCGCACAAGCTGCATGCGGTGGAGCGTAGTCTGGACCAAACGACAATGGAGCAAATGGATGAGATGGAGGTCATGGAGCTGCTAGAGTCAATGACCGAGGTCAAGAATGAATACCAAAACCTGCGCAAGGACATACAAGAAGTGCAACAATTGCAACGTGACGTCAGTACCTCCATACGCTTTCAAATGAGTCACATGCAACAAACCTTTCAAATGCTCAAGAAGCGCATTGCAAGCTCACAGCAAAAGAAACAGCAGCAACAACAACGTCAAAGAGATAAACACCAGGGCAACACTTTGGCAGCGGGCGAGCATTAAAATTAAAATTGGATGGGTTACTTTGCTAGCCAATTAATGAATTTGTTTTGATTTGGATAGCTTTTTACCTGCGGCACAAGGATATGCGTGTCTATAGTTAAATGACTGGAAACCTGTTGCAAAACAAACTTATAAATTAACGTTCGTACATTGTAATCGTGTCAAATAGTGAAATTCTTCAAAATCAATACTTTTTCTACTTACATCCATACATACATATATACATATACAATGCATAAATCAACTAGAAACTATGTAAACAATGCTACAACAATTTAATATCACAAGCCAAACATACACAAAAAATAACTTTTGTACGCAAAAATGTATTTACTCATAGCTCAACCTTTACACGAACACCTTTTTGTATCATAACTCGTAATACTTTATGATGCAAATCCAAAATGTCTGATACTAATACCATTTGAGAAAAATGCACTTTTTCAAACAAAATATTTGCCTTAAAACACCTTGTTATACTAATTTTTTATATACACATGTTTTGAAATTGAACTGTAGCTTATCATTTCTATTACAATGATAGGCAAGCGCAATCTGTTTTGACCTTTTTATATTTGTTGTTAAAAATTATGTGTACATTTTAGGCCACTCGAAATACACAAAACAAAATTATAGAAAACTAAATTGTTGTTGTTAATGTCATATATTTATCTATTTTACTTTTCAAAATTTGCGCCACAAGCAAAATGCTCATTTAAAAGCTGATCGATATCCTTGGTATTTTGGTATTTTAACACTTTTTTTAACACAGAGCCCGGAGCTGCGATATGCCATTGAGCATATTTATCGATATGTTGATACATTAACAAGTCTAATATAAATAAAGACAGTTTTTTATGCAGTGATTATTAGTGTTTAGCATAATTTCGATCTCTATATTGGCAACTGTATGAGTTAGCTAGCGTGCAATTAGTGTTGTGTTCTTTTTGTTTTTGTGTATTAATTCTTGTGATTCAGTTAAAGATAAGTTTTAAGAGCGGCTCTTGAAGTCACGTCATCAACCAAGCGACTTCCATTATGCGCGTAGAAAGCAGCTAAAGCAGTTGTTGATTTCTTTATACATACATACATACATATATTGTGGTGCTTAGTATGCTTAAGTGACAGGGTAATTGCAGCTGGAAATTAAAGAAAGTGCCTTATCTTGCCACAATCAACAAGTGCAACAAGTGAATGAATATTTGCGGTCTCGCGCGCTCTCTGTCACACGCTTGCAGTCTCTCTTTGTAGCTGTTTAGAACTGCGCGGCGCGCGCGCCTGCGCCCCCATATTTTTGTTATTGCCACTAAGGTTGCTTACGTGTCGCGTCGCGAAATGTACGTATACGCTTACGTAGTTGCCGCGCTTACGTGCCTCGCCGCTGCCACTCCGCGTCCCAGCAGTACCACAACACCGCCTACAATCGCTGAAGTGCAAGTTGTCAATGAAGTGGAAAGCTTTCTTGCCGATCCCCATTATCTAGACAATGATCAAATTGGTCAGTTATTTGAGCGTATCACCAAGGACTATCCGTACCTAGCACAGTCGTATACCATAGGACGCTCTATTAAGGACCGACCCTTGCATGCGCTTGCATTGAATGCACCCGCGAGGGATGCTGGCAGCGGTGATTTACTGCGTCCCTTGGTCAAGCTAGTCGCCAACATACAAGGCGACGAGACACTTGGTCGTCAGATTGTTCTCTATATGGCCGAATATTTAGCCAGCAAATTTGAGACGGATACTGAGGTTCAGCGGCTGCTCAACACTACTGAAATACATTTCCTGCCGAGCTGTAATCCGGACGGATTTGCTGCCGCCAAGGTGAGTCATTCATTTAATAGTAAATATAGTATATATTGAAAACGCACACGCGACGTAATTTGATTAAGCAACTGCTTGGTTTTCATTCTTTGCATTTTTTTATTGCGTACAATAATTTCGTCTTTGAAATGTTAGTCTGATAGTAACAGGTTATAAGTACAGATAGTTGACTGTGTGAACAGCTGTATACCGACATACATCGTTTCAGAAATAAAAGTGAATGTCCAACAATTTTCTACCTGCTTCCAGGTACCAAAGCTTTCAGACTCACAGCTGTGCCAACTGCTGTGCCTTTGTCATGATGCAGACAATAGTCGCCCTCTCCCCCAACTAATGTCAAAAGAGAGAGGTATCGAGCCGGCTCTCATTTATGAAATGAATTTAGAGCAGCAGCAAAGAGCGACGTGCATGTGTTGGCCCAGTTTTCAAACTGGTTTGAGTTCCTTTGCAACATGATCAGTTAATTAGCATCGAGCTAAGTGCTTGCAGCAAATTTGTTTGGCATCGAGTGATTTCTACAAGAGACACTCGAGAGCACTTCATTTGTTATCAATTTACAAGTTGTATCTACATAACAGACATGAATACCAACAGATACGAATGGTCTCCAGTCAAATGCTACCAAATATACATATACATATATATTAGATAAACGCTTAAGAATAAAACCAGGAAAGAAAGTCTGTGAATTAGACTGCTGGCACATTTAATACATTTATGTATTGATTTAGTTTTGTTTATGTCCTAAAATATTTCTGATTATTGTCAGTTATAGTACTAAAATACTAATAGCCCATTAACGCTTTAGCTGTGATATTTTAATCTTATCATATATCCAAGGCTTAGTTGTTATTAACTGACTATAAATTGTGAAACTTTTAGTATGCATGTCAACTAAAGTTTTTGCACAAGCGAGAGAGTGAAGATAAGGATAAGTTCAATCTTATGCTTTGATTAGATTAATTGCTTGCATTCATAATTATTTATTTTTATGACAAGCCCATCTACTTACCACAAAAGATCAAATTATAGCAGCTTTATATGAGGTTGAATTTAATTTGATATTGCGTTACGTCATGTGTTGCAAATTGCAATAACAAAAACCCATTACATTTAATGCACAAAAAAGGAAAAAGCTCAAAAAGAGACAGAAATATATAAATACGTGTTTGTAGAGTTAACAGTGACGATATTTTTGCGACGTGTAAATGTATTTTGATTCGGTTTCTTGCAATTCGAAAAGCACTGCATGCAACCGGTTTTGATATTATGATTGTTAAGGCGCTGTCGCTAACAGTTAAATGTATACAAACCTACTGAACATAGTATAGGTACATATATATATATGCATATATTCAGGTAAAGCCCCGCAAGTACAACAAGTGCTTTCCATTTCCGTTATCAGCCTTGATACTTTGTTGTTGCCGCTTCGCTATAAATTTGCAATAACAAGCTAAAGTTAACAATTTGTCTGACATTTTTACGAATATCTACTTTAAGAATGTTCCCTAAACGGTCATAGAAGTCAGCGCAAAAGTAAAAAATATAAATCAAATACAGTAGTAATACCCAGAGTGCCAATAACAGAAACGAGCGTTACTGATAACTAAACTGATTGTGCGGTAGAAATTCATATTAGATATCCATGCGTAATTCAATTGATTCATAAAATACCAATTCAAGTTCCTAAAAGAGCTATGGATTGTTAAAATATTGCATGTTCCTACAATTTGTTGGCAATTTGGAGGAACGACATGGTAAAGTCAACTGTTGACAATAAACTTCTCTCATCAGTGTAGAGCGCTTCAGTGAACAGCTGGAAATTTACGTTGTTTGCACATAGCAATAACAATGCGAACAGCGATGTTATTGATAAGGCAAGAGCACAGCATAGAGCACGCCACCCGATTACTGCTTATGTTTTGAGTTTGAGAGTGGCTACGTGCGTGGGTGTTGAACCCATGCGGCAAATCAACAACTGTGTTACGTCACAACTTATCGATTTTAGGCTAAATATATCCTTTGCCAACGCCAACGCCGCAATTCATGACCAGCAAGCAAAACAGCAGGCTGAGTAGGATAGCGGTTGTGTGTGTGTGAAAATAGCGTCGACTGCGCTGCCTGCTATAGCGTTGGCTCTCGCTTTTGCTAGCTTGTGTGTGTGTGTGTGAGTGTGTTCGTGCTCTCCTTGGCTGACTTGCGCAGGCGCCTCTCTTGCATCTGGCAACGCCGGCCTGTCGTCATACACAATCTGATACGAATACGAACCAAACAGTTTTGCAAATAAATAAAAAGAAACAACATGCAATAAAAACAATCGTGTGGCAAAGAAAAGCAAACAAATGCTATTAATTTAGGTTTAAGCGTAAACGCAGCATTGTCGCCAACAATAAAAACAACAGCAAACAGCGCCAGCATAAAATTAAAGCCCATGACTGCTGGAGCTGCTGCTGAGTGCAAAGTTTTGACACGCTCTCCCTTGCTCATTGTGCTTCGCTCGCTCTCTCTCGTTATCTCTCGCTCGCTCGCGCGCGCTTTGACGTGTAATTTCCCTACAATTAGCGCCTTCCTCTCCGTCCCCTGAAGCACAGCACAGTCAACTTGGGGCGACAGCGACGTCAGCAGCGACTGCGACAGTGGGGCACAGAGCACACACAAATACACATATACAGACGCAGGCAAACACACGGCTTAAGGCCAAACAACGCAGCAAATTTTCAAACAGTACATTTTCTGAAGCTGAGCCGAGCCGAGTGGACAACAACTGGTGCTGCGGCAACGGCGACAAACAACGCATATTCCAGACTCGATAACCGACCAAAACGGACGTACACCGGACCGCCGCCGCGGACACAGGAGAGGCATCGACGATCAGTTGAGATTAGACCAATTGGCCAAGCAGTGTTAACTGGCGCACTCCAGTTGTTGGTGGAAGCATAACAACAACAAGAACGAAATGCAGCCAATTGTGACATTGTTGCTGCTGGCTTTGCTTGCCGTATTAAGCAGTCAAAGCGCAGGCTATGTCATTAAGGAGGATGAAAGTTTCCTGCAGGTGCCGCACTACAGCAGCCAAGAGGAGCTGGAGGATATGTTTGCCCGCATGGAGAAAGCGTATCCGGAGCAGGTTCGCGTACACAACATTGGACGCTCGCTGCAGGGACGAGATCTTCTGGTACTGCAAATCTCACGCAGCATTAGGGAACGACCGCTGCTAACGCCGCCCGTGAAATATATTGCCAATATGCATGGTGATGAGACAGTGGGACGACAGCTGCTTGTCTATTTGGCGCAGTATCTGTTGGGCAACTATGAGCGCAACCTGGAGGTGGCCCAGCTGGTTAACAGCACGGATATATATCTAATGCCCACCATGAATCCCGATGGATTCTCCATATCTCAGGTATGTGCGTCGCCGTCACCTGTTTGCGTTTTCAAAGCAAAGCGCATTGTGTGTGTGTGGTTTATGTTTTTTTGAAAAAATCAATAAGTGCGAATGGCAAATGCCAGCAGAAGCGCCCACGCAGTCAGACACTGAAAAGTAATGACGCGCACGCAGATAAGCGTAAGCGTTAGGGTCCAGTAACGCTCAAAGGCTCTCTCATGTGTGGGCGCCGTGCATTTGTTGACAGCTTGGAAAGAAGCATGCTGTGTGCCACAGTAGCATTTGTTTATTTATGGCTAACCAAGTGGGCGGTAAGGCTCCAGTAAACACGCGCACACTCACTGAGAGCGGCAGACACACACACACACACAGACAAGCACACAGACAGTCACAATACAAATACAATAGGCAGATGGGCAGCAGGTCCATATACATGCTATCGATATGTGCTAGCCAATTCACAATCGAAATCGCTTTCACTTGCGAGAATCATAAAAGCAAAAAACAAAATAAAAAACCCAAACACGTTATCTTGCAATTATCAGCGAGAGAGGGAGAGCAAGCAGCTGTGCAGTCTCAATTTGCATTGTCGATTGACTAACCTACATACATATGTATGTATGCATATGTATATGCATAAGTGTGTACACACTGTGTATTTACAGTTTAAATTTTATTCATATATTCTATCCATATGTAATTAACTTTGTTTTGTTATGCAATTGCGATTCCTCTTTGAATGACAGTTGCTCCAATTAGTTGGCAATTCTGATTGGAGTTCGCATTATGGCATACGCCATGCGCTCTCTCTTTGCATAATTTTATCAGTTGGCTGAGTGTTGTAAGTGCTTTGCGTTTATAATATTAAAACGACTTGATTTGGGCAACTCTTCGCCAACTGAATGCCAATTTGTCTGCATAATAATAAGTTGGCCTAGCGTGGGTGAGAGAGAGAGAGAGCAACAACTCATTAAATGGAGAGGCACGCACGCAATCAATTATCTAATCTCTTACAAATTGTTTTTTTACAGGAGGGCAGCTGCGAGTCGCTGCCAAACTATGTGGGGCGTGGCAATGCAGCGGGCGTGGACTTAAATCGTGATTTCCCCGATCGCTTGGAGCAATCGCATGTCAATCAGCTGCGCGCGCAGTCGCGTCAGCCGGAGACAGCCGCGCTAGTTGAATGGATAGTGAGCAAGCCATTTGTGCTGTCAGCCAATTTCCATGGCGGCGCTGTTGTGACCAGCTATCCCTATGACAATTCCATGTAAGTTATCCAACAGCCATTGACTGCAGCAGCCGGCTTTAATTTATTGTCGTTTACAGTGCGCACAACGATTGCTGCGAGGAGAGCCTTACGCCCGACGATCGTGTCTTCAAGCAGCTCGCCCACAGCTATGCGGACAATCATGCAATCATGCGTGGTGGCAACAACTGCAATGACAGCTTTGCTGGCGGCATAACCAATGGCGCCAACTGGTACGAACTCTCCGGTGGCATGCAGGACTTTAACTATGCCTTTACCAACTGCTTGGAGTTAACCATTGAGTTATCCTGCTGCAAATATCCTGCCGCAAGTAGTCTGCCTATTGAGTGGGCAAACAACAAGCGTCCACTGCTGGAGCTCTTGAAGCAGGCGCATATTGGCATCAAGGGTCTGGTGCACGATGCCAGCGGCTTTCCCATTGCCGACGCCAACGTTGTCGTTTCCGGACTCGAGGACAAGCCCATGCGCACCTCCAAGCGCGGTGAATACTGGCGCCTGCTCACGCCCGGCATCTATAGCGTGCAGGCCACGGCCTTTGGGTGAGATCAACAGCTGCAGACTGCAATTAAGATAGGCCAATAATTATTTATGCATTACGTTTAATTTTTTTTCTATTTAGTTATGAGCCAAGTCAAGCGCAGAAGCTACACGTGACAAATGAGAATGCGGAGGCGCTGCGCGTGGACTTCAAGCTTTTGCCGCTGGAGGCAAGCTTTGGTGGTATAAGCCGTTTTTACAGTCCATACTATTTAAATAAGTAGATCAACATGGTACAAATGATGAGCGCCAACCACCACCAACTCCACCAAGCATCTCTCCACCAATCTCTAATGAAACCACCAACGCTATTATATGCAAACGATCTAAAGACACAATTGTAGCCTAGATCATCAGATTACTAACTAATGAATATCATGAACACACTCACACACATACACTAAATACTTGCACTAACTCCTACTATACATACATATGTATCGGATATATATCTTATGATTTACTGCATTGATAAACATACAAATTGTTTATATGTTTAATGCTCTCATGGTTCTCTCTGTACTTGCTCTCTTCATATCTCTCACTCTCTGTCCTTCCATTTCGATCTCTTGTGCCTAAGCTTGGCTTGGCTTTATTTGTATATACATACACATATTCTCACACACTCACACAAAAGTTACCTCTACACAGCACATTTCATATTACAAATATATACAAGCATCAAGCATATAACCAAGTTATATATATATATACTATATACATGTGTTGTTGTGGTTGAGACTCTATGATTAACAACAAGCGAAGAACAAACAAACATTACATATTACTAATCAAAGATGCCTATCTATATACTACATACATACCATACATATATACACACATAACATATGTTTAATCTCTCAGAATTGTTATTGTCCTCTCTCAGACGTGTGTGCCAGCTTAAGCAACAAATTTTGAACAAATTGTTAACAAATTATAGTGTACAAAATATGCACAATACCAAAATCGAATGAACAATATAGTAGTATTAATTACAAGCAAGCAAGCATCTACATATATACAATAATATTAGCAAACAGACGAACAAGTCTAAAGAGCAAAGTTTTTTTTTTGAAATGCATAATTAAAGAAACCAAGAGTAATTCAAATAAAATCTTTTTGATTTTGCGTAGTGCGTTTTATTTTCTGTTATTACAAGACTTACTCACACACACACACAGACAGACAGTTGCGTGTGTGTGTGTGTGTGTGTGTGAGTGGGTGCATGCATTTTAATTGTCAAAGCACAGTCATGTTCATTATTTTAAGTTCACTCGTTCAATTCGCCAGCAAAATTGTAAAACAATAATAAAAGATTAATGCATTTTAAAACAATTTCAATGTTTATGGTAGCTAATAACTAATAATAGTATATATTAACATATATATGTATGTATCTTAAAATATGTTTAAGTATCTATTTGGGTTGCAACAATTGTCACACACACACACACACAAACATATGTGCATATGTGTGTGTTCCAAGCTTAATTTCCCCTTCCCTCTCTATCGTTCTCAATGCTGCTGCTTCTTTAAACACTGAACTAAGTCAATTCTGCTTCTTAATCAGTTATAATTAATGCAAATATATGCTATATACTAATTATGGACTTAAAAAAAAAAAACAAAAACAATTTGTATCGTTTTGCTTTGGAGATGGAGATCAGCCTACATCTGCCCTTTGTAAAGCTCACTGCATTAACTTAAGTTCTTATTATTTACTTTGGTTTACTTATGTCTTTTTTTTCGTATTGTTAACATTAATTCATTCCCACATCCGCATCCCCACCCCACTTCACCTGCAATACGTACTTATCACAGGCTGCACGGGCGGGTTTCTTATGGGTGTTCGCTTTAGTGTGTTTCGTCTGCTAATCCTCTCCTGCATTCTTCACAGGCAATTACCGCAAATTGAAAGTGGAGCGCGCGGAGCCGGCAGAGCACCTCAAGGAGTTGTATGAAGGCTTCCTGACGCCCACGAAGTTCGAGCATCATAACTACGAGTCCATGCAGAGGTGAGTACAACACTTGGCTGCCCACTTGGGCTACAGCTCTTATCGACTTGCTATTCCTGCAGCTATCTGCGCAATCTGAGCGCCAGTTATCCCACACTGACGCGTGTCTATAGCATTGGCAAGAGCGTGCAGGGCCGCGATCTGTGGGTAATGGAGATCGCCAGTGCCCCAGGCGTGCATGTGCCGGGCGTGCCGGAGTTTAAGTACGTGGCCAATATGCATGGCAATGAGGTTGTGGGCAAGGAGATGCTGCTGCTGCTGAGCAAATATATGCTGGAGCGCTATGGCAACGATGAGCGCATCACACGGCTGGTGAACAGCACTAGGATGCACTTCCTCTATAGCATGAATCCGGATGGCTATGAAGCATCCCATGAGGGCGACCGTGCCGGCGGCAAAGGACGCTCAAATGCGAACGACGTGGATCTGAATCGCAATTTTCCGGATCAATACGGTACGGACAAGTTTAATAGAGTCACGGAGCCCGAGGTGGCCGCTCTTATGAACTGGACGCTATCGCTGCCATTTGTGCTGTCCGCCAATTTGCATGGCGGCTCACTGGTGGCCAACTATCCCTACGATGACAACGAGAATGACTTCAATGATCCGTTTGCGCGTTTGCGTGATGCCAGCATTAGTGGACGCAAGATGAATCCCACCGAGGATAACGCACTGTTCCGGCATCTGGCCTTGGTGTACTCGCGTGCCCATCCCAGCATGCATCTGGGCAAGCCTTGTGAGCTCTTCAAGAACGAGCTGTTCCACGAAGGCATCACCAATGGCGCCCAGTGGTACAGCGTCACGGGCGGCATGCAGGATTGGAATTATGTGCGCGCTGGCTGCTTGGAGATCACCATCGAAATGGGCTGCGACAAGTTTCCGCTGGCCAAGGATCTGCCGCAGTATTGGCGCGACAATCGCGAGCCAATGCTGCAGTTCATTGAGCAAGTGCATCATGGCGTGCATGGCTTTGTGCGCAGCTCCATTGGCACGCCCATTGCGGGCGCCGTAGTGGGCATGGATGGTGGCAATCACTCCAGCTACAGCGGCACCTTTGGCGACTACTACAAACTGGCGCTGCCCGGCCGCCACAACATTACCGTGCTGGCCGACGGCTATGCGCCGCTGCGCGTCGAGGTCGAGGTGCCCAGCGTCGAGCCCTTTGGCATGCGCCTGGACGTCACTGTCATGCGCGACGATCCGCAGCATTGGGCGTCGGCGAACGACTTCCGCATCATTGAGAATGTGGTGAACACACGCTACCACACCAATGCCGAGGTCAGAGGTCGTCTGGCAGAGCTGGAGAACCAGAATGCAGAGATTGCCAGCTTCGGCTATGCGGACAACGAGTTTAGTCGCCACTTCAACTACCTCAAGCTCACGTCCAATGTAAGTTTTGCTCTTTAAAATACATTACCATGCTAAATGCTTACCCAATGGACAGATTGCTGAACCGGAGGAGCACAAGTTCAAGTTGCTGGTGGTTAGCTCGCTGTTCGATACGGCCGTGCCGCTCTCGCGTGAAATAATGTTGAACTTGGTGCGGCATCTCATCGAGGGCTACAAGCTGCAGGATGCGACTGTGGTGCAGCTGCTCAAGCATAGCGTCATCTACTTTCTGCCCCAAGAGCAGCAGTTCGCCCAGGTCTTTAACATGTACAATGCCAAGTGAGTGGAACGTGAGAAATCTTTGTGAGCTTTCAAGTAAATGACGCTCTATGTTTATGTTTGCAGCAATTCCATCTGCGATCCCGTGCTGCCCGATGAGCTGGCCGATCGTCTGCTCAGTCCCGAAACGGAATCCTCACGCGATCTCTTCCTCGAGTTCTTGCGCAGCGAACGCTTCGATCTAATGCTAACCTTGAGCGCCGGCAGCTCAGACGTTAACTATCCCAAGGGCGACGCTATTCTGGAGAAGTTTGCGCTCAGCATACAGCGCACCGAGTTCAACTATTCGCCGCTGCAGTGCAGCAGCTCCACCACCAGGGAGCTGCATCGCGAGTCCACGGACCGAGTGACCAATATGCTCTACAAGCTCTACAAACTGCCCATGTATACGCTGGGCTTGTCCTGCTGCCGCATGCCGGCCCAGGCGCGCATTGCCAGCGTCTGGCGCACCAACATTGAGAAGGTCAAGAACTTCTTTGCGCTGGTGCAGACCGGCGTGACGGGCTTCGTGCAGAGTGATCAGGGCCAGCCGTTGCGTGAGGCGTATGTGCGTCTGCTGGAGCATCCGTTTGTCTACAATGTGACGCGCAATGCGGCGCGGTTCCAGCTGATGCTGCCCAAGGGGCTCTATGGCATGGAGATTAGCGCGCCCAACTACGAATCGCAGATGCTCAAGGTGCAAGTGCGTCAAGGACAAATCAAGGACATGGGCACCATACGACTGCACGCCTTTAAGCTCATACGCGGCGAGGTGACCGAGTATAATCACAGACCCAGCAGCTCTGGGCCCACCACTAGCATCGCTGGCATTGTGATGGACGAGAGCAATCATCCCATACGCAATGCCAAGGTCTCGGTGCTGCTGCCGGCAAACTCCAAGCATCTGCGCAACTTCACCAACAGCATGGGCGAATACCGCTTGGCTGCCGTGCCGTTGGGCAGTGTGACGCTCAAAGTGGAGGCACCGCGTCATTTCGAGACGACACGCGAGCTGCAACTGCCCCTGGCTGGGCAACTCACCGAGAATGTCGTGTTCCATTTAAAATTCAATGCCCAGGTGTTTGGTCTGCCGCGTTTCCTCTTCATCATCGTTGCCAGCGTGCTCATTATTGTGGGCGTGGTCATTTGTGTGCTGTGCGCACAATTCTGGTTCTATAGACGCCACCGTGGACGCATGCCCTATTATAACTTCTCGCTCTTGCCGCAAAAGGGCAAGGAGCAGTTTGAGCTGGACGACGATGCTGGCGATGATGGCGAAACCGAACTATTTCGTTCGCCCATCAAACGTGAGTTTCAAAAGCAACAGATTCAAGATTAAATGCTAACTCTATATCATTCACTCACTCTCTCGCTCAGGTGGAATGACTATACAGCCTTACTTTGATGAGGATCAGCTGGAGCACATCTTGCACACAGATGACGATGAGGACGATGAGGTGGAGGCTGCGCACTCGCCAGAGCTGGAGGATATTGATGACAGCGGCGATGAGATTGTCATGTTGCATAGTCACAATCGACGTCAGCGTTAGAGAGAACACAACACAAACCAACAACAACAACAACAACAACACACAACAACATAACTGTGATTCAAACGTTTTTCAAAAACCAAGCGCTCCCTCTTCTAATTGTATAATGCTTTTAATCCTTAATATTAATAACTTTTTGTAATTTATTAACAAACTTTGCTATTATTTTGTTGTGTTTATTGCAATGTATGGTGCGCATCTTTGTACACGCAACACGAGCTTTATATACCCTATATACATATACATATATATTATATATATTTCAAATAGTAAATTCAAACTCTTATGATGTATGATTATGATGTTGTGGCGAATCTCTGGAAACTAAACACTTTTAATTTAAATAATTTTTTTTAAACTTATGTACATATGTACGTTGTAATTACGTTTAAGACTGAGCCTATTTAACTAAAACTAAACGCTGGACAAACTGCAAAAAAGCATTAACAATAGCAATATTCTAACAAAATAGAAACAAGAAACAGACTCTAGGCACATTCCATGTCAAGCAAGTGGTAATTGGCAAAAACAAGCTTTAATATAAATATGTATATATATACATACAACTTCGTATGTTTGTCCATTTTCGAACCGGCTTTTATTTGTATAAATTATTAAGTACATATGTTTGTATGTCTAATTAAAAGTTAACACAAATGTTTCAAATTGCACCTTATGAAGCTTATACATACATACATACATTCGAACTAGCCTTAGTAATGCACGATTTTAAATCTATATATACCAATATACATATATATACAATATTTGAAAAGGTGCAGTATTTATTTATATGAATGTAAACCAATAAATATACATATTTAATAACTATTATTGCTAGTGTATTATGCATTTTAATCTGAATAAATTCAAGCATATATCAACCAATCCACACTTTATTTTATGCGCTGGCGGCCATTAAACTTAATGTATGATATAAAAATTATTTGACAAAGTTATGAACAAAATAGTAAACAATCAAGACAAATTTCTGTGAAATATCGCACTTTGATAAGTCGTAATTCAGAGAAATTGCATCCGATTGCGGAGTTTCATGCCTTGTTAGACTCATGATGATGCATAAATAAAACTGCATTCATAACTGGAGTCAAAGTTCTCGAATAGTTTGGCAAAAAAACGTGATGTAACCACTGTAAAGTTTTTGCCAAAAATGATGCCGTATTCACATTTCTTTGGTTGCTGATGTAACAAAAGAAACAAAGCCATAGTGTTGTAGAAATAGTTTCCAACCTTTGTTGCTGATTACAAACAAGAAACATTGGTTGCTGATGTACAAAACAGAACAACCATAGGGTTGTTGATGGTACAAACAACGTTGTTTGCTAACGTTTTACATCAAGAACCAATTGTAAATTTGTACGAATTAATAAAAGACACTAAGTCAAGTTGAATTGCGTATTACCACTGAAAGCTGGATAATTGAGCATAGGTAAGTATGATGGCAGACAAGGTATAGTAAGTAGTATTTTCTCACTGCAATAGAGAAGCCGAACGACGACCTTTAACTGGAGAAAAAAATAAAAGTACTCAAATAACTAAAGTTGTCTACATCAAATCCAAACGGTTGCGTTGCCAGCTTGAGAGTTGTACAGCAGAAAGAATCCGATTCAAGCTGTGGTATACCATTTTATGTTGGCGTGGATAATACAATTCAAATAAGCATGACTATTTTGCCTTTAAAAGATTATTTGTCGAAGTTATGAACAAAATAGTAAACAATCAAGACAAATTTTTGTGCAATATCGCACTTGGCGATATGTCGCAATTCAGCGAAAATTGCATCCGATTGCGGTTTCATGCCTTGCTGACTCATGAGATGCATAAGAATAAAACTGCATTCAAACTTGGAAAGTCTAAGATTTTCGATATTTTGGCAAAAAACGTGTAAATTTTTGGCAAAAATGATGCCGTCTTCATTTCATATAAATTTGTAACTTTGAGAAGCTATATCTCAGCCAAAAAAAATCAAGACTGTGATGTCTAATACTATTTCAACATGAGTTCTTTATAAACATATTCTGTTGTGTTTGATCAATGAAAAAATTGTTTTCACAGTTTCGGGCATAAAACCAATGCTGCAGAACTACTTTTTGTTCATTTTCACGCTTCAGAAAGCTATAACTCAGCTAAAAAAAATCCTATCCAAATGTCTTATAGCTCTTTTTGTTGGTGTGGAAAGCACAATTAAAATGAGCATACAAATTATTTGGCGAAGCTATCAGCAAAATAGTCAACAGACAAGACAAATTTCTGTGAAATATCAAGCTTTGATAAGCTTTAACTCGGCGAAATGACGTCCGATTTCAGTGTTTTATGCCTTGTTCAGCTCGTGAGATGCATCTGAATAGGACTGTATTCAAATTTGGATCTGACACTTTCGATATTTTGTTACATCAATAACAAAAGGTTGTGTTGCTCAAACTTTGAAAGGCAGCAACTCAGTGACAGACAGAGTGAGTGGAGAAGTCTGTCGCTCTCAACTGGATAAACAAATAAAGTTACATCATAACAAATGCTTATTACATCAAACCAAATCTTTTACATATAAATATCACATTTAAATTGCATTAGTTGGTTAGCTAATACGCTACACACTATGTAGGTAAAGTTCAAGCGCTTATCGGACATATAGACGCTCTTAACATACGCAGACTATAAACACTATGCATGTTTTGCATGTGTGTGAGTGAGTCGATGCGTATGGCCAGGATCAAGGTTATCGCTTGTTCTGCTGGCTCTTATCAGCGTCAATTGTTAGCTTGGAGGTGCTGCGGGACGGCGTTGGGGAGTAGGAACTGTTTTGGAAACCTTATCAGCCACTCGGCTGACGCGTCAGCACTGGCATCTCACAGATGACAGTTGTCAGCGGCGAAAGTGAGAGACGCCAGCTCAGTTGTTAAGAGCGCAGCGTGCAAGGCAGAGATCCATAATGTGGAGGTGCACACAACGAACTTTGACGCAAGTTTGCGGAAACACTCTGAGGCGACGTAATCTAAGCGCTGCCGTCAACCAGACACTGGGCATTATTGGTGTGCCCTTTGGCAAGGGACAGTCCAAGCAGGGCGTTGAACTGGCGCCGGATTTGCTGCGCGAGAACAAGTTAAGGGAAGTGCTGCAAAATGGGGATGGTAAGTCAATCCCTCCCACTCCCACTGCTACTAAGAGAGAGAGAGAGAGAGAGAGAGAGAGAGAGAGAGAATGAGCAACAAAGTTGTAGTGTATTGGCAATAATTTGTTTTTATTCATATTTGATTTTGTAGAGCGACTGGTGATCACGGATTATGGCAACTTGGAGTACGCTGTGGATGAGCGTCTGCTGCAGCAGCAGCGTCAGCACTATCATCACATACGCAACTATGCAGAGTTTATGGCCTGCAATCGAGCGTTGATCGAGCAAGTTCAGCTAATGCTGCAAAAGAATTCACAATTTCTAACAATTGGTGGCGATCATGCCATTGGCTTTGGTTCTGTTGCGGGTCATCTGCAGCATACGCCGAATTTATCGCTAGTGTGGGTCGATGCGCATGCGGATATCAATTTGCATACAACATCGCAGTCGGGCAACATACACGGTATGCCAGTGTCCTTTCTGCTGCAACAGCTACGTGCCACTTGGCAGCATGCGGCACTGGATGAGATTGCGCCCAATTGGTGAGTGTCTGGCCATTTATCTGTCTGTGATCTGTGATCTGTGTGTTTATTTGTGTTTTTATTTATTTCGCTTTAAGTTAATGCTCTTTATGATAATTGACATCATAAACTAACGTCGACAAGCAAACACTTTGCTCTTAGTTTTAGTCTTCTTCTTCTTCTTCTCTTCATAATGTTCTTAGTCATTTGCTTAAGCTAATTATGTTTACTTATGAAATCTATAGAACTTGAGCTTAAAGCTAGCTCTGTTTATTTTTTATTTTTGCTTTTTTGGTTTTAATATCACAGTCGTCTTAACAAACTAAGTTTTTGATTTTTTGTTTTCGATTTATAGATTTTGATTTGTTTTTTTTGTCATTTCATTTCATTTTTGTTGTTTTCTGCGCTTTCAGTCTTTTAAATATCTAAACATTATCATTTAGTAAAACATATACAATTGTTTTGGCAGTATCAGTTTCAAGTCTTTATAATTTTTTCGTTTTTGTAGTTTGTTTTTTTTTTTTAAGAAATATTTTGAAATAAATGTAAACAACTGAGCGAGATGATAAGAGAATTTGTTTACCTACGAAATTGAAAATATAATAAGCTTGGAAACATATTTCTCTGATAAGGTAAAGAAATTGAAATAATTTACAGCGCACAATTGAAAACATAAAGTTTTAATAATAATCATAGTATATGTATATACCTAAATGTTATGGACAACTAGATAAAAGCTCAAAAATAATACTGAATGTACATATAGAGGTTAATCCGCATGATCTAGTTGGTGCTCATAGCTTTGCGAGTTTCAATATCCCAACAAGGATATACGAACTTAAGTAAAACAAGATCACGGAAATAAAAGTCCTAAGTCCTAATTATGTTTTAACTCTACATATACATGTATTTACATATATAGATAGATATATATAATACGAGCATAGTTATACATAAATATACTTATGTATGGTGCATGACTTTTCATTTTGCTTTTTCTTTTTTTTTTTTATTTGGGTGTGTGTGACGGGAACTGGACACTATCTAGCCGAATTATAAATGCCGCGTTTTGCCTACATCTAAGTATGTTGGGTCAGTTTGGGGGCGTGGCAAGGGCACACCCCCGTTGTGGTGCGGCTGTGGTGCTCTAAAGTACAAAACAAATCAAATCGAAACCGAAAACCGTAAATTCAAAATCGCTAGCTTAAATGTTAAGAACTGGTTTGATACATACATATATATATATACTATATACACACATATACCTCATATATGTATGTACAAGGTACATATTGATATGTTGGTATATATGTAAGTATATAGTGTTATTTTTATGTGAATCACAAAACTTAAAATTATAGATCACAATAATCGGTAATCCAAATCGAAATCGCTTGAAAAATATGATGCTAAAAAGGAAGTAAAATATACATACATATATATATATATAAATTTCTTGATAATTATAATTAGTCTTAGGTGAGTGTGTGTGTGTGTGTATTTTAATGTTTGTAGCAAAGTGGGATAGAGCGCGACAAAGATAGAAAATGAATACATGTAATCGAGTTCGCTGAAATTAAAGTAGGGATATTATACTGAAAGATACAGAACATATAACAACTGGGAATGGGTTGTACAAGTGTTTGAAATTAGAATTTAAAATCGAATGATTGACTGCTATGCTTTTCGAAAGTTTTAGAATTTAGAAAGAAGCTTTTGGCTGAAAATTCTGCATGAGCTTTTGTATGCATGTGTGTGTGGTTTTTCTACTATATATATATGTATTGTATGTATATATATATATATGGATATTTATATGTACAGGACAAACACACTGACATTTACATACATACAGGCACATATACACACACATACACATGTATACACATACAGTAATAGATAGGTTAGAGGTGTTAATTGGTTTAGGTTTGGTGGTGGGGGGGGGGGGGGGGGGGGGGGGGGGGGGGGGGGAAGGATTTTTTATGTTGGTGTATATAGTAAGTACGAGTAATTAAGTAAGTAAGTATTATGCATATGTAAATAATTACAATCAATATTGAATGAATCATACAATTATTATTGCGTTGATTAATTAATTAATTAATTCAAGTTAAATGTAAATGTCAAATACAATTGAAAATCGAACAACACACGCCTGAAAATAAATCAAGAGAAAGAAACAAATTAGAAATGTTTTATTTTTGCAGTTTTCAACTTGGTTTTGTTTTTCGGTTTTGCAGCTACAATAGAAAAAAGTACAAGAAACCATTTTTAAAGTAGAAATCATCATTGGCTATGTTTATTAAATATTATTATTGTTTTCATTATTTTTTTTTTTTGTTGTTAGTTTTTGTTTTGTCGGGAAGAAAATAAACGTATGTATAGTATGTATAAAACGCTGTACAGAGGAAAGCAAATCAAATTATATGATATTAATATATAATATAATATTTGTCTTTGTTTATTGTTCAGATCGGCGGTTTTACACACTACCTCTCTCTCTCTCTTTCTCTCCCTCTCTTTTCTTTTCAAATGGTGGGTGTACTGCTTTTACTTACCAAAATATAATCACTTGAAAACAACAGTATTAATGTAAAAGAAAGTGAGAGTTACATTAACAACAACAAACTGATCCAAAACAAAATCGCTTAACTATTGATAAACATCACAGAGCTCAATTATATACGTGTGTGCGTTTGAGTGTGGTAAAGGATTCGAAGCAGCAGCAGCAGCTTAAGAGCGAGAGAGGGAGAGAGAGTTAGTTCAAGAGCGCGCTTCATTTGTTAATAACTGAGCTTGGAACACAAAGTGAGGGCAAATTATAAACAATATTTGCTTTACTTTTCTTTTACTTAATTTTTTTTTTTTGGCTAGTCGTTTTTTTGATTTTCGATTACTTACATTTCTAAATCAAAATCAAATCAATCAGCGCCAGAAAGTAAAAATTAAAACGATTATTCTTAACGCTTAAGTAAGGTTAAGTTTACGAACACTTTGTTGGTTTAATTGTAGCACACACAGCAACTGAAATAATTGTGTAGAGTGTATTTGTTTGTTTGTGTGTGAGTGTGTGTGTGTGTCTGTATGTATAAGTGAACTTAGCACAGTTTAGACCGTAAAAGAAAAACCAACTGCAATGTGTACAAAACTGAAAAAGAAGAATGTTACAAAAAGTCCTGCAAGAGCAACGCGGAAGAGAGATTACAACGAGAAATCGAGAAAGAGCACACAAAGTTCAAATAATAACAATAGCTACTTAGCTTTCAAATTAGCATATTTGGTGATGGGAGGGGGATAAAAAACAAAGTAGCTGAAGACAAACTAGACAAAGCTAGAAGCAACGCTGGAAATAGATAATAATTAGAAATAACACAACCAAATAATTGGAATTGAAGCGAACGCAGTAAAATCAAAGCGTTGTACTTAGTTTTGAAATGACAAAATTAGGAAACAGAAAGAGAATTACTAAGAGATAAATGATATATAGCCATAGAAAGAAAGTGAACGAAACGGTTGGAAACCAAACAATGTTTAGGATTTTTATATGTTTTTGAATATATATGCGAAAGTAAGAAAAACTCATAATTATATATTTTGCAAATACATTTATATGTAATATTAATTTCATGTTTTTGTTTTGTTTGTTGCTTTGTTTTCCATTATTTGTTGAAATATCATTTGAAATGTTGTTGGATAAATATTACTAATTAATTAATATATAAATATGTTAATAAAAAATTAAATTGTTAATCATCATAATAATTGTTGTTGTTGTTGTTTATATACACATATATATCATATGCGTATATGCATAGTGCTTTATGCTGTTACGGGTAGTAGTAGTAGTAGTAGTGTGTATCATTTCTTTGTTCCTTGGTTTTTTTATATTCAGTTAATTATTCTTGTATGCCCCGTTATACTCTCATATCGTTTGTATGTGTGTATATATATTTTTGTTTAATTGTTTGTTCATTTCGAGTTCAAATAATGCAGTACATGTAAATAATAAGCGTATATACTAAGTATTATATGATAACTAAGCATAAGACTAGGTCTAACTAATCATAATAATTGTTATAATATAATAAATTATTTAACTCAAATCAAATAAGTATAAGTATTCGCGTTTTGCATACAAAATAATATCGCACTTGGTAAAAAAAGATACAGAATGAAAATATATATTTTATTTTTTAAATACACGAGTAATAATGTGTGTGTGTGTGTGTTTAAGTCCTCACAGGTTGCTGGAATGTGCTAGAAATTGTTGGTAGGGATTGATGTAAAAACATTGTGTGAGTGTATGTGTATGTACAATATTGTAAAGTACGTCCACCGATCTTGGTCTTGACTAGGCGTTAATCCCCTCAATATAATTATAAATGTATACATTGAATACAGTTTGACTAAAGTTTACTTGGAAATGTTAAGAACATTGAGATCTTTGGGTTTGCTGACTTGACTAGCAATTGGCAGGTGAACTGACATTAAGTTAATTCCATGCAAAAATTCTTTACATTCAGAGGATAATACTCTGTAGAGAGATAACGACTGAACGCGCTAGAGTTAACGGATATGAATGCATCCACTCTCCGTTAAGTTCGTCTTTCTTTTTCAATATAGTATAAAGGCTCGGGGCACATGACGGAGTTTGGTAGACAAAATAATAAATATAAGAGTATTATTATATAGTAGATGTAGAATAAAAAAAAAACTAAAAAGAATAAACAGAAAAAAATATGTAAACAAAAGCGAAAAAAATAAATTTAAAGTGTTTTGGTTTTTTTTATTCATATTGGTTTTGTTTTCGTTGCGGCAAAAGATCAAATTTCCAAAAAAAAAAAAGAACATAAAAGTAAACATAAATATAAATGAGTTATAAACGTATTCAAACTCAGGGGAAATTTGTTGTTGCTGTTTTCATTAGATTCAAGAACCAACAAAGAAAATCAAGAATAAAATCAAAAATAATATTTTGTAATCATAATCATAATAATTAAATAAATAAAATAAGGTAAATCATAATTCATTACACAAGTGGTTTTGCTACAGAGAGAGAGATTGCTTACAATGCCACTCTTATACGATATCAGTTATATATATCTACATATACATATAAGCACGCGACAGCTGATTGGCACACTGATCCATATGATCAATAGCTTAATATGTCTGTATGTGTGTGTGTGTGTGTGTGTGTGTGTGTATGAGTAGCGCAGCATTTTAGTAATGGCGTACAAAAGTAAAAAAAAAATAAACTCAAAATGAAAACAGCAAATACAAAATCAAAATCGAAAGGTTTTCAGAAAGATTCATGAGTAAAGTATGTTAGACATATAGAGAGGGTCAGAGAGACAGAGAGAGAGAGAGAGAGAGAAAAGACAGAGAGTAAATTTGGTTTGTGTACGAGTTTGTATGAATGTGTGAAAGCGATAGATGGAGATACAATTCGAGTTACAGTTTGTTTCTCTCTCTTATATTGTTCTTTGTAAGCTCATTGCGCTCTCTTTTGTGTTCTTTATGCTTAATTCTTTTTCTCGACGTTCTAAATCATAAATCAAAGCACATTTTCAATAGAAAGTTTTAAATTAATTATAAAATACAATAAATAATATTTGTTTGTTTTTGTTTTTTTGTTTTGCATTTCATTTCATTTGTTTTGTTGCTTTTGTTACTTAAACTAAAAGAAAAAATATATATATGTATATATGAATAATATATAAATATATCAAATTTACTTAATATACAAAAATTACACGAAAAAAGTAATTCATATTAATTATAAATTACATAAATATAAATATTGAACTGAATTTGTTGTTTTGTTTGTATTTTTTGTAATTTTTTGTTTCTCTCTTCATTTTAACTTAATGCAATAATAATCGTAATTGAGATGTATGCTTTTTGTTTTGTTGTTGTTGTTCTTGTTGTTGTAGCTGCTGTTTTCATTTTAAAACTATTGCACAATATTAAAATTACATACACCTAATGAAAAATAATAATACGTATTTCTCATACATGTTGATAAATAGTACGCTGGCAAATAAATTAAATAAAATCAAGTACATAATTTCACTTAATCATCATTCTGTCTAAGTGTGTCTGTCCATATGCGTGTGTGTGTGTACATAACACATATATATATAAATATTTTTAAATATAAATAAATCTAGCAATTTGTATTGCAAAAGTTCATTTCATTCTCATCTCATGTTTCCTTTCAAGAGCTTAGTTATTTGTTTACATACATGTAATATAGAAAAAATCTTTGGGTCTGTTATATATATATATGTATATATACATAAATTTAAACAAATAAATAAATAATTATATGTATGTGTTGTGTGTGTGTGTGTATTTTGAATTTGTATTTAAAGAATTTATCAACTCAATTTTGCTAGGCTTATTATATTTTAATGGGAGTTTCTGCTATTCTTAGCTGCTTCTCATTCATTCTTGGCTTACTACTTTTCTAATTGTGTATCTTTAGCGATTTGGGGATTCCTATATATGTTTTATGTACTCGTATGTTGTATATTTTTCCTCAATTGTTGTGTCTACGCTATAATTTTAATTTATGTTTAATTGCATATATTGGAATTTATATTTATTTCTTAATTTTTTTTATGTGTATCTGTTTTTTGTTTTCATCTTGAAATTTCTTTGCCTCTCTGCCTCTTATAAACTTTATTCTCATTTGCTACTTCTCAGTTTGCTGACTAGAATTCTTGTTGCAAATTTTGTTCAAACCTTAAATAATTGCCTATAATTATACAAAAAAAAAAAGAACTAATATTTAATATATGTAAATGAATGTTAAAACAAATCATAATTTTGTTCATATTTTTCATACATATGCATTAATTGTTTTTTCGCTAAGGATGTTTGCTTTAAGGTTTTATCTGTGTGTATAACTTAAATAGTTGAAATGAATTAATTAATTAATTAAGTAGACATAGAGTGTGTGTATGTGTGTGTGTGTATAACTAATTTGAAAAAATTATTGAAAAATTTGAAATTAGAATCATCTCGCTTAGGTCTCTAAACATATACAATACAAAAAATATGCATGGCTGCTATAATATGTAACAACAAGCGATCGCGACAAACAAATAAACATACATACTATATATATAAATATATATGCACATACATACATACATATGTATGGTATGCACTATATTATTTCGGAAATACAAAGAAACAAAGAAATCATACACAAAACGCATATAGATATACCAAAAAATTCAATTGAAATTAAATCATAAAAATTAAATCATGGTATTCAACTCAACTAAATCTCAAAAATGTTTACAATTTATAATGTTCGTGTGTGGGTGTGTGTGTGTTTGTTTTTGTTTTTTAAGGGGTGGGCTGGGGAGCTGTGGGGGTTCATACTCCAAATCCATACAACATACATATTCTAAAGGAAATTCTGTCGAGCTCTCTCATAATCATAACATTCGATTTTCCCTCGCAATATTATTTTTATAGTTTGTTTTTTCTTGGTATTTTTTTTTTTTGTTAACAAAAAGTTGACTTACTTGGCTAAAAAAACGCTTTGCTAATGCTTTGTTTTTGTCATATAAAAAAGTTATTGTTGTTGTTTAAATCTTGCATGGAATTTGCTTTGCTTGTAAACACAAGTTACAGAGTTTGTTTCATTTCTCTTTTAATATTTTTTGTTTTGTTTGTGCTACGCTTTGTTTAAACTCTATAAATGTTTAGCAAATTGGTTTATGCAGCTTACTTGCTCCTTCAACTATACATACATTATATATAAAGTATATAAGGTATATATGTATGTATATATAATATTATAGTAAGTAATATTCACTAACAATTATTCACTTTAGTAAAACTTTCTTTCAATTTGCGCATAAATTATTGTATTTTTATTTTGTTCGCTTGCCTTTCCTACTCTGTTCCATACCCAACGTTTCTTTCTATGTTTTGCACACATGTCCCAAAAATTTCTAACTTTTCTGCGTGTATCTGTGTGTTTGTGTGTGTGTGTATGTATCTATGTGTGAACGTTAGCTTTGGTTAAATTTCCCTTATGGCTACCAATACGATTTAACATATTTTAAAAAACAAACACAAACATTTATTATACGTATATTAATTAATAAATTTGTTTTTGTTTTGTTTTTTTTGTTATTTTTTTTGTTATTGTTTAGTTGTAATACTGTAGCAGCCTCCATACGTGTTTATTTTCTATATGGTTTTTTCATTTTAAATACTTTTGGTTAGCCCCTAAGGAAATCAACTGCCAAAGCCAACGTCCCCTCGTCTCGTTTCCAAATAGAACAAACAAAAAAAAAATTAAACAAAAACAAATGGCTTTAAATATAGGTATAGCTTTTGTTTTTGTTTGTCTTTCTTTTTTTTTTTGTTTTGTTATTTTTTAAATTGTAGAAAAATTGGAGTGTAACTAACAGTTTCCTTTTTTGCTTGTATGATTTAGTTTTTTTTTTTTTTTTTGTTTTTTGGGAATTAATTCTTATAAATTTTGTTACTGGAAGATACCATTGCTGATTACTTAATTATAGTTTTAAAAATTTGTTTTTGCTAATCAATTTCATTAGGTTTTTTGTTTTGTTTGCGGATTTCTTCGTTTTGCTTTGCATTGCAACTAGAACTGACATCAGTTGTCTTTTCTTTCATTCTGTTTGTTTGTTTGTTTGTTTGTTGTTTGTTGTTTGTTGTTTGTTGTTGAACACGTTGATCAACACACATTTGAGAGTTTGCTTAACTTGCTTCTATGAACTTTTCTTTTTACTTAAATTCTAAACAAGATATTTGTTTTTAGCTACGTTTCGTTGTTTAGATGAAGTCTTTCAAGCCAAAGGAGCTCAAAAATCTATGCATGGCATTTGCTTTTGTTTATAGCTGGTAGTGTGTGTGTGTGTGTGTGTTTCCGTATGTGTATGCGGTGTGTGTATGTGTGTGTGTGTGTGTTATACACAAACGTTTTGTTGCGCTTAGTTACCGTTGTACCATGCATATTTATATATGTATACTTGAGTTGTTCTTCTTCTTCTTGTTGGTTGGGTGTATGTGTGTGTGTGTGTACTATAAGTATATAAGTAGTTAAGTGTATGTTTGTGTGTGTGGGTGTATATGTGTGAGTGTACTTGCTCTCCTGTTCCGAATGCTGAGATATATGGTGTGGCTCCACTACTTGGCCTTGTTGGTCTTGAAGCTGACCTGCAGCACACGATTGCCCATGGTGTAGCCATTGAGCGCACGTATGGCCATGGCGGCCTCATCGTAGTTGGTCATGGAGACAAAGCCATAGCCTTTGCACTGATTCGTTGTGGGATCCTTGACGATCTTCACCGATTGCACAGCACCGAAGGGGCCGAACAGCTGCCAGAGCGCCGCCTCCTCTGTTTCGGGTGCCAGATTATAAATAAATATGGGATACGCACCGCCAGGCCCGCTGGCCAGCGTTGTGGCAGCCGCTGCGGCGGCGCCCAAGCCATTCGGGAGCATCACGTCCAGCATATCGCCAGCCATGGGCGAGAAGCGTGCCAAGCCCTTATTAACGGGCGTATGCATGGCGCCGCCAATGCGTCGCACCAGCTGCGGATTGAGAAAAGCTGGCAGTTGTGGCTGGATGATCTTACTGGTGCTGCCGGGTGTGTTCGAGAACTTCACCACAATGGGATCTGTGCAGCTGCTGGGCGTGGTGCCGTTCAGAGCAATGATGGCACGCGTGGCCTCCTCACGCTTATCGAAGCGTATGAAGCCCACGCCTTTGGTTTGTGTATCATTGCCGGCATTTTGCAGAATGCGCGATGTAATGATGGCGCCGAAGGGCGCAAATATGGCCTCCAGTTCCTGCTGTGTCATAGTCTTGGGCAGGCCGGATACATAGAGATTGGCGCCCTTGATGGCATCGGAGGAGGGGCGCGCAAATGAGACCTTGATGGTCTTGTTCTGCAACCGCAGGCCATTGAGCACATTCACCGCCTGCTCGGCATCCTGTGGCCGCACATAGTTGACGAAACCATAGCCCAAGCTCTGGCCCTTGCTGGGCGCTTGTGGATTCAGCGGATCAATATACACTTGCGACTTGTCGCGTATCAATTTCACAGACTCGATCTCGCCCACGCTGGAGAACAGCGAGCGTATCTCATCCTCGGTCATTGTCTGCGGCAAGTAGTTCACAATCAGATTTGTGCGCGTCTCCGTGCTGCCATTGCTGCCGTTCTGTGAGCTGGTGCCATTGCCATTGGTGTTGGTTTGCACGGGCGACGGCGGCACAACTTGCTGCTGCTGCTGCTGTTGTTGTTGTTGTTGCGCCTGCTGCACTTGCTGCGCCTGCTGCTGCTGCTGAACGGCAACAACGGCCTGCTGCACTTGCTGCTGCTGTTGCACAACCGCTTGAGCTTGCTGCGCCACTTGCTGTTGCTGCTGTGCTTGCTGTTGCTGCTGCTGGGCGGCGACTGCCTGCTGCTGTTGCTGCAACTGTTGTGTGACTGCTGCCGCCGCCGCGGCAACCGCTTGCTGTGTCTGCTGCTGCTGCACTTGCAATATGGCCTGCTGCACCTGTTGCTGCTGCTGCAGTTGAGCGGCCGCGGCCACGGCGGCTGCACTTTGCACTGGCGCTGCGGCATTTGTTGCTGCCACAGCGGCGGCTGCTGCCGCGGTTTGCATTAACTGCGCTTGTGTATCAACGCCCGTGGCGCCGGTGTTTGCCATCATGAAATCCACTGAAGAACGTTGATGATTGTTGGTAGTTGTTGTTCGAGTAGTTGGTGTAAGTTGGTGTTGATGAATTGGAGAGACCAACGTCGGCGAGGCACATGGAAATAAACAGTTAAGTGTCAAGATTAAACTATTTGCTTGTTGTGTTAGTAAGCAACATTTACGATTTTAATTTTGGTTAGGTTTAGTTAGTTTCATATTTTGTTAGTTGTTAGTTGTTAATTGTTAATTGTTAGTTGGCAGTTAAGTTCAAAATTTTGCACCGGCAAAACTTACTTTTCTCTCTTTTTAAACACACCCACTCTTATACACACACACACACAGACGTACGGGAAAGTACTCTCTTCTCTTCTCTTCTCTTCTCTTCTCTGATTCAAGCAATTGAACCAATAGCCGCTCTCTCACACACACACAGTCACAGGGACAGTCACACTCACACACGCTGACAAGTAGACGAAGCTCGAGTGCAGTGCAAAGCACCGCTAGAGATTATATTTATATTTTTTTTATGCCTGCCCGTTTGGCTTGTGGAGAGTTGCTGTTGAGCTTTTTGATTTATCGTCGACGTACTTGCTAACCGCTAACCGTTACCGCTGAGAGACCCGCTTTGGCCCAAGCTCACAATGCTACTGAGCGCAGGTCCTTTGGCCAAAGGCTTTCGTGCTATGCTGGGGTTAGTAGTGTTGCTACTCGCCCTTACAGCTCAAGCGCTCGCTAGCTGGCTTACTCGCTTACTCGTTTGTTTATGCGTTCGTTTCTCGCCTGCCGCTTGCCGCTCGCTGTTGTTGTCCGTACATAATATGCATAGAGCCCAGCCCTGCCCAGCCCAGCACAGAGTTATGTAAAACATGCAACGAGCTTACTACAGCGGCAGGCGCGGCAGCAGCTCTCCCTACCACCCCCTTATAAAAATATTACAAAAAATGAAATAAGCCGCAAGCAAGCGCTTACCAAAAATAAAAAGTTGTTCAAAAACTAAAATGAGCAACCACCCTACACATACATACATACAAACATGCAAGCACATATACACACACCCCCTAAGCCCTCTCAGCAGCCGCAGCAGTAGCGGCTAGCAACCCTTAATAGCAAAAACAAGTTGTAATATTGCTTATTGCAAAAATTTACTAATGTCTGTCGTAGTGCCGCGGCCCAAGGGTTAAATAGAAAATTCATGCATAGTATAATATAGTATAGTATGATGGCCACCCCACCCCCTATCAAACTTATTTTTGACAATGGACGCTATTTCGAACAGTATGGCAACGCTGTGATCTTTATGAACTTGCACTTTGGGTGGCGCAGTTTTTGCCATTTGCCGATTTTGACTCACGTTGTAGTTTTTTCGACTCTCGCGCGCGCTCACAAGTCAAAAGGTCAAACGCAAAAACTGTTTGTCACACACGTACATATAAACATTTGTATATACACACACACACACAGCACTTATGCATGGATTTACACGCCCACACACACACACACACGTTTAAGGCAGAGCACGCGCGTTCTCATTCTCCCAATTTCCATGCCAACTGGAGAGATTTTCACGTCTAGGCTAGCTCACCACCAAATACAACAGCTAATACACGTATGTGTACACATATATATACTATATATAAAGGTGCTAAAATATAAATTTGAAATACTCACTTGTTTTAAGCTTTTCCACAGATGCTTTTTTGATTTTTATGTCGATTTACTTAATTTATACACGCGCTCGTGTTCCACACGGCGCAGGCTCTAACTCAGCTCCAACTGCAATTGCCTTAGTTTAAGACCTCTCTGTCTCTCTCACTTTTCTCTCTATTAGCTCCTGTCGCTGGTGTTGTTCGTAGATTTGTTAACACAACGTGCTTGGCCAATTTCTTTCAAACTTCCAAAGCAAAACCCTAAAGTAGAAACAAAAAATCAAAATAACGTAAGAAAATCGGTCAAAATATTGCACATATGCGTATCGATTTTATCGATTTTTCCCAAAAAACTAAAAACTATAACAAAGCATTGACTTTTTGGATCACACACACATATACTGATGTAAATAAACACACATACACGCACAGAGTCAAACGTATCTCTTGCGCGTAATTGTTCTTATAAAAAAAAAGATCGCTGCTAGTACAAACATTTGAAATTTTGTTATTGTTACACAATATTGAATGTTTTTTCAGAAGTTGTTGCTTTTTAAAATTTCGCAATTGCTTTTATTTTGTGTTTCTATTGTGTTTTCAATACTGATTAATTCAAAAAGTATCTCTCATTTGGCTTGGCGCTGTTACTACTCTGCCTGCCTGTCTAGTGTCTGTGCTAAATTATGAAGAGCGCAATATTTGAAAGAGAGCGCGGCAGAGCCACCCGCTCGGTCGCCCTGCTACCTTTTGGCATGGCATGGCATACAATGTATTGTATTCGCTATAATACATATACTTATTGTTTTTGTTGTCGAATTTTATGTATATTTTCATTATACACTTAACACTCTAATAATGTATTTTAACTAGCGGGCATATTTCAACACACACATTCAGCCAAATCGCACATATGTGTGTGCATACATACATATTTGTAGTTGTTAATGCACAGATACAGACACCAAACGCACTTAGTATCTAAAAACTTTAGTTGTTTTTGTTGCTAGACAACACACGCTTATTAAATTAAATTAAAACACGCGCTATTTTGTTTCAGCAGCTTTGTTGGCTTTTTAAGCTTCATTTGTACAAAAATAACACGAAAAAAAACATGAAAATAAATGTTATGGTTTGCTTTTGATTTGATCTAATTCGTACTTCCGCGCAATATTGCCCTCCTACTACTTTTTTTTATTTCTTTTTGTAAGCCAGTGTTGCCGTGGCAACACATACAAACTACTAGAATACATACATATGTATGTATGCATTTATATGATCGCTCAAAAACAATTGTGTGTGTGCATGTGTGTGTGTGTTTGTTCATAAGTAGGCTTGTTTGTATGTATATATTATTTATTGCAACCGGCGTTTTGTTTACTACACGCTGCTCTCTCCCACGGCTTGCCATAAATGTTGACAACTACTACTAGTATTGTCGCTGGCGTAGTTATCGGCATACAATGTTCCATCCTGCACATAAAATCGATATGCTGCTGCGCCCTTTTTGCCACTTATACCAAGATACATGTACCTCGCATACATATGTGTATAGCGTTTTGAATTACGGATACACAGCACACACAACGTAAAGGAAGCATAGCACATTTGATTTTTAAAAGCACAATTACAATACATAGTTGTTACATGTACATATGCGCATATGTTTGTTTGTTTGTTTGTTTGATCATACTGCTATTGCAGTGCTGCTACATCTACTACTATTTAAAATCGATCGTTGCCTCTCTTTTGAGTTTGTTGAACTATGTACACACATATACATGCATACATATGTAAATATGTTTGTTCGCCTGTCCGTTGTCTGGCTACATTTTTTGTTAATACTTATTGCATATTGTAATTTTGCTTTTTAGCATATAACAAATTGTTCCACAGAAACAAACAACACACACAAACACACACTTCATGTACATATGTATTTTTACATGTGTATACCCATATGTATGTACTTGTAGTATATAATTGCACAATTATGCAGCGCGTAGCGTTAATTGGTCAGTTTTGTGGTATTTTGTTGTTGTTTTTGTTTTTCTAGTTGCTCTTCTTGTTGTTGGTTTTTGTTATTCGTTCGTTACGCTTACGTTTGTATTGCGGCAAATCTTCCAATTTCGCCGTCGCCGTCGCTGTTTGTATGTGTAGTTGTTGTTGTTGTTGTTGCTGATCTCGCTTTTGTTATTGTTTGTATGCTGCTGGTTGTCGTTCTTACACTTTTGGGTAACTTTTTATTTGCACAGAATTTGCCTTGTTTTATAATTTTCAACTGATGTGTTCCTTATATTCATTACTTTTCAACAAACAAAAAAAAAATCAATTGCTAAATGAGCAGAGCACGAGCTGAGGCAGAGACAGCGCACACGAGCGAAACGTACGAACTGCGACGTACAACGTCTAGCGTGGAAATGAAAATGACGCGAGCGTAAAACGTAAACGCAGGCCTCTTTTCCCTCCCCGCAAGAACTACAAATGCCATACACACACATACACACACAACTTATGCATAAATTGTGAGTGCGCTCCGCATATCCATATCCACATGCGTATGTATGTATGTGTGAGAGTGAGGGAGAGTAAGCAAGATAAAAGACAAAGAGTGTGCGCGGTGCGGTTCGGTTCGGTCGCTCACTCGCTCGCTCGCGTAGTTGACCAGCAGTTGCTGCTGTTTTTCCTGCTTTTGTTTTTGTTTTCAATGCCAGTTTTCTCGCCAGGTATATTTGCTCCTCGGCCTTTCGGCTGCTGCTTCTGCTGAGTGTGCGTGTGTGAAAGAAAATAGGAAAGAATCTCTTTCCCATCGAGCGCCACTTGGGGTGGGTGCCGCCGCGATCGTTTGAATTAAAAATATATGTACATTTTACATGAAAAACGATTTGTTGTTGATAACAAACTTTTCATATAAAGCGCAATTTTTTTTTTAAATTTAAAGCAAACGACAAAATGGCTGATGTGCAATACTTCTGTAAAACCGAAATATAATACTGGCATACGTATGTATGTACATATGTGTGTATGCATGCAACTCTGTTATACAGCTGGCGATCGAGTCATCTGCAGAGACCATTAGATGACACAGGAGTTGCCAGAAAGTCAAGAGTTGCATCGACAGGCGAATGCCAAATCAACTTCTAATGGTGCAAATGCGAAAAAACAAAGTATAACATGTAGTTTTAGTATGTAATTGAGTTAATTACATAAAATATTAATATGCAAGTATGTATGTGTGTATGTATGTAAGGTCGTCAACCGTTTTATGATGCTGGCTTGGCTTAGGCTGACGCCCTTTCTCCTGCTGCTACTCACTCTCTCTTTCGCTCTCTATTTCTCTGGCTGGCATGCACATTATCCTTGCCAAGGAGTCAGCCAGCAGGGCTGTTGGAAATAATGTTATTCGTTTTTGCACTGCAACCACCAACGCCGGGGTTGTTTTTATACACCCCCTATTCAACCCAATGCCGGAGAGCATGGAACTTGAATATGGTTTTTGGCATGCGTGTGCTTAATTGCGCTTGTATTTTTGCCATACATGTGTATGTATATATGTATGTTCATCCTGTCGCCTGCTCTGCTGCCCACCGGTTACAATGAGCCGATTTTTGCCGCCCGGCATTACAAATGTGCCGCCGCCTGTCTGTTCTAATTTACAAAGAGTGAACACATTGTTATTATTGTTGTAGTTGCTGCTGCTGATGTTAGCAAAACACAAAAATGTAACTCAACTTTTGCTGGGGTGGTTTCGGTTTCGCTTTTTTTTTAGATTTAGGTTGCCAATCGCTCGCATCTGTTTAAAAGGGGGTGGCCCGGCGAGACAGATCGGCGACGCGCAAGTGCTTGTCTGTCTTTTCGTCCTGCGATTGATATAAACATAATTTATCAATGATTGTAAGTATATGGAACTATGTTCTATATATACTTACATATGAACGTTGTTTTTAACTTTGTTCTAAAATGGGAGTTTGATTAGCTCATCGTTCAGACGCTCATGTACATACCTATGAGATAGCTTTTGATTTTTGATAATATTAAATTTCTACCGATTTTTGCTGCTGCTGACGCATTTCTATTGCTGGCCAATCTCTTCGAGGTATGCAATGGAATATATTCGAAGAATATACACAACAATACAGGATACAAATGTATCTATAATATTGACAAGTTTATTTCGAAACTTATTTCATGTTAATCAATTAAAACATATTATCTAAAAAAATACTCTTTACTTTAACCTAATTTTAACTTAGTTTCTCTTATGCATATAGTGTTTATAATGTGGGTGGGGGATCTGCCTTGTTTGCTTTACGAACAATGAGAAAAAATGGTCAATGTTAAATTGTAAGCGCATGCGGTGCAGTAAAGGCATGGGAATGAGAATGGGGCATACTGTAATCCTGTGGCTCGAGCGAAAACAAAACCATTGTATCAGCACCTTGGCCGCATTACAACAAAGCGGGATTAAAAAAGGCAGACAACACAAGATTACAGCAACAACAATGCATTGTGTGTGGGGTTGCAGCGAAGGTCGGCACATCCCTTAACCCATTTATATTCTGTCTGCATGCATGTATGTGTGTCTGTGTGTGTGTAAGTAATGTAGTCTGTATAAACAGAAAGCTAAAGACCATATGCAGCTAAAAAAAAAAATAATATTGTAAGGTAGGCGCTGCTGGCGTTGCACCAAACGATCGGCTGGGCAGCAGTAGCAGCTCGTGTCGTTATGATTCATCAACCCCCTCACTGGTTGCAGTTGCTGCCTTTGACGTCAGTGGCTTGAGGCAGCGTCGCTGCACAAATCCTGCAAAACAAGAAACAATGCCTGCAAAGGAAACAAAACACACACACATACACACACATTTACATAACGCTTGAGTCCTTAGGGCGCTTTTAACTTTGCACGTCTCGCTGCACAAACGAACCCCGCCTCGATCATTCTCTTACAACAATACTATATATGTATTTATGCCAAACGACAGATGCAGTTTTTCCCAAAAGTAATAATAATAATCATAAAATTACCATAAGACACACACACACACACACACTAACGAATCGAGCTAACAACGAGAGAACTGATCGTGGGGAGACTTAAGTAGAGCAGCCCTACTGATCTTTATGGATATGTAGCGAGGGTGACATACTGTTTGCCATTTTAATCGTGGCATGTGTTTCTCTTGTTGCAGTTTTCAGTCTATTGTCAATTGTTGAAAATAGTAAAGCAAAGATCACAAATACAAACACCTGGGCCAATTGTTTATACAGAGCTCAATCAAATTGATCAGAGTTTAAAGTTGTAGCCGTAGGTTCTCTACAATACTTTTACAAAAAATCAACTACGTTCGACTCCTATTTATTATTTACTATTTGCCTGTTTGTTTGTTTGTTCGTTTCAGTTTGCCCAAGGATCAATTGGTTTACATTGGACTGCGGGACATTGACCCCTACGAGGCGTTCATATTGAACAAATTTGGTATACGCTACTATGCCATGGATGTAAGTTTAGGAAAACCCAACACCGATCGTCATGATTCTTGTTTGGCTGCCTTCGTTCTTTCTTTCTTCGCATATTGTAGCAGTTGGGAAAAATTCCGGTTTTTGTTTTGTTTTATATGCGTGCCAGGATCAAATGACGATCGTGCGTGACTGCCTTAAAAATTACATATTGCACACACCGAATTCTAGATATGTACATATGTATGTATGCCAGTGCCCTGTGCCTGTTGTAAATGTAAACCAGCGAGCTGTGCTGTAAGCTTCGCATTTATAGGGGTTGCACCCTTCTGCAGCCGGCAAAGTTACAGGACACTCCCTAGCCTGGCAGTTAGCGAGGCGCAGCAACTCCCCTATAGCTTGTTACAACTTCCGATCGCACGGTGGTTGCAACACACACACATATACACATACGTGCTCAGCCACATCCGTTTGAATCCGGCGCTCAGGTCCTTATGCCTTGGTCCTTGTTGTCAAGCCATTATTTATGGCTCGTGCAAAATCGACATACGCTGAAAAATGGTTTAATGGTTCTGAGCTGCAAATTTATTATAGCTCATTAGTTCAATCCAAATATCCGCGAATTCAATGGGAGATAGAGAGAGAGAGAGAGAGAGAGAGAGCAGGGAGAGGAGGGTACCCAATGAGTCGCTCGCGCGCGATATTATTGATGGCTGTACCTAGTTTCTAGAATGGCTGCTAGTTCAACAATTGCCAAGTCTATTCAGTAAATACAGCTTTGTACTAAAAGCTTAATTTACCGTTAAAAGCGCTTAAGCTTATTATACACTTGCATATTTACAAAGTTGAATAGTGTATATTAAGCTGAGACAGTCAAGTGGGGGCAACTGCAAAGTCATAGTTATATGTATATTAGCAAATATTTAGAATCTTCTGTTAGATTACAGAATAAATTTGCTTTAAAAAGTTTGATTAGTTTTCTGTAGTAATATCTGACAAAGTGTTTATCTAATTCGGTTGCAGCCAGCTCTTGCTTTTGATGCTTATCTATTATTCTTCCTCATGTGCTTCTTACAGTCCATCGATCGCGTGGGTGTTCCCAAAATTATTGAAATGACGCTTGATGCGCTGAGTCCGCAAAACAAAATCCATGTGAGCTTTGACATCGATGCACTGGACAGCAATGTGGCGCCCAGTACGGGCACAGCGGTACGCGGAGGCTTGACATTACGCGAGGGCATTAGCATTGTGGAGGCTTTGCGCGATACGAATCGTGTGCAGGGCATGGATCTGGTAGAGATTAATCCAAAGCTGGGCAGCGAAAGCGATGTGCGCAGCACTGTGGAGTCCGGCCTGGAGATATTGAAGAGCATGTTTGGCTATCGACGCTCCGGCGCGCGACACTGGAGCAATCTGGACACAGGCATACTAGAGCGCGAGGTCTAGTTACACTTTCTTTTTTTTTATAACATTTATGTATATTTAGATATATGTACAAGAGTCGTTTGGTTTGGCTTAAAATAAATATAATGAATAGCTAACAATCAAATGAAGACTGCCGCTTTAAAAAAATATTTTCAACTGAGATTACAATTAGGGCGGAAGCTCGCTGCGGCTATTTACTAGACTTGGGTAATGCAGTAGGCAAATATGCGGAGATATCCACGCTGGCCATGAGATTTGCCGTCTGCAGCAGCTCGTTGACGGGCGCTTGGACGCTTGGTGCGCTTGGAGCACTTTGTAACGTTGGCGCCGGACTGTGTGTGGGTTGAAAGTGGCGCTGATAAATCTGCGGCGCAAAAATGCGCAGCAAACGTCGCTGAACACCGAGTAGTAGTGCATTGACAGCTCCGGATATTACAATAATACCCGATATTATGGAGCAAAGGCGTATGATGAAGGTAATCAGATTATCGCGATCGTTGCTTACAACGATCTTCAGCGCCGACCAATCGTACTTGAAGTAAATGCCAGGCGAGCCATACGAGTTGCGTTCAGAATCTGTTAATAGTAAACATTATATTAATTGCTAGTTTTATGAGCTGCATAGTCAAACTTACCTAGCTTGCGCACATTCTCGGTCACCGCGTATTGAAATGTGCTAATGGTTGTAAAGGTGTGTTGAATTTCTGTGGGCACCACCTTGATAAAATACTGCACCGTTGTGGCCTCTTCGTTGACAATTGTTTCGTCGCCCTCCAATGGCTGCACTATGCGTCGCGAGTACTGGCCAAAGCTAAGGCGGTTAATACGATGCGAAAAGTTTGCTGGCATGCGTCGAAACTCTATAGTCCAGTGGTCTTCAAACATGCCCACTACGGGCTGTGCGCCCCCCACCAAATGCAGCACACCCGCCACCTTGTTGATGCCCAGCGTGCCATGCAGGCGACAGGCATCGAATTTGCTCTCGGACTGTGGCATTTGTTGCAGCTGTTGCAGCGCGGAATTCACAGGCTTGCGCTTGAGCTCGTGCTCTGGTTTGGTGGTGTGCGAGTCGTACCGATCACGCAGTATATCCTTGAAGAGTATGTCCGCTACGGAATGATATTCCTCGCGCAAATAATGATTGGTCATTTGCATGGATTTAAAGTCGCGTCGATCAGAGTCGGACATTTGCCACCAGACGCCCTCGCGCTGCAATGTGCCATAAGCAAATACATCTTGCTGAGTTTCGTCCATGAGATCAACACCCGACAATGAGGCACAGGGCATGGCCACAGTAATGTCGACATGCATTTGCACTTGCTCTTCCAGCGCCATGTCCGGCTGAAATTGATATACAATTTGCGTCTCATTGTAGTAGTAACGAAACTCTGTGTACACCAAATAAACAATGATCAGGCGGCTCAGCAAAGAGACTGCAATGTGTAAAGAATAGCATTAGTACATATTACACATAAATAAGTAACATTATGCTCACGTGTGCCACCAATTTCCGTGGTCTCTGTATACTTCTCAGGCACCTTCTTAAAGGCATCCAGATTCTTGGCGAGCTCGAGCAAATTACTCTTGTCGCCCCGATAGCGTAGCGTTGCCGTCATCTTGGCCACCTGCAGTTAAAGCTTAAACACTGCTGCTCAAATAGTAATAATTTAAGCGCCTATTAGGTTTAACTACAACCCAATTACAGCAACATTGTTATTGCCACGTACTTCCACTATCAGTCTCAGCTTAAACACTGGCACACGTGGCGACTCCAGCTGGCTCTTGATTGAATTGCAAATGCAGTTTTATGAGCTACTGCACTTTTGTCAGTTAATTATTTATTGCTCTTTTGTTATGTAGTTTCAAGTTTATTCAATTTAATTTGTATAGAATATACTAAGCCGTTGCCGGCTGCCTTGCATCGACCGACCGCCACAAAAGCTGCCAGTGCCATCGATAGCCGCAACACACTGTCATTTTTATGCATTGCCTAACATAAAAAGAGCTTGAGCCAAGTTTTAGATAAACAATTCAAAGCGCAAGTCAGAAGTACCAACAAATTCAAACGTAAAAGCAACAAGCGCAGTTGGTCGCTAGCTTTTAGTGACGCGCTTTGGTGAAATCGTTTAATATTCGTACATAGTATATAAATAACAGTTCAACACAGCAGCAACAACCACAACTGAGGACGGCGAAACAAGTTTTTTGGTAATTAACATGCACATATTGAATTTTATTATTAGCAGCCAGAGCGTGTTGTCGTGTTGATCACTTGATTTGATGTTTAGCAATAAAACTTTGCTGATTTTTTTACAGCCAGTGTCATTGTCGAGTTTGCAAACACACACACACACATACACACAGAAACAAACAAAGTACATACCGCATACATACAGTAGTTATTGGAAATCGTTAAGATGAGGAGGATGGCTTTCGCTACCAAAAGCGCTATTGTTGTCGTCACCATATTTGCGTTGGTGATGACGCACGGCTCCCGTAGTTTTGTGGATGCAGGCCGTAGCCGTACCAGTACCCAGCGTAAAACATCATCGAACAGCAACCAGGGCCATGTGACTCAGCCCAGTTACAGTACCAACAACAATAACAATGGAGGAGGCAACTCCCACGCTGATGTTGCCAAACTGAGCTATCCCAACTACAACTCGCAACCAAATCGCCCCGCTAATCCACCTGTAGGCTGGAATGTGCCACAGGGTCCGCCACCTGCATACTCCGCTCATAATCCCGCAGGCGGTGCTCGCACAAATGTGCATGAGCCGCCACCATCTTATCATGCACCCAATTATGGCGCCGCACCAGGCAGCAACGTGCATCAACCCATCACAGCTACTCAGAATCATGGCCAGCAGTACTCAGGCGTGCCAGCTGGCGCCACTTACTATCCAGCCGGTCCAGGCGGTCATATGCAAGGCGGCGGCTATCAGCCACATAATCTTCCTGCTGGCGCTACATATTACCCTTCGGCCGGTCACATGCCTGCTGGTGGCTATAACCCAGCTGGTGGCTATCACCCAGCTGCTGCACCGCCGCCAGGCGCCACCTATTACCAAGCGGGCTCTGCCTTGCCACCAGGTGCCACCTATTATGCACAGCCACCACAGCAATCATCCTCTGGCTTGGGCTTTGGTAAGTCGAATTTGTAAAATTTTTAACTCTGAAATAATCCTACGTTTATTTTATAGGTACTGGTTTGATTGCTGGTGGCCTTGGCGGTGCTTTGCTAGGCCACGCCTTAACGCCAAGCGGTGGCAGCTCCTCACAAATGGCACCAGCACCAGCTGCAGCTGCTGGACAGGATCGTATTATTATTATCAACAACGGCGTGCCGGTGAATGCTAGCGATGGCACCACAGTTATCAATGCTGGAGCTGGCGCTGCTGCACCTGCAGCTGCTGCCGCTGCGCCTGTAGCCGGTATGGCTGCAGCTCCACCTGCACAGTTGGCACCTTTCTCACCTGAAAATACACCCATGCCTGCAGTTAATGGCACTGATGGCGCTGCTCAACCACCACCGCCACCTGGTGGCATCATTTGTGTGCCCACTAAAGTCAATGAAACGGATCCGGCTGATAGCAGCAAGATGATTGAAGTGGAAAAGATTGCCTGCTATCCGGCACCACCTGCGCCTGTCGCCGCACCCGGCGAGGGACCCGCACCATTAGCTCCCATGGCCAACAATCCTCCACCGCCCGCCATGCTTCCGCCCGATCAGGCAGCCGTGCGCTCCAACATGGTCACCTCTGCAGGCAGCAACACCCACAGCAATCTATCCTTGTCTCTCATAACTGCATTGTTGGGCGCTCTACTGCTGCGCATAACAACGGCAGGCAATTAGAATGTTACCCCATATACGCTTTCAATTTATCTAATGCACTGTTTATTAGACTCACCCCAGCCGCAAACTAGTAGCAAGCCCACAATAATCCGCAGCCCACACACATACACCACACAAAGCCTCTAGGGTATCGCCCGTAATATTTTGTTGTTATGCATATTGCATTGTTTTCTCGTATTGTATCCCCCCACACTATTGTAGTCGTATTATGTGTCTTTCAATCATCTATTACTGCTACTGTTATTAACGATGGCCTTCGCCCCTGTGATGACGAGAGATGGCAGCAACACTCCAATGATAATTCTATGCTAAGCTGAACAAAATGGGGAATTATTAAACTGCGAATCTCGTAGAATGTTAATTGTTATAAGGAATCTGGAACTGGGAATCTCATGCGACCTTTTTATATCGCATTCCTTTGTATTTTTTGAAAGACATTTCTCAGTGTATGTACATGTATTAATCGTTACATAACTACTATATACATATTTTTATAGACATTGTTATTGTTTAATAATTAACGCCTTGTTAGATTAGTACAAAGCTTTTTTCCACAACAATTCGGCAGCTAACACTTCTTTTTTTTTATACATATTTGTAAATTTTACCTTTTATCAATTTGTCAATAAACGCTTAAATACATCACGCCGCACACAAGTCTGAATTGTGTTTCTTCTCTCAAATCAATAGTGCAATCAACGGCTTAGCCGAATTAGAAAGCATTTCTTCTTATAAGCACAGACACAAGACTAGCTCTCACCAAGTCTAATCATATTTCTTTGAACGAAGCCAAGCTATGAAATATCTACGAGGGACGGACTCAACAACTTGGGAGTACTCTGCTATCAACATATGAAGACCATCGCCATGAACACATATTCGATGCTCGGATCAATTCATTTTGGAATGGATTAGCTCTCTAACAACTTATTTTCAGTTAAAATACGCAATGGTAGTTTATTTTTATGAGAGGAATTCTAGTATTGCTGTCTTTATCTTCCATGTGGAACAACCCAACAGTCTTAGTTGTCCCTTTAGGAACAAATTATTCTTGACAATAAAATTTAGTTTCAACAAATTTAAAGCTTACAAAACTTTATTAACTTTCATCTTGGCAAACCGCGTATGTTTCTTTTACAGTTTGTGTGTGATTTATTTTTTACTCGGCATCATCGTCCTCATCATCGTTGGAGCTGATTCTGAAGTAACGCAGCTCGTACGAATCCTTCTCGTTGGCCACCACACGGATCCAATCACGCAGACTGTTCTTCTTCAAGTACTTCTTGGTGAGGTACTTAAGGTAAGCCTTGGAGAACTGCACATCGGAGCTCACGTGCAACTTCATCTTGGAGCGCTCGAAGGTGACATTGTTGCCGAGATTGTTCACTTTGCCGTTGACCTTAAGGCGAGCCTTCACGTATTTCTCCTGTGAATATTAGAAAATACATCGGTTAGCAAGAGAGCAAGCACAAGTGCTAACTGGAACTTCAATATTCCTCTCCTTCTCTAACTCATACAACATGCGTGCACAAGCTGCATGTTGTTGTCTCTTTCTCTGGCGAGCCAAGCGGCAAAGGATTGACCAAATGGCTCGCAGCAGAGCGAGAGCAACTAAACTTAGTTGTCAATGTGCCACTGAGTACACTGCCATTAAAGCGACTCGCCGAAGCTCTCACTCTCTAACGGCAAATCGGCGTGGCCAAAAGTATTATTTATATTTAACTTATGAAAGACAACTACTATATGCAGAATATATTACCTGTATTGGGGGACATCGGTGTATAATCTAAAGGGCGCCCTGACATTTACATGTATTTTAAAAATAACATTTAGTCGCGTGCAGCGCAGCTGGTTTCCAGACATTGAGAGGTTAAGCATGAAAATTTTAAGTTCTACGTTGATATTGCTTTGCTTTACTTTCGTTGGGAAACCTGCAGCGTTCACAAATTTTGGTGAGCACGCTGTATGCAGGGCGCACTATGAATTTTGGCCTGACGTACCACGGATGTGGTACGCTCAACCCAGGGCCCACCACGTGGCGGTACACATAGCACGACTTGACGCTGTTCACAGACGGTTGCACCAACTGGCCAGACCCGGTACTGGCGATCAGTGGCTACCCCGTTGTGCAGTGTCCAGAGCCCCTCTTAATGGCACCCCACAACCAACTAGAAAGCTGGTGTGGGGAAAAGTTACAAAGATGAACCGCGATTGCTTGCCACAAAAGTGCAAACAGAAAATTTGTTAACGCAAAAAAAAAAAAAGGGTTTTTAAATGCAAAGCTTCTAAAGAAATCGAAGGCATCGTAGTATATGGATTCCATTGTTTCATCAGTTGTTAACTGCACGTGGCACTTTAAACGGCCAACTGTTCAGTTTATCGCTAGTGAAATCTTTCTATAACCACAACTTTTTATCCAGAGCCTCTGGTTTTATGGGCAATGAAAAGCTTGGTGTGGTAACCTGACGTCGCCGTCATTGTAGTTCTCAATATAGCCTCTGGTCGGAGCTGGCGCATGCGAGAAGCTGGTGGATGGAGAATACTTACGAAATCGGCCACATCCATGATGTTGTCCTCAGCAATGTTGGTGCAATCGATGGTGAAGCGCAGCGACACCTTCTTCTTCTTCATGCCCTTGCCGCGGAGCACGTTCTTCTTGGCAACCTTGGTGGGAGCAGCTGTCAGCGTCTTAGCCTTGGGCTTGGCGACGGGCTTAGCCACAGGCTTGGCAGGAGCGGCCGCAGCTGGGGCAGCGACGACGGCAGCAGCAACTGGAGCAGCAGCCTTCTTAGCGGCAGCGGGAGCAGCCTTCTTTGCTGGTGGGGCAGCCGCAGGTGTGGTTGCGGCCTTCTTACCAGCAGCAGGGGCAGCAGCCTTAGCGGGAGCAGCCTTCTTGGCAGCAGTGGCGGCGGCGGGTGCCTTCTTGGCGGCATCCTTAGCAGCAGCGGGCTTGGCGGCAGCTGGCTTGGCGGCCGCGGGCTTGGCAGCTGCAGGCTTGGCAGCAGCGGCGGCCTTAACGTCCTTAGCGGCTTCAGGAGCCTTCTTAACATTCTTGGCGGCAGCCGCAGCGGGCTTGGCGGCCTCAGCCTTGGGTTTCTCTACCTTACCCTTGGCGGCAGCTGGAGCTGCCTTCTTCTCGGCGGGCTTAGCCGCAGCCTTGGTATCACCTTTGGTGTTCTTGGCCTGTTGATAATTAACACATTTCAATTAAAATTAATCTTGTGTTTCTTATGTAATCTCATAGACTTTAGCAAAAATATCACTGAATTTAGAACTGTAATAGACTATAGTTGTATATTTTCCACATATTTAACTAAATTAACCTATGATGGCACATTATTTTTATAATTTTAAACAAGCGCTTACAGTTGGGGCCATCCTGTTACTTGAAAAACACGGAAAGAAAAGAACAAAATAATCGTCATGATAGTTAGAGCTGAGCTGTGTCACAACGATAGTAACGCTGTTATCGACCAGGCATGCATTGATTGCTTACAACATCAGCCCTGGTATTACTATTTTTGTTTAAATAGCTTGACACGTAAAGTGCAAATTGTATGGGTATGAGCTTCTAGCTATCGCTAAACTGGTTTACTTCAAGCAAATCAAATTGAATTGCAGCAAAGCTCAGAGTTACTGAATACAAATGCGCCTTTGCTCGATATCAAGCTACTTTTGGTCGATATCTAGCTTCTTTTGCTCGATAGCGAGCAGCTTTTGCTCGATACTTGTGGAGCTTTGGATACATTGGTCACACTACTCGCAAAATTTACTTTGGGACATACAAAGTGCGCAGCTAGCATTAGTAAAACACATACAAAAGTGACAGCTTGTTTTTGTTGTTATTAAATAGGCGAAAAGTAAAGTGAAAACTGCGTTTCTTATACAATTATTTAACCAGCACAATTATGAAGTTCCAATACAAAGAGGAGCATGCATTTGAGAAGCGTCGCGCTGAGGGTGACAAGATCCGCCGTAAATATCCTGACCGTGTTCCAGTAAGTACATTTTTTTTATATTTAGTTAATGTGTGTGTGTGTATATTATTCAGCACAAAAGCTCGTATGTGTGTGTAGGTGGAATGTTTGTATGTATTTGATTGTTTTGCGTCGTTTTATTTGGTTGGATGTGTGTTGTTGTTGCAAACACACACACACACACATGCATAAACGCAGCGAAGAAAATCAATAATGCGCAAATACGCTCGCCAAGCAATTGTTAATAATTTTATGACACTTTCTGCGCAGTTAATGGGCTGCAGCAGTTTTTCGCATTTGTTGTTAGTATCAAATGAAAATGCACTTGGCTGAGTCGAAAAAAATTCAAGTGAAAATCAAACATTGAGGCACACATACAACAACTACACCTGGCTTTGTTCAGCTTGGTATACTTGCGTGTGTGTGCGAGAGAATAAGGCTGCTTATATATATGTATGTGTAACTTGCTCGCTCAGCTGTTGGGCTGTTGTTGTTTTTTTCACTTGGCTGCTGCCATCCCCTACTTGCGCACAAATTCAACCAAACTAACAACGCACACACACACGAGCAGCTAGAGCTGTTTTTTATTTGAAGCCCAAATTAGTTTTTGTGTTTTTTTTATAACATTTGTTATTGTAATATTTAACTTTTATACTGCGCACTGCGCGTAAACAATAATAAAAACAAAAACAAGCATACATACACACACATACATGTATATGTACATATATTATTTTTTCGCACACTTTCTGAATTTATTTAATTTCAACGTTTGTTGCTTTTGTTTTTCCAGCAATTAGTCATAATTCAGTCTGTCTCTCTCTCTTTGTTTGTTTGTTTTTGACTCTTAGTATGTATTTCATCATATATAGAACAGTTGTGTTACTGCGTAAACACTTTGAAATCTTTCTTCATTTGTCCCCTTATCAGTCAATATTCCCGTTACTGAAATATCTGTGCTCTGCACTGTAGAATAGACAAGCACATCAACAAAAAAGACATTCTGCATTTAAATTGTTGCTGCTTGTCTGTTTTAATATATTTTTATATGCTATACAGATATGTGAATTTATTTTTTTGTGTGTTTATTTGGCAAGCAGAACACACAAATCACATAACAGCTGACGATGAAACAACAAATGCAAGCAAGGCCAGCTGTTGCCGCAATTGTTAGTATATAAGCAGATCAAATATTCTATATACGAACTTAGTATATATATGTACACATACATAATAAATATAGACATTGGCCACCTTCACCTTGGTTTCGGCCAATGACGCCTAAGCAGCCAATTTGCCAAACCGTTAGTTGAGCTTTCGGAGCATACATATGTAAATACATACATATATATTTTGAGTTATCTGATACTTGATTAAAGCCCTGAATACAACTTGTTTAGTTCAATATACATGTATTGCGACTGACACATCAAATCAAGTTTATTTCGCAAATTGTTGAAAAACATTTTTGGATTCAAATGACAAAAGCTGTTTGCTATGATAAAGAAGCTCATTGATATACAAATACTTGGTAACCCCGAGTCGCATATACGAGTCTCTATTATAAAAAAACGTTTACTTTTTGCATGCTTGTCAATAGTTACGTTTGCTAATATATATGCACACTCATTTCTGTCATGATCTATTTTTGGTTTTATAGTCACGTAGTTGCGTTTAGGAATGTTAATCAATGTCTTAACGTGTCCTTAACGAATTGTAAACATTGTACTTACAGGTGATTGTAGAAAAGGCACCCAAAGCTCGCATTGGTGATTTGGATAAAAAGAAGTATTTGGTGCCATCTGATTTGACTGTTGGACAATTTTACTTCCTGATCCGCAAACGTATACACCTGCGTCCCGAGGATGCACTCTTCTTCTTTGTCAACAACGTCATTCCACCAACATCTGCGACCATGGGCTCGTTGTACCAGGTAAGCGCGCATATTCCTATGGTTCTAAATAACATTCGCTATACTATATTAATGTGTATATAATTACTATTACAGGAACATCACGAGGAGGATTACTTCTTGTACATAGCCTACTCTGATGAGAATGTTTATGGCATGGACAAGTAAAGCCGACTGCTTCCCACAAACCATGCAATAAAAGCAAACTATACAGAAAGTTCTATACATGTATACAAACTTATAATTTACGTTTAGCATGCAGTTTAAACTATAATACAAAATGATAAAAAAAAAAAAAAACAAAAAAACAATTACAAAAAGCAGCATAAAAATTATATTATAGCTAAACTAATTGTGCAGGTCTAAGGCAGTAAAATATTAAAAACAAAAAAGGAAGAAAAAAAATCGACAAAAATGATCTTAAAATGGAAAAAACATGTTTATGTATATGAAAAAACAAACGTTATGTGAAAATTATTTTATATAGAAATTTTCTATACGCGCTAGTATTTCAAATTGTCTATGCTTTAATCTAATATCTTTTTGGCAACCTATGTTCGTCTTATATTTTGCAAATACTATTGTGCAATTTTTATGTTTTGTACTTTATATACTTTCTTTTTTTTTTCCAATAATGATAGCGTGTATGGTTACGATAGGACTCTTTTGGTTAAGCGTACAGTAATTAATCTATTAATAATTAAATAAATATAAAAAAGTAAAAAAAAAATATATATATATTTATGAAATTGTTTATTTGGGTCGGGCCTTTGGTATATGCATGGTTGTTGTTATTGTCCTATCAGAAAACAAATAATGGATGCAATATGCATTAATTTTTTGCCTGCTTTTCGACTCAAGTTAAACAGAGTTCGTTTTCTTTTATATTTTTTGTTGTTTTCAAAAATATAGAACCAGATTCTTGTTTGCTTATCAGCTGATAGTACTCACGAGTATTTTTGAAATGTAACGAGTCACTACTACTGTAAAATGCAACACTGTTCTGTTACAAAATTGCTGTTAATTGAACAGTAACATATTTAGCATAACATTGACTGTTGTTTAGCCGGACGTGTTTTTATATTTTTAATCAATTACTTAGTTACTATTCAAATCTCCATGTGAGTCCAAAAATTGAGAATTACAAAAAAAAACGGCAAAACGGCCAAAAACAAAAATCCAATAAGATTGCGGATTTACAAATTGGTAGCTATATTAAGAGTAAGTTCAAACTTTGGTAGATTTTTACAAAGCGAGGGGGTGACAACCGTCCATAGTTACAAAACAGGCGCCGTAGCAGCAGACAGCAGTGGAGTTTTAAATTGTTAATGCCTGTCAAAAGTATATAATTTTTTAATTTTGTTTTTGTGTGAAAGCTAACTTGGCCTTAGCTGCCTGTGAATTGCCGTGAATATTGTCGCAGTTGTTTTTATCTACGTGTTTATTATTATTGTTGTTGTTTTTGTCGGTGGTGATATTGTTGTTATTGCATATGAGCGCAAATGCAGTACAATTGATTTTTGTTTTGTTTCTCTGTGACGCAGTTATTTTCTTTGTCCGTCCACGGCATTAGCATTCGGTGTCAATGCCGTGAACGAATACTCTGCAACGCAGGGCCGCCACCCCAAAAAAAAGAGAAATACAAGAACCCCAGCAGTAACAACAACAATAACTGAAAAGCTGCCAACAGTGCAGCGTGTCAATATTAATGTAACCAGTAGGTTTTCAATCAAGACTTAACTCGCATAAAAAAAATAAAACGCGCTCAAAGCAATTTTCATTTATGACTACAGAGCAAGCTCACACAACACAAGCAGACCAAAAACAGCTGATTAAGCAGCGGCAAATCGCGAACACCAATCAGTTTACAAATACATACTTACATATGTATGTATGTCTGCCTGTATGCAATTGTATGTGACCATATGTATGGGTGTGCGTTGGACTCATAAATATGAAATCTAGTAGTGGTGTTTGAAGTCCATACTTTAGTGCTGATCTGCTAGCTATTGTTGTTGTCTTTACAGCTTATGCTCACACAAATGCGCGCTCTTGCTCTCTCTTTCTTTATGCTGCTGAACAAACCCGCAAGTACACGTGCATGTTGAAGCATGTGGATTCTTTTTATTGGTGCTTCAGTATCGTATGATAATCCGTTGTTGTTGTGCTTTTCCCGCGCTCTGCCACACACACACACCTTTGCATAATGATGTGTATTTATAGTAGCTGTATGTTGGCAGCTAATGATTTAATATATGTATGTAGAACACCAGATTAAACTAGAAGAGCACGAAGAAAAGGGTCAACGTCAATGCGCAAAAAAAAAAATATATATATAATATTGCAAATATTACATGGGCAAATTCAAAGCAGATTTCACAGCGATCGATCTGGCAACACTGAAATCTTAAAAAATCGATAACAAGCAGGCCGCACTGTAAGCTAGTATTTGAAAATTTATAAAGCTGCTAACTGCTGGTCTACGCTTAAACACTTTGACAATATTCAACAAAAATTCACAGATGGCATTATATATTTTGTAGCAGGTGATCGCGATAAAAGATGTCACAAAGCAGTAAGAAGGACGGCGCTAGACAGCGCAGACACGATGAAGGGAACAAAGGGCAAAGGAAACAAGCACCAAATGGCAGTGCTAAGGGCGAAGGTGGCTCTTTATTAACAGATAGTAACAGCAAAATGCCTCAAAGTAACAACAGTAAAAATCAGTTAAATAAGAAAGATAAACAGCAAAAAGACAAAGAGCGCAATGAACGTGTTAAGTTCGTTCTCTGGCGACGTCCTCTACAGACGCTTATGTACTGTGCCCTCGAACTGATTGAATTGCTGCGCACATGGAGCATCAGGTGGGTCTTATTAAATTGCACTTAATAAATGGCATTAATTATATGGATATCATTACAGACTATTGAAGCAACGCCTGCTGATGGCCGCTATATTAGTATTAGGCATTTTAATTAGTTTTTTGTATAAACAAGATGGTCCACATCAAGCTTACATTGAGCTGGTGCATAAAAACACTTGGTTCTTTGTCTACTGGATTGGTCTGGGAGTGCTCTCATCAGTTGGCCTGGGCACTGGACTGCATACCTTTCTGCTTTACTTGGGTCCACACATAGCCAGCGTTACTCTGGCTGCCTATGAGTGCAACTCATTGGATTTTCCCAGTCCGCCATATCCAGACGAGTGAGTTAATGCACAGTTCCCTGGGCAAACAATTGTTAATACCACTTTAATCAATTGAAATTCTTTTTTATAGAATTGTTTGTCCAGCGGAACCATATGCGAAGCAAGTACCCAACATTTGGTCCATTATGACCAAGGTGCGCTTGGAGGCCTTTCTGTGGGGATTGGGCACAGCTTTGGGTGAATTGCCACCTTACTTTATGGCCAAGGCAGCACGTCTATCCGGCTATGATTCGGATGACTCCGAGGAGCTGGCGGAATTCGAGGCGCTCAATGCAAAGCGCAATAAGAAGAATCTGAGCCTCATAGACAAAGCTAAATTGCGCATGGAGCGCATTGTAGAGCGTGTTGGTTTCTTCGGCATTTTAGCCTGTGCAAGCGTACGTCCTACTATTCATGTTTATAATTGGTGTGTGCATAACTTATTTAAGCATATGTCTTTAAACTTTAGATACCCAATCCGTTGTTCGACTTGGCCGGCATAACCTGCGGGCACTTTATGGTGCCTTTCTGGACATTCTTTGGTGCCACATTCATAGGCAAGGCTATTGTCAAAATGCACATTCAGAAAATGTTTGTAATTATTGGCTTCAACGAACCGTTGATTGAGAGTGCCGTGGATAAGCTGCGCTTGCTGCCATACTTGGGTCCCAAACTCCAGCAGCCGTTCAAGACATTATTGCAGGACCAAAAAACACGTCTGCATCGCAAGAAGGGCTCCAACATTCCACGCACTGGCTCGGGCAACCTTCTGTCCACCATCTTTGACACCTTTGTCATGCTCATGATCTGCTATTTTGTCGTCTCGCTGGTCAACTCCCTGGCGCAGAGCTACCACAAGCGTCTGTGTAAGAAGAATCGGGCTGCCGCTACGTCTTGGGCAGCACAGGAAAAGTCGCCCAATGAGCCGGTTAGAAAGCAGGGCAAGTCAAGAGCCATGCGGGACTAGATCTGCATTGCGTCTAGCCACTGGCCGCCACTTGATCCAAAATTGTATGTGCTGAAAGCAGAGTTTGCATTGTTGAGTGTGCAATGCTTTTTCTTTGTTTGTTTTATTTAATATAATTTAATTAAATTTTTTTCGTTTATCTTAGCTCAAAATAAGCAGGCTCAGTTGCAAGCTTATTGTTAGGTCTGCTGAACTAAATTAAATCAATTGAAAACATCAAATTTAAATTTATGTATGCTGCTTGGAACATACCGTAGTCTAGATTAGTTAAAACAAATCTATAAATTAAACATGCAATTGTAATAAATGCTAAACGAATGAATGAAAAGCATAATTAGCAAGCCAGTATATACATATATACCTTTATGAATAGAAAATTTTGCTTTTAATAGCCATATAATTTAATTGCTTATATGTTCGTTGTATTGTGTTTCATTTAGTTTCGCATTTGCAATGTAAGAGATTAAATGCGTGAGGGGGCGACCTTAACGTTAAGCATATGTGTGTTGTATAGAAATTTGATAATGATAAACAAAGACATTGAGAATAAAACATAGATGAAAAATAAATATAAGGAGTTTCATTTACTAATCGTAAATAGTAAATTCTTAAAGCAATATTTCAAGGACAGTCGGTTGGTGCATACATTGCTCCATCATTTCAGTGGAATTGTGGACAGGCCACAATACAAAAGCATTAGCTAGCCAGCTGTCCCCTTTGGATAGTCTAGTTTATGCCAGTGAGCTCGAAGGACAATTGCCTCTGGCTTACACTTGTCGCAAAACGCTCCTCGCATGCTTAATTCAGTCAAAAGCAACAAGCTCTAAGTGCTAAACGGCACGACAAGCTTGCTAACAAGCTAAAGCCCAGCGACATGAAGTACAATGTCAACAGACAGACAACACATGGGCGTAGCCTCCCCTGGCTGGTAGCTGACCCCACCAGGGCAGGTGCTAAAATTTAAGTAGAATTGATGCAGAATTATAATAAATCATCAAATCTATGGATTTGCCATACCAGAAAGTGCAGCGTTGAATGAAAATATTTTGCATAAATATTCCACAAACACAAATTCCAAGTTTGCTTCAAAGCTACAAGGACAGCTACGATGTCCTTTGGCATTCAAGTTGTGCTTAATGAAAGCTTTTATATTATATATATCAAAGAACGAAAGACGACACAGAGCGACTTTCTTGTATACGGAAAAAGAAAAATAGTTCTTGGCAGGATCAGCATAAACGATTTTGATTAAAAACGACTATCAAGTGGCCAAAGCACATTTGATTCGTCTCAGTAGTTTTGGAAGTACTGAGCATGATTTTAAATACTTTTTTTTTGAGACTTTGGAGCTCAAGTACGCTCAATTTTTCAGCATTTTGCTTGCGAAGTAGATCAGCCTGTTTGTATGCAACGTTTAGGTGCAACCGCTTAGGTTTTTGTCTTTGCTAAGCTGTTTTTGTTTAAGAATTTTTTTTGGTTTTTTGTTTAAGAAGCGTTAGTTGCGCACTTTTATACTTCAAAACAAGCATAAAACAATAAAGCATTGTATATTTGAAAGCTTTTGACCAAGGCTTTACTTTATTTCCTTGAATTTTAAGCTTTGCTAGGCCTCGGTATGATGAAAAAGTCTGCAAGATTATAATTATTACTATTCCCTCTTAAATACAAGCTGGCTACGCCCATAGGCATACAGCACGGTTTAGGTGGATGAGGATTCGACTTGACGACATACGAAATGTCAGTGTCCAAAAACTTGTCACGTACATTAAATATTTTCATTTAGCTGTCAGCATTTATTTTAAATGGACACACATGCTGTACATACATACACGTATAAATATATATAAATGTATATAAAATGAACATGCACATATAGGAATCCGAGTACATTGGTTGCCAGTTATGGGTGTCAGTTACAATCAGCAGAGTTGGACAGTTGACGCATTGCAAATGCCAAAAGTTGTCGGCAGGACAGCTGTACAAAGGGCCTCGCACACACACACACACACACAAATAAATTCCGTTCGAATGCACAGGAGCTGCGCACATACAGCGACCACACCCACTGAGGCTTGATGGCTGCAGACAAAGGGCGCATAGTATTAAATACGGCTATGGCTACGGCTTCGACTACGTGTTTTGCAAAACAATCGTCACAGCAGCGAAAAGAACATAAACGCTGCTAAACGCTAGCCAAGCTTACTAATACCCTATTCTAGCAATTGCGATGCTTTGACATAACTTGAAAATACAGCAGATTAAAGCAAAAGCTTAGTTTGAAAAATATGCGCGCAAATGTATGCTACAAACACAAAACCGGAATTTATTCATATGAATGAGCTGAATAGAGTTGCAAAACATGCAGCCTTTGTCCTTTTTGCTGCAATACCTTTGCAATAGATAACAAAGCATTACTGGGAATTCAAGCTGTGCCAATTTCAGTGAAATACGAATGAGCAATCAGCTTTGTGCTAGGGTATAAGGCATGCAATGAAATTATGCGTACATATGCAGAGCCGGGCGCAGCAAACAAGCAAAGTTTTCAAAGCAACTGAGCACAACGCGGAGAGAGTAAAGAGTCGCATAGAAATAGAGAGAGAGAGAGAGAGAGAGAGAGAGAGCGTGAGTATGAGTGCGAGCGTGGGTGAGAGCTAGAGCGAGTGGGGGTGTATACGTATGCTCGTGTTCAAGTGCTGTTTCCCAGCGAGATTTGCTTTTGGGGCCCCCAACGTGTGCAAATATGCGCAACTGGAAACTGAAACTGAAGCTTTTTGAAAGCGGCCTAACAACCCTCCCAGACTAGAGCTGGCACAATCGCTGGCAATATTTATATAGCTATGTTTTGTATCTAACTATTGTAAGAAAATTTATTATATTATTTGATTGGCTTACAATTAGTACTTACAATTTGGAGCCCATGTGCCTGCTATTGAACATCGATAGGCAGTCGATAGTTATGCTGCGCATCGCTAGCGGTCGTGGTCGCTATCGCTGCTGCTGCTGCTGCGACGCGTCGACTAGGCGACTGTTAACTGTAGGCAGTTGGCTGCAGCAGCAGCAGCAGCAGCTTCAAGCTGAATTTACATTTGCCAGATATAGACGTGCAGCAGCTGCGCTCGCATTTAGACGTGTTTTCATTTGCAGTTTCGATGTGCCTTCTCTTGTTGCTTGCCAGTTTGCCGCTAAACAACTGTTGAAAAATAAACAATAACAAAAGGCGGTTGGACAGTTGTAACTAAAGTGCGCCTGCTGGCAGGCAATTGTTTTTTTTTTGTTGTGTTTGCTTTTTGTTGCTTGTTAGTTATTTAGTGAAAATGCTTTGATGCTGCATAAAATGCGAAGGGATGGATTTCGCGAACCGCAATAATACGGCCAACAAGTTCGTCTGTCCAAGTGACAGGCAACTGGCCTTGCGTGCCAAGTAAGTTGACAATGCGTGTGAGTGTGTGTGTGTGCGCCTAATCAAGGCGAACAAAATGAAGGTAGACGTAGACAGACAAAAGCTCCAGTGGAGTGCGACGCTGAAGTGGGCAATAATAAATGTTGCGAAAGCAACAATTGGGCGCTCTAACTAAATATATGTGATGTATATGTGTGTGTGTGTGTGTGTGTGTGGACAAGTTAAACAAAAGCGTTAGCGTTGACTAAGCACAAACAATGTGCAAGTGTTGAATGTGTGTGTGAGAGCCGCGCGTCATAAACAAGCTGGCCAACTATGTGTGTGCGTCTGGCTGATAAGGCATTAACTAGCGGCGCGCAACAGTTACTGTTAATTGTGCTTAACAATAACAAAAACACAAACAACAACAAGAACAACAACAGCAAGTCGCGTATGTGCCGACGCAGAGGCTTTACTTATAATTTAATTAACTTCGACTGCGTCAGATGACCAAATTATGTGTGTGTGTGCATGTGTGTGTGTGTGTGTTTGTTGGTGTGATTAGCTGAAATACGCGCTACTTTGTGGCTTTATCACACCAATAAGCACACTCATATTGTCAAAGCAACAGCGTGGGAGACACACACCAAGCGAAGGAGCGAGTGAGAGCGCGAGCGAGAGAGTGTGAGATTAAGAGCGAGAGCGCGCGCGAGGAACAGAGCATGTGGCTGTGTGTGGTTGTATGACCATGAATTGCCAGCGTGCTGTCAAGGACCAAAGCCACATGCCGCCCTGTGTCCTTCATAAGCATTTAATCATAATGGACACACTCAAACACTCTCTCACACATGCATTTGTATTAATATGCCCGCTGACATATTAATTAAATTTTAATAATACTCAATTTTTATGCACTTCGTTCGTACTGACATCACACTGAGCTCACACAGACATTGGGCTGGCTGTTTTTGTTTTATTATTTATTGGCGACTATTTGACAGCTCAATTCAAACTTCCAAGAACGCACACACACACACACACACACACACACTTTATAGTGTATATGTATTTTGCGCACTTTAACCACACCCATGCAGGCGTAGAGAGCAGCATATGGAGTTGGAAATGTGTAGCATACTGTGCGGCGCATGCAATCCCAGCTGACTGTCAATGTAACCAAAGAGCGCCCCCTTTGGTGTTTTCGTATTTAATACAACATACACACGTTTTTGCATTTACATTTACATATGCATGAAATGCTGAAACCACAAAATACACACACAGACGCACAACGGGGGCCGCAGTGCATGCCCAGCAGCTGCTGCTGTCTGTGTGTGTGTGTGTGTGTGTGTGTGTAGCAGCAGCTTTGAAGTGCTCAATTTACGCTTCCGCTTGTACATTTTTTTCCATTTTTTTTTGTCGCTTTATTATGTGCGCGTATTAAAAGCATAGGCACTGGCACTGGCCCTGGCACTTCGGACTGTGCGTGACGCATGCACACTGGACATGCTGGACACACAGACATGGCCAGTGGGCGAAGCTTAAAGCGCATAAATTAAAACTTAAGTTACACAAAATTGCAACAACTGATCGCCAATGCTGCAATTAACAGACAGACTTAACAGCTTAAGCTAAGACTACTGCTCACTCAATTGTTGATCGCTTGGCTAATTGCAGCTTATGCATAAATTGAAACGTTTTCAGCTTTAGCTGCAAATGACTGACATGTCAACCTCTTCTAAATCCGCACAATTTGTTTTGAAGTATTTTTTATCGCATATGTGTATGTGTGTGTGTGTGTGTCTGTGTGCAAGTCAACAAACCCCAGGCAAGGTAACGACACACACACACACACACACTCATGTGTATGCAAAGGCAAAGAGCAACAGATAAATGCGAGCATACAAAGCAAAGCAAATCGAGCGAAAAGCAAGATTTGCATACTAAACTCTAACTGTGTGTGTATAAGCACATTAGAGTGAACCTTGAACTTACACATACATATGCATGCATGTATGTATGTTTGGTATGCCTGCGCATATTTAATTTGAGCTTTTAAATATTTAAAATATATTCGCCGTATGGAAATGCAAACTATGGTATGTTGTGCGCTAGTTATTTATAGATATTCGTAGACAAATGCTGGATCATTTATTTTTATGCCTTCTTCAAATGCTTTGCATAATGTGCGCGCCTCTCAAGCAACAATCAAATATTTATGCAAATGCATTAAGCAATGAAAGTTACACCCATTGTGCGTGAAAATATGAATTAAAAATATGCAATTTACGCTCATAATCAAATACAATTATAATTTAAAATTTGAAACATAAATTGCATATTTTGAATTTCAAACAAAATAATAAATATATTTTTAATCCTCACCCTAATCCGTGATGTGCGTTGCCCGTATGCGCTGTATCGCTTTTTAATTGCATGTTTAAGTGGCCAAAGTGGCCATAAACTCCCCACACCCGCGTTTCTCACCACGCCACTCACCTCCGCAACAGACATGAAAAACTCTCGTACGCTGTTTGACACTTGTTTTTGTTTTTGTTTCTGTTTTTCTTTTTTGCTGATTAACTTTGAACTTGACATTTTGTGTCCCTGGCAGCGAGTGGAGCGCACAATGGCCCAAGCCAGTGGCAACAACACGAAAACCGCATTAGGCAGGCGCTAATTGTTCTCACCCACACGTCCCTATATTATATACTATTAACACTTCTTGTTGTTGTGGTTGCTGTTGCTTTGGTGTTAATTATTGCAGATTGAAAGCCGGCTGGAGCAGCTCGAAGAGCAATGAACCCTTGCGGCCGGAGGAGCAGGAGGCCATCATATCGGTAATTCGGCGCAATGAGGAGATTGAGATAGCCGAGCGCCAGCGCGTGGGACGTCTGGTGGAGCGCGTCGAGAAGATTAAGCTGCACGCTGTGGAGCGTGGGCCCAACTGTTGCCGCCTCTGTGGCGACACTTTTGGGCTGCTGCGCCCGCAGCGCCTCATCTGCGAGGATTGCCGCAAGTCCGTCTGCGCCAAGTGCAGCGTGGACATCAATATACGTTATCACAATAGCGAGCGCACGCGTGAGATTTGGCTCTGTCGCATTTGCTCGGAGACGCGCGAGATGTGGAAGAAGTCGGGCGCTTGGTTCTTCAAGGGATTGCCCAACTACGATATGCCGCGCAGTGCCAGCGCCACGCCCACGGCAACGCCGACAGTGGGCGGCAGTCGTGTGGTGCAGAGCTGCCATGGCACGCCCACGCGTGCGCCACGCCTCAAGAAGCTTACCATACGCGTCCAGGACAGCAGCAGCGGCAGCAGCGACAGCGCCCAGTCCGAGCCGGAGGATGAGCTGGATGGTGCCAAGGCCAAGACTGGCTGCAAGCTGCAGCGCGATGAGAGCTTCCGTCTGCGCGCCTACGGCTCCATACGCAGCTTCATAGACAATGGGGAGCGCAAGCTTTCCAACTCCTTCTTCTTCAGTCGCCAGGCTGCCAACAGTCGCCCGAACACGGCGACGGCGACGACGACGACGGCGCTGGCGGCAGCGGAGTGCGGCGATTTCGACAGCATCAGCATGTCGAATGCTTCGACAGTGGCGCAACTGCGTCGCGAGAGCAGCTTCATGCGTCGCAGCTCGGTTAGCTCTTCCTGGTCGTTTAGCGACAGCTCCGGCTCCAATAATTCGGCCACACAGCAATCCCAATCCCAATCCCAGTCGCAATCGCAGCCCGCCCATTGTCGCGATCCACTGCTGGGTTGGCTGGAGCTGGCCATTAGCTATCGCGAGAGCTTCCACAGTCTGGACTGCACCATGGTGCGTGCTCGAGATCTGCCCGCCATGGATGCCGCCGGCCTGGCAGATCCGTACTGCAAGCTCAACATCATTACGCCCGAGGCGCACACCAAGTACACGCGCTGGCAACGCACCAAGACCGTGCACAAGACACGCAATCCGGACTTTAATGAAACGCTGCAGTTCGTCGGCGTGGAGCCCGAGGAGCTGGGCAACTCGCTGCTCTATGTGGCGCTCTTCGATGACGATAAGTATGGGCATGATTTTCTGGGCGCCGCCAAGGTTTGCCTCTCCACGGTGAGTACACAAGTCGACTTGGCAGCAGCTGCTCTTCCTCCTCCTCCTCCTCCTCCTGCATAGCGTAATCTTTGTTGTGTCCTTTGGCAGGTGCACAGCACAACGCAATATCGCATCTCGGTGCCGCTGGGTGTGGAGGATCAGTACAGCAGCGAGGCGGAGTTGTCGCAGAATTGGCCCAATGGCAAGATGCTCATCTCGCTTTGCTACAATACGAAGCGGCGTGCGCTGGTGGTGAATGTGAAGCAGTGCATCAATCTGCTGCCCATGGACAACAACGGCAGCTCCGATCCGTTTGTTAAATTGTGCGTATCTCTCTCTCTCTCTCTCTCGCTCTAATCTATGCCCACTTATGCGCGCTCTCACTCTCTTTCGTTCGCAGACAACTGAAGCCGGATGCGCACAAGAATAAGAAGCACAAGACGAGCGTCAAGTGGCGCACACTGAATCCCATATTCAATGAGGAGTTCTACTTTGAGGCCAGTCCGCATGATCTCAACAAGGAGATGTTGATTGTCACCGTGTGGGATAAGGATCTGGGCAAGAGCAACGATTTCCTCGGCAGCCTGCAGCTGGGCGCCCAAAGCAAGGGCGAGCGACTGCAGCAGTGGCTCGACTGCATCCGCCTGCCGGATCACTTCCATGAGAAATGGCATGCACTGGCTCCAGACAATCCAACGCATTAGCCTTGCACCAACCTCTCGCGTCCGCTACAACATATAAATATACATAAATTACATATACTAACTATATATATATATATATACATATATACACATACATATATATTTTTGATATGTCTCCAATGTGTGCTTGATTAATGAGTTTTGCTCTCATACCAAATCGCTGCAAACAGCATTAGTTAATCTACAGTCTACACAAACATCGATACACACAAACACACATAATATTAATGTACATAGGCTTTATTTAAGTGTCCTTACAAAGGGTTTATTGATCACTTTACTTTGCTTCGATTCCCTACACAACGAATTTTCTTTCTCTCACTTTCTCTCGCATCGCCATTCGCTAAAAAAAAAAAGAAAAACTAAATTATTTATGAGTAGCTCACAACAACAAAAAGAGCAAGACAATGTTTTTTTTACTATAATTATTCAAAAATTCAAGCTAAACTTTTTTCCAGCGTGCACTATATATTTAAAATAATATTTAAACTTAATAAGCGCAAGCTACAAAACACCGAGAATAATAACTAAATTCAAAGATAGTCTCTAGCATTTAACAAATGCAATTTATTTATATATAACCATATGTTAGCATGCATATGTACAAATAAATATTAAAAAGAATAAAAGCAACAACTATGAAATGAAAATTCACAATGATTACAGAAGTTCTTGTTGCTCACCACTTGTCTTCACCACAGGTCCAAGCACAACTGACCTGTCTTACCATTCAGCCACCCACGCATGCGAGCGTCGCTGCTCGCGCCCTTCGTTCGTATGAGCTGGTTCGCTCTACTTTCTTGCTGAGAAATCGCTCACTCTCCATCGCACGCTTACACTGGGACTGCATTAAGCGACATCTCCACAGTTCGGTAGAGACTGTCTGCAGGCTTAGTACAGAGATCATCTGATTTAAGCACAATTGTGTTCTTATTTAAAGAATAACTCAATTCAAAATGCAACACAATATTTCTAAGCCTTTCTTTAAATGTGTGCTCCAAACGAACTTAATAAAATTCCTTTTTTTAGTATGAGCCAAAAGTTTATTTGAGAATATTGTTAAATTTTATTTTTGTATTTAGAATCTGTTACACAGGTCTCAAAACTTAATTGAATGGCAATGTCTGGTATCTAATTTGATTGTAGAATTGTGTTAAGTTTAAACAATATTACTAACAAGGCTAAGAACAGCAAGCAACCATTCTTCTATTCTATTCTAGCTCTTTAATCGCTTTCTGAACATTCTTTTATTTCAAAAAGTTTCAACAATTGAGAACAACAATATTAAAGAGACAACAGTGTATGCTTTTGTTTTTGAATAACTTGGCTAGACAAATATTCCATTTAATAAGTTTGGCATACATAATTTTTTTACAATTTGTTGTAAAGTAATCTATAACATGTGTAGATTTAGGTAAAAAAAAATCTGCATCTTGGTAGTAAATTATAAATTTAGAAACATGTCATGTACTATTATATATGTATAAGTACTGTTGTATAATTCGAATTGATGCTTTCCAGATAATTGAACTCAATTAGATCAAGTTCATATTACAGTTGCAATTGCTGTATACATGCATGTGTGTATAGGTATATGTATATATATCTGTGTGTGTGTGTGTGTGTGTGTGTGTTGGTTGTGGATCAGTGAATATATTCAAGCTGATCTCAACGCATTAAGTAAATTTAGCTTAGCTTAGGAAATCGATAAACATGGAAAGGGTCTTTTTCTTGGCGTTTATGTTGTTGTTGGTTGTATGGGTTTGTACTAGATACTTCAAAGATGCCTGCGTGGGTTTGTATCAAAGTGACGACGCCCAAATTCGTGATTAACAAGATGTTGCTGCTGTCGACGGCACTGCTGCTGCTGCTGTTGTTGTTGTTGCTGCTGCTTCTTGTTTTGGCATTTAGCGCCCACGCCGCCTGCTATTGGCAGTGTAGGGCTGCTGGTTGTATGTTAGAAGAGACGCTTCTCGTAGCTGAACAGGCCGTGTACGTTGCCCTCCAGCTGAGCCGAGTGCGTGCGCTTCATGAAACGCAGCTGCCCATTGTAGATCATTTCTCTGCAAAAGCAAAAGCAACAAATATGAATAAGAGTTTCATCGAATTAGTGCGACCAGACCCTCACTTAAGTTTCTTCACTGAATTGGCGCCAATGTCCTGGCAGCTATGCTGCAGTCCGCACTCCAAATAGGGCAGATAACGCAGCACCGAGCCCTTGTCCACAATGCTGCCGCTTACACCCTGGGCCACCTTCATTTTGTCCATTTCATTGTGGTAATAACGCGACATGGCCGAGCCCTTGGCATCGCCACGCTCCATGGCTTCCAGCGAGCCCATGCCGCGATATTTCTTCAAGCGCACGCCATCCGAAAAGAAATATTCGCCGGGCGCCTCCGAGGTGCCGGCCAGCAGTGATCCCATCATAACAGCACTGGCGCCCAGCGCTAAAGCCTTAACAATATGTCCAATGGACTGAATGCCGCCATCGGCAATCACGGGCACGCCGAACTGTTTGGCAAATGTGGACACCTGATAGACAGCGGTGGCCTGGGGACAGCCGCAAGCCATCACCTCCTGTGTAATGCAAATCGAGCCGGATCCCATGCCCACGCGCAGACCATCCACGCCGGCATCAATGAGGTTCTTGGCCTGAGCGCGAGTTACCACTGTAGGAAATGCATAAAAAAGAGCGAGCAATGGAGCGAGCGCATGCAAGAGAGAGAGAGAGAGAGAGAGAGAGAGAGAGAGAGAGGCAAGTGATCGGGATTAGTTTACATGAACTGGAAAGTTAGTAAGATTATGGATTTTAGTAATTACCATTGCCACCAATGACCTGCAGTTCGGGATATGTCTCTTTGATATATTTAATCATCTCGATTTGGTATATGGAATTGCCTTGAGACGAGTCCAGTATGATGACATCCACACCATTGGCCACCAGTAGCTGCAGACGCGCTTTGTCCTCCTGGCGCGTGCCGATTGCAGCGCCCACCAGCAACTGCTTATTGGAATCCTTTGAGGCGTTGGGATAGGAGCGTGCCTTCTTCAAATCTGTACGCGCTATCATGGCCACCAGCTCGCCAGCCTGATTGACAATGGGCAGCTTGCCCTTTTTGCTCTTCTCCAGTATGGCATTGGCCATGGGCAAGGTAATGCCGTTGGGCGCTGTGACGAGCTCTGTGGTCATGATGTCCTTCAGCAGCACATCGAGCTGATGCTCACGGAAGTCAATGTCGCGCGAGGTGACCATGCCCAGCAGCTTGCCGCCCAGTTTGCCATTCTCGGTGACAGGATAACCGGTAAAGCCGTTCTTGCGCCTGGCCTCGAGCACATCGCCAACGGTATTGGACGGCGACATAACCGAGGGGTCACGCATAAAGCCATGTTTGTACTTCTTAACCTTGTGCACCTCCAACGCTTGATATTCCGGCGTGCAGTTGTGATGGATGATGCCAATGCCACCACACAGCTGCGCGGCGTGCCGAAATGGGCAAGTGGGCAACATTATTTGTTTTTGTAGCGGGGGGAGTAAAGTGGGAGGAGTGTACAAGTGTGTGTTTAAATATTTATTTATTTTTTTTCTTTTCATAAACATTAGCGATAATAGAGGCGCATAAGAGTGTCCAATTACAACCACAACTAGAGCGACACCGACACCAAAACTCCAAAGGCGATGTGCGGTCGGTCGGTCGGTCGTTCGTTAGCTTTGTTATCCTATACTCTACTTTATGGCTGTCTAAGTGATTATAAGCGGCACACTAAACAATACTGCTGCGAATCTTGAATTGCAATTTTGTTTATTGAAATTTGAATATTTGGTTTTCGATAGGGAGACAAAAGTAAAGGGCAAATAAAGGTTGTCTAGCGCCAAGACAAAGAATTATATTTAGAGATGCCAAGCCCGATAATCTGGACAAAGAAAAACTCTATATGTATTTCTAAATAAACATTATGAACTCATATACGTTTACAATTAATTTAACATGGCTTAAATGATTTGCAGTTCTGTTTTTTCGTGTGACACTTATAAGGACCTTTGTCTATCTCTTGGTTATTGATTAGTTTACTTACCGCCATGGCTATTGCCATCTCGGATTCGGTTACCGTGTCCATGGGCGAGCTTACAAGGGGCGCACGCAATGTGAGAGACTTTGTTAGCGGTGAGCTGAGATCGACCTCCTCGGCGGCGAAATTAATGAAGCCGGGCAATATGAGAAAATCACTGCACGGCGGCGACAATGGAATTTGGGTGGAGAGGTGGGGGGGAAAAGAATGCATAAATAATTGATGTGTATGTATGTATGTAAATCACGTTTAACACATGTGTTGTTCATGTAAATTATTAGATTTACGCAAATTGAAAAGAAAAACAAATCATTTACTTGTAGGTAAGGCCTTCGCCCATATGGAAAAGCTCATTGCAGCTGAGACCATCCTGGAGGGCGATATCATCTAGGACAGTATCAAATATGCCGTTGACTTTTGGCTTTGCGTTGGCGCCGGTGCCGGTGTCGACATCGACCTTGGCTGCTGCGTTGTTGTTGGCCATGCGTGCGTTCAAATTAAATAATCGGCGTCAGCAGAAGCAGAGACGGCGGCAGCGTTGGCAACAATAACAATAAACAATTCAGCGCAAAAGTAAACAAATAGACAGACAGACAGACAACAACAATAATGGCAAAAACAACAATCAACCAATCGTTATTGTTGCTTATTGCACTTTTTATTACACTCTCTGTTGTCTGTTGCTGGGTCCCGCTTATCGTTTTATTCCCGTCCTGCTATTATTGCCGTGATATTCCCAATGCCACTGTGCATTCAATCAAATTAAAAGAAAACTTAAGCCACCAGACAATGCAAATGCGCGTTACTTCGGCAAAAAATACCTAACAATTGTCGTCTGTTTTGCCTAACACGTGGTTTTTATATATTGTCTTGCACTGTCTTATTGGATTCAGTACTGGCTTTTTAGCATTTTTATAGCTAACAGCAGCTATTTTTAAACTGCATAACATCTTATAAAATAAAATCGTTATTCGGCTACTTTTCACAGACCACATGCCTTTCTAATCAGTTGGTTTGTTGCAACTAGGTATACATATTTAGAAGTCTTAAAATGTTGTTATTTCTAGCAGTTTCCGTTTTTCAGCATGTAAAATTCTGCCAGCACTGATTTTCTAAATTCCAACTCATGAGCAGTTGCTCCAAAGTGAAGGCAAATGCTTTCAGACAGTGGTTCAATTGAACTACTCATCGAAGTGAACGGCTGAATATGTTCATAAGAAGTTCATATGAACACTGATTGGCGAGCAATTTAAAAAAACTACGCTTTCGTTAAAAAAATGCATCTCGCTTATAAGTTTTTGCAATGCCGCAGTAAAAGAGCCCATCCGGCAATAACAATTATTTTCCATACCTAGCATACCTGTTTTGAAAAACCACCTCCAAATTTAAATATTTTTCGACTATCTGGTTTTTAGAAACAGTATATATAAATTATTTTTAAATTTTACTATACAATAATTTTATAATAGTGAGCGCCGCACCGCATATTTTTCAAAATCAATCACACAAAATTTGGCGCTGCGGCATACCGCAGCGAGTGCTTTGCAGCAAAACAGTAGATGGCGCACTTGTGAACACAGCGCTGTGAGCAAGGTGCAAAAAAAGGAAATGTAAGCTTAACCATGCAGGAATTACCTAACAGTGGTTGACGTCTTAACATAGCTCTGTTAAGTATAACATAACATGATGCTCGCATAATTTCAGCTGATACTCGCGTAATGTTAACATTACTGGATGATATGTGCAAGCATTAAGCCATCGGACCTCTTGCTCGCACTCTCAATGAAGAGAGGCGATAACAACCGTTAAAAATTTTTGTTGTTTTTTTATGGTGAAGCAAGGCGGACGTGTGTCGCGCATTACAATATAATAATATAGCGAATAATAGGAATATTAATGCAAAAGCACAGTGAAACCCAGTGGCATATGAATAATAATAACATAAACGATTTATGGATTATATTTTTTTCAATTTTTTTTAAAACGAATAATGCGATTTATTTAACAACGCCAGAATGTATACTGTACACCAGAGAATGCATTGTGATATTGCATTTTGTTATTGTTTTGTACATAAAATGGCAATCAGTGAATAATAATTGTAGTCCAATTGCCAAATTGACAAGTGTTGACCAAAAAAAGTGGGAAACGAAAAATTAAGGCGCCAAGACGCTGCTGACATTTGTTGTTGCGCTGCATGCAGTTGACGCTCCATCCCCTTCCCCACCCAGCAGTTCAAATAACTGTTGTTTTAGGCTACGCGACTGCAAGCAGTGGCAACAATAAATTGATTGCAAAAATTAAAATTTTTGTTTCTGTGTTTATTAATTGCAGATGTGCAAAGTGACGTGAGAGAGAGAGAGAGAGAGCATGTGACATAGAAATAATAATCATAATAATTATTATACAAAATAAAATGTGAAAAAAGTATAAAAAAAAGGCAAAATAAATCAAACATGTACGAACATGTCTGATTAAGCATTAGCATAAGGAAGTCAAGGATGTATTGTATGTAAAGTGGAATCAGCGATACCACGCCAATGTGTTCACATCTAATCGTAGTTCAACAGTTTTTAAATCATAAGAGTGCAACGGCAACAACAAAAAGTTCATTGCAAATTGTTAATCAAATGTACATAAATGTTAATTAAGTACATACATGCTTGTGTAACTATTCTATAAGCAAACATATACATGTCTAATGTATGCATCATAATTGTGTAAATAGCAACTGCATTTAATATACAAATACAACTACAACAACAGTAATAATAATAATAATAATAATAATAAGGAGAAATGAAAAAAACAACCACAAGCCAGATTTAATCAAAACAAAACAAACGAAAACCAAATTCAACGCTGCTGCATCTTGAATCAAAGAAGAGGAAGAGAGTGTGTGAAAGAGATAGATAGCGAGTGTGAGTGAAGAAAAGCTCTGAAAACATTTGAAGAGAACTTGTTAAAAAGAAAACAAACTAAAAACAACAACAGCGAGCAATAATTAAAGCAGCTGCTGTACACAACTGACAAAAAGGCAAATAGTTATAACGGTTAATCAAGCTCCACTTATTATAACAAACGAGCGCTCGCTGGCTGAGCCCGTTAGAGCATGGATTACGCCTCAACAAAGGATCACATTAAATGAGCGCCAGTTGGCCATTAAAATGCCGCCGCTGCAAGGACTTCGACAGTTAATGTAAGTGCCGATTTTTAAATTACACACATATGCAGAAATATAAATAAGTTAGCTTTAAGTTAAAGTTCAGGCCAAAGTTGAATGAGTTCTGTTTGTGCTAGCGAAGGGGCCAGAGTGGGAGGGGAGGGGGGGGGGATGGGCTCGAAGCACATGTAAAAGTTGCACGCGCGGTTCGTTGGCCTGGCCGATATCTCAAATGCGGTGCGCGCTCTCTGTTTATGAATGAAACGCCATGAGGAAGCAAAGCGCTAAAGAGAGCGCGCGCAGTTAGCAGTCAAAGAGCAGCGCTAGCTAAAGAGAAAATAAGTGAGAGAGAGAGAGAGAGAGAGAGCGCGCGCGCTCACATACACGCATACAAAGAAAGGCGGCAGGCAAGCACTGGCGCAAGTTCATTGACCTTTGCTATTGAAATTTTTGGGCAATGCTACACACACACACACACACAGACACACGCACGCACACATGCATACATATAAACGCGCTTTTATTTACACATTGATAAACAATCGACTGTTGACTTGCAAGTTCTGTCTCTCTCTCGCTTTATTTACGCTGCTATGCGTATGCTCTTTCCAGTTCAAATATATGCATGTATGTGTGTGTGTGTTGTAATGTGATGCAATTTGACACAGTTAGTGATAGCAATCTAACCCTTTTGCTCTTATGAACAAATTATGCTTGTTAATACTAAATTATATATTATTAGCTTTGAGGTAAGAGCATAGGGGCTTCGGCTAATGCAGCCCTACGCTGGTTGCCTTGGTTGCTGCTTCCTGATTTTGTATGTATGTGTGTGTGTGTGTGTGTCTATAGCGGGTAGCAAACGCACGATAAGCTTCAGCTATGCTGGAAACAGTTGGTATTAATATTTTCCTGTTGTTGTTGTTGCTGCTGCTGCTGCTGATGCTGCTGCACTGTTGCCAAGGTCCATTGTAATCGTTTGCCAAAATGTAGTGACAAGGGCAAAATGCACAGACAGACGCAAAAAACGCCCCCAGCTTATGGCACATAGAAACAGGCGAAACAGCACGAGAGATTTACAATTAGCTGAGTTTTTAATTTGCTGTTGTCTGGGCAACTAAGCATAGAAACGGGCGCTGTACTTCATTAAAGGGCTACAGAGCTTTAGCCAAAAAAACACACACACACACACAAGCAAACCTTCAAATTCGGTTTCAATGTCAAGTAACCCCCATTTTTACATGCGTTAATGCAAGCGCAGAAATTACAAAGGGGAGGAAGAGCGAGCGCACACACACACAGACACAGACACAAACAAATGCCCATGCATGCAGCAAATAAAAATCATTCAATATTCCTTTGGCAAAAACTTGTTAACTGGCTGCTCATCCTCATTATCAGAGCCAACCCCCACACTCTCTCGTTCACACGCACACACACTCGCTCTCTCTCTCTCTGCTCCAAAGGTGCTGTATGCCAAAAACGAGGGTTGGCGTGCAATACGCATAGCGACAAACATAAAATATACAACACATGCTGACGAAAAAGTATAAAGGACGCGCACCAAGGACAAGGACAAGGGCAAGGGCAGCTGTGTAAGCTGTAAGTTGTAATCTACTGTCTTATATTACAGCCGTAGCCAGCTCCAGTTTAAGTGCTGTTGACTCGTAATATTTTCATATTGCGTATACGTCAGATGGGCGCTCAGCTTATTGCTTGCGGCTGTTATCTTATTGTTTTTATTCCGCTTTTGCATTTTAATCAATGCCAATGAACTTGACGTTTACTTAATGCAATGTCCGCATTTACTCGCTACTCGTTCCTACCAATACACCTGCAAGCAAACACACACACACGCACGCACACATGCACAGCTAGAAGCTTATCATGTTTGCTGGCTGCTAAGCAGGACTTACTACTATATATTAGCTATATATAGTCACTGTCTCGATCCCACACAACCAGCAGGTTCTCTCTCCCTACTCAATCAAGTCTCTATGCTTATCGCCTATTGTTGTTGCTCCCGCTGTTGTCAGTTGATAGCAGTGACAAACGTTGGGGAGTTTGCCTGAAGTATCTACACACACACACACACACACACACACACACACATGTATACATTATATACTATGTATACTTATTAGTATATATCATGGGGGTCACCGCCACAATAAAGCATTGAATTGATTGTCATCGTTAGTTTTAGTTACCCAACCAGCCAGCCAGCCCACTGCCCACTCCCCCACCCACGCTCAATTCAATTGCCATATTGTTCAAGTGCAACAGTTATATAGTCAATGATCTAACTCTGCAATTTATAATAAGCCGCTTATCTAACGTAACATTTCACTAATAATTGCTTACACGGCTCGTTTATATAAATTATAAGCAGTTTGTTTAGCTAGCAGAGCAGGCACATGCTAACTAATTTAACTTAATTCAATTATTGTTAATAAGAACTATGAGTTTTATGCTAGACGCGCATTTATTTATAATCTTTACAGCTTCAAAGACAAACTAAGACGAGCTGCTAACTTTCTCTCTCTCTCTCTCGCTCTTTATTTATTTATTAGCTCTAACTGGCAAATAGTTTTGCAAGTGGCCCTTTAACGGTTTTGAATTTGTTTGATTTCATTTGAGCTGCAGCTCAAGTTTAACTCAATTTCGCCACTGCCATTTCTCCAATTTCTCCACGTTTTGCTTACATATGCGTATGTGTGTGTGTAAAAATTGTCTGCGTACTTTGGGGCTGGGGCATTGTTCATTTGTGTGTGTGTGTGTGTTTGTTATTGTTGTTTTAGTTTTTGCAAACACACACACACACACACACACACACATGCGTTTAGTAATAACAGTCGCCAGCCCAACGTATGTATGTGTGTCTGTATTTGTAAATAGAGAAATAGGTACAATGTTCGTTCAATGACCTTTTACTTTTACACTATTTCACAAGCGTTGGTGTTTTTGTTTTTTTGCTCGCATATGACTGCTTTGCATGTGTGTGTGTGTTTAAATTAGTCACACTGTCGCACAAATTGCGTAATTACTTTTTGCTGCTGCCTGCAGTGACGTCAAGTCACGAAATTCCTTTTTTCGAAATTTCAACAGTCATCTTTCAATAATCAGTTCATTTGCCTGCTGTTTCACCTGCGTGCCAACTGTCGCTCTAGCACACACACACACACACGCTCTCACATGTGCATGTGTGTGTGTGTGCATATTTAAAGACAGATGACTAATTTTGAAATACAAAAATATATTTTTGTTTGTAATTGTTGTTAAATGTAAATTTCACAGCAACTTCCAAGTTGAGCTTGCGGTTCGCTTGTCAGACACACACACACACACATGCAAACGCACACACACACACACACACGCACGCACGCACTAAGAGCATGGCTCTCTCCCTCTCTTGCGCGCTCTGTGACTGTCTCAAAAGGGCACGTTCGGTGAATGACCGCCACTAACACACATTTGTGCGAGCGCTAAAACAAAAGCAAAATAAAAGAAGAAAATACAAAAAAGGAAAAAAAAAATAATAATAAAGCTCCAAAGCAGCGACGTCGACAGCAATCGAATACGAGGAAGCGAACGAAACCAACAAGCAGCGAATGCTTGTGCAAACTGAAGCAAACTAAAAAGTGCTGCTGCTATGATAAGCCGACTAACGCATACCCTGTAGTTTAAAATGCAAAATAGATGTACTGAGCAAATCAGCTGCAAAGCATTTGCTTATAAAATATTTAAATAGCATACGCATATTTGTATTATTTAGCGTATATATGCAATATATATATATATGGGAATATTCTGAGAAAATAACATATATATTTGTTTTCTATTGTAGGCAATATTTCGAATGCTTCAACATTTTTAAGAATTGATTAGCTTAACCATAATTAGGTAAAGTTTCCAGATAGCAAACTAATTTAACAGCAAAATACACATCTGAATAAATTGGAATTTTATAATTTTATACAAAAAAATAATTATATAGAGCGCTTAGTTTTATTTTGCTAACTTACATTTACTATTTCTCAACACTTAATGTTAGTATTTAAATTTTGTTATTTATTAATTCATTTATATACCCGCAATCTGAGCATTTACTGCTGGGTATGTGGCAACTTGAAAACTCAGCATATTGCAATGTTGCAAGACGGCAGCGTCATTAACACCCTGCAAATTGTTTGTGCCAAGCAATGTTTATAAATTATTATGTTGCTTTTGAATGCACTGCAGTTCATTTATATTTAATTAGCACTAGTTTAGCTATTCAGAGCTATTTATTATGCAACTCAACTCAATGCAACAAATGCTTTTAAATATTATATTTAAAAATTTAGCTATACGTTTGGCTCCCCAGTTGCAACTCCAACGCTGTCAGCAAAAAAAAAAAGCAACTATTGTGCATATGTGTGTGTGTGTGTGTGTGTAATCTTGGCTGCCGCCTGTGCGGTGACGCGGCGCTGCTGCTGCTGCTGCTGTTATTTGCCTTGCAAGAATAAATAAACAAGCAAGCAAGCCAAGCAGGCAGGCAGGCAAACGAACGAGCGCAAAAATAAAAAAGAAATGGAAAAATAATAATAATAAAAAAGAATAAAAAAAAAAACAAAACAAAACCAGCAGCAGAAGCAGAGTGAAAAAAAAACCGGCAATGTCATTAAACCCTAAACAAGAGCGAAAGCAACAACACAAAATGCGATAGAACATTGACACGAATACAACAACAAGAAAAACCAGAAGCGTTATGAAATACACTAAACCTAAGAGAGCGAGAGAGCGCGAGAGAGCGAGCGCAGCTCATACCGAGAGCAATGAACGGCCGGCCGGCAAAGAGCAAGCGAGCGAGTGAGCGTGAGCAAGCGAGAGAGAGAGATAAAGATACAAAAAGCCGACACAGCGTATCTGTTAAGTACGCATACTAAGAGTGGGTGCCGCTTGTAACTGTGTGCGTGTGTGTGTAAGTTTTCTCTTTAGTTGTGGCGCTCTCTTGCGCTCTTAGGCTGGCAGCAAAGCAAACGCAGGTGAACGACCGACCTAGCCATTTGTTTTCCTTTTGTGCGACTTGTGTGTGTGAGTGTGTGAGAGCATTCACAGCTGTATGCATGTGTGTGTTCTGTTGCTGGCGCAAGCAAGTGAGTCACTGTTCACATGTGAGTGAGAGAGAGAGAGAGAGCGAGTGGGAAACGATTGCTGCTGCCAAAAATGAAATTTACTTTGATTTCATTTCATTTATTGCTGATGTATCGTTTGGCTTGCTTATATTGTATTTCATTGCTGTTTTTTTTTATTTTTTATTATCGTTGCTTAATAACGTTGACAACTGAGCGCTGAAGACAGTGAAGTGAAGCAAGTCAAATCGCTGCCAAAATGCCAACGAGCTTTTTATTTGCTTGGGCCATACAACTTCCTTGTCGCCGTCTGCATTAGCGATCGCCGCACCCACCTCACACACACACACATACACAGACAATACACTTAGTACTTTCTCTCTCTCTCTCTCTGTGTTGCTTGCGCTTACTCACTCTCTCGTTGAGCGGCTGCGAATTCTTTGTAGCTTAATCCATGGGGCCAAAGTGAGTGCGCGAGTGCGTGAAAGCAAGCGTGAAGGCGAAGAGCACACACACACACACACACACATAGCTCAATCTTGATCGCGCACACACACACTGTTAAATAAAGCACCCACTCACACATACGAACAAACATAAATACAATGCTTAGCATCTCTTGCACTCTTTCGACATTGCGTTCTGTGACTTTGCACGCATGTTGACCTTGACTGTGACTTTCATAAAATTGGTTGTTCTTCTTCTTCTTCTGCTTGCTCTTCTGCCTGTTGTTGTTTTTCGTTGCTCTTGTTATTGTTGTTAGTAATGTTTGGTCATTTGCAAGTTTTCTTTTGCATTTGTTAAACAAATTATAAATTATAGTTTAAATTAAATGTATGCTACAGTTTTTATTTTGAGCGCTGTTATTTATAAATTTAATTATTATGCTCGAATCACATTTTTAAAATAAACTAGAATTAATTTCACTTATGCTGCTGCTATTTAGTTTAATTTCAAGAGCTTATTGCTAATTTTGAATGCAATGCTGACTCATTGAGTGTGGCTAAGGCATTCTCTAGAATTTTATTTTACAAGCGAAATAAGACTATTGTCCCCCCCCTCACCCCCAATTTCTGTTTGCTATGCAAGTTTTTATTCCATCAGGTAAGCACTTTTTTGTTTAGTGCACACAACATTGCAATGTGGACATTGAACTTTGCACCTTTCGCAAAATGAACAGCTCAGCGTATTTAGGAGCTTAATTAGAACTGACGTTTTGTTTTCTATTCGGAAAAGGTGAACATACAATTTACAATTCAAACTATTGAGTCTCCCTCCCCCCCTTAGAAAAAGCGACAGCTTTACGCTTTTGTTTGTAGTCTTGGCCACAGTTTTTAACTGTCAAATTATATTAATTATATGCATACAAATTATTATTAGTATTAATTATATTATAGTCAGCTAGACTGACTATCCATATCTTCGATTTGAATAAATGCGCAATCATTTAAATTGTCTATTAAACTAATAAAATTCGTAGCAGCAATTAAAGCTTGAAAATCAGTGCAGCATCCAAATATCAATATTTAATTTTTTCTATTTACTAAAAAATATTAGCAATTCAATTTTTTCGAATTAGCTACAACTAGAATAACAGTCTACAACTTATAAAGCTATAAACAATAAAATATAAAGTGGCATATTTCAAAAGATGGCAGCATCTTTTTTTTTTAATAACATTGTATCAATTATTATTATAAATTGTTAATTAACTTGGGAGAGTTGCGTGTATTTTCGAAAGCCTTTAAGACAATGTTTTATCTCTTTGCATAATGATTCATAAATAATAAACTGCGCGGCTATAACTATTTTAGTTGCTGATTAGATTAAGCTTCAGTAACTGCTCGGCTCTCTATCTCTCTCTCTCTCTCTCTCTTATTATTACTTACTATAAACATAATGTATATTTATTATATACAAACTTCATAGGCAATGCAACTGAAGCTTTGCCTGATGTTGGGGTTACAAGCCGAAGCATAAATCTGTGTAAATCAGTTATATCAACATAACTGTTAATGTTTGTATGTATGTACTAGTTATAAATATATAAAGTAGCAAAGGTGACAAGAGGTCGCCAACATGATAAACAGCAAAACAAACGCAACACAAATTTGGAGTTGGACTTAAAAATTCTGTGGCGGTCACTTGCGAATTATCACGTAGTCGCCACACACATATAAATCGTGTGTGTGTGTGTGTGTGTGTGTGTTTGGACACAGTTGGGCACGCATAGAAATCACGACAGTAAATGCCAAAGCCCAAAAAGATACGAAAGCCCCAAAAAGGTTTTTTTTTTAGCGCTTTCTAACCAAAAGTTCACTGAACTTGCAGCGTCCACAGCTGCGGAGGAAGCAAACAACAATAACAATAATAACAACAACAACAACAACATCAGTGGCCGCATAGTCAAAACGAAATTGCTAATAAGCAAGAGAGAAAGAAAGAGAGTTAGAAAGGGAGAGAGCGCTGGCACAACAGAGCGAGAAAGGGAGAGAGAGAGAGAGAGCGCTGGCCAACGCTTTTTGCCCAGCGGCGCGCGTCAATTTCGAGTTCAATGTCAAACCACAAAAACGACAACGACGTCGACGACGATGACAACAACAACAAAAGCAGCAACAACAACAACAACAGTTGCTGAAGGGCAAAGCTAGAGCAATGTACGAGCAAAGAGAGCGAGAGAGAGCGCACGCGGGGGTGTTGCATGATATTTGGAAATGCGTGTGTATGTGTGAGCGTCTTAGCTTAGCTCAAGCATAGGGCAATCCCTATAATGCGTATACGCAACAACAGCAACAACAACAACAACAACAACAACAACAACAACAACACTTATTACTGTTATTGTTGCAAGCAGCGGCCGTTCAACTTCACGGTCATGGCTTTATTTTCTTCTTTCATTTGCCATTGTAGTGTGATTGATAGCGCAGCCCACCAAAGTCATAGGCTCAGTTGTAATTCTGACGCATGTTGTTGAGCCTACGCCCCCCCACCCCCACCCACAACATTTCTATATGTTGCTCTCTCTCTTCGTTGCTCAGGCTAATGACCGATAAAAACGTAGCACGCGCCGTTGAGACACCAGCACCACATCGAACTGATATCAAGTCACAGTTACATTCGCAGTCGCAGTCACAGTCGCAGTCGCAGTCGCAGTCACTGCACAAGTTGTTGCCAAGCTGATTAAGGCAGTTAATCAGTATTGCCATTTACGCTATTGTGGGCCTAAAACTTAAACAGCGCGCACTTATCTTTAGTTGTTAACATAAATAAGTTAGTGACTTGGCAGCTACAGTAGACACTCGTTACATTGTTTTAATTTCACTATGAGATGAAAACAACAAAATTAACGCTTTAGTTACTGTTTTGTATTATAAGAAATTATAAGAAAATCAAAGTATAAAATTATAATCTTTACTATGAATTGCACAGCAAGTGGCAGTAGCTAATGTCGATCTTCAGAAGCTATTCCCAAGCAGATCAAGCTTGCTTTAAGCTTAGCATATACATATGTATGTATATATAGCTATAGCTATTTAAGCTAAAAACAAAAGTATTTAGACTCTGTTGCAAGATATTTGTTGTAGCTTATGTAAAGTATATGCAAATTATTATGCTAATTTGTTTATAGTGGCATTAGCTTTATAGATTAAAGATTTCGTTAGTGACTTAGTCAAAGTGAATGTTATGCAGCGTTAGCTTTAATTAATTATAAACAGTCTGAAAATTTAAGCAGCACCATATGCTGCGTATGTATGAATTTGAATACAGAAGCTGTAAAAATATTTCAAAATTATAGACTTATGCATAGCTGTTGAATACAATTTTATACGCATTTTTAAATATATAAATATGCAAAGATGGAGCGTACCGAACTGATCCTGCTTAGGCAGTCAGACTGCCAGGCGGGCATTTAAATTGGCATAGGCACGACACGAACAAAGACAACAGCAATGACAATGACTGCAGCAGCAGCAGCAGCAATAATAATAAGAATAATAATAACAGTAACAGATTGTAACAGTTTGAAACGCGTGAGCGTTGAGCCAAGCAAGCAAAAGAGAAGCGAACGTTCAACCCTAACCTCAGACAATATCGAGTCTGAACTATGCACACAGTGCAGCAGCAGCAGCAGCAACAACAACAACAACAGCAAGCCCTACTGGCAGCAGCAGCAGCAGCAGCAGCAGCAACTGTCCCGCGCCCCTATTAACTCAACTTCAGTTCCAGAGTATTGTAAGCTAACGAACGAAAACGCGCGCAAAACAAGCGACAACAACAAGAGTGAAGAGAAGCGATGAGCGGCGAAGAGAGGCGAAGGGGCAAGAGTTTTGGCACAAGCATTAGGAATGCCCTGTTGCAAAATTACGTCACGTGTGCGACAAGGACAGCAAGCAGGAAATAACACACACACACACACACACACACATACATACAAGCGAGCAGAGACTTGAGGGCAACGACCAGCACACATTTGGCGCCCCCAACAAGCAACACAGCACAGTGGGCCAAAGTAGGGGACGCTTTGGCGCTTAACTGTAGCAAAGAGCGACAGAGAGATGGAGAGAGAGAGAGAGAGAGAGGCAGAGCCTCGCTGCTGTCGGCATACATTGAGGCTCCTGGCTGTACAGTTCAACAACCTTTGGCGACCCTGAGAAGAGGTCAGCAACCCCTACGACAAATACAACAACAACAACGACGAATACAAACAAAACAGCGTGCTTGCGTTCTCTCGCTCTCACACACACACACACACACACACACACACACACACACGCGCGCGCTCTGTGGTGCGGTAGGACCTAAAGAGGCGCACACACACACACGCACATGTAAACGCTTAGGGCGTAAGGGAGCGAGCAGCAGCAGCAGCGAAGAGAGCGCGACTAAGAGCGCGGACCCTAGAGGGCGCTCGAGTGGCGTGGCGTAGAGTGTGGGGGCGCCGCCAGAGGAAGTGTGTGTAGGAACTTGAACGCGCGTCGCCTTGCCATTGCGTCTCTCTCTCTCTCTCTCGCTCTTGTGCTCTGTTGTTTTTTTTTTTTACATCGGTCGTTGCCCGTGCATTTGTTTCTGGGGTCGTTCCTGGTCGTTATCCTATATACTGAGAAAAATCTATTTTTATTTTTCATGCTTTATGCTCTTTGCCAGCCCCCCCCTCCTGCGCCCATTGCATGCCACTTCGGCATTGCTGTTTGGCTCCTACATTGGATTCCGGGTTAGTTGACAGCCTGGCAGGTTGGCTTGCCGGCAGGGATTCGCATCGCCTGGCAAGCGTCTGCTCGCTCGCCATGTTGTTGTTGTTGAGCAAACAATTGCAACAGCAACAACAACAACAACAAGGTTAAATGTAAGCGACTTGCTGACGCCTGAGCAAGGATATTCAAGAACTTTAAGCAATTGCCTGCCGGGCCTTGCATAACCGCAGACAAATTTTGTTATATCTGTGTGGTGTCCTTAATATTGGCTGTGATATATTCGTAGCCAAGTTAATTGAGACAGTTATACATTAGCTCATAGTTAGTGCAAATTCAAATATAAAATGCTGAATTCAAATACTTTTGTTAGTCAAAGTTAACTTTATTAATTTTCGATTTATTTGCACTTTGAGCTCAGCAGACACTTTCATTTCTAATGATATATTCATATTAGTTAACAATTTTATTTAAAGCACATTCATTTAAGCCAAATTGACTAAAGTACAACAATCTGTGCATAAATATGAAAGACGATTAATTGAAATTCTTATTTGACTGCAATAATTTCAATTTACTTTTGTAGCTTCAAGTTTATTTATTTAATCAAAGCAATAAACAAAATTTAAATAATGTGCTAATGTTAATTGTTAGTTTTAACAAAATTACAAAATTAATGTTTAAACAAACAATAGCAAACTGCCATTTGATTGCCATATAATCAATATTAAGCTGTAATTGAACATTGGAAATTGAAATTGAAATGGAAATTGATGTGGCATAATTAACTTTGACTAGTTAATAGTATTTCAATCTCATTTTAGGCGGGAAATTGTCATTGCATTTGTTATTATTTTCATTGTTGTTGTTGTTCTATTTGCGGTTGCTGTCTATGTCAATTTGCATTATTCTTCCGCATTGTTGTTGTGACTCTTTGAGGCTTCGTTAGAGTCGGAAACAGGTGCCCCTAAGGTTAGTGAGGTCCATGGGGTGGCTGGGCTGGCTGGCTGGCTGTGTGGCATGCAACTTGTGTGCAGTGACATTTTAGAGTTCAAGTTGCGGCAGGCCACACGACACACAAGTGCCCCACTACGCATATACTACAGACATGCAATAAGCTCGCTTGCACTTGGTTGACCTTTCATCCAGTCTGTCTGTCTGTTTGTCTGTCTGCCTGTTGTTGTTGCTGTTGCATTTGCCGGGTTAATGATTGACACACAAACACAACAACAACAACAACAACAGTAGTGGCAATTTCAAAACAGAAGAACAAGAGCAAACGACAAGTCAATCAACTTGCTGAGCTAAGAGCGCGCGCCATTTAAGAGCGCAACATCTGAGCATGAGAGAGCTAGAGCGAGAGAACGTTATTAACAGCGCTGCTGTTGAGCGCAATGTTAACAGCGAGAGCGTGTTGCAGGTTTGTGTACGTGCTACAAACTGCTGCTGCCAAAAATATGCAGCAGATGGCGCATTTGTTGCTGCTGTTGCACACGTTGTTAACGCGCATACCAACAGATGGCGCCAGCAACGCAGTGCGGCTAATTCAAAATTTCAAAGCAATGCAATTCGTTTTACTAAAATAAACGTTACTTAAAAAGTAATGAAACAAAGTGAGCTGAGCAAACATTTACAACTATTTGTAGCACAAGTTATAAAAAAAAGAGCAGCAGTAGGCTATTAAATTGTAATAGTATTCGTAAGTTAGTCCAGCAGTTGAAATTGTGTTGAAGTTTACAAAATATATTGTAGTTATATATTTATTGTGATTTTCTTTTGATTTTTGCAGCACATTTCTTGCGCGCTTTAATTGCACGGATCCGTATCTAGCAGTGCTGAGATCGGCAACCAAACCCATTAAACGAACTAGAGACAAGTTAAGAAGCAGCAGCAGCGCCAGCAGCAGCAGCAGTAAATCGTATAATACAAATTTGCAGAGGCTTCAATTCAGAGACAGAGACGAGAGGTAAGTGCCGAGAGTTCGAATTAGATTTGTGTTATGCCAACTGAATTTGCTTGTTATATTTTTATATGGCAGCGTCTGCTGCCAAGGTTGTTATTGTCGATTGACTAGTTAGCGCGCGCGGTATCCTTGCAAAAGGATGTTATGTTTTTGCTTTTGTTCGAGAGTGTGCTGCTGTTTTGTTTGTTGTTGAGGTACAATGGACTCCAGCTAGAGAATCTGTGCCAACAACCTTCGCAGTCGAGGCAAAGTAAACACGTATACGTATTTTGATGTAAATAACATACGTACGTGCAGTCATAAATACTGTAACTGCTGCGGAGCTTAGCATGAGCGACCCGGGAGCTTAGCCTGGGGCTGGCACTGGGGCGTTGTGTCTGCCGTGTCGCCGCCTTTTGAAGCACACTCCAAAGTACGTGACTGCAACTTGGGGGCATTACGTATACGTACTGCAAGCAACATTAACGCTAACGCCAACGTCAACGTCAGCGTCAAGGATTCGTTCGTCGCACATATATATATATATATATATATATGTGTGTGTGTATATATGTTGACTGGCATCGCTTGGTTGACTGGCTTTTATGTAAGGCCAAACTCGTGCTACTGTTTGCTACCACCCAAACAGCCAAGCAGCCAAACAGCTTTGCTAGCGACCTACCCCAAGCTACCAGCGGCTGTCCTTCAGTCTGCGAGTGCAACGAACGCTGCCCTTTAACCTACATACGTAAATTCACAAGCAGCGCGCACATCCAATGACGTGCGGGGGGGCGAGTCTCGGGGGCTGTGTCGCATACGCAACAAGCAGCAGCCAGACCAAAACAAATACAGCCTCAAAGGATACACGTTGGACAAATAAAAATATATATATATATATATATATATATATGCATGTGTTTAATATTAACTACAGTTGACTGCAGCTTTAGTAGTTTATTTATCTGCGCGCAGATTAGTTGCTATACAAATTTTAATTAAATAGCTGAACAAAGCTTCAATCAACTGCAATATTATGCTAGAGCTAATTATGCGTTAATTGACATACAAAATAGATAAGTGCTCATGCATTTAGCTGCTGCCCAATCGAAACCCAATTAGAGCGCATTAAGCCTTTAGCCTTTATTCATAACAATATCCTAGTGCAGCAAGCATTAGCTTTGGATTTAAAGCAAAACTTAGGCATGCATTATTTGTATTTATTAATGCTTGTTAAACATTTTGGCATCAGTTATTGCCCATTTTATTTCTATTCATTCTGTTTGGATAGAAAGATTAACCAAATAGTTTTGCCTAATTGAATTTTCATGTGTTAGCTCTATAAGATATTTAAGCTTTTCTAGTTAGAACAGCTGACTAGTGTATGTTTCTATTTTATTTATATTATAGTCTATAAACTTGTCGTATACTTGATATGCTGCGTATACTTGCTGAGAGCCAAGCGAGCAATAGTAAAGCTTTGAAGGCTTAGGCATCTTATTAGTTGCCCAAACGAAGTGCTTAGAATCAATAATACAACTAGTCGTATACTTGATATGCTCAATTTCATACGCAGCGTGCGCTAACTTTCGATAAGAGTTAAGCAATTCTTTTTAAATACAAACTACAGTTAGCTTTGCTATTAATTTAACTTATTAGGTGAACAGCTATGTCAAGTGAATGCAAAAATGAGTGCGCAGCGCTTTTTAGGGTCTAAATTATTGATCAGTTGATGCTGCTGCTTATCTCAGCAAACTCAACTGATGTTGCATGCAGCACAAGGCAAAAGCCAGCAGCTTCCAGCTGGTGGCAATCAATGCTAGTTGCAGCCGCAGACGCCGCCGCCGCCGCCGCCGTCGCCACAGCGGGAGGCGGACATGTCTATTACGCCATCAACAACAGCAGCAGCAGCAGCAACAACAACAATAATAATAATAATAGCAGCAGCAACAACAAATAGCTAACTGCATGCACACACATGTGTGTGTGTGTGTGTGTGTGTGCCCTAACGGGTGTTCGTTCGTCAAATAGTTGGGTGGTTGAGTCGTCGTCGTCGTCGTCGTTGTTCGTGTTGCTTCTATTTACATTGGGCAGCGCTCGCTTGCGCTGGCGCCGACGCGACGTCGCTTTGCTGCTATAATGCAGTTTGCAGCGCTGCAGCGTCGAGCAGCGCAGCGAGCAGGCAGCGCAGAGCGACAAGCGACGCATCGCAGACGCTCAGACGAAAGCGAAAGGCCATTGTCCGGAATTTTGTTGACCTACTAAGAGGCAGAATGTAAAGTACGAGCCAGCAGGCTACACTGTCATTGCCGTTTGCCGAATGCCGAACGCCGAACGCCGCACGCCGCACGAGCCGAGTGAGCCGAACAGCCAAACGAGCGAGCGAGCGGCGAAAGCTTTTCGAAAAGCTTTGACTTCTGGCGGGCGGCGCGCGCGTTCTGCATAAAGTTTTTTGTTTCGTCATTTTTTTTGTTTTTGAAAGTTTTGCTACAATTATAGCTCTAAACGAAAAAAAGCAACAACAGCAACGAGCAGAGCAGAGCAGAGCAGCGCAGCGCAGCAGCAACTAATGCGCTGCTCTGCATTTTCAATATCGTTGAAGTCAAAGCGCAATAGATACATGCATGCATACTTGAGTGTGTGTGTGTGTGTGTGTGCGGCAAGTCATTCACCTTTTGGCCGTAGCGCGCTCTCTTTGGCGCGCGCTCTCTCTCTTTGACGCTCTTGCTGTATTTTTATTTTGCTGTCGCTGTCAAGCTAAGCTTATGAGGAAATACTTTTGACGCTCTCTCGCGCTCGCTCTCTCGCTCAATTGGCTGCGCAGCTGACTTAACGCCTACGCAGCAATACAAACACACACACACACACATACATATATATTTTTATATATGTAGGCGGCAATAGAAAACGAAGCGCTGCGGCCGCAAAATTTTTGATGAGCAATGAATGATGTTTTTACTTTCTCTTCGCAAATAGAAAATAATTACAGCCACACACACACACACACACGCACACACATTGCTAAAAGAACTCACAATGACTCGCACTTGGCGCTTTTTGTGTGGCAGCCGTTTTCAATTTTCATCACATAATCATTTTGTATGCTGTAATTCAAAATTCATACGTTCTGGCATTTCACACATTTTATTCCCTTTGCCTCCCCTGCGCCCACAGTTTGTGGCAGTCACAGTTACGCTTTGTTGCACAGAAAGTTCAGCACGGCTCGTTGCATGGGGCACAAACAAAAATCTGCCTGCACCCAGAACCCCCAGAACCCCCAGAACCCCAAACGCTGAATGGGCAAACTTTGGCGAGCTTTAACCTAGTTTAAGGTCATATCCAAGTCAAAGACAAAAATCAAGCACACAAACCAAACGTGCTAGTTGCTTAGCTGAGGTGGGGTGGGGTGAACCCAACAGTGGGTGGCACATAAATAACGCTTATGGAAATTCGAAATTTGTATTTAACTGAATAGCATTAGAGGGAGTGTGAGTAAGAGAACCCTTTTAGCTATAAAATTTAGCGGGAATTCAAGTTGTTGCCGCTACCTCAACTAATTTCCTCTACTCACTACTTTGTAGACTTGAATTTTTATCATCTCATTGTTAGTTACACAAATCACTGAACTGACAGCCTCTCAAGATTGTTCAGTGTCAAGAACAAGTATTAAGTCTATTTATTATATTTATTATGGCTCGTTAGCATATTTGTCTATGTGCGCATAGCTTACGCGCATTTTCGACAGTGTCCAAAATTAAGGTCACAATAATCTTGACATTGCGCACAATACAAATCCACACACACACACACGCACACCCAAGCGTCTACCGTAGCTAGATAAACTCAGAAGAAACTTTGACGATGACATCGGCTATGCTCAGACCAGCGACCACCCCAAAAAAAACGCACCCAATCATCCCATTAGACGACCCCCCGCTCTTTATCTCTCTGCTGCGCTTGTTCTCTTTTTTTTATTTTGTTGCTTATCAGTCGCGCGCCTCGTCAACGAATTTGTTCTTTTAATTTTTATACTCAAAACGAAAAAGAAAAAAAAGTCAGTTTATTGCTTTGTTTGCTATGACTGTTGACGCTGGTGATAATGAAATTGAAATTTCATTGCTAATTGCGTTTAATATTTATAATTGACCTAAATAAATTGCGATTGGGCAAAAAGAAGAAGCAAAAACAAAAGCAAAGCAAATGCGAACAAAAACAAAAGAACAATCAGCGCTGAAATTTCATAAATTTAATACAATAAAGAAAGCGAGCAAGCAAAAGCTAAATAGCTGCATATAGTATAGATATATCTATATATCTATAGATAATGCACATATGCATGCGATTTCGTATTCTATGTGTGATTAAACACAAACCAGAGCCGCCCGTCGTGGTTCACACGTCATTACCACATACGGGGAATGCATCTGTGGTGTGTCCCCATCTGTAGCTACAGTGCTATATCCTGTAAATCTGAAAGGATGTGGCTCAACTCTAAGCAGCAGTTGCAATTCGTAGAATGAAGCGTTCAAATTTTGCTCAGTTCTTAAAGGTTTTTAGTTGGAAACCGTATTTATGATATGAGTAGGCAAGATTTTTAATTCGAATTCGAAAACAATATGCATTAATGCCCATATAGGCTTCAATTTATTTTGATTGATATACTGAAGTATTTAAAAATCGACTTTATGATTTATTTGTTAGAAGTTTTTATTTTTAGATATGAAGAATTTCGAGTTCGAAAACAATATACATTAATGCTTTTATAGGTTTCAATTTATTTTGATTGCAATACTGAAGTAACTAAAAAGCGCCTTTATTCTATATATGATTTATTTGTGAGAAGTTTTTATTTGTACATATGAAGAATTTCGAATTCGAAAACAATAGTAATGTTCAGTTCTTAAGAGTGAAAGTTTTTTATTGCTATAAAATAAGCATTTGGACACCTAATTTATGCTATGATTTTTAATTCGAATTCGAGTTCGAAAACAATATTTATTTGTTTGATATGCTCAAGTAGTTGCAAATAGAATTGTAAAAATTATATAGATAGAAGAATTTCGAATTCGAACTTTGTATATTTTTCATTAGAATTTATATTTATATTTATTTCATACGCTTAATTCACTTGCGAATGTGCAGGGTATTTGCTGCGTCGACACATAAACTTGTTGTGCTCAGTTTGCTTCGTTTCGTACGCCAATCGGCTGTGAGTTCGGCTCGCTTGGCAAATGCTCGTGGGGCTCGTAAGCTGTTCGCTTGTTCGGCTGCTCGAGAGACAAAAAGTAGGTGAAAGGTCTTCAACCTTTTTGCATGAAAACAAAATTGTGCACACACATGAAGAATGCACGTGTGTGTGTGTGTGTGTGTGCAGTTCTCTCAGTTGTTTATTAGAAGCGTAACAAAATATGTTCTATGGCTTGTGTGTGGTGGAGACATTAGAATTCAAAGCATAGGCAAAGTGCATGGCCAGGTGGGAAAGGTTGAGAGCGCTGGGGGCGGCGATGAACACAGCGAGCAATTGAGAATGCAATATTTGTTGCTATTTTTAGCCTGGGGCGTACGCAAACGCCCAGAATAGCAACAATAAAAACATTTGCACACACACACACACACACAGACAGACGCAGCCTGGACTTGGACCTATCCCAATAGCAAAGCGCAGGCGGCAGGTCGCGTCAACAGCGACGACGACGACGACGACGACGACGACGACGTTTTCCTGCTGCTCTTTTTTTTATTGTTGTTATTTTTATTTTTGCAATGCGATTGCGAGAGAGCGCGCGCAAAGCTTTTTTTTGAGAGAGCGGCAGAGAGCAGAAGAAGCAGCAGCTATTTGCAAATGCATTGCAAATTGGCAGCAAATGTTGTTGATAACAAAAGCAGCGGCAACAACAACGAGAGCAGCAACTACTACAAATAGCAAACGTCCCTCACCGCGACCCTCAAAAGCTTTTGCCTGAGCGACTGAGACGCAGACATAGACATTGATTTTTGCCTATGTGTGTGTGTGTGTGTGTGTGTGTGTGCACAACTCTATTTGCATTAGCAAACTGCTGCTAATCCCTGGGCTAGCAGCTAAAATATATCCAGGGTCGTCCATCCCTATGGCCAACTGGGGCAGCAGCAGCGGCTGCTCCCAGATGCTGCTGCTGCTGCTGCTGCTGCTGCCTGGTCAGGTCACTGACTCGACCTGGGCAACACCTGTGGCATTCACTCTACCCAATGCCCAATACCCAATCTCGCTTGCACTGATAGCCCAAAAAATATGCAGCTCAACTCTCGTTTTCTTTATCTTTTGCTTGCAGTCATTTCCATTTGCAACTGCGCCAGGCGCCAGTCACAGCCACAGACGTCAACTCAGCAGTTGGAGCTGCAACGTTTCCAGTTAGAGCGGTAAGTCTTAATGTTCTGGCTATATAAAGCTTAAGCTTAAGGTTGCTATGCAATAAGCTAAGCGTTGAAATCTTAGCTCAATTTATTGTTAAATAAAACTAAAATCAAACTCTATATAAGCAATTGCAAATTTTTCAAGCAATAGTCTTAACTATTTTAGCAACACTAGTCTAGTGTTGTTTAAAGCACTGCAAAGTAGCGAACTTTTGTTTAGCAGTTAACTTAAGCTATGCAGCTATTTAATTTAATAATAAATCAAAGTGTTGTGTGCTGTCTGATCAGTAATCTATATATATAACTAGCATTCCAGTAGTATATATATGCTATATAGCTATATAATATGCCTGCGCAATTGTTGCATAAGTTTGCTTTAGCTTGCGCATACCCTGGCGCACATTCTACGCATAGCAAAGTGTATAAAAAAGTAAAAAGAAATATTACGAACGCATACACACGAACACGCACACACACACACACACACACATAGAAAAGAAACTGTGCCAATGCCCTGACAACGGCACAAGGTGATGATGCAAACTGCAACAGCAACAACAGCAGCAGCAACAACAACAACAACAGCAGCAACAGCAACGAAGTCTTAGCAGTGACGCCAATTGCGATAATAGCTGCGAGCTAGCAGCAGCTACATGGGCGGCGCTAAAAGGGGGGCTGTTGTTGAAGTTGCAAACGGCGCAATCAGTTAACGAAAAATAGCAGCAAACTAAAGCAGTTGCCTTTAATATGTCGCGATAATAGTAAACACAGCTAAACTACACACTTTGCTATGGAAAGGTGCGCAGTTGCCCGCTCTGCCCACCTCCCTCCCTTTAACTGCAGTGGGCGCTTGTGCTGTGGGCTGGGGGTTGGGCTTTTGTCGAGGCCATTGGGGCGTAAGGGCAAAGCTAAGTCGACAATTTGCGCTTCGCTCTTTTGTTTGCCATGGCGCAAACAAGGAAGTGCATTTTATTAACTACCGCAGTCGCAGTCGCTGCTTCGTTTTTTTTTATGCTGCTGCCAGCAGTCAGAGGCCAATGTAAGACACAGCTCAGCTCAGCTCAGCTTTATATGCATGTGTGTGTGTGTGTGTGTTTGGTTAAAAAACAGGCCGAGCGTAGTGTAGTCTGCATTTGGCCATTTTGAAGTTGTTTGAACAGTGCGCCAAAGCCAAAGCGACAGCCTCTTCAACAGACCCCCCACCCCCCCTGCACTTTTAGCTCAACAACTTTTGCTTATGCAATGGAAAGTGGCAAAAAACATATCAAAGAAAAGCGTCAGGTAGTGGCTAAAGAAATAAAAAACTGCAGCGCATAGAATAAACTATAAACATGAATAATTTCAACTTGTTTGTAGTTTCTATAGCAAAGTCTAGACAATAGATTTAATACAGGAATTATATTGGGGCATTTTCATTCAAATTTATTGTAACTAACTCGAAAAGTATTAAAATGCAAATGCTTTCTTTTGTTTTTATAATTAAAATATAAAGTGTTCCAATATTATGATATACAAATTATTTATTTTAATTTAGTTAATAGTATTTTAGCTGCAGTTAGGCAAAAATCGTAGCTATTAAAAAGAAAAGTAAGAAAAGATTTAATACAAATTATTTATTTTCATTTAATTTATTTAAGCAAAAATCAAAAATCGTAGCTATTAAAAATAATAATCAATTTAATTTAATACAAATTATTAACCTATTGTTGTAAGCCATGCATTTAGTTCTATAAATAAAGTTTAGTTTTGCTTTTTATTGCTTGTTTTATATTAATTAATACACTTGGTTAATAAATAAATCCAAATTAGTTGCTTTAGCAATGGAATACGCATTCATTTTTTAGTAGTTTTTTGGTCTTTGGCTTTAAGCCTTAAGCGCTGAGGATTAAAATAATTTTTGTTGCCTTAAGTCCATCAACTCTGCTCATATCGCGCCACTGTAATGCGAATTGTTTGAATGCATTTACTTATTTATTACGTATACGCAGCTGTTGACTGTGTTCAAAGTGACTGCGTTTAATAAAGCAAAGCAGCATTCTTTTGTTATTGTAGAGTATGCAGCAAGTCGAACTGTTGCTTTAGCTTTAGCTTTTTCGCATTTGTGTGTGTGCTCGATTGCATTTGATTCGCTTGGCGGACAAGCAACTGCCAATAGCCGCCATTGACTCGTTGACCGAGCGACTCACTGAGCAAACACACACACACACACGCACACATATGAATATGCATTTGTTCAAGATTTGTAGTTGTCGTGCAATTGAAATTTGTTATCGAAATTGTAAACTCAACTCTGACTTGCTGAAATTAACTGCGCATTTGATTTTTTTTTTTTTTTTGTTCAGGGTGCGTGTAACAAATAGTTTGAGTTTGAGTTTGGCTAGCGCTTCGCTCATTGTTGTTGTTGTTGTCTGTTATGCGTATTTGCAATGCACATTACGTATACGCAGTGCTTGACGGGCAAACAATAATAACATTATTGTAGGTTAATGTAAACTAAAGTAACTGCCAGTTGCCAATTTTTTGAACGCGCTCTCTCCCTTTCTGACACACACACACAAGTCGCTGTCGCCGTCGCCGTCACTGCTGCTGTTGCTGGCAAAGAAAGTGAATCAAGTACAAAGCGCTGGACGGACAACAAGACATGCGGAAAGAGTGAAAACAAATGAAATTACATAAAAGTAACAACGAACCCACGAACAGATACAAACACATGAATGCCAATCAGGCAAAAACAAATAAAAATCGGAGTAAAAAAAGCAGAAACAACGAGTCAGAGTATAAAGTGTAACGAGCAGTTGGAGGGCAAGAGAGCGAACGAGCGAGCGAGCGAGAGAGCGCACAAGTCTTGATCTCCAACGTCAGCATGTTGAACTTTTGCACTCTCCGCTCAGTTCTGGCAAGCAGTATGTGTGTGTGAGCGAGAGAGCAAGTGAGTTCTCTCTACACTTGGTGCTTGGCTTTCACAACTATTCCCGTTTTTTCGTTTTTGCTGGCACTTTACTCAAAAACTTCACACCAACAATATCAACAACAACAACAAGAGCAGCAGCAGCAGCACTTTACTCTTGCGCTCTCTCTCTCTCTCTCTTCACACACTACTTCAGTTTACTTTAGCTTCAGCTTCAGCGCTTCGCTCTTGCTGCTTGCCACTCATTCGGCGCTTTGCTTGAAATTGGGTCAGCCATTGAACCCGTTGACGACACACACACACACAGACACACACACGCACATATATAACGTCGGCATTGGCGTTGACGTTGACGTTGACGTTGCTGCTGACGTTCGCTGTGGCTGCTCAGTCGCTCACTGCTGTCACTTACATGCGAGCGGTGTGCGGTGGTGTGCGGGGGTGTGTGGGAGGGGGGAGGTCAGTTCAGAAGACAAGCCACAGTTAGAGCCGCACGTGTTCTTTGCCGTAGTCTCAGTTTCGCAGCTTGCCGTCAACTGCGGCAGCGACTGCGACAGCGGCTCAAAGCGTCGTCGTCGTCGTCGTCGTCTCTCGATCGCATTTTGGCTGCGGCCAAGCCGTGCATGAAACTTAAGGTTATGGTCACTCGCTAACTATTGCGCCGCCCCCCGCTCGCTCCACGTGACCCAACAGCGCTGCTTTGCTTTTTTTTCACATGCGTTGGCCACGCCTCGCCACGCAGCCAAAACAGACAAAACACAAAAATAAAAAAAAAGGTAAAGAGCTAAATAAAATAATAATAACCGAAACCGAAAAAATTTCACTTTCACATCAATTACGACAATGGCAACTACAACGCTGAAGTACTGTACTTGAAAAAGTTCAACTCGCTACACACACACACACACACACACACACATGCATATACACAAATCGTAGTTATGACAGTTTCATTTGCAGATCGACAACTTGAAGCTTGTAGCTTCGCCTAGGCCTCATCCTGAGCTCCCAACACTTTCTTCAGCTTCAGCTGCAGTTGCTGCTGCATCTTTGTTGATGCTTTGGGCTTTGGGCTGACAGCTCCTTGAAGTGATTCATTCAAGTGTGCGCATTATTTTGCTTGCTCAGTGCAACGAAAGCGCCGCTGCCCACATGTCAATGAACGTTTAATGGCCAACTTGACGCCCTTTTTTTGTTTTTGTCTGTCTTGCTGCGCTTTTATTTTTGCTGGCCAAAACCAAAAACTGGAAGTTCAAGTAGCAACGCTGATGATTGCTGCTTCAGGCTCAAAGCCAAAATATTTGCAAATATTAAAAGCAAAGAAACGCATATGCGCTGCTATCGATAGTATCGATAACTGCTTGTAATGAAAGTCAGTCAAGCAAGTTTTCTGTCAGTTGAAGCTTTGCACTTTTAGCGTTGCTATCGAAATTTTCCATATACATAATGCTTCTGGAATTTGATTTGCACTTTGTATGCCCAAATCTATAGATCTGCGAACTTTAAGCTGAGCATAAGAGCTAAAGCGATTACTAAAAAGTATTTGAATGAAATACATAAAGAAAGTAATAGATTCACATGAATGTCAATTGAATTTCGAGCGCATTTGTTGCTTTGCACTCTTATCGATACTATCGATTACTACAAAGCATTTAAATGAAATATGTACATAAAGATAGTAATACATGCAAATGCAGTTTTTATATTCATATTGAATGCGTATTTGTTGCACTTTTATCGATACTATCGATAGCTGCTTAGTGCACAATTGAAACACACGAAGCTTAGGCCAAATTGATTTTGAGCACAGTTGTCAGTTAGTTAGCTAGTTAAATATTAATAACTATAGTAAGCTTACTTGAACTGCTTATAATTGTTATTATTAATATTTTCTTAGCTACCGTTATGTTTTTGGCTTTACTCGCATATAACCAATCAATGAAACTCAATAGCCCAGTAGAACTTGTTGCACAAGTTTCCAAGCCCAGAGCTGCATGTGTGTGTTCTGCTAGGCCCCCCACTAGCCCCCCTCAAGTGCAGAAGGGTCTATGCAACGAACATGTGTTGTCGCTCTTAACGGTTTTGCTTAGCGGCTTTTGAAGCCAAACTAACAAACCGGTTACAGTGTCAAAAATCTTTAATGTCGTTGCAGCTTTTAATTTTTTTTATTTTTGGGGGTCAACATACATGGGTCAGATGCTGTGTGCTGCACTCTCTCTCTCTTTCTCTCTCTCTTGTTGGCTACCACACCTTCTCGTTTGCCAGCAACACAAGACAACAGTTAAGTTTGTTGTTTTGCGTTATTCTGTCGCCCCTTTTTCGTATTTTTTTTTTTGGGGCTTGTTTGAAACGCTTTTTTGGTAGCTTAATTTGTGCGTCTTGTTGTTGTTTCTTTCTTTCTTTCTGTCTTTCTTTCTTTCATTTTAGTTGTCTTTTTTTTCTTTAGAAAATAAACTTGAACTTGCCCGTTCACTTTTACTCCGTAACTCTGCGTCGCAGTCGCTGCTCACTTATTCATATATGTATGTGTGTGTGTGTGTGTGTGTGTGTGTTATTGTTGCTCTGTTTGCTTGTTGGTTATACTTCTTACTTACTGCTCTTGTTGGCGATGCTTTTGGTTAAAGATTACATCGCAACGTCGTTCGGTTGATCATGAAAATTTTCAATTCAAGTTTAGTGAAATTTTTTGTAGACAATGAAATCAAAATGCAAATGCAAAGGGCAAGCGAGCAAGTCATAGCTGCGCCTTGGGCAATGTTTAAACTAAAGTTAATCAATTTATTCTATGCCTGCAATAAATAGAAAGTTGCGACAGAATCTGCGATTACTTCATTACTGCTTTAGAAATAGAAAGTAAATACTTTGATTTTAACTAACTAGCTGGCTGGCTAACTAAGTGGGCGTGCAGTGGGTGGGTGGGCAGTGGGTGGCTGGCGCTGTTTGATTGTTGTGGCTGTTGCATCAGGCAACAAAATGCGCCCACGAGTCGAGCAACCGCCAAATGCGGCAGGCGAAAGTTTACTGGGACTATGACCGCTTAGAATGTCTACACACACACACACACACACACAAGCACACACATACACACACGCATGCATGTATATATAGACACATACGGAACAGACTCTGGAACTTGAAGCGGAATTTTTCGTTGCTTTTGCTTTTGTTGCAGCTGTCAGTGCAGCAAGCTGGGGCGGCAAAAGGGGCGGGCGAACCTCATAGAAGTGTCTACAGCACTTTGCTGTCTGTGTGTGTGTGTGTGTATGTGTGTGTGTGTGTGTGTGTGTGCGTGCGTGCGCTTATCTCAGAGTCGTTGCCTTGAATGTAGGGCAGTAGTTGGCACTCGAGTGTTGTTGTTGCCGCTGCTGCTGCTGTTGCAGTTGCACTCACTCCAACACACACACACACACACACACACATGCTTGTCTCTTGCGCTTGTGTGCGTGTGTGCGCAAAGTCATTGACTTTTTGCTAATAAAAAATTCGGCATGGAAATATGTTTTGCAAAAAGTTTCTTTACAATTGGCTCGCTCGCTCGTTCGTTTTGCTTGGCGTTGATTAAATATTAGCGCACAAACTTAACGCTAGAAAAGGTCGAGGACTGCAATTTAATGCGCGTTGCGTGCACACGTCACGTATACGTAATATGTGATCACAAAATTACGCATACGCGCAGCAAACTTGAACTTTTCATATCATGCAGTCAGTCAGTCAGTCAGTCAGTCAGTGAGTCAGTACAGCAATTATTATTATTCGAATGCTGATTTATTTAGAAACTTACTGCATCTTAGCCTTGACAGTAATATATTTGTTTTGATTAAATGCAGCGAGCGATGCTGCTGCTGCTCTCGTTGCCACTACAAATGAATAGCCCATAAATATTGTGAATAAAGCGCTAGATGACTCCCTCGACTCGACTCGACTCGGCCTGGCAGGCAAAGCAAGCAAAGCACCAACAGCAGCTAAAATAACCACATGCTTGTTTTTTTTTTATTCTTTTTGTCTATCTATGTGTGTGTGTGTGTGTGTGTAATAAGACATTGCTGTCTGTAAATAAGGCATAAGAATTAGGTTAAAAGTTTATAGAGCAATGCAGTGATTTCAATACACACACACACACACACACACACATATAGCTATGTATATGTTTATCTGTATGTCTGTGTGTGTGTGTTTTTTTAACGTTTGCTATCAGCGCCTCAAGTGGTTACATGGTCGTCGCCATTGCATGGTCGAAGGCTGCGCCAGTTTCAATTGCACATGACAAAACGCGCGTTGTCGATGAAATGTCAACGCTCCACGTGCCACGTGCCCCAGCCCCAACCACAGAGTTGACTAGGATCAGAAAGATTTATAGCAGTAAATTCAAACAGTGGATGCCAAGCCAGTTTGACTAATAAGACAAAATTTATAACAATAATTTGAACACATTTAACACTATGCATTCATTTTTATAAATTTTGTATTTTTTAACGAGCATTTAAACTATAATAATATTATTTATATACTATTTATTAAATTTAATATTTTAGCGCCACTTTATTGCAGCCCTTGCCCTGAAATTAGCTTAATTTGAAATTAATGCAATCAAAATTACTCAGTTTTGTGTTTTAAATATAAATAAGCAGTTTAGTTCAGCATTGCTTGATATATATTTATATATTTAAATGCCAATTTCATAGGTTGCTGTACCTTTAGTTTAATAATTTTTTGATAGGCACATTAATATATTTTACATTTGAAATAAAAAAGCATAAGAAATTTTTAAAAATCAATAACATGGAATGTTGTTTGTTAACTTTGAATGCGAATGCAAAACTGTATGAATTGCAGTCTTTGAAATTTATGGCTGTAAAATTAAGCTGCTTAATTTTGGTTTTTCAATAAAAAAAAGTGACCAGCAGTAGTTTTCAATAAGCTAGAAATGCGTTTGAAATCAAATTTCCTGGGAAAAGTGCACGCAAATTCTAAATAACTATGTTTATATTCATATGTGTGTGTGTGTGTGTGTGCAAATGAATGCTGTGCAACAAAATAGAAGCTTATTGAAATTCCATTGCAAGGATTAACACGGCAGCTAGGTAACTAACTAGGCAGATAGAGTGTCCTGGACACACATGTGTGTGTGTGTGTGTGAGATAAAAACATTTCAAAGAAATAACAAATAAGAGTGGGAGAACATGAAGTGTTGGCATAAATAGTTGCTGTTGTTGCTGCTGCTTTTGCTGTAGTGCACAATAGACTAGGAACACACACATACATAGACAGCAGAGCCAAAGCCAAAGCCAAACAGCAAGAGGTAAACGAACAAATGTAATCACACACAAGCTGAAAAGAGAGCGAACAAGAGCAAGCAGCGATGCAGTGGGCGAGAGCGCGAGCGAGAGAGAGAGCGAGAGCGAGCGCATCCAAACTAAGGAAAAATAATAATAATAACGTACAAATGAAAAAGCTAAGCATAGCGGTTAGGACTGAAACTGAGAGGCGAAGAGAGAGATAGACAGAGACACAGAGAGAGAGAAGAGCACACGTCGCAGTGGGTCAAAGACCTGTAGGAGGTCGTTTCAGCCGTTGCAGTGGCAATAGGCAACGTACAATACCACGGCGATGGCGACAACGGCGGCAGATAGCAAACACACACACACACACACAGAGGCAGAGAGACAGAGCAGCTGGCAGCTTGCACTATTTAATAACAGAAAAGCTAACAACGACGTCAGCAGCAGCAGCGCTGCTGCATGCAGAGAGTGCAGCGTTGAGAGAGCGCGTGAGAGCGTGAGCGCGAGAGAGCACAAGCTTAGAAAAGCTTTGATGACGTTTGGCAGCTGCGACTGCAACTGCAGCTGCGCTGCTTCTAGCTGTTGTTGCTGCTTTTGCTTTTGCTTTTGCTCTTGCTGCTGTTCCAACGACCCAGCGACCGAGCGAACGAAAACGAAATCGAAATCAAGAGTGAAATGCAGTCGCTGCATATTAATATAAACTGCATGCGTTCCATATGCAAGCGTGCGAGCGAGATAGATGCATAGCTATAGATATATATACGCATTTATTTATGTACTAAGCATTGCATTTAGATTCGCAACTATAGATGCCCAATGTTAACCAATCAAGCAGCAGCAATTATTGCATATTTTATTTATTAGTTTCGTTTTCTCTTTTGTTGTTTTGCATCTTTTTGCAGATATGCCAGGCAAAGGAACTGCAATTAGCAAGCAATTATCTTCTGGCAGGATCGCAAACAGGTATGTGCCAAATTGTTAATTAAACAATTGAGTTGAGTCAACGCATTGTCTAAATTTAGTCGGCAAGCCAACACACAGTTTGCTAATTGCTATAGCTTCAAATTAAATATAATTATTTAGCTGCGTCTTATTTTTAACTCACTTGTTGCATCAGTACTATCGATAAATTATTAAAAAATACTAAGTGCAGCTGATTCAGTTTTTATATTTGACTGTTGAGTGTTTTGCTTTGCGAATGAGCAACCAATAGGCAATCGATACTATCGATAGCTGTCTAGCTGCTACAACAAATTAAATTCGCTCCACATAGTTTCGAATGAGCAAGCGATAGGCAATCGATAGTATCGATAGCTGTCTAGCTGCTACAACAAATTAAATTCGCTCCACATAGTCAGAACTAACTTGCCAGCAAGTTAATAAAATGAATTTATTTCTATATAGTTTATCTGCTATAGTGTAGCCGCTATCTAGCTTACACATTGATTACATATGTATATATATATATGTATTTTTTTTAATGTGCCAATGCTTGAAAAGTTTTCCGCTTTTCACGTTCAACGACGACGAGCGAAGTTGTTGTTGTTGTTGTTGCTTGTTGCTGTTGCTGTTGCTGTTTTCCTTGTTCGCTTGCATTTGCGCAACATTTTGCGCGATCGTGGTTATGCGGCAGGTTAGTGGTGTGAAGTGGTTGCCCAGGGGGAGGTGGTGAGGCGGGTGCTGGTGCGGTGAGGTGTTGGCGTCGGCCATCATATGATTTGCAATTTTCATTTGGCGCGTTGCATTGCATTGCATTGGATTGCATTGGAGGTTACGTAAGCTAAAGTTAATGCCACATAATCATGGCTGCAGTTGCTGCAACAAGCAACGCGACGCAGCAGCGGCACCGCAATTGTAATGGGAAATGGGGAAATGTTGAAGCAGCACCAAGTTGCAAGTTGCAGCGACGGCGGCGGCGACGGTGCGAAGAGACCATGACACGCCATCTTGTTGCCACACTCGTTGCCGCCGCCGCCGCTCTCGTCGTTTTTCCTGCCACTTTCTCTCTCTATTGTGCAGTCGATGAAGTAATCGAGCAACTCCCTCCCTCCCTACCCTGCCCAGCCCACTCCGCTCCACTCCACTCCAGCCGCTTGTGTCTAGCCTAGACCAGACCACCTACATATTTAGACGCCTGCAACACGCAACGGGGTAAGCTGATCGCCGTCGTCGTCGCCGCCGCCGCCGTTGCAACTGCAGTTTTAACGGTGACTTAATTTTCGCTTTTTTCTATTTGCCATTTTGCTTTCGATGGCAAACTGGTTATTCGGTTTTTCTTCCACAACAAATGGTAATGGACGCCTTGTCGATTGTTGTTGCAGTTTTTCAAGCCTATCGCTGGCTAGCGATCGCTCTTTTGGTGTGGCCCAAAGTGGCTCACAAGCATTGTTGTTGTTGTTTCGGTTACGTGTTCGCGATTGTTACGACGTTAGAGAGGCTTAGCCTCAAAGGAGGCGGTGGTGTAGGTGAAGGTGGCGGTGCAATAGGTGGAGCCCTAGACCTCTGCCAACTTTTGAGAGGCGCAAACTCAGCAAACCGTGCTCAAGTCATTTGGCTCTGCTGCAAGTTAAGGAAGCACCGAAGCCAAATCAGCGGAAGGTCTTTGCTCAACTAAATCAGCTATGATTTAAGCTTGTGAGCTGACAACTCATAGACTAAACTGCATATTAACAAATGAGGAAAGCAAATTTGATAGATCTGCAAATTTCACGTAAAGTCGTTTGAATGAAATCGAAAACTAAAGAATGAATTCATTTTATTCAATCTGTGATAGCAAACATTAGTAGATTCTTAATTAATCGAATTAATTGAACTTTGTTTAAAAGAGAAGAGAGAATTTTTTCGGAATCAAAAGCAAAGAAAAGTAGAAATCGAAACTCTGTTTAGAAAAATTGAAATAAATATAGAATTTTTCAATTGAATAATGTTAGCTAAGTTAAAAAATAAAACCATTAATCTTTGCAGTTTTTTTTGTAATTAGCCTTTATTCTTTTATAACATGTTTTATTTACATTCATTTTATTTAACTCTAAAAGTTAATAAGTAAATTATTGGGAGCGGATTTAGGAATCTTTGTAGCTCCGATAATTTTTAAATTCCACAAAAGCTTTGCTAGACTTTGAGTTCCAAAAGTCGTCATCAAGAGTCATCAGATTTCAAAGATTTATATAGTTTCAGTTGCATACTGCATTTTATTAGTGAACTCTTCAAAATACCAATAACTGTCTGTTGTTATCGATATATGGCTTGCTTATCGTTAAATGAACTAGCATAGAGAAATGCTTGCCAAATTACGATAGTTGGTATCGATATATGGCCTAGCTTGATTATCGATAAATGCATATTTTGTATTAGGCATATTTTGCTATCGATATATGGCTTGAATATCAATAAATAAAGTAGCAAACAGAAATGTAAAATTTATTGCTCTGCTTGCTTATCGATAAATTGCTATTAATATATGACTTGCTTATCGATAAATGAAGAAATTAAATGTTCTGCATGCCTAATAACGATAATTACTACCGATATATTGCCTTGCTTGCTTATCGATAAATGCATAGCCATTTGCTTGTTTTGTTGCCCCAAAAAGTTGTTGTGGGCTAACTATCCTGTTGGCACATGCAACGTGCAATGTGCAACATGCAACATGCAATGTGCAACGTGCAAGTTTAATGCATTTTCAACGACAGCAACCAACGGCATCTACAACAGCAACCAGCAGCAGCAGCAGCAGCAACCAGCAAGCGCAGCAGCCAGTGAAACATTTGGTCATGTTGCACTTCCTGCTTTGATCGTGCAATCGCTTGTAAATTGAATCAGGCCCCCCACACCCCCCCCTGCCGCTGCGCTGTCTACACCCTTGCCCCCCGTGGCATGGCTCGAGTTGGTGGCAACAAGCGGTAACATTGCCTGCTAACACCATTTTCCATTTTCCAGCGTCATTGCAAATTGTTGTTGCGATTTGTTACGTGAAAAACGAAAGTAAAACTTGCGACGAACGACTTTGGTGCAACGTGTTGTTGCAATTGCAATTGCAATTGCAATTGCAGTTGCTGTTGCTGTTGCTGTTTGGCATTGTTAGTTAGTTGCCATTTTTCTCATTTTCATTACGCCGTCTGATCGAATCAGTGAATGGAGAGAAAAACGAGCTTTTCCAACAACAACAACAACAACAACAACAACAACAACAACTGGAATGTGGCACACGAGCTTGTGTGGAGGTAAAGATCGACGTTGTTGCTGTTGTTGTTGCAACTGTTATGTCATACAAGGAAGCAAAGTTGGCATGGCCAACAGCAACAACATTAACATTGCTGCAATCATTTGGACTTGGCTGTGGATGTGGCATGAAGTTGTTGCTGTTGCTGTTGCTGTTGCTGTTGTTGTTGCTTCTAACGTGGGCTGTTGCCGCCTTGGACAAGTTTTCCTTTCAACAAAGCCACAAGCTGCAATTGTAGCTGACTCTGAAGCCGACTGGAGTTGAAGTTGCTGCTGTTGTTGCTGTTGCAGTTGTTTTTGCTTTTTAGAGTTCGTGATGCGGTTTTTTCACTTTTCATTTGACGTTTTCTAGGTTTCCTGCTGCTTTTGGCGTTAGTGGGTAAATGTTACATAATTGCAAACATTGTCGACAATTTTTTTTTCGCTGTTGCTGTTGCTCGTTCGTTCGCTCGCTCGTTCGATTCGCTTTTATTGCTATTTGCTATTGTAGATCGATGCAAACTTGAGTGTTGTGGCTGTCGAGCGAGTTTTCGTTTTGGCAGCAGCCGTGCCCATGCCACAGCCACAGCCAGAGCCAGAGCCACACGCCCGCTCTCGAGCCAGCGCATTGCCACACCGTGTGGCAAAGTCATTTAAGAATTGCAACCAATTGCAGTCATTGAACTTTGTCGACTACAAATATAGATTAGAATTTCAACAACAGATCACACACACACACATGCGCAGGTGATTGGCCATGGCCTCTGGGCAGCAGCAGCAACTACGAAAATTTGCGACTTTGACTGCTCGAAGTTGTGCCCAACGCCCACTCTGGCTGCCGTCCCTGCATTTAATGGGCAAAAAGCAATTAAAATGTCAAAAGCGTGCACAACAAAAGGAGAAAGTGAAAAAAAACGTGCAAATTTCGTTGTTGTTGTTGTTTTTGTTGCTGTTGCTTTTTGTATTTTATGTATTTGTATTATTGCTGCTTCGACAATTACATTTTGATTTTATTTATTTTATGTATGGAATGCAGCGTGTGTCTGTGTGTGTGTGTGTGTGTGTTGCCTTTGAACTTGCCAACTTGGCTCTTGGCGCAGGCGGCGTATGCGTAATATTTTCTTTAGGCTACAACAACAATTGGCGACAGCAACGACGCGCGCTAAGTAATAGTAATAGTGTAATAGCAATAGCAATAGCAACAATAATCATAATAAACATTTGAACAACTTTCACTTGGCACTTGAATTCAACGCACGACGCAATTCAAACGACAATCATTGGAGTTTGTCTATATGTATGTGTCTATGTGTGCGTGTGTGTGTGTGTGTGTGGGTGGTTAAGTATGCACGCCCCTGCATATAGACAAGCCTCGTTACAGGCGCAAAACACAAAGCCAAAATAAATAATAATAAAAAACAAATAAATAGCAAAGACAAAAAGAAAAAAAAATTGAAACTCAAAATTCGCCTATGCGCAAAATGTGCAATTGAAATGCAAATAGCATAAGCGAAGATGTTGAGCGAGACAGAGAGAGAGAGAGAGAGAGAGAGAGAGAGAGAGAGCTATTCATATAATAAATAAAATGCTTTAGTTAATTGCAAAATAAACAGCCCAACTTTAATGCAAAATAATTCTTAAGCCAAAGCATTAAATACTTTTGACTCTTTTTAATATCTAAGCAAACTAAAGTTAAAGATTTAACATTTTACATTAGTTAATGTTTCTTCTATATAGCAAGCAATATATGTATATAGTAGCCAATGTTGTTGACTTTAGCCTTGTGTACTGCACTGTTGCCAATTTAGCGTTTTTCCCGCTGAATCTGGCTGTTTTCGATGTTTCGAATTCTGACTTTATAATACGGCAAATTTTATATATTTCTTTCGGAATTGAAGTTTTACAACATTTCTGATGATTAGTTTTTCTGAAATTTGCCTGTTTTTTGTGAAAATTAAAAGTGATGAAAAATTTGAAGCTGCTTTCTCAGCTTTTTCCATTATTTAGAGAATTCAGCATCAGCTTTTTTTTTAACTTATTTCGACTAGGATTTCGGTTTTTTAAACATTGCTGCAAGACTTTTGTCTTTTTTTCCTGCTCAAAAGTTGGCAACACTGGCCTTGTGGGGAAAATTACAAGTGGCAGCAAATTGACATTTTTGATATTGAAATGCTTCTTACTATAAATATATGCTATATATATAATATTTACTGTTTATTACAGCAAACTATATTAAATTTGAATTGAAATGTGCCGCTTGAAAATGTAAAATGAAAAATATTTCATTAGCAAGTAACTTTGCTATGGTTTGCATAGCGTTAGTTGCTTGTATTTGAGGCATGCAACAGCTGCTGGTTGCTGAGCGTTTGCCAATGCCAGTTATGGGCTTAATATTGAGTCGCGCTCGTTGCGATTCTATGCGTGTCTGTGATTATGTTGACTATATAACTAACAATGGCACTAGTCGTAGTCGTCGTCTGCCATTGCGGTTTGCCTCCTGCGGCTGTGGCACGTCAACAGCAGCAGCAGCAGCAGCAGCAATGAGCAGTAGCTGCTTCCATTGCATGCAATCAAAGTATGTATCAATGTCCTTGGACTCGTCATGGCATTTAGCAATGGAGCGTTGAACTTTCGTTGCCACATTGCCTTGGAAATGGCTGCACACATACATACATATATATGTGTGTGTGTGTGTGTGTGTTAACGGCTCCTGCGCAGTACGTGCCGCTGATACGGACACGGACACGGACACGGCTACTCGTCGGCAGCTTATGGCAGGTCAGTGCGCGAAAGCTTTGCAGCTCTGCCGCTGCCGCTGCTAGGACTTTGGCTCTGCTCCTGACCTACCGTCAACAATTTAAGCGTTGTCCTCGTCCTGGCTGCAATAATCTCTGCACAGCTTCAGCCTCAGTTGCTGCCCCACACATGTTGCACCATATTTTGGCTGTCTATACACACACACACATATACATATATGTGTGTGTGTGTGTGTGTGTGCGCCAAGTGCAAGTTCAATCTATGAATTTTCAACGGCTGCTGCTCAAGCTCGAGCCACTTGCCATAGTCACAGTCACTCTGTCTCTCTCTCTCTCACTCGCTAGCGCTGTCTCTGTCGCACACTGAGCGCCCAGTTGTTGTATAAGTGTCCTTGCCAAAACGCAAAGTTCACAAAACTAGCACACGAAATATTTCTACCAAGCATCCAGCATTTCGGCTCAAGCTCCAAGCCTCAGCACATTCGTTAAGTTTTTCTTATTTTATGCATTTGGTTGAGCGAGAGCAAAACTAACACTAATTTTTAATTAAAAGTCAATAACACATATTGTTTGCTTTCTAAGCTCGAATTGCATTTGAAATGCACTCGATATGGCATTAAAATTAATTACTATATAATTTATATATTAATTTTTCATTATTTTTGCTAAACTACTTGTGATATTTAATATGCAAATTCAATTTTGATTTATAAATTTATTAAACAAAAATAATTACTTAATAAAATTAAAGATATTCGTTGCTTAGCTATTTTTATAGTTAATAATAATTATTTGCATATTAAATTAAATACGAGTTCCTTTCTTAGCAAAGTTTCTTTTTTGTTTACAAATTTGAAGGCAACATTTATTTTAATTATTTAATATTTGCTTAAGCTGCTGCAGGCTTTGGCAACAAGCTGCGCAACAATGTTGTTAATAATAATAATAATAACTAATACTGGCTGCAGTTTTGAAGGCAATAGTTATAAAATATATAATAACAACCATAACTCGTTCTAATTCAACGTCTCGAGTCTCTTTTAGAACGTCCGGTGTCTGTGTCTGTGTCTGCGATTTGCTGTGCGCTTTGCGTTTACGATTCGATGTTAAGTTCAATGCTGAAATTAGCATAAGATACCGTTAATTGCATTAGCATTAGTCTGGCCCGACTACCCAACTCGTCCCCCTCCCCATTTGCTTGAGAGATCAACGCAACGTTTGTCGCCCTCTCCCACGATCAGCTCAGCCGACATTCAATGCAATTTGTCTTTGTCTCTCTCTCGCTCTCGCTCGCTCTCGCTCTCTTTATGGCGCATTCTTAGCGCATATGTCAGCGCAACAACAACAACAACAACAACAAGAAGAGAACTGCAGCCAGCGACAGCAGTTATCCTTGAGTGGAATACATTGCGCATACGCTACGTGGTCGCCAGCTAAAATCATTTGCAACTCGACTCGACTCGACGATGTGCATTTAATTGCTTCTGATCGTAAATTATAAACAATTGTTTTTGTCTTTTATACGCGTTGCTAACTTATAACAATTATCAATATTTAAGCTGCAGTGAAACTTAGAAATGTTAATGAAAAGTGCAGAGCAGGAAATTTAAATAAACAATTTTATTATTTAAATTAAGCATCGCTCAATTGATTTATTTAATACAGCAATTTATTTACAATTTATGTAGCTAAATAATTCTAATATTAATAGCTAAAGTATTTAATGTAATATTAAATTCTGATGTGTTTTAGTTAATTCAAAGAGTTCCACTAATCGCTGATCGACAGCAGTGAAAAGTACTTAACACTTGATATGCTCCATTATTCATTATCATGCCAACTATTCAGTTTTGTGGGTCAACTTTGACACTTGTCGTGCATATATATATATATATATATATATAAATATATATTTCTTAGTCGCTAGGATCGCTATATATACAGCTATATCTGTTTGTTTGTTTGTTTGTTTGCGTGCAAGCGAGACAGCATGCTGCTGGGCATAAATGGAGTGAGATAGAGCGCGCATATAAGTAAAATAGTTTGACCCAGATTTCAAATGGTTTCTTCTGTATTTCATTTCGTTCTGCTGCGCACCCTACGCCGCTCAACAGCTGCTGGCTGGCGGCCATAGGCGACACATGGAAGCAGCCAGAGGCAGCAGCAGGCGATAGCGCTGTGATCAGCGGATCGCTGCTGAGCGTAGGGCATAGCTAATTCGTTGCTTATTAATCTTTAAAGAAAGCAGCAGCAGCAGCAGCAGCAGCAGCAACGCGTTTTTCGTTAGTTTATTTATTTTTGTTTTTGTCTGCTGTTGCTTTGAGGGCTTTTTTTTTGATTATTGTTGTTGTTATTGTTGCTGTATGCCGGGTGCGAAGAATATGAATAACACACACACACACACACACACAGCGATAGCAAAAGATGGATCGTGTGAAAGAGCGGGTGTAAAAGAAAGGCAAACAAATTGTTTAAACATTTCTTGCTGTTGTTGTTGTTGTTGTTGTTGTTAGAATGTGAAACAAAAAGCGCGAGCGCTAGAAAAGAAAGAAAGAAAAAAAATACTTAAACTCGATGGCTAGCGATAAGATATAATAATAATATATACATACATGCATAAACATCAACAAATTTAAGCAACAAATACACACACACAGACAGACACACACACACACACGCATAATTTTCTATTTCGAAATGTTGACGATGACGATGGCGACCTAGTTGTTGGTTTGCTGTGTGGGCGTGTGGCAGGGGTGTGTGTGTGTGTGTGTGTGTGTGTGTGTGTGTGTGTGTGAGATAAGACTAGGGGCAAAGGGGGCATGGCTGGGGGCGTCAAGCATAAGTGTGTTAATGTGGCTGCTGCTGCTTTTTTAGCTATTTATTATTATTATAGTTGTTGTTGTTTTTGTTGTTGTTGTTGTTTCTTTTTTTTTGTTGCTGCTGCTCCACATTGTTCAATATGATTGTAAACAAAAATAAACCTTCAACTTGATACGCGTCCAGGGATATGTTGAGCTGAAAAAGATAACGCCGCCGCGACTTTTGAAAACATCAGTGCCATGGGCATTATCTGAGCGATAGAGCGACAGAGCGAAAGCGTGAGGGGTGCGATCGCTAGACTTGCTATCTTTCTCTCTCTCTCTCTCTCTTTCTCTGACGAACTGACGCGCCCGTGTATATAGGTCACTAGCAAACATAAATAAATATACTAAAACATGTGCTAGCCACTTGTACACTGAAAGAAATTAATGCTGCCCCCTTAGGCTGTAAGCGAAGCAGCGCGAACTTTGCTTTTGCCAGTGTGCACCCACACACACACACACACACACCAGCATAATTTCAAGTTCTTGGCCCAGCGCCCGTCGCCTGTCAATGAGATGAGATGAGCTGAGCAAAAGACACTGAAGCTGAAGCTGGCAACAGTAAAAAGGGCAACAGCCATTGCTGCTATGTATGTGTGTGTGTGTGTGTGTGTGTGTGTGTGTTGCGCATCGATCTTGTTCTTAACATATCTTATGATGGTTTTCTTTTTCGTTATGCTCTGCTGCTGTCATTTAGTCGACGCAACTGTCAAAAATGACCCAAAAAACAAAAGTAAATGAAAAGAACTCGAACGCGCGTCGCTCTCGCCGTCGCCGTCGCAGTCGAAATCGAATGCAAGCAACAAAACAACAGTTGAGGCAGTAGTAACTTGATAGCTAACATTGCTACCTGACAGCTAAAGCAGCCACCCCACCCCACCCGCCCTCTTTTACGCCTCTTCTAATTCCCAAAAGCTTAGACAGCAAATGCTTATTATCAAAGTTTGTGCTCGTCGTCGTCGTAATAGGAGATAAGAATATAGAGCAAGTAATTGGTCACCCAAACGTTCAATTTAAATTCGAGCAATTCGAATTCGAGTTCGAACATAGCGCAAACAAATTGACATTTTTGATTCGTACATTTCTAATTCAGACTTATAGAGAATTCGAGAATTTACAATTTAATGTGTTCGAAATTTCGAACAATGTTTGTGCTCGTCGTAATTGGAGATAAGAATATGGAGCAAGCAATTGATCACCCAAATTTTCCATTCGAGTTCGCAGAACATAGCGAATTTGAGAATTTACAATCTTTAATGTATTGGAAATTTTGTTCAGTCAAATTTTAAATTTGCAATAACTTCGTTACTTCGAGTGCAAGTTCGAGTTCGAATTCAAGTTCGAAATTTCGAATTCGCGTTCGCATACAATTTTGTTCAGCCAAATTTTGAGTTTACTATAACTTTTTTACTTGCAGTGCGAGTTCGAGTTCGAATTCGAGTTCGAAATTTGGAATACGCGTTTGTCAACCATTTTGTTCAGACATATTTTGACTTTACAATAACTTTGTTACTTCGAGTGCGAATTCAAGTTCGAAATTCAACTAATCTGATTGTTTTTTCTTCCATTTGATTGCAGCTCTTAGAGGGAATGACGCAGGCATTTCTTTTGCAGCGTTGGACTTTCGTTTTATAAGGTAAGTGCAAGTGCAAGTGCAAACATGATAAACAATTCAAAAACTGTCTATAGGCTAGTTGGGCAATCAATTTGCATAGTTTTTCGAACGCGCGCCCTGTTTACACTATTTGTTCATAAATAAAGTATATCTATGACCCAGAAACATAACGCGACAGCGACTCGACAACAAAAAGTGTCAGCATTTTGCACTCAACAACAAAAGAAGAAGCAGCAGCAGCAGCGAACAACAAATTAGCGCATGTTAATAATAAAAGTTGAAACAAACAAACAAATGCTTGACTATTTATAGGACAAACTCCAAGTCAAACACAAGAGTTGAAAGTTGAATGCGCAAATGCAATTAATTTATAATAATTATTAGCCAAGCACTAGAAATTCTGACTTTGATATTGAATGAGCACATTCGAGAATGTAATAAAATACACAACGGCAAATTCTAACGCCACACACACACACACACAGACACACACATGCAAGCTGTTGCAATAGCTGGCGTATACGTAATATTGTTGTTATTGTTAGCCTATTGTTGCTTTTGCTTTTCTGTATGCAAATGCCGTTCAAGGATTTTGGTGTGAAAGTTGTTGAACCTCATGACTGGCAATTAGAGTGCAACACTGCAACTGCAACTGCAACCAAGCTAAATGAATGAGCTGAGCTAAGCTAAGCCGAGCTGATCGGCTGAATCAAAGCGGTTAATGTTAATGCGAGAAGTTTCCAAATTATTCGTTAAGCAGCCAATTGGCCTGGGCGACAGACACACACACACACACACACACACACACGCGCGCATACAGCGAACTACTTTAAAATGTATGCCACAGTAGCTTTTCCAATAACATCCAAGGATATTTTGGCTGCACTAAGTCCACATGACCTTCCCAGAGTTGCTTGACTCGCGCCAAAGCCAAAGCGGAGGGACGCCAATCCAAAGGCAAAGGCAAGGCAGCTGAACTAAGCTGCGGCGCAGGGGCAGGGGCGGGGATGCAGCTGCGGTTTTGATTAAGCAACTTGCAGCAGCAGCAGCAAATAGTTGACAAGTGCTGGGGGCAAGGCGAAGCTCGGGCGAGCGGTCTATGATGCAAGCGCCGAAACCAGAGAGCGCAGAGAGCACTGAGAGCGACAGCGAGAGCGAGAGTGCACTTGACGTAGCCGTTAGAAGCCAACAGCCAAGAGCAAATGGCAAATGGCAGTTAGCAGCAGCAGCAGCAACAACAAGCTCTAGGAAAAGCCCACGCTTGCTTCGTCACCGTTCGGTTCGGTTCTGTGCAGCGGTCTCTCTCAGCTTTTTGTTGTTTTTCTTTTTGTGTGTAACGGTCTCTTTGCTGTTTTTCGGCTTTTGGTTTCGTTGGCAGCGAACGACGCCGCCGCCGCCGCCGCCGCTGCTGCCGCCGCTGCTGCTGCTGGTTGCAGCGCTTGACAATTTCGCTGCCTTTTGGGCTGCCAGTTGCACATTTCCGTTATATCCGCCAGAGCCAAAGCCAGAGCGCCAGAGCAGCAAGCGCATAACTAAATATTCAGCAAACATTACGAATTTTTTTGCCAGTCAGAACAGTGCGTGCGTTCAACGCTGCGTATGCGTGTTGTGAACAAAACTCGCAGTCAAGCAATATTTTGTGCTGATAAATTTTATAAATATTACTACTGTTTTGGTTTTTTTTTTTTTGGTGCTTGTATTTTTGCTGGTGTTTATTATTCGCAAGCAGCGCTGCGCGTCGAGCTGCTGCCAACGTCAGCGTTGGCGTTGACTTTGTTTTGGCTACAAAGCTCTCGTAGCTGCAACAGCAGCAGCGGCACCACCAGCAGCAGCAGCAGCAGCAGCAGCAACACAGCCAGCTGAGCCACTGAGGCTTCAGTTTGAATTGTTGGCTCGAAACGCAGTTCGCAGTTCGCAGTTAGAGCGCGCGCGCGTTTAATAATAATTGCGAATGTTAAATTAACAAAAAAAAACTATAAGAAATACAATTCTTTTTTTTTAACGCGTGTGTTGCATTAAGTGCAGTGTTGGCTTTTTGTTAAGTTCAATTAAAACTATAAACAGCAACCAGAACAAGCAGCAGCAACAGCAACAGAAACAACAACAACAACTATGCCTGGCCCGGCGCTGTGGTCCGGTGAGTAAAAAAAATCTAAGCGACAAATTTAAAGTTTTGCCAAGTCGCTCGCTCGCTCGCTCTCTTTTGAGCGCGTCGCTGGCCGCGCTCAGTTGCATATTTCCTCATGCTGTCTCACTTGCGCTTGCACTTTATGCTGCGCTCTCGCTCACGCACGCTCTCTCGCTTTATCTTGTGTGCGATCCGTGTCATGGACAAGGAAAGAACCCACAAAACTTTCACTTGCGCCAATATCTCAGTCAGCAGCCTGACAGCTGCGCGCACGTGAGAGAGCAACAGAGCGAGAGAGCGAACAAGCGAGAGCAAGAGCAAGAGCGTGGCCAATAGCAAAGCATGAGAGAGCAGCGAGAAGAGCGCAAGAGAGCGAGCGCCGCAGACAAAGCTTAGGCGGCTTTAAGCTTCCTGCGTTACAACTTACAGCAGCAGCAACAACAACAACAAGCAGCAGCAGCAGCAGCAGCAATTGCAGTAGCTGATTTAACACGTTTGCGTTTGCTAAGTAACTAGTGCTCGCATTTATATGTTGCTAATGTTGTTGTTGTTGTCTGCTCATTATAAAGTCGTAAGCTGTACGTCTATGTGTGTGTGTGTGTGTGTGTAAATGTCAGTGAGCAATAAGGAAATGAAATGTGCGCCAAACAATTACATATTGAATATCGTTGCTGTTAGTCTACACTGTTTGCATGTATTTGAAATCGAAAGTGCTTCACACACACACACACACACACACAGACAGACAAAGAGACGTGCAAACGTAACGGCAGCCAAGAAGCTAACGGTTCATTTACAACGCATGTGCTGCGGCATTTGTTGGATGAGAGAGACACAGAGAGAGAGCGCGGGTGGTGCTTAGTACAGTGCAGACTGCCTATAGCTGCAGTTCGATTCGCTGCAAAACATTAAACAGCAAAGCAATTGCAATTGTTGCTATTATTTCAACAATTGTAGAATTGTCAAATTGTTTATAACAAATGTTTTCTAGCTAATACATTAATTATATATTATTTATAGTAAAGCATGCACTTATTTATTGTCATCGTCGTTGTTGTTGTTCCCACAGCAATTCACATTTTGCAATTTCATGACATTGCTTTGCTGCTTCTTAATGCCACGCCCCCCTCCGCCGCCCCCGCAACGCTGTCACTTCAATAGCACTGACCAACAGTATTTGACGCTGTTGCTGTTGTTGTTGTTGTTGTTGTTGTCGTTGCGCTCCACTTGCGCATTGCTGTTGCCGTTGCGCAATCGACAATGTTTCTTTTTTTATTTATTTTATGCTCATTTTCAAATTAACTTTTACCTTTTACTCACGCTTATTGTTCGTACTTACACATGCGCATGCTCTCGTGTGTGTGTGTGTGTGAGTGTCACCCACTGATCAGCAATGGGATGCGATTTGCATTTAAGCAAAGTCAGGAAGCATTTGCAGCAGCAGCAAAACAATTACCCGTCTGCACTTCATCGCTCTCACTTACTCGCTCTCTCTCTCTCTCTCTCTCTAACTTGCATACACATCTAATGCGCTGCTGCTTGCGCTAAAAGCTTTCCTTGCAGCAGCAGCAGCAACAGCAACAACAACAGTTGTAGGCTTTCGTCGCAGCGACGTCGCTGTCGCTGTCGCTGCCGACGTCGACAGCGCTAACTTACGCTGCTGGCACAGTTTTATGTTTCATTTCATTGAACCTTTGCATAAGCGCCTGCAATCTTCCGCGGCCGCTCTCTTTCTAGCCTGTTGACGTAAATATATGCGCGCCATGCATGCATGTGCATGTTCGTAACGAGGCCGACGAATGCCGACGAGTGCCCAAGTTGGAGTTCGAAGTTAAAGCCCAAAGCCTGCGACCTGCACTTCAAGCCGGTCAACGTACACGAGCGAGGGAGTTTGCTTTTAATTGTCAGTGTTTATCAGTGGGTGGCAATGGGTGGGGGGGGGGGGCCCCATTAGAGTTTTGACTCAAAAGAGTGAGCGGTGGGGGGAGTCAATTGCATTGCATGCAACTTGCCAGCGCGCTTCTATGCTTTTTATACATACATAAAGCTGTCTCACTCACTCGCTCTAACGCACACTCATACAACTATTTAGCTAAGCGCTACACACACTCAAATGCAGCCACGAACAACGAGCAACGAGCAGTTGCTGCTGCTGCTGCACGAGCGTTGCCGAGCGTTCGCATAAGCATAACTATGACGTCGACGTCGCCTTGTCTATGTCGCTGTCTGTGTGTGTGTGTGTGTGTGTGCTGTGCTTTTTTACTTTTTGTCTATTGGTTTTCATTTTCGTTTGCAGTCGACGTCAGCGTCTAATGCTCGCTGTTGTCGATCGTTGGCTGCGACGTTGACTGCGACTGCGACTGCGACAGCGACGCTTGAAAATAGTTGCGCTCGCCAGCCAAAGCCAAAGCGGGCCGCAGCGACAGCGGCAGCAGCAGCGTTGACGCTGGCGCAGACGTTGGCTGGCCCGACTGGGCTGAGACTGTTTGTGGCTGCTGCTTGCTTTCTTTCGCTCGCTTACTCCTTTCATTTCACTTTATTTCGTTCGAATGTACGCACGTTGGCCGCGGAGCAAGCAGCATCAAACAAACAAAACAAAACAATAACAACAACAACAACAACAACAGCAACAACAACAACAGCAAGGCAAACACAACACGGCGCGAAAGCGAGACTCTTGTCTCTTGTCCGTTGTCTCTTTGCTGTCTCTCAGAGTCTGTCTGTGTCTGTCTGTCTGTCTGTGTCTGTGTGTGTGTGTTGATTGTTGCGTGTGCGTGTGTGCCAAGTGTTTGTGTTGTCAAAAGTACGGAAGCAGCAACAAGATTATTGTTAATAAATTCAACTGCGTTTTGTTTGTTTGCTATAAACTGTTTATATTTTTTTTCTTGTTATTAAAACATATTTTTTTGCGTGCATTGCAACAATTTGTACAACTGCCGGTTTGATGTTGCAGTTGTGCATTGGCTAAAACGGTAAATCAATCAATCAAAGCAAAAACGCGCGTTCGTCGTTATTTTGTTAGCAAAACATTGAAATTAATAAAAAATGCTACACAAATATTCAAAACACAAACTGCAGCTCATCATGTGTGTGTGTGTGTGTGTGTGCATTTGTTGCTTAATTGTTTAATTTCTAGCACAAAGCAGCTAAGCAACAATTTGTATTAACTCAAGCTAAGCGCAGTCTTTACTTTCAAGTTTTGCTGCTGCCAAGGATTATAATTTTTTTTTTCAATTTTTTTAACACACACACACACACACACACACAAGTGCATTACATTTCATTTCATTCAGTGCATATTTTTTTTTTTTGTAATTTTTTTTATCAAAATTTACTTTGGGCTTTGTTGTATGCCAAATATTAAGTGTGTGTGTGTGTGTGATCAGTTATATTACTATATAGCACTATATAGAGAAAAAGACTCTAAGCATGGATTCCAATCGGCGCTGCTTGCCAGCAATGCTTCTACCCACCTAAATGCAATTCAAGCAGCAACCACAAACAGCAGCAGCAGCAGCAGTTAATTAATAAGCAACAACAACAACAAGAGCAACAAAAATAGTTAGGACTAGCCAAATGAATGCCAATCAGCCGCTGAGCAGTGAGCCAAAGGCAGCTGCAGTCAGTGTTGTTGCTGTTGTTGCCGATGCAGCAGCAGCAGCAGCACCCACAAAATCGAGCAGCCACGAGGGCAAGCAAAATGGCCAGCATGCCACACATGAGGAGCAGCCACAGGCGCGCGCAATAAACGGACACGCCAGTAACAACAACAGCAACAGCAGCAGCAACATTGCTGAGAATGATAACAGCAAGGACATTGCTCTGGAGCTTGATAGCAGCAGCAATAGCAACAAGCTGACAATTATCAAAACCCCACTAAACAAAACGCTGCTCAAGAAGTGCAACAGCAATGGCAGTTTGCCCCACAGTTTGAACAACAGCAACACTAACAACAGCAATCATGTGCGTAGCAGCAGCAGCAGCAGCAACGCTGGCAGCGGCGGCGGCGGCAGCAGCAGCAGCCAAATCAACAATACAAAAGTTGAAGCCGACGAGGCGGCTTTGAGTTTTGGTTGCGATTCCGGTTTCCAAAGCGGAAATAACAATGAACAAGAACAATTTATGAATGAGCATCATCATCATCATCATTACCATCATCATTATCATCATCATGGCGAGCAGCGCGATAACGATAACGATAACGCTAATAATAATGATGTTGGTGCAGCTGATGATGCTGCAATTGCAAATACAGCAACAGCGACAGCAGCAGCAGCAGCAGCAGCAACAACATCAGCAAACACAACACCAACAACAACAACAAGTTGCGATAATATTGCCAGCAATCAGCAACAGGCATCAGCAGCAGAGCAAAGAAATGATATGTTGCTAAAAGCGCCAGCAGCAGCAACACCCACAACAGCAGCAACAACAACAACAACAACTGCAGCAGCAGCAGCAGCAACCAAACTGGCTACGCAAAATGCTTGCAATCAAAAGTGCAACAAGTGCAATTCACACAACAACAACAACAACAATAACAATAACAATAATAATAATATTCATTACAACAACTATAATAATTATTATAAGAAAAAATCTCGTATGCCGCCCATTTGCCGTTAGTATTTTATTTGTTGTTCCGTTGTTAAGTTCTTCATATAAAGCACATCAACAACCCCCCAGCCCCAATTCGCCCTTTCACACACACACACACACACACATACGAACATAACCCACTGACCTGGTAGCAACCCCAAATCCCAAAACTAAATCAAATCAAATTACTCGAGCAAGTGACAAATGTAAAGTGCGCAAAAAATTAACGAAAAACCCACAAAATTTATGCAAAAACAACAAACGCAACAAACAAACAAAAAATTGGCTACGAATTGGCAGCTAGCAATAATTTGATTAAATTTAAAATCAAATTGTTGTTAGTTGTGCATTATTTAATTTTGTCATTTTGCTTAGGCTGGCGCCATGTGCAGCCAACAGCAGCAAATTTTAGATTGTAAACAACAACAACACAAACAACAACAAGCAAATTACAACAACAAAAACCCTACAACATCCCAAAGATCATAAAAAGAACAAATACAAAAAGAAAGAAAACAATTGGCATACAAAATTTATACCAAACGAATCGGCAACAAACAAATTATGACATCCATAGGTAAATTCCAAAGACTACTAACTAAAGCGAAAAAACTTACTAACGAAAGAGCACCAACTGCCTTAGACTTAAGTTTATAGTAATATCGCATTACGGGGAGTGGGAGTGGGAGTGGGAGTGGGGGAGGGGGGTGGACTACAGTGTGGTGTTGTTGATTTAAAGCAGCAGCAACATTTATATATTTTATATAGAATTGCAAATGCAATGTGAATTCTTACAAATACAATAGCTATATACAATAAATTGGAGTATTGGTGTATTGGTGTTGGTGTATTGGTGTATTGGTGAATGCAAGTTCTTGGTAGCAACACACAGGTGCGTGAGCAAGCGCTAAAAGCAACAGCTGTGTGTGTGTGTGTGTGTGCGCATGGTAGCAACAGCCTTAGACACGCACACTCCCACACACACACACACACACACAGACACACACGCTCACTCGCTTGGCTTTTATTGTTTAGAATAATCTTGCGCTTGATAATGAAAATAGGTCAAATTTTATAAATACACACACAAACGCGACATTGTCGATGATGATGTTGCTGTTGTCGTCGTCGTCGTGGTCGTTGCTGCCGTCGCTTTGCTGTTGCTGTCGTCGTCGTCGTCGGCATTGCCTCGGCAAACGATCGTGACATGCGTGAAGCGCGCAGCACTCAGCATTAGATATACACACATATACATGTTTGTGTGTGTGTGTGTATGTGTGTGTGTATGTGTGTGTGTAGCTCTGCCGCTGCTGGCAGTGGCAGTGGCAGCGTCGCTTTGGGCCAACGCACCAAGAGCTTCGTTCACTAATTGAGGGAGTTGAGTTGAGTTGAGCGATAGAATTTCATTCGAAAGTTCACTTTGCTCGCTCTCGCTCTCACTCGCTCTCTCGCTCTCGCTTGCACTGCTGAGCTTGCAACTTGATTGCAACACATTTCGTTATCTGAGTTTACATTTTATTTATATACACACACACACACACACACACACACATACATATGTATGCTTAGTTTTGTTTCTTGTTCGTTTTATTTTTGGCTCTGTCTGTCCGTGCGTCTGTCGCTTGGACTGTTTGCCTGATAGCGAGAGTTCAATTTACTTTTTACATTCTGACCCATTTCGTTTGGCCGCTGACCGACCCACCAACCAACCGATCAAGCGACAAGCTAATTAGCAACCCCCCCTCAGCACCCCTCGCACTCTCTGCCTCTGCTTCTGCATTTGCGGTAAGCGCTAAACATAAATTGAAACGACAACAACAGCCGAACTGGTTGCTAGTTTAACCGTTTTTGACACACTGTGCGCCGTGTGGGGAAGTAAATTCGAATTTTTGTTTTGTTTTTTGCTCATAGCAACTTCCGCAAATTTGATAGTGGCTTACTTAGGCCATAAATACCCTTTCCCAAGCAAGCATTACGCTTTTCTCTCTCGCTTTGCTCCATAATCGCTCAACTTGAGCTGCATAAATAATTGAATTAATTTATAAACTTTTTGCAGAGTATTTTGTATTGACTATGATTTTTTTTTATGGCAGGAAATCAGCAAAGTGCAAAATTTGTATTTTGCAGCTTTTTATTTAAATGAAATGAAGCATTGAATTTATAATTAATTTTATTCAAAATTCGTTTTTTGTTGCTTAGCTCTTATATTTTGTTTTATGCAGAAAATAAGCTTTGACTCTTTCAGTCATTTGTTTTTATTTTTTATTAAAAAAATTTGTATTTTACAAATGAAAATTGTTTAAGAAATTATAATTATTTATTGATCTTCAAAAGCTAAGAATTTATGCATAATACGAAGAATATGAATATTAAGAAATACGAATTATTTATTGAGTTAATTTAAATTTAATTATTTAAAAATATAATACAGCAATTTGAAATTAAAAGAATTCTTTATTCGTTTGAGTTTCAAAATATTTCTTGAGCTATAATTTGAATTCTAACTTCAGTCGTTCAGTGTAGAGTATTTGTAATTCGTATAGCAGCTAATTGATTGGCAAATTAAGTGTAAAGCAATTGCTGAATTTGTAGTTAAGTGTAAACTTAGCATAGAATTTGAATTTGAAAATTTCAAATTCTAAACTGCAAATCAAGTTGAACAAGTTAAGAGACAAAGTCACGGCCATGGGAATCTCAGAATCCGCCACAGTCGCAGTCGCAGTCCCAGACACATAAATATAAATATAAGCATAAGCTTGAGCTTGAGCTTGAGCTTGAGATGCTCGAGAATGCGTGCGCTGATTGATAACACCCACTGTAGCAAATGAGAGCAGCAGCTGAAACTGTAGCTTAAGACTTAGATTAAGACTTAGATGACTAATTAACAAATTTCTTTCGATCTGTTTCGATTCTCGTTTTCCGATTCGCCGCTTTCCAGGAATTATGACACTAAGCCGTGGCCCGTACAGCGAGCTCGATAAAATGAGCCTTTTTCAAGACCTCAAACTAAAGCGGCGCAAAATTGATTCAAGATGCAGCAGTGATGGGGAATCTATAGCAGACACCTCCACCTCGTCGCCGGATCTGCTGGCGCCGATGTCGCCCAAGCTGTGCGACAGCGGAACGGCGCCGCTCCAACTGCCGTTGCCGTTGCCGTTGCCATTGCCCATGGCGTTGCCGTTGCCGCTGCCCGCGCTGCCGGCAGTGACGGTGACGGTGACAACAGCAGCGGCAGCGGCATCGACGTCGGGAGCAGCAGCAGCAGCCGCAACAGCAGCCACAACCACAGACACCAGCTCCGTGTCCACCACCAGCTCAGCTCAGCCAGCAACATCCTCGTCGAGCTGTACGAGCAGCAGCAACAGCAACAACACCATCACTATAACCGCCACAGCAACAGCAAAGGCGGCAGCAGCAGCAGCAGCAGCCGCAGCAGCAGCAGCAGCAGCTTCGAGCAATCAACAGACTGAAATTCACTCATCCAGCAATGCGGTAACAGCGCCAGCAGCTTCCTCGATTATGTCGCCGCCACCAGCTGAGCTCAGCCTGAGCCAGCGCCTAGGCGAGCCCACAGGCAATGGCGGCACTCCAAGTGGTGCGGGCTCGGGTTCGGGTTCGGGTGTGGGTGAGGCGCTCTCACTGGCGCTCAACTCACGCGGCACGCCCACTCCGCCACACAACAATGGGGGCGTCAATACGAGCAGCAGCAATGGCAGCAGTCGCGCCTCGCCCGATTCGCTGGAGGAGAAGCCCTCAACGACAACGGGACGCAGCGGCAGCAGCAACACGCCCAACGCCAACGGCTGCAACAGCAACAAAATAAGCAACAGCAATGGCAACAGCAGCGGCGGCTGCGGCGGCGGCGGCAATCTGAGCGTCATACGCTCCGTTAAAGAGGAGCGCATACTGGCCTCGCCCACCAAGATGCTCGCCTATCATCAGCAGCAGCAGCAGCAACAGCAGCAGCAGCAGCGCGAGCGGGAGCGGGAGCTGCGTGAGCGAGAGCGCGAGCGAGAGCTGAAAGCGGCGACAGCAGGACATGTAACTGTGCTGGTGACACCCTCGCGCATCAAAGCTGAGCCGCCGCCACCTTCGTCGCCCTCATCGACAACACAAAGAGATCGCGAGCGCGAACGCGAACGCGAACGCGAGCGCGAGCGCGAACAGTCGCTGGGCAGCTCGAGTTCGTCGATCAGTTCATCGCAGCAGCTCGGACGCGGCAGTCCGCCCATGGGACATCATGCTGCGCATAGCTATGCGCATCACTTATCGCATGGCCTGGGACCAGCGGCAATTGTCCAGACGCATCATCTGCATCAGCAATTGACGCAGCCGCTGACGCTGCGCAAGAACAGTCCGCCCCAGGAGCAGCTGCAGTTGTCCATGCAGCTAACACAGCAGCAAATGCATCTGCATCACTTGCTCGGACAACAGCAGCAGCAGCAGCAGCAGCAACAACAACAGCAGCAGCTGCAGCAGCAACAGTCGCCGCAGCATTTGCAGCAGCATTCGCCACATTCGCTTATACGCGTTAAGAAGGAGCCCACTAGCTCCAGTGGGCAGCGTCATCTATCGCCGCATCATCAGCAACAGCAACACCAACAGCAGCAGCAGCAGCATCAACAGCAGCAGCAGCAGCAACAGTCGCTGATGCATTCAGCTTCGCTGCAATCTTTGCGTCATCCAAGTCGCGATGCTGCCATTTTGTTTCGCGTCAAGAGCGAGGTGCAACAGCAGGTGGCAGCTGCGGCAGCCGCCTCGGGCGGACTGCATCTGATGCAGCCATCGGCGGCAGCAGCGGCGGCAGCAGCAGCTCAGCGCATGGTTTGCTTCAGCAATGCGCGCATCAATGGGGTCAAGCCGGAGGTGATCGGCGGACCGCTCTGCCCCTCGCCGCATCCCTCGTCCTCGTCCTCATCGTCACAGCTGTCGCCGCAGACGCCCTCGCAGACGCCGCCGCGTGGCACGCCCACTGTCATCATGGGCGAGTCCTGTGGTGTTCGCACCATGGTCTGGGGCTATGAGCCGCCGCCACCCCAAGCTGGACAGCAGCAACAGCAGCAGCAACAACAGCAGCAGCAGCAGCAGCAACAACACCAACAGCAGCAGCAGCAGCAACAACAGCAGCAGCAACACCAGCAGCAGCAGCAACAGCAGCAGCATTGCCTGCAAACCGCTTCCTCACCCTCGACGGGCTCCATTACGCCCACGCATACGCCGGGTCCGCCACAGAACAATGAGGAGGCAGCACAGCTGCTGCTCTCACTTGGCCAGACGCGCATACAGGATATGCGACCACGCCCACATCAGTTCCGCACGCCCCATGCGCTGAACATGGAACGACTCTGGGCCGGCGACTACTCCCAGCTGCCGCCTGGGCAGCTGCAAGCGCTCAACCTCAGCGCCCAGCAGCCCTGGGGCAGCTCCAACTCCAACTCAAGCGGCAGCGCGCGCTCCTTGGAGACGCCGCACGAGCCCACAGATGAGGACGATCAGCCGCTGGTCTGCATGATCTGCGAGGACAAGGCGACGGGTCTGCACTACGGCATCATCACCTGCGAAGGGTAAGTCCACAAAAAAGGCGCCAGCACACAGCGCATGCCTAATCCTCTCTTGCTCTCCCTCTCTCTGTCTCTCTCTTTGCAGCTGCAAGGGCTTCTTCAAGCGCACGGTGCAGAACCGACGCGTCTACACCTGCGTGGCCGATGGCACCTGCGAGATAACCAAAGCACAGCGCAACCGTTGTCAGTATTGTCGATTTAAGAAATGCATTGAGCAGGGGATGGTGCTGCAAGGTGGGTAACCCTTCATATATAACATAAACTAAGAGTCGCTACAACAGCAAAGTTCGTAGTTCGGGGCTACAACAAATTGTGAAATTGCAATTAGAACTGCAAATATTTGAAATTGAATATGCAATTTTGTAATTATTCATTTAATGTTGTTAATAGACAGTCAACATTATTACAAATAAATTATTTAAAATTAATGCTAGCAAATATTTAAATTTTATAATTAAGAGCATAAAGTGTTAGGCAGCTAGGTAGATTAATTTATTTAATGTCGTTGGCCATGCAAAAGAAAAGTGCGAAATGCAAGAAGCTAAATAAAAATTATATAATTTATATCCAATATTTGTAGCAAGGATTGGGTAAAAACCCCAGCTCTAGGTTAGGTTAGTTATAAATAGTTAACTAATTGAAATTCACATATTTAAACATTGAGCAGGCATTGGCTTTGCTTAGATATTTAAATTTGAAATATATTTAAATGGGATTAGACAGCAATGTGTTTGGAATTAAACAAATAGTCTTATATTATATATATTGCATTATATATATCATATATATATTGCATTATATTCTTGTCTAGTACTTTTTATCTCTCAATACTTTGTGTCTTGCGTGTCTCTAGCTATTCAAGTTGCTAGCTAATTTAGCTATTTAATAGCTGGACTATATTAATTTGTGATTTATTTTCAATTGGCAGCCGTGCGGGAGGATCGCATGCCGGGCGGACGTAACAGCGGCGCCGTCTACAATCTGTACAAGGTCAAGTACAAGAAGCACAAGAAGACCAACCAGAAGCAGCAGCAACAGCAGCAACAGCAGCAGCAGCAACAACAACAACAGCAGCAGCAGCAACACCATCAACAGCAGCAGCAGCAGCAGCAACAATTGCTGTCGCCCATACATCATCACCAGCATGGACATCCAGCGCAGTTGTCGCCGCATCATTTACTTTCGCCACAGCAGCAGCAGCTAGCAGCGGCAGTGGCTGCTGCAGCACAGCAGCAACATCAGCAGTCGAAGATGCTAAACGCTCAAGAGCTGAAGCCCATGTTCTTGGGGCCAGTCTTGAAGGCGGAGCATCATCAGCAGCAGCAGCAGCAACAGCAGCCCATGCATAGTCCAGCGCAGCAGCAACATCAACAGCAGCAGCAATCATCACCGCATCTAAGTTTGTCCTCCCCGCATCATGTGCCGTCGTCGGCAGCAGCTGCCCAACAGCAGCAGCAGCAGCACCAACATCACAATCACCACCAGCAACAACAGCAACAGCAGCAGCAGCAACATGCATCGCTGCCCGCTCATCTGGTGAACGGCACCATATTGAAGACGGCGCTAACCAATCCCAGCGAGATTGTGCATCTGCGTCATCGTCTCGACTCGGCGGTGAGCAGCTCCAAGGATCGGCAAATCTCGTACGAGCATGCGGTGTCCATGATCCAGACGCTGATCGACTGCGATGCCATGGAGGACATTGCGACGTTGCCGCACTTCAGCGAGTTCCTCGAGGACAAGTCCGAGATCAGCGAGAAGCTCTGCAACATTGGCGACTCCATAGTGCACAAGCTCGTCTCGTGGACCAAGAAGCTGCCGTTCTATCTGGAAATCCCAGTCGAGATCCACACCAAGCTGCTCACCGACAAATGGCACGAGATTCTCATACTGACCACGGCCGCCTATCAGGCGCTGCATGGCAAGCGCTCCACGCCCAGCTCGGCCGCGACACAGAGCCCCGGCTCCGATGGCAGCGGCTCCAACAGCAATCGCCACGGCTCGCCGGCGCCGACGTCGACGCCCACGGGCGGCACCACGCTGACGCCGCAGACGCTCCAAAAGGACGATCCGGAGTTTGTCAGCGAGGTGAACTCGCATCTGAGCACACTGCAGACCTGCCTGACCACGCTGATGGGCCAGCCCATTGCCATGGAGCAGCTGAAGCTCGACGTGGGCCACATGGTCGACAAGATGACCCAGATCACAATCATGTTCCGCCGCATCAAGCTCAAAATGGAGGAATACGTTTGCCTCAAGGTCTACATACTGCTGAACAAAGGTACGTCCAGCTCAATCGCTTGACTCACTCAAAAATCCCATTTTTCAAATTCTCCTTTACTCTCTCCAGCAGAAGTGGAACTGGAGAGCATACAGGAGCGTTATATCCAAGTGCTGCGCTCCTATCTGCAAAGCTCCTCGCCGCAGAATCCCCAAGCGCGTCTCAGCGAGTTGCTCTCCCACATACCCGAGGTAAGTACCCCCCAACCACCCAACCACCCAACCTACACCAAAGCTTGAGCTGCAATCTAATCCGCCGACCTGATTGCAGATCCAAGCTGCTGCCAGTTTGCTGCTCGAGAGCAAAATGTTCTACGTGCCCTTCGTGCTGAACTCGGCGAGCATAAGGTAGCAAATGCTTGAGCACGGCCTGCTGCCCGCCAGCAATCATCCGCCGGCGCCCAAGCAACAACAACAGCAACCACAACAGCCACCACAGCAAGCACAACAAACACAGGAGCAACCAGCAGAGCAGCAGCAGCAGCAGCAACAGCAACCACAACAGACGACGCGACCAACGCCAGCGGCAGCAAATCGACGCAGACCCAGGCCACAGCCACAGGCTCAGCCGCAAGTTTCTGTGCTGTTGGATTTGCCCAAGATCAAAATTGAAATATCCGCACCCGAGCTGGAGCGACTAAAGGCACTGCCACAGCCTTTGCTATTGCAATTGCCGCCAGGCATAACAACTGCCTGCTCCAGCACATCGTCGTCGTCGTCATCGTCAACGGCGTCATCGGCGTCCACTTCGTCGTCTATTTTAAAGAGTTCACTGCTGAGCGGTGCGGCGGCAACATTGGCAACACTAACAGCAGCTGCCGATCAAATAGCGCGCACATCAGCAGCAACTGATGCCGCTCAGAGCAGCAGCAGCAGCAGCAACAGCAACAAACGCAGCAGCAGCAGCAGCTTAGAAGAGAGTAAAAGACTTGATCATCAACAACAACAACAGCAACATCAACCACAACAACAACAGCAGCAACAACAGTATACATCAATTCTACAGTCAGCCTTAATGTCACAACGTCCAATGGTAGCTGCCACATCATCAACATCAACAGCAGCAGCAGCAGCAGCAGCAACAACAACAACATCTTCATCATCATCAACAACAGCAACAAGAACAACGAGGACGACGGCATCACCGCCGCCAGCACATGTGCTTAAGACGGCTGTGACTTTGGCCAGCCTAAGTGAAATAGCAACTGCACAACAGCAGCAGCAGCAGCAGCTGCAACTGGCATTGCAACAGCAACAACAACAGCAGCAGCATAAGCTGCCCAGAAGAATAATTAGCTTAACAAACAAAAACACTGCCACAGCTCAAGGAGCAATCTCAATCACTGCCAAGCCCATATTGAAAGCTTTAGAGATGAGACAACGCAACAGCAACGGCAACAGCAGCAACGGTCAGAGTCAAAGTCAAATGGCAAACGGTAAGCAGAAATACTTGTGATATAAACAGAAAGCACAAGTTGCTAATCTACCGTACCAATTGCCAGCAGCAGCAGCAACAGCAACTGCAACAACAGCAGCAGCAACAGCAACAGCGACTACAACAACACTGCCCAAAGGCAACTGTTGTCATTTACAGGCAACAGCAGCCACCAGCACTGCCACAATTCACACACAGACCGATGAGCTGCTGCTGGCCAAGCCCAAGTCCCGAGCATTGATATTGCGCACAGCAGCAGCAATGCAACTGCAACCGGAGCAACAATGGACTGCCATGTCGAATGCTTCGACACAAACAATAATAAAACAACATAAACCAGCAGCCACGCCACATGCAACATCCTCATACACCAGCAACAACAGCAACTCCAACAACAACAACAACAACAGCAACACCAACAATTACAACAACAACAACATTAACAATAACAATAATAATATTAGTTTAAATAGTAATAATGATAATTATAATGCCGCCGCCGCCGCTGCCACGCCCATGCGCCCGCGCACGCCCGTGACCTCAGCTTCTGTTACTGTAGTTGTGTTCAAAACAATGTTACCTGATGACTGAATTATTTTAGAATTATACACTTAACGCATGTTTTATTATATGTATCATTATCATTATGTATCGACTATGCATATATCGATTATTAATTACCAACTACCGATTACCGATCATTAGCTACATGCATAATGTAGCACACACACACACACATACACATACACACTTACATATACTTATACACACACTTACATATATATACTTTGTGTATTTTAGTTTTCGTTTTTTTTTTTTTCTTTACATGCCTGATAAGCACACCATGTACTATATACTATACTATATACTTATATATACAAAATTCAATGGAGCAGCCAAAAAACAAACGCTTAACATACACACCTAGTACCCCCAAACTCCCGGCCGCTGCCCCCAACCCTTAAACCCCACAAAAAAAAAACTAAGAAAAACAAAAAAAATATTTAGAACACAATGAACACAAGACTGGACTGGACACACGGCATTGGTAAAGACTTGAACTGGTGAAAGAGAGACAGACAGAGATAGAGATAGCGAGATAGAGAGAGAGAGAGAGAGAGAGCAAGGATTATGTTGTGGATAGTTGGGAACTTAGGAACTTGGATTCTATGGTATTCGGCATTACTCCGATGTGTGTTTTTAACTAAATCAATTGCTTCTGCTTTTATTTTATTACATACACTTATATATACATATATATGATAAATAACAGCAAACAATTTTTTTTTTTGAATATTTTCAACTAAAGAAAACAGCAGAAAGTGCAAGAAAAACTAAATGAACTAAGTTAAGTGTTAACATATATATCAATGTATGATTATAATTAAATGAACACATAGATCATAATCAACACACACACAGTTGTAAAAATGCATTGTTGGAATGCAAAATGTTTGTTCATTATATATTTTTTTTTTGTCACTTCATTATGTTTAATACATAAGTAAAATATACATATATACCTAAAATATATACACAAAACACAGATCTGATTAGTTATATATACTGCCACACACGCATGTGTGCATGTGTGTGTGTGTGTGTGTGTGTCAAAATCAACCACATAAAGTATATAAATTATAGTCGTATTTAGCTAGTTTCTAGTAAGCTCGATCTTAAGTTTTTCTGTAGCGAAAATTTATTGTGTGGCAATCACCACACACACACACACACACCAATACACTTATACACTTACACAGGCTGCAGGCTGCGGGGCAGTGGGCATAGCATATGGCTGCATGTGTGTGCGTGTGTGTGGGTGGCTCAAAATTCTTGCAACTTGCAACAACAACTTTCTACTTTCGATTACTACAAAAGTTTAGTTATGTACCTATTTGCATTATCTAAGTCTCTTACATGTTGGTTGACTCTAAAGGGACTTACACACACACTCACACACACACACACATGCTTAGGCGCCTACATCTTAGCATTAAGACATTATTAACGCATACAAATTTACATATATACACATGTCTATATATGTTTGAACGTATATGCATAAACATAAACACTTGCACATAAGTCTAATTCTAAATATTCATTTAAATTAATTATTATTTTAAAGAATTTTTTTTATAATTATTACATATACATAAATATATATATATCTATATATGTATATGTATGTATACGAGAGAAACGCAAGCTATAAACAATATATACATACATATAGCATTAAAAGCATATTAAACATAATTACGCATAGTACATAAATACATACACGCATATATATATACACACACATATATATGTACATATATATACACACACATACATATTAAAATATATATATATAATTTTTTTTTTTTTTGGATTCGCGATTGTCGTCGTAAACCTAACGCCTACTGGCAATATCGATACGCATTGTTATCGATATCGTCGCACTTCGTTTTAAATGTAAATGTATTAATTTTGTTGATTTTTTTGCTGTCTGTATACATTTTTTAACAACATTTTTAATAAATGTAATTCTTAAATACTTATATTTTTATTTGCCTACTCCCCCCACCTCCCACTCCCCCCGCGACAGCTGCAACTTTTAGCCAAATACTACTCCAAGGAGTGTGTTATCCTCCGTTGCATTTACACTGGATGCTCTCTCCTGATACCAGAAGCAGTTTAAATTGAACTTTACCTTGCATTTAAAGACCAAAGTGGTTAGCAAACGATTTATTTGATTTACGAAAATAAATTCAAAATGCAAATCCTGACAAATTACAATTTGCGAGTGTCCACTGTAGTAAGTGTTACATACTTTTAGGAACTGATTTGCTCTTGCGACCGAATTGCTCCCAATTTTAAAATAAATAAATAATTTGAACACAGCTTCCAGTCGAGACAGTTTACATTGAGATTAGTTTCATCAACACACACACACACACAGAGGCACATAAAAAGCATACATATACAAACATACATACATACATATATACGTATAGAATTAGCAAAGAGTATACAGAGTGTAGACGATAAATTTCAAAGAAACGCAGTAAATGCAAAAAAAAAAAAGCATTTCTAAGCAAGAGTCTGACATCAAATTGCCTTCAAATGAATTTTTTATTTATTCTCTCTTGTTTTCAAGCATTTTTTGTTCTTAATGTAATAGTTGCTAGTGGTAGTAGTCACTTTTTTTTAGGATATACATACGCAAATATACGGAGTAGCATGTGGCGAAAAACATTTAAAGCAAGTACACACATATACATATGTGTATGAATATAAAAAGATTAAGAAAAATCGAGAAACGCATTTTTTTGTAAGCTAGTAAAAATCAAAGATTTAAAAAAATTGAAGAGAAATTTCGAAACAAAAAGAGTAACGTAATAAGCAAAATAATAAGAAAAATTGAAAAAAAAAAATATTAGTAAATAATACGAATATTTTTGCACTGTATGTTAAAGTTTAAGTGTTAGACATAAACGTTGTAATTGCATTGAAAACAAATGATGCAATCAAAAGAATTGCCCACGCCCCCCAACTCCCTACACTAAGATCAAGAAGAATGCTTTCTGATAATGTAGTAGCTTAGATATACTTACGTACCCTAATGCCCTGGCAAAAGTAATGAGAATGAGAACCAGAAGAATTGCACAATAATTCAGATGATAGCATTAATTGCCATAATTCTACAGGATACAAAATAAAAGAGAAGACTTTGCATCAATTCGATTCGAAATATATATGTAAATATTTATCTAACACGATAGGCACTACCCTGGGCATCCTCTACAGATTACAGATTAGTTAGCTAATTTCAATGATACACAAATACTTATAACGCAGAAGAGATCCATTCCAAGCACCCACACACACACACACGCACACACACACAGACATGCCCGCATACAGTTGAGTTTGGTTCTTCCAAATGTAGCTGACCCCAAGTAGTTGACACTCCACACAAATTACAAAAACACTGATGCTGATGCAATTTAGGCTATGTTCAATATATATACTGAACATATATATATATATACATATATACATATGTATGTAGATGGCAAATGCTTATTGCTCATTGCTCAAAAGTCAAAAGTCCAGCAGCATAGAGTCTGACTGGCTGAAGATTAATGGAGAATTGCTGCAGTTGGCATCCACTTGCGCATGTTGTGTAATCCAGCCAGGTTGGTGGGTGTATCAACATATAAATGGTGCTTATCTCAAACTTGAGGACAACCCCAGAGCCCACAGAGCCGAACACTCCCTCACCCCAAGCCCGTTACTTACTTACAAACTTTATTAACGATAAGCCTATAAACTCAAAAACAAATGGGACTGATGCAATAAAAGCTAATGAATACACATACACACACATGTATAGTCAATATATGTAATATGCACTTGTATTTGGCATATAAATGATTTATTTCAAAAATAATTATACAAAATGTCAATGAAAAAACAAAAAGAAAAAAGAAAAACTCGAAAATGTAAGGAATAACACTGTAGATCCTTCCATACGTTGAAGTGTAAAAGTCGTCCTGCGCCAATGTGGTTGCTCTGAGCCCCATTAAAGCATCGAGGGAGCTGAAAGCAATGCCATTGTTACTCCTTCACAATATATTACTTTCTTTGTACTATGTGTAACCAAATCAGTTAAGAAGTAAGCAAACAAAACAAAACAAAGCAAAACAAAACAAAAAACAAATGCAAATGCAAATATAAATAATGTTTTTTTTTTGGTCCACATAAATTGGATTGGAATCCTGGTCCAAGCATTGGTACTCTTGGCATAGGTTTTTATAAGTATACAACCATAATATTGGCTTAGTTTATTTTTGGATTTGATATGAATGTTACTTAATGGATTAGTGAGCGTTTGATAGTGAAAAATAACATAGTAAAAACACAACAAAAAACAAGTGAAAACCAAAGTATAATTCAACATTGATGTAATTAAATAAAAACCGAAATGAAAATGAAAATGAAATGGAGAAAATGTTAGCAAATATATAAACGGATGAAACGAAGCGAACTAAGCCCATATATAATTGAGAATTTTAAAGCACGATTCGAGATCACAACTCACATAAATTTAATAAATTACACATGTATTAATAATAATAAATATAATAATTATAATAATGAAATGAAATGTATTTACGAATAAAGTTAATATTATCACATGAATACATTTGTACACGGTACAATATTAATTTGAATATTACTCTATGTTCTTGTCCATAAATGCAGTCATCAAATGGAATACTTGTTCATCATCGCATCACTTAAATAAGTCAGCCGAGAACTGCGGCTGCATGACAATCTTAAATGGCTTCTTTGGTTCCCCTCTGGCGGCATTGATAAAGTCTCTGCGTAAAGTTCAATATATTATAAATATGTTAGCCTATAATATGTAAGACATACTCTTCGTTGGCGAGTGTAACGTTGATGCGATCCGTGGATACACGTGTTGGGCGTATAGCACCAAAGAAGTCCGTTATGGGCACCTTATGGGGATCACGTCGGTACAGATCCTTGCGTACGCCCACTGTAGATATGCATACGCGCTTGGGACATACTTGTAACTATAAATTAAACTCAAAATTAATGCCTAACAATGGCAATCAGTTTAGCCTGCTTACAAATTCGCCAATTGTGCGCTTGCTAAACGGCTGTACCTTCTCCAGAAACTCCAAAGCATAGTAGGTGTAGCGATCAATCATGTAGACACCAATTGAGGGATCCACATGATGCTATAAGAATAGAAAAGTTAAAGCTAAATCGCTTGAGCTGGCAACAATACTCACCGAAAGCGAATCCTCACCCACCAGGCTGCTGGCAACGGCCAACACATTGGGCGATGTGAATTTCTCATATAGCGATGCGGCCTGGCAAGTGTCGACCATGAAGAAAAGTTCGTTGTATCTGTTGGTTAGTGAAGAGACAGTTTAATTCTAAACAGCACATGCAAGCCCTGAAGTTTAGCTCACCTCTTTTTCTCCCACATTTGCTGTATGCCGTCGGCCAGCTCTTGACTTGTTATCTCTTCGGAATCTTGGAACTTCAGAAAGCCGTCGCCGCCGTGACCAGTCAGATAGATAAGCACATTGCTGCCGGCGTCTGAGAGCAGCTTCTTAGAGCGAGCTGTGCCATTCTGTGTGCGTCCTGTCAGCAAACGCACAAAGTTCTCCACGGTTACCTCATAGCCACGATAGTCTACCTCAACATCGTCGCCATAGACATTGATATGCTGATTGGCATTGTTGTACACTTGACCAGGACGTGGATTGCGTGCATTGCAGGCCATGTCATCAGCAATCATCAAGATAATCTGTGAGTCGGGAATACCCAGACGCTTCACCGACCGATATATGGACAGCACATTGGCTACATGCCGATAATTAAACCAAAAACGCGATGCATCTACCAGCACCGCCCAATTGTTAGTGTGTGTTGATCGCTGGGCGGCGTCCACATACCCCTCCGGCAGCATTGATGTTTCCTATGACAGGTATTTTTAGCATTTACATTATTCTTAAGATCGCAATTGATTGATTACCTGTTTGTATGCATTGCATTTAACTAAAGCAAGCAGCAATATGACAAATTTAACATACATTTTCATTAAATTAGAACAAACTTGTATTTCAATGTTTTCAATTGTTGTACCGGCGCTATTGCAGCCCTGTTCCTGCTCAGAGTTGCCAACTGTTTGCAGTAGACAGCTGATTGTATTGCCATTTATCTGTCTGGCAGCACCGCACAAGTTGTGCAATGAGAATGAATTTTTGTACTTTTTAATTACATTTTTTCATGTCAAAACCGCTTACATTTCTGAATTTCTACCTTAAAACATACAGTTCATGTTTGCTACTATCGAATTCCAGCATAAAGTACTATAAAAACTATTTGATTGGGGCATAAAAAAGCAGTTAAAATTGGCAATAGTCGACCAACATCCAATATGGCGTATAAATGACGCTGCCATTTCGAACGAATAGACGAAGAGAGAAACGAAGCAATAAGCAACGCGTTAGCCGATAGCCGACGTTTCTACATTCATACGTACATACATGTTCATGTAAGTACGTTTATGTTATCCCACCTAAGAAACAAATGCATATATAAATGAATGAATGAGTGTGTGTGTGCATTTGTGTATGTAATACAATGGCATTTGGCTTTCCTCGATCACAAACTCTCTTCGCATGTTGTCTCTCACTCTCTTTCTCCCTCTGTCTGTGTCCGTTGTTCTTAGCGATTCTCTCTCTCTCTGATTCACGTGGGTTTTCTTATGTACATATGTACATACTGTGTGTGTGTATGCATAAATGTGGGTTTGGTGTTGCTCTTAGTCGCGGCGAAAACTTTTATACACGTATGCTTACGTACATTTTTATTTATGTTTGTATGCACGTATGCTCAGGCACAAGTATGCTTGTATGTACATACACATGTATGCGTATGTGTGTTTTTCACCATTCCGCGATGAGTTTGAGCTTTGCCGGAAGTTTTCTTTTCATTTTTCATCCGTTTATTGTTGTGTATACGCTTTGCTAGCCTATACGCGTATACATACTGTTACATCTATTACATGCCTTCACAACTGATATTCGTTTATCGTTGCTTTTGCTTTACCATTCAGATTCGTGGCTGATAGCTGCGTGGCTTATGTCGGCCATTGCGTTTTCCAATTTGTTATGCCTTCATTCATTTACGTAAATGTTCATTAAAATATTTGTAGTTATGTACAGCCCGTACGTCTATACGAAAAGTACCCAAATACACAGATGTTCATATGAATGAACATTTATATACACTGAATATATCATCTGTGTAAGTGAGTCAGTTTTTATTGAGTAGGTGTGCGTAAAGCAATTAAAAGGCCACTTTTTCCACCCATGTATTGCTATATAAACGTTATATTACCTTATACGTAGAAACAATATTAATTATATGGCAAGTATAAAGACTAAGTTTCCAATTCATATTTAATTACAAGTATAGTCTAAATAGCTAGCTAAACTATAATCATACATACTCGTACATATTCATACATACACGTACACATTCACATGATCCTTGGAATTATAAGTCCTTATCCTATCTTTTATTTCTGTGCAATAATTAATTATATATTTCTATATCTATAGATAGATGTATAATTGTGTAGTATGTGTATGTTACTTGCAAGGATAACGTGAAGATCCTTAATTGAATATAATAAATTGATTAAAATCGCTGGAAGAAAACAATTGGGCAACATCACAAAAGTAGGCTAACACATGGATATCCACAAGGCTCTAGAGTGTCCCCATCCTTTGACCTTGACCCAGTTTAAGCGCCATGGGAAGGCCTTTCCTAACGTTGCTTGCGTATGCATGCCCCCATAAATACCATTGTTAATAGTATAAGTAGGCAAACATACACATGCCATAGCAAGAATTCTATTGATTTTCCTGTTGCCCTCTGCATGAGCCAGCTTTATGGATAATTAAGTCTGACTCTACCCCACATACAAACATATGCATGTATGTACATATGTTCATATGTGTCAATTTATCTGTGTCAGAGAAAAATAAATAAATAAGACTCATTGATTTGGAGTGCAATAAGGGATTTGACAATAATTTGTTAAAAAATAATGCAATGTAAACTTTGCCCTTTACGCCATATTTGAAAATGAATCCGTTTCCTCTTACATTTCCAACAAACAAAATAACAAAAACAACAGCGGCACAGACAGCGACAACTGCAAAGCGCAGAAGAGAGCAGAAAGTGACGATGCAAACAGAAACTGTTGAAGAAAATCAGCGACAAAAGCGATATAAAAATGAATTTGCATACAAAAAGCACAGCGAAAAATTAGCATACATACACATCTACATACATACATACATATCTACAAGTGTACATCAGCTGAAACGTACATACATATTTATGAATGTAAAAAAAAACATGAATATATAGTACATTGTAAAATGTTCATTGAGCTCTTTTAAATCAATTGTTGTGACCTAAGTACTATAAAAGTAAACCCACATACATACATACGCACATATGTATTTATATTAAGTCTGACTTTGTATGCAGTTTGAGTCCTTGGCGCAGGCGACATCCAACATGGCTGCAAAATATTAAGAAAAAAATCAAGTAAACGTCAGTATGGCGGCGCAAATGGTCGACTTTCTGGCGCCCTACAATTATCTCGGCTTTTCATACGCCTATGAAACGCATAATGCTGAGCATATCTGAGTAAATATACACATGTGCGTACGCACGTACATACATACATCACTACCGCAGTAAGTGAGGAATAATATTGAAAAGCATCGTTTTTGCTGATAAAAGCCACATTTTCAATTATCTCGCTCAATTTGGTCAAATCAATTGGCAAACAAACAAACCCCATCGCCATGTGCACGTATTTGTTGCTGCTTGTCTGTGTTTGTGTACATACATACTTATGTATATGTACATAAGCATGTGTATGTACATCCATATGTACAACGTTTTGCATTAAAACTCTAAAGCAATCGACAAACATTGCCCAAGCATAAACCTTTCAGCGTTTCAACGTTTCAGCCCTGAGAACATTTATAAAATAATAAAATAGTTTGTTTGGTTGTTGTTAGAAGCAAATGTTTTCATATCCTTTTATGCAAATTTAGCACGCTTTCATTTCGGCGAGAGAGTTTATAGGGCACACAAACGTATCTCGGAAATAGCACTTGCGGCCAGAATTAACGGCGAATACAAATACACACAGCATATGTATGTACTAGAGATGGACACGGGCCTCGTGTCCCGCGGACTGCTTCATCAAAGTGACGACTATCGTGCAGGAATATCGGAAACAGGCTTTATCCTGTGAGGATCCGCGCCTTGGCAATCAAATTTAAGCCCCGATTAGCCCGCAAAGCCACAATAAAAAAAACATACATTTAATATATGTATTAATAAAATATGTACCAAAATATCTTCTGAATAAGGAATTAATATTTATAAAATAATGTATTTTTATATAATATTAAAGATCGAGCAGAGCTTTTCATAATATCATCGGGCAGGCATTGAAGACTTATATCGGGACCAGACCGGGCCTTAACAAGGAGGCCCATGTCCATCTCTAGTATGTACATACAAATGTACGATTCGCCGCAAAGACGCTCTCTTTCTTTCTCGCTCTTCGGCAACATACGCTGCCATTTTGCTTTGTTATTTCTTTTCGTACCGTGTTCGCGTTCACAACTCTGTCGGTTCGGGTTCTGCATTTTATTTTATTATTATTATTTTTTTTTGTTTTTCTCTGCTTTGGCTTGTGCAGTTTATTTGTACATTTGTATATATAAAAACTGAGTGCGTTTCCACAGACATTGGTTTGAAATTCATATTAGAATTCGAATTGATTTTGGTTCAATTGAATAACACAATTAATGCGGAAAATTCGCAAATGATGCGAAAGCGACTCTGAAAAAAAAGAAAGAGAATTAAGTAAGTACGAAGTGGTGTCGTCGGTATGGTTGTGCTGTTGTGCCTCTGTGTGTGTGTTTGCCTGTGCTTCTGACAATATGTGCTTTGCAAGAGCTGCTTATGTATATTTGTACATATGAATGTCTGTACATTCATCATATAAACATAATTATGCATGTGTTTGTGTGCCTATATGGCAAATCACCCACAAACAAATCTGCGGCTCTGTGCATAACTAAAATAAAACTTAAATACCAAATGCAAGTAAATTCCAATCAAAGAACAAAAATAACAACAAAAACTTCAAACGAGGAGAACAATTGTAGAATATACCTGGCTCTAGTATACCTGATCTCAGGCTTTGGCATAAGCTGATGCTCTTGAGAGTTTCGAATGTACGCTTTGTTTTTAACCGGTGACCACCTGCTGGCATGTTGGTAGTCACCACAAGTTGGTTAACTATGACAGTAGCACACATTAATCCCGAACCAATTGGCTGGATCTATTGCAGTTTGCAGAATTTATGCAATATAATTAAAGTGCATTCAAAAAGTGAGCGCGCCCAACAGTGTGGCCACATAATATAACGAATATTAACATCAATATTAATAATAACGTAAACTGCAAAAGTGATTACATACATATGTATGCATTTGTAAGTGATAAGCAGGACATTAATATGATCATTGAGCCGATGTCGATTATAATCTAAAAAGCAAAACACCTGCCGGCGTCGGAGTTTGAGCACGTGTAGCAACACTGTTCGAATATAAACAATCGAGCGTGCAACAATTGAATTTATAATTATCCTGACACACAGAGAGTTGCCTGAAAAGTTTGGAAAATTCTATGTCGTGTTTAGATACGTGTGTATGTGTTTGCATGTGTGTATATTTGCAAATTATTGCAGCCGATGTGTTGCTGAGCACGATAATCTTACTGAGCTCGATACCATTTCTGTTGCTACCTATCGATATATACATTACCCCTACATCCCTGTGTACGGCAACGCTGTCTGCTCAAACACACACACATGCAAACATTTCTACAACTAGAAGCCAGATTTGATCAAACGGAGCAGCTCTTTTAATATATATGTATGTATAGTAAATGGCAGTTGTTTTTATTTTAATGTGGTAATAAAAACAACAACAAAGAGAGCGACTGACGCGAATTTGGCATGCGGCGAACCGCGAGAATCATAGTAAGAGCGAGAACAAACATATTTACATACATACATATATAAAAGCAAAGGAAACAAAACTGAACTGCAAGAAACCTGGTGCCTTGCGGGGTCTGTGCATATGTATGGATGTCTGTGTGTGAGTGTGTGTGTGTCTACGTGCGCGTGTGCTTGTACGTGTTTACAATTGCATTTTGGCTTAATAATTTAACTCATTGAAAATTGTATGAATTTTTCTGCCTACTCATTTCACAGAGCCTTTGCTGCAGTCGCGGTCGTCTGTTTCATTTTTGCTTTGTTAATCATTCTTGTACTTCCATTTTGATTTTGTTATTCGCGATTCGCTTTTATTTCCTCTATTCGTAGTTTGTTGTCGCTGTCATTTGTGTGTCTGCCTTACCCACTGCCTTCGCAGTAGAGGGTGGTGGCGAATGAACTCAAAACTGTGAGTACAGCGCATTGCGTTTGTTGTTGCCGTGTGTTTTCTATTTTCTTTTTTTTTTTTTTTTTTGCTTTGTTTGTCTTTGCCTGCGTGTGCGTGTGTGAAAAGTGGAGGCTGCAATGCAGGCCATGGTAATTGCGTAGATGGATGAATCGAAGGTCGAAGTTGGAAATCATAGTCAATCAGCAATTCTAACAGATTTTCGTTTGGCGTTCGCTCAATTTCTCTCTCTATCGCTCCCTCTCTATCTTTCGCTGTCTGTTTGCTTTTGCGCTCTTGCTACTCGCAAAGAAAATGGCGCCTGTCAACTTAACACGCGCGTCTCGCTGCTACTGCAAATCTAAATGTGCTAAAATGAAATGGCAAGCAAATGAATTTGTCAGGATCTGTTGTAGGCTGTTGTGTGATCTCAATTTCCATTTCGGACTATTGTTAAATTACTGTGTGTGCTCAATATGCTTTGCGCATTATTTGGCTTGCGTTTCGCTTGGCGAAAGCAGCACGATCCAAATTTTTTTTAGTTCGCCTCGCTCTGTTCACAATTTGAATGGCGTTATGCGGTTGCCCTCTCAGTAGTAAACACACACACATGCACACACATGGTTATGCATGCGATTAGGTGTGTGTGTGTGTGTGTGTGTGCGGTTTCAGGCAGCCCCAGCTGCTGTCAAACTTGTTTTAGTTTTTGGCTGCGCTGCCAAAAAGGGGCAGCAGGAGGGTTCGGAAGTCTTGGTGAGGGGGCAGCGGGCGAGGTGGGATAAGCGACAGTCGCAATGCTTGCGCTCTCCTGTGCCTTTGTGCCTCACTTGCTGCTGCCGCTGCAGCTTGTCTCGTGTGCTTGTGTGCGCTACATGGCGTATGCGTAATATTTGTAATTGAATTTTTATTAAGTTTTGGCTTAAGCAAACTTGTTCACCACATCTAAACTAATTATTTTTGCTCTCTCAATTGCCAGGTAGTCAACAAATGGGACCAAATCACAACGACTTTAAGTGTTCACACCGTAGCAGCAGCAGCAGCAGCCAGAGATTTGCTTTATACACTTGGTACGCAAGCAGCTGCACCCAGATCAGCTGGCGTGCTACATAAATAATTCAAAATAGGAGCGTCGACATCGTCGACAGCAGCGTCACCAGCACTGACCAGTGACGGCTCGAGGATGTCGGCGCGCAAGCCAGCAACACCAACACCAGCAGTAGCAACACCAGCAGCCGCCATCAAGTCGGACAACAATAATGCATCGCCTTCCAAGCTAGAGATCGAAACCAAGCTCGAACCAATTGAAAGCGGCGAGGAGGCAACTGCAGCTGGCACCAACTCGTCCGAAACAGCAGACACAACAGCGACAGCAGCGATTGTTGCTGCTGCGGCTGCTGCTGTTGGTGAGCAGGCACAGTCCCAAGAGCTGGACAGGGACGAGGACCAAGAGAAGGAAAAAGATAAAGAAAAACCTAAGCTAAAAGAGGAAGAAGAGGATTCAACTGAGCCCGACCGCTATGGCGATCCCTCGCCCCTGATAACGGAATGTGGATCACCGCGCAAGTTCCCTAACGATATCCTGAGCCACCTGGTGCACAATTCAGCAAAGATAATGCGCATCACGCGGCACTCCTCACCGCTGCTGCTGCTGCACGGCAGTTCGCCGACAAGCAAGCGAGAAGCAACAGATGCCACTGCCGCCTGCAGCGACAGCGAGGAACTTCCCAGCAGCAGCAGCAGCCAAAGAAAGAGCTCCATTGAGCGCAGCAGCAGCAATAGCAACAACAGTAACAACAACAGTGCTGGGAGCGTTTCGCTTATACGCGGTCGCAAGTCCATCAAGGAGCTGAAGGAAGCCAAAGAGGCGGCTGCCAAGTCTAGCGAGGATTTGCTAGCCAAGGAGGAGGAAACCAGCGAGGCCATGGAGCTGGACGCAGCGACGACAGCTGATGCCGCCAAGGAAGCGAAAGATACAAAAGACAAGGACAAAGAGAAGGAATCTACGCCCACTTCCACGACAGCTGCAGCGCCAGCCCCAGCCCCAGCCCCAGCAACGCCTACTGGAGCGACCACGCCCACTTGCAATCGCGTCACACGCAAGGCCCACGCCGCCCAGGAGCTGGCGTTGGCAATCAATACACGTGTCACGCGCAATCGCCGCCAATCCTCAACCACAACCACAACTTCCAGCACATTCAACAATGAGCCACAGCTGCCGGCACGTGGGCGTCGGAAAAAGCCAACGCAGGCCGAAGCCAAGGAGCTACTGAAGCGCAAGCGCAGCGACGATGATGCCTCCGAGCTGACGCTTAAGTACGCCAAAGTGGAGGTCAAGGATGAGCCGGAGGAGGAGCAGGATGCCGATGAATCTATGGCTTCCAAGTCAGCGCTCAGCATTAAGCTCGAGCCGGCTGATAGCGATGAGCAAGTTTCACCAGCCACGCCCACTCCCACTGCCACACCCACATCCACACCTGCGACGCCCACACAGCAGTCGGCCAACCGACGCGGCCGCGGCAGACCGCAGGCCAAGGCGACGCCCACAAGCACGACCAGTGGCAATGCCAATGCCAATGCCAGCGCATCCACACGCGCTACGCGTCACAGTAAGGCGGGCTCGCCAGGATTGTTTCCTGTTGTGGCGGAACCCGCGCCGCCCAAGCGTCGTCGTGTGGGCTCCGCCAATCGCAGTCTGCTGGCGGCCAAGCCAGTGTCTGCCAGCTCGAGCGGCACACATGCGGATGAGGACTCGAAGGACAGTTTGGCTTCCAGTCTTATGGATGATCTGCTGCTGGCGGTGGAGGCGGAGACAGACGCTACAGAGCCACCAGCTGAAGATCCTCCTCAGCAGCCGAAACTGGAACTGACTGAAGCAGAGCAGGAGCAAGAAGTGGCAGTCCCAGTCCCAGTCCCAGTTAATGGAATTGAGCCGCTAACTGTGGACACCGAGGCCGCCAGTGGGCTGAGCAAAAGCCAAGTGGCCAGCGAGCTGGACAAACTGACTGTGAACGACACAGAGCCGCAGCCGGAAGCGGAGACAGATGTTGAGGCTGGAGCGCTGCCAGAGTCGGAGGAGTCCGTCAAGGCAGCCTCGCTAAGTCCTGAGCTGATCAGCGAGGGCGTCAGCGCCATCAGTGTCAAGCAGTTCTACAAGAAGCCAGAGTTCCTCGCCAACAATCTGGGCATTGAGCAGGATCCCGAGCTGGGTGAGATTGTGCAAACAGCAACGGCGCCTGACACAACCACATCGGGAGAGTCCACAGTTAAGCTGGAGTTGGAGACCGAGCAAGAGCAGGACCGGGATCAGGATGCGGAGCCCACGCTGGACGACTCCACGGGCGGCATGTTGGAGCTGCGAGTGGCGGACAGCGGCGATGAAGCGGAGCCTGCCGTGCTCAACGGAGTGTGCGACGCACAGCAGTCAGCGGCGGCGGCGGCGGCGGCGGCGGCGGTAGCCAAGACAGAAGATTACGATGACTTTGAGAGCGAGATTATGGAGCAGCTGGCCAAAGAGGGCGTGGTGGACGCCAGCGGCAATGCGCTTAGCGCTAGCAAGCCAGGCGAGGAGCAAGGGCTTCCAAGTGATGCTGCCGATGAGGCTGAAAAGAAGGTGGACGACGACGATGATGATGATGATGAGGAGGCTGAGCTGGACAAGAAGAAGGCAACGGCTGCCTTGGAGGACAGTAAAGAGACGCTGGAGGTGGAGCCTTACACAGAGGAGCAAGAGGCTGAGGCTAATGCGGAAGCCGATGACGATGCTGAGGACGAAGTGGCAGCTGAAACGGAAGCGGAAGCTGAAGCTGAAGCTGCAGAAGAAGCGGAAGCTGAAGCTGACGCTGAAGTGGATGCCAATGCCGAAATACAATTGCTAGCCGCTGGCGAGGAGAACTGCGACTATCCGGAGGAGAACAAAGAGAATGTGACCAGCTCAGCTGCGTTGGTGGACAGTCATGAAGCCAGCATGGACATGGATATTGACTTGGAGCTTAAAGTGAACGATAGCGGGGAGTGTGTCAAGGAAGAGAAGCCACTGACTGATATTGCAAGCAAGCTAGACCTGGAGCAGCTGCCCAAGGCCGAGGGCAATGGCAAGCTTAAGCTGAAACTGCAACTGCCGCTTCCAGACAGCGGCGGCAGCGGCGGCGACGATGAGGAAAAGGAGCGCCATCTACAAAATCTTGGCCTGCTCACGCATCAGGCAGCCGAGCAGCTGCGTCAAGAGTACATCCAAGAGGCCAACTCGCGTGCCATCCACCAGCAGCAGCAGATTCAGCAGCACTCCGGCAAGCGCCAAGCGAGCAAAGCTGGCGCGGCACACATCGAGTCCAGCGGCACACTCAAGACAGTCATCAAGCTCAATCGGAGCAGCAATGGTGCCGCTGGCAGCGGCTCTGGCGTTGCCACAGGCACTGTGATACATGGAGGTGCTGGTGGTGCAGCGGGCCAGTGCGCTGCCAGCTCCTCAAGCAGCAGCACGGGAGGATTGGGCGGCGCCAAGCGCAAAGGAGGCGGCGGCGGCGGCGGCTTGGGCTCTGGTGCGGCGGGCAGCGGCGCTGGTGGAGCCTCAGCGCACGGCGTGCGTCGTCAGTCGCTTAAGATGACATTCCAAAAGGGACGCGCACGTGGTCATGGCACCACAGATCGCACCGCCGATCAGCATGGCGCCCATGCTGAGGACTACTACACCATACAGAACGAGGTGAGTGAAACTAATTCCCATGCTCTGTCTCGCTCTAACTCGTCCGATATCTCTCTCACTCTCTTTGCAGAACGAAGGTGCGAACAAGTCCAATTTGAATGCGGGTAACCTAACCACTAGAAAGCCCAATATTCGTGCTAATAGCAACAATAACAACATCAACAACCATAAACAACAACAACAGCAGCAACAGAAGCAGCAGCAGCAACATTGCAGCAACAATTGCAACAGCAACAACAATAACAACAACAGCATCAGCCATAGCCTGGGTTTGTGTTGCTGCCTCCACTTGCCACTTGCCACTTGCATTTGTTTGCTTTAGTCTTTGTTTTTGTTTTGGGTTGCTGCTAGTTTTCGTTTTAGTTTTATATTTATATTTGATTTATTTTGTTTGCAAACTTGACTTATTTACTTTGATTTGCAATCAACTTGAGTTATAATTTTATTGTGTATTCCAAATTAATTTGTTTTCATCTGCTGCGCAGATTCGTCGCACTCGGAGGGCCAAAGCAGTGGCCAGCAGCTGGATCAGGGCTTCTTCTATCAGATGGTCAAGAAGGACGAAAAGGAGAAGATACTCATACCGGAGAAGGCCTCCTCGTTCAAGTTCCATCCGGGTCGACTGTGCGAGGATTGCTGCTACTACTGCAGCGGCAAATTCGGACTCTATGACACACCCTGCCATGTGGGCCAGATCAAGTCCGTGGAGCGCCAACAGAAGATACTCGCAAGTAAGTTTCAGCTGGCCGGCATCCTCAGTCCTTGACGTTTGACTAATGCTCCGCCTCTGTTGCTTACAGATGAGGAGAAGCTGACGGTGGACAATTGCCTCTGCGACGCGTGCTTTCGTCATGTGGACAGACGCGCCAATGCGCCGTCCTATCGCAAGCGTCTCTCCGCCCCCGGACATCTGGAGACGGGCAACAACAGCAGCGCAGGCGGCAGCGCTACAGCGCACTTCAGCGGCGGCGGCGGCGGCGGCGATGCGGGCAACGATGGCGAACTCGCCTCCAGCTCCAACTCGGCGGTGCAGCGTGTGTGCGCCGTCAAGGAGTGCGCGGATCAGGCCACCCACTCGCTGCGGCGCAAGTGCGTGCGGAAGAGCGTCAAGAAGTGTCTGCTTAGCTTTGAAATTCCCGCGGGCACCTCGAACGTTTGGCTCTGCGAGCCCCACTACAACACAGTCATCCAATCCTCGGGCTGTGTGCTCTGCAAGCGACGTCTGGGCAAGAATCACATGTACCACATAACGCTGGTAAGTGCAGCCGGTCATGACAGTGATGACAAGATTGCAAGCATTGAGCTTTCCTCTTCCACTTTGCAGCAGGACACGGATCGCTTGGAGAAGGCGCTCGCCGAGATGGGCATACCCGTGCAGCTGGGCGTGGGCACTGCCGTCTGCAAGCTTTGCCGCTACTTTGCCAATCTGCTGATGAAGCCACCAGACAGCACCAAGTCCCAGAAGGCGGATTTTGTCAAGACCTATCGCAAGCGGTAAGTGTTTCCCAGTTAGCTGCACTGCATCATTGACTAATCCCAATGCGTTGACAGCCTGCTCAAGGTGCACAATCTGCAGGATGGCAGCAACGAGGCATCCGAGGTGGATGAGGAGGATGCCAGTGGCAATGCCACCAATGTGCCCACCGGCACTGGCGCAACAAATCTTCAAGCTGCAGTCGCTGCGCCCGAAGCGCCGGCCAATTGTGATGAAGCCTCCACGGAGCTGCCCATGGCAGTGGACTACGAGGGCCACACGGACTCCAATTCGAGCAGCTCCTCCACTACGCCGCTGGCCAGCAGCGCCAGCGCCAGTGCCAGTGCCGCCGCCGCCGCTGCCAGCAAGCAAATGTCCAAACTGCAGGCAATACTTCAGCAGAATCTAGGCGGAGGCGATGCGGCAGCTGGAGCGACAGCTAATGGCGCCAATTCCAGTTCCAAGTGCTCCAAGTCGGGAGCTGATATATCCAATGTGCTGCGCGGCAATCCCAACATCTCCATGCGCGAACTCTTCCACGGCGAGGAGGAGCTCGGCGTGCAGTTCAAGGTGCCCTTTGGCTGCAGCAGCAGCCAACGTACGCCGGAGGGCTGGACCCGCGTGCAGACGTTCCTGCAGTACGATGAGCCCACGCGTCGCCTCTGGGAGGAGCTGCAAAAGCCCTACGGCAATCAGAGCTCCTTCTTGCGTCACCTCATACTGCTCGAGAAGTACTACCGCAATGGCGACCTCATCCTGGCCCCCCATGCATCCTCCAATGCCAGCGTCTACACCCAGACTGTGCGCCAGCGTCTCAATTCCTATGACCATGGCCACTGCGGTGGACTAGCCAGCGACGCCAAGCATGGCTCAACCTGCGGCTCCGGCGCCACCTCCCCGCAAAGCACAGCTGATGGTGTTGCCGCCGCTGCCAACAGCAGCACGGAGCACCAGCAGCAGCAGCTGTCCAGTCAGACTACAGATGTTTCCATACCGCTGGTGGAGCTCAACGATGACGACGACGAGGAGGAGATGGAGGATGAGTGCAACGATGAGAGCGAACAGCAACTGGAGCAACTGCCGCTGGAGCGATTGCGCAACGTCTCCGTCGACAAGCTGACCAAGCAGCTGAGCTCCAATGCTGTCACCATCACAGCTCGTCCCAAAGACACTGCGGCCGGCAAGAAGCTAGCAACGCCAGCTAACGATGCAGCAGCAGCAGCAGCAGCTGAAGAGACGACGTCCAAGGCAGCAGCAGCGCAGCTCAAGGATGCGCCGGCGCTGGTGGCAACGTCTGCAGCCAACAGCCGCAGCATACTCAAGGCCAATCTGCTGGGCATGAACAAGGCGGTGGAAATTGTGCCGCTCAGCAATCAGCAGCAGCAGCAGCAGCAGCAGCAGCAGCAGCAACAGTCGTCTAACAATAATAACAACAACAACAACAATAAGCCCGCCGCCAGTGAGAAGCCACGACGTCAGCAGCTGGATGAAATGTTAATTTCCATACAGCAGCAACAACAACAGCAGCAGCAGCAGCAACAGCAACAGTCGAGCAACAAAACAAACTCGAATGATAAGCAGCAGCGACGTCAGCAGCTGGACGATATGCTGTTGTCCATACAGCAGCAACAACAGCAACTCAAGAACAAGCCAACGCTGCCGACGCTAATGCAACAACAACAGCAACATCAGCAGCAGCAGCAGCAACAACAGCAGCAGCAGCAGCAGCAATCTACACGTGGTCCGCCTAATGTCGCCCAGCTGCTAAGCTCGCCACCGGAGCTGATCAGTCTGCCACGTCGTCGCACCAGCGGCAACAATGCCTCTGGTAGTGGCGCCTCCACAGCTGCTGCTGCTGCTGCTGCTGCTGCCGGCAGACGACTGCAATTGCCGCGCAGCTCTGGCACATCGGCGGGGGGCGCGCCTAGTGTCATCATATTGCCCGATACGCTGACGCCGCAGGAGCGCCAGGAGAGCAAGAACTGGAAGCCGACGCTAATACCGCTCAAAGATTATCACAAAACGCTGCCCAACAAATCGCCAGCGATGTTCCAAAGCGCCGACGGACGGCGACATCCCGCGCAGGTGCAAGTGCAGTCCGGTGGCAAACCGTATCTCATCTCCATCATTGACTACAATCGCTTGTGCATATTGCGGCGCGAGAAGCTGCTGCGCGATCAGATGCTCAAGTCGAATGCCAAGCCCAAGGCGGGCCAGCAGCAGCAGCAGCAAAGTCAGTCCCAGCAGCAGCAGCAGTCCAACTACAGTCCAAGCAGCATCAGCAATCTGAGCAAGATGGCAGCAGTGCATCAAACTGCGCGCAATCAGCTGCAGCAACTGCAGCAGCAACAACAGCAGCACAAATATCAGCAACAGCAGCAGCAGCAGCAGCAACAAATGCCAGCACTGCAGCCAAGTGGAGCTGCAACTGCGGGCAACTTGCGTCTGGCGCGCTTGGCGCCCAAGCCGATGCCGCCATTAAGCAGCGCCACACAAAATGCTGGCAGCAGCAGCAGCAGCGCCGGCGGCGGCGCACAGACTTTTAGCTTTCAGCCCTCGCTAGCCAACATACTGGCCGCCAATATGGCTACAGTCAATGCGCTGGCCAGTGACAACAGAAACGCCTCGCTGGACAACAAGAGCTGCTGGCTATTGAAGAACTTTCCCGAAACTCAATTCATGTCGAATGGCAACGGAGCAGTTGTCAGCAAGCTGCCGCAGCTGAGCAGCAAACCGGCAACGGCCACCAGCGGCAGCAGCGGCAGCAGCAGTGAGTTAACTGGAGGGGGCGGCATTAGCTACTCGTTGAAGCAGCAGCAGCAGCAACAACAGCAGCAAAAGCTCATCGACAACGTCATCATGTCCAAGATACCCAAAAGTCTTACAGTCATACCACAGCAGATGGGTGGAGGTGGAGCAGGAGCAGGTGGTAGCGGTGCAGGCAAGGACTGATGACTGAAACTACAACTCAATCAACTCAAGGGATCCTGCCAGTGAGCAAGAGTAACAAACGCATTTCAAGAATACACGAGATCAGAGTCAGATTAAAGAGGGAACAGCTTTGGTTACGATACGATCCCAAAAATGATGACACAATGCATATTCCATTAAATATCATAGCCGACTAACGGCTTAAGATATTTCACATATTAATTTAAACAGATAAATCCCCAAACACTTCGAAGTGTGCGTAGAAGCTGCGAGAAAGCAACAAAAATTAAAAGAATAAACAACAACAACAACAAAAAAAGTATACATATAGTAGTTACATATATATACGAGTTAAGTTTTAGTTAAGCATAGAGTATATAAAATATATATATATATATACAGCTAGAGTTGAAAACTATACAAACAGATTCAAGGGTAGATTAAAGCAAACAGAAACAAAAGCAAACAGCAAATGTTGACAGAGTAAATGAATATGAAAAAGCACTCAAGACAAAGCTAAACATTGTGTGCAAGCAATGAAACGATTTCTAATCCAAGTAAGCCTTTAAAGTTAACAACATTGTTACACATACATACACAAAAAAAAAATAAGAGCTACACACACACACATACACACATTTAATACACACCATACATTTATGCAAACACACAACTATATTTATATTTATCATATTGTATTTTTTTATTAGATTTAAAATCGCAAACAAATCGGGCATATATTCTTCGTGTATTATATATATACCAAATTGCTAATGATTAGCATTGTTAGCGGGAATGAATCGATTCAAAGACCAGCTGCTGTCCAGGTCGATGAGCTTCCTTGCCTACACATACACACACCCACACACACACACACACATAGACACACTGATTAGAGTTAGTAACTATTGTTATTTAAGCATTTTAGACTTATGAATCAAAAGTAACAAACAACAAAACAAAAAATGAAAACAAGACTATAGCGTCTTTAGGCCACACACACACACACAAAATATATAATGAATACAACTCTTGATTTTAGTTCCCTAATTTATATACAATTTATCATAACGAAATTGTTTTTTTTTTTTTTTTTGTACACTTGCATTAACGTTTTTTTTATTCGTACACATGTACTTATAAAAACAGAAATAAAAGCAAAACACAAATAATAAATTCAGCTTTATTTATGCTTGATTTTAATCTGAAATTGAAATTGAATTTATATAAATGATTTTGTATTTAATTTTAATTGTTATACAAATTGGGTAATGAAAATCAATTTTGATCAAAATGGCACGAAATTAAAAAGCTTTCAAAATATCAAATGCGACTGCATACACACACACACACACACACACACACATGTATACATATATGTATATGTATGTGTGTGTGTGTGCGAGTCATTTTTAAATCAACGGATATATAATTGTGAATTAGCTCGTTAAGCACATAGATATATTTACACATAAAGAGAAATTCAATTGTTGCTGTTAAACATTGAAAATATATTTATAAGCATAAGAAAACAAATATCGAATTATGAATGTTGAGAATATTTACATATACCACATACACTTATACAACAAATACATTGTATATTTTTATTTTCCCTTAAATTGTCATTGCATTATTAATCGTAGAATCGGCGATTCGAAACGATTGAGAATCATTATTAGCCTTCAAGAACTTGGTTTTTGTACGTACGTATGCATGTGATCTGTTTGTGTGTGCGTAAGTGTGTGAGAGAGTAATACTTTAAACTAATACGACTTGTATACCACTAAACTAAACCATATTATTTAAACTGAATAAAAGATCCGATTTAGCTTCGATCTCTCATTTTTTGTTACCATAAGAGAATTTCTGAAATAAATCCCTTAGGTATATGCATATACATAAAAATAACAATTGTTTCATTCAACTCGCTGACAATTATGTTTGGGTTTTGTTTCTCGAGCAGTTTCCTGGGCTTTTATGTTTGCCAGGTCCTTTCCTTTGTTCTCTCTCTGGGTTGCAGCCTTTCAAAGTTTGAGCAACACGAATCTTTTGTTATTGATGTAACAACCTTTTGTTACTGATGTAACTCTATTTGTAACAAAAGCCAGTTGGCTGAATTGGTTTTTTAGCCATAGCTTGGTGTTATACTCGTATTAATGTTAAAAACAAAGTTTCATCATTACATTTGGGATTTTTTCAACTTTGAAAATTTTCGCATTTTTGAAATTTAAGCAATGGGGTAATATTTGAATGCAGTTTAATTGATATGCATCTCGAGAGTCTTACAAAGCATTAAACTCTAAAATCGGACGCCGTTTCGATGAATTATAGCTTATCAAAGTGCGATATTTCACCGAAATTTGTCTTGTTTGTTTACTATTTTGTTCATAACTTCGACTAATAATTTTTATATCATACACTTGTGCTTTCCACGCCAACAAAAAGAGGTATAACACATTTGGATAGGATTTTTTTTGGCTGAGTTATGGCTTCGCAAAGCTTGAAATTATACAAAAAGTAGCTCTGCAGCATTAATTTTCTTGGTAAGTAATATGGTGTTAAGAATTTTTTTTATCAATCACACTAAACAGCATATGTTTATTTACAATCTCATGAGTGAATTAAACACCCAATCTTTCATCCGATTAATGTTATTATTGTTATATAAATATTTGTATTAGACAATTAATCAAAACGTAGTGTAGACCAGGTTGTTGATGTACAAAACAAACAACCAAAGCTTTGTTGGGTACAAAACAAACAACCTTTAGTTGTTAATGTAAGAACAACAACAAATGTTGTTGATAATCATAATAATGATGAGGCTGTACAAAACAACGTTTGTTGCTAACGTTTTTACATCAACAACCAATGGTTGTGATGTACGAATTAATAAAAGAACTAAGTTCAAGTTGAATGTAACAGTTCAATTTGAATTGGGTATAACTGAATGCTGGATAATAGGCGAAGGTAAGTGTGCTGGACAGACAAGGTAAGTAAGGTAAGTGTTTTCTCATTGCCAAACGGTTGCGATGTTCAAGCTTTGAGAGGTTGTAGCTCAGCGAAAAAAAATCCCATTGAACTGTGTTGTACCATTTTATGTTGGCGTTGCAAATACAATTCAAATGTGTATAAGCATGTATGGCTTAAAAATTATTTGTCGAAGTTATGAACAAAATAGTAAACAAACAAGACAAATTTCTGTGAAATATCCAACTTTGATAAGCCGTAATTCCGCGAAATGGCGTCCGATTTCAGAGTTTAATGCTTTGTTAGACTCGTGAGATGCATCTCAATTAAACTGCATTCAAATTTTTGGCATCAATACGAATATGCACCAGTAAACCGTTGGTAAACAGGATGATTTTTGACCAAGATGGCTAAAAAACAAATCGTGTAGACTTATGTTTTGTTTAATTTCAAACTTTGAGAAACCATAACTCAGCATAAATACTGCCGATCTAACTGTACCAGTTTATGTGGGCTCTGGATTAAATGCAAGCTTCGACGGGCATGCGGATGACATTGCAGTCATCAGCAGATTGATTCCAGAGTATTATTACTGTATTAAAACAAAATATCACCAAATAATCGTTTTATTTTACTTTCATTTTCTCATGAGTGTATTTATATATAGTTAAAATGTGTGTGTTTGTATATGTATGTTAAATTTGTATGTATGAGTAAAACAAAGTGTTTTTTTGTTTTTAATGATTAATTTTTAGTGCTGAAAAGTGAAATTCTAAAAAAGAAATAATATATGCGTGTATAAAGAAAAGGAGTTTAGCTCTCGATGAATAAATAGCTATATATATATATATGTAGGTTTATATAATTAGTTTAATTATTGGCTGCATTTTTGTTTGTTTTTTTTTTGTGTTTAACCTTTTTTTTTACTTTTTTTTTTATTTGTATACCAGTTCAACCAGTACTCCATAAGATATATTCTTAATTTTCTTCTCTCTCTCTCTCTCTCTCTCTCTCTTTCTTTCTTGCGTTCTCACTCTCTCTCTTAACTGTGATATTTAAAATGTTGGCAATTATAATGTTTTAATATGATTTAATTTTGAATTCATTATCAATACAGTAGAAAATTGAATAAAATTGTTATGTTCTTTTCTTTGTGTTTGTGTGTGTGTATCTCTCTCTCACTCGCACCTGCACGCGTACTCTATCTATGTATCTCTCTCTGCTTGGTTGTGCCTCAGTAGTTCGGTTCCTTCTCATATTGACGACGCTTGGGAACTGCACGATATGCTCGATTAATTTATAATAAATATATATATATAAATATTTGTATGTATGTGTGTGTGCACAGGCACATGTTGTAGTTAATTTGTTTGTTGTTGTTGTTTTTCTTGTTTTATTAACACAAATTTCAAAAAATAATTGTATTTAGTTCTGTTCATCTTTGTTCTCTAGTAGCTCCTTTCAATGATTTGTTGTTTTGTTTCTTTGTATTTTTTTAAATATATTCGATATGCGTTTGCTTTGCTGTTTTACAATCGAGTTGCAAAAAAAAAAAAAATAAATGTATATATGTATGATATAGGATCTACGGTATATGCCTAGGCATACGTCGAGTTATACAATATACAATTAGCGAAAAAGAAATCTAATTTGCTCATGTTGTGGAGTTGAAGCTATACGAGTGTAGTATAATAAATCTATGTTTATTAATAGTATTATTATTTAAAATTTATCAATTATTATATGATGTGTGTGGCTGAGGGGCCGGCGCGGCTCGTCGAGCGCGCTCTGAGTGGGTGGATCGGGTTTTACAAATCGGTCTCGCCATAGAGAGCTGTGCTAAACGACATGTAGTCCAGGGCGCCGGGCACGCCATTGGGTCCTTTGTATGGTGGCATGCGCTGGATGCAGTACTCGGCCTGGTCTGGTGGCAATTCGCGGCGCAGCTCGTCGGGCAATATGTATGGCTGCAAAAAGAAAAGAAGATTTAGTTCAACTGCTTGGAATTGTTAATTCTTAATTGATTGCTCACCTTGTCGGCAGCCAGGATTCTGAAGGAATCGATGACCTGCTCGGCAGTGTCGGTGTCGGTGCTCTCGCGGGTCATGAAGTCGAGGAAAGCATCAAAGTGCACGTAGCCAGTGTTGTTGGGATCGACAACGGCCAGAATGCGCTGGAAGTCCATGTCGCCCTGGCGATCCTTGCCAATCGAGTAGCCCAGCGAGACAAGACAGGACTTGAACTCCTCGGGGGACAAGCGGCCGGTGCGGTTCTTGTCGAAGTGATTGAAGCTGGAACGGAACTCGTTCAGCTGCTCCTGGCTAATGCCCTTGGAATCGCGTGTCAGTATCTGGTTCTCCACTTCGTTGATGTTGCGATTAATGGATGTCAGCAGCTGCTCCCAGCCGACGCGCAGTGTTTCCATCGTGTAGTTGGTATAGCGGTTCTCAAAGATCATCGACTCCTGCACGGCCTGGTGAATCTTCTCGAGCTCCTCAATGTTCGGCTTGTACGCATACACAGCCTGCTCGTACTCCTTCAAGCGATGCAGCTGATCCTCCAGCGAGCCCTGCATGCCCATGCCTATCGCTGTCACAGCATCCATCTGGCGCTCGATCCAGGGTCCCACAATGTTGGCCTTCTCGGCAAACTGGCGGCGCAGCATCTCGTTGTTCTGCTGCTTGCGCAGCTCGTTGGCCAACGTCTGGTCGCGTTGTGGCACCAGCTGGCGCACATCGGTCCACTTGCGTGTCATATCGTGGGCGGTGAGCATGGTGTAGGGATTCTCGAGACCGCCGGGTATCTGGTGCTGCTTCACAATCGACTCCACCTCACGCACCAGGTTGACAATCAGATTGAACTCCTTGTCGGCCTCGCCCAGTGTGGCCTTGAACTGGTCGTGCGCTTGGATCAGGCCCTGTATCTCCTCCATGGTATGCACAATGAACATATCCACCAGATCCTCGCGTGTGCCATCCAGCCAGTTGTTAAATGGCGCCGCACGCTTTGCAAACTCCAAATGCAAAATGTCGATCTTCTCCAGAATGCGCTCGGCCTCATCCAGGGCGGTGCGACGACGCTGGGTCAGCGCGCCCAAGCGATCCCACTGATCGCAAATGCGCTGGCAGCGGGCATTCACCGAGACGCAGTCATGGTACTCCAGAGTGCTTGAGGATTAGACAACAATATAGATGAATATGGATTGTAAAGCTTGCCGGGCTGACATACAAAAATGTATGAGATGAGGTGCAGGCATGGGAGGAAGTAGCGAGTGAGACATTAATATTGAACAATGAGCTGAGCTGAGCGAAGTATGTGAGCGAATTGAGGGTTAAGAGTTAAGATCATGCCACCTAACCTCACACTTTTGTAATTTGTTGTTGGTTTTGTTGTTAGCAGCGAGCAATTTGCATTTGAAAAATAAGTTAGGGAAACATACATATATAGTTAACATATATATGTGTAGTAGTAGTTGGGGCGGCTATACATACTTCAGCTCTTGGGCAATGGCGGCAATTTGTTCGACGCGATCTTGATGGGCGGCCAGGTCAGACTCAAAGGCTTCGTGCTTCTTCTTTAGTGCCTTCAGTTCGTTGAGCTTGCATTGTCGGAAGTCCTGCGACTGAAGCATCTCCTCCTTGCCGCGCGTCCAGTCCTCATGAGCATCGGCCTGCAAACATATCGGAACAGTTTAGAGAGATTGGCCAGAGATTGGCATTGAATCGAACTAACCTTGTGCTTGAACTTTTGGGCCAAGTGCTCGAGGCGCTCCAGGCGCATGGTCTCGGCCAGCAGCCACTCCTCGAAGGCCTTCTCGGCCAGCTCCAGGCCCTTCCACGAGTTTGAGATGTCGGAGACGGTCTTGCCCTCGGTGGGCAAATACGCAGGCCGATTGGACAGACGCAGTTTCGTCTGCAGCGTATTAAAGTTTGTTTCGAGTTTTGCCTTCTGCTCAACACGTGGTGGCTTGTGCTTGCGGCGGTAGGTGCGATACTCCTCCAGCTTCTTTTGCACGCCAGCCAACGAGTTGTCCGCCTGGCGTGAGTTCAGCCAAGGCATCGTGCGACGGATCCATTCCAGCAGCTGCGCAAGCAACAAACAAAACTTAGTAAGCAGAGTGTTGAATATGTGAGAATGTGTAGAACTTACATCGCTGGCCAGACGCTCGTACTCCTCCATGAGACGCTCATTCTCCTGGTTGACCTTGAGCACCTTGCAAATGCGGTTCGCTGCAGTTTCCGCCTAACATGCGTCGATTTATGATGGCGAAGAAATAAAAAGAGACTCGTTAATTTTCGACTGTCTGGTGGTGTCCTCAACTCGCTTGGCCAATTCGTCCGAGTGTAGTAGTGTAGCGGGCCACACACAGCCAACTCAGATGTTCAAGGCAAACAAGATGGACGAGCATGAAGAAGAACTAACAATCAATCAATCAATCACATGACAAAAGCAATGCCAATTCGAACAGATCGACAAACAAGAGCACAAGGCGCGCATTCAAACTCGCAAACAAATTCAGCAGCAGCAGCAGTGCCAAAAAGCAATTCAGCAAGTATATGTGTATGTGTGTGTTTAAGCAGGTGTGTGTATGTGAGTGTGTGTGCTTTTCATTTAATCAAACAAGTTGCAACAAGTTGCAGGCGTTCAGCCCTTTAAGAAGAAGCTACAGCTTCTGAAATTTACTAATTTATCAAACTGTTAACAAGTTTATATGTATGGCTAGCTGATTGGTGGGTGGGGGGTTTGTGGGTTGTGTTTGGAACAGACCTTTTGGGCGCCACTAAAGCAGTGATAGTACGATGATACGTAGGTCATGACCGCTCGCTCATCGGGCAATGCAGTATTCTGCAAATCTGTGATCGGTTATCGATGAGTGCATGTTGTTAAGTAGTATTGTTTGGTTTTTGTTTTGTTTTTTGTTGCAGCAATTGGTAGTAGCATAGTATTGTTGTAGTTGTTGTTGTTGTTGTTGTTAATGGCAATTTGTTGATGAGCGCGCGCATACGAGAGCAGCATAAAAAGATAAAAAAAAACAGAGAGAGAGAAGAGAGAGAAAAGCAACAAAACATACATATGAATTATTATACGGTTAGTTTCGAGTACAGGCAATAACGATAACAATAACAATAGCAATGCATCGAACGATGTACTAGCGTTCATTGTACATCAATTCGATTACATCAGAGTTGCATTTAGTTTAGCTTAGCGTACATCAATTTAAATATTTAACTTAACACATGCCTAAGACTAAGCGGGTTAGCGCACTCTCGAACTCAATTGACGCTCCTACAATAATTCTGGAGTGTGAATTGAGTTCATTGTGCTTTACATAAATACATATACTATTATATTAAATGGAACATGACATGACAAATTAACAGCTGATTTTATTTAGGGGGCGCAGGCAGAGTTTCGTAGCTGGCAGCATGCAGCGGAGAGTCAATTCATCGATTGCATCGATAAACGTCAGAGAGAGAGTCACAGTTAAGAGAGTTGCACATGAGAGTGCTCTCGCTCTTTCTCTCTCTTTCTTTATTTATTAGTATGGGAGTTTGTTAGCTCGCAAGCAAATCGTTTTTTATATGTCAATATATATATATAGTTATGCGGATTAAGAGCTTGAAATTATTTACACAAATAGCAAAAGAGCATTTGGAACAACAAATATTGAAAGCAAATTTTTTGCGGCTTTTTGGGAGTTTTTGCTATTTTGTTGTAAGCGCAAATTGTTCCAAAAAACAAACTGCAATATATAGAACGAGAAATATGGAATATATATATTGTTCATATTTATGTGTATTGATGTGAAGTTTAGTCACATTGTAATTATTCGGGACGTAGGTGTATTGTCTTGTGGGTTCGGGTACATGCGTCACATTTCCAACCTGTTGGGCTCCCTGGAAGGCGTGATAGTAGCAGGAGACGTACGTCATGATGGCACGTTCATCCGGTTTCGGAGTGTTGATTAAATCTGTTGTACAGTCATTCAATCAATCATTGTGTTGTTGTTGTTACATTTGCAAAAAAGAATCGAAGCATGAGCATTAATTGTACTACGATCCTAGCTAAACATGTAGACTAAACAAATCTATGTATATATATCTATATGTATATCTAAAATTATGCTTAACATAATTGCTAAGAAAGAGAGTTTGTGAACTAAATTGCTAGCGTGCGTACCATCTGGATCCAACATCCTTGGAATATCAAGATATTTCTCAGCAACATCGAAGGCAGTGTTCAGATTCTCCAACGGATTGTCTTTGGATAGCTTGGCGTAGTCAATCAAGTCTGGACGATGACGATGAATCAGCGCGCAGAACGCCAGACCGTCCTATAGAATCAAAAAATACAAATATTTATTAAATGGTGAGCAACTGATTGAAGGAGTGAGACTTACCTTGAAGGACAGATGGAAGTTCTGTACGTTGACATTCTTGTATGGCGCCGTCTTGCGCTGGCACCACAACAGCAGACCCTCCTTGGCGGTCATCTCCTCGACGGAGATGTCCTGGATGGCGAAACGCAAGATGATTGTCCAGATCATGCCGAGCGTCATTTTCAGATTGCCATCGACAATCTCCTCAGCACCGATCGACACCAAATGCACACCCTTCGATGCAATAAAGTCCAGCGCCTTGTTCACATTGGCGATTTTGTGGAAACGCATCTTGCCGCGATCGGGCTTGGGCAGCGTCTCGCCAGAGATCACCTCCAGCAGCAACATCAGCTTCAGACCATTGCGGAAATCCTCCTCAATGTTGTCAATGCCAGTGCCGGCCTTACGCAAATGACTGTTACACCAAGCGGTAAATGTCTAAAAGAAAATAGTGAATAAAAACTAATTAGTATAAACAATCGATGTAAAAAACAAAATAAAGAATTTGTGGAATAGCAATCAAACTTTCTTAATTTTATAAATTAAACCTTTGTAGCAAACAAATTTTAATTTATTCAGCTGTAGCTAAAAGTTGGAGCAAACTATTTTATTCATACCACAATCATTAAGAAGTGTTGGAAAATAGCAAACAAAATTATATTCATTCAGCCCAACAATAAATTCCATATATATCACAATATATTGATGTGCAGAGAAAAGTCAAATTTCGAACAAAATGAATTAATTTGGAAATTTATTGCAATCATTTGTGAATTTAATGACGAAAGCACAGTTCGTTGAGCTTATTAACATGTAAATATTTAAATAAAGAGAATGACTTAAGAAGAGCGGCCAAGCTAGCGAGAGAGACAGAGAGAGAGAGAGAGAGAGCTAAAAGAAAAGTTTAGATGCGTTTTTACAGATTCCTAGCGGTGTCTTGGGCCGGTCTGGCGAGGCGGATGAAGCTGCAGCGGTGTCGCCGACGTCGATGATTGCGATGACAGCGACTGCAGCAGCAGCAGCAGCAGCGACTGCGGCTGACAGTTGCAGTTATTTTTCGCCAAATTGGGGACAGACAACAAGAACAAAGAGAAAACAAGAAAAGACAATGTGTATGCGGGCATATAAACCAGTTTTTTTTTTATATTTTGCACACACTTCATTATTTTGGAGTTGCTCTTGTTGTTGTTGTTGTCGTCTGCGCTGCTTGTAAAATTTACAGCTTTTATTATAAACATTGTTATTGCAGCAGGGCGCAAGCTTAAGCTTGGGTATGGGCATTACGGCACTTAATGACACGCCCACGCGCCCACAAAAGTCGCTGCTGCTGCTGCAGCTGGAAATTCTTGAGTGTGTGAGTCTCCAAATGCAAATGAGTGTGGGAGCCAGGCACAGAGCGATGAATGATCGAGTGAACAGTGAAAAGGAAAGCGGCAACACTCACACACACACACACACACACACATGCACAAGGTAAATCGAAGCATAAGTAATGTTATCGATATGCATGACAATAGTTTACCGCTACGCATAATGCACAAAAGCTGTGTTGGAAAATGTGCTGAGATGAGAGAGAGAGAGGAAAATATACAAATGCATGTCTGATAATAAAGAAAAGAATGGGAACGGTTGTGAGCCGGCTGCTTTATTGGCCATTTAGCTGCTTTACAGTTAAAAGTGCGTGCGTGAGACAATGGGACAGTCCACTCCACTCTCTGCCACTCTAATGCGGCAACTTGTCCGATTGGATGCTGTTTTGTGAGCCAAGCTTAGAGACGCATCAGAAACGGAAAACCGGGCATAGAACAAGAAATGCAACTGTTAATGCAAATCTCAGTTAGTCTCAATGTCTCCACAGTAGCGCAGCAGCAAGCAGCGGAGTGAATGTGAATGGCTTTGATCAAAATGAGCGGCGCTGTGTGGAGACAGATTAGTTGCCATTGCCATTGCATTGCCCACACCACAAGCACGCCAAGAGAACAATATAACATATAAACATGTTCATCTAGGCCATGAGCAGCAGCGGCAGCAGAAGAAGAAGAAGCAGCAGCAGTGCATTTATATATTTATGCATTTTGTATGGCAAAGCGGAGCAGCAGCAAGAGAAAGGCAGTAGCCAGCTGAGATGAGAGATAGATCGAGAGAGAGATAGAGAGAGAGAGAAGTGTGCGTTGCCAAACGAGTCGTTACCGCTAGTTAAATGGCCAAGGCGATTGCGACTAGCGTTGTTGCCTAACTGGCCGTCCACCCCGTCCACTCCGCTGCGCCCCGCCTGCTGCATTCTCAGCAACTCGTTTTGTCAAAGCTGCACTCCATGCAGTTTACCGTTAAGCAGCCAGCGACCCCAAGCAGCAGCGCAGCAGCAGCCTGTTGACTCTTCTAGCTACACACACACATACACACACATATATGCATATGTGCGTTGAAGTTTGGCGTGTCGATTAAGCAATCGCATATCAATTGCGCACGCGCCAAGCAAACCAAAAGAAAATTGAACGAAAAAAACATATAGAGAGCTTTCTTTGCAAAGCTTTTTATGCTCTGTTGCGCTCTCTTTCGCACACACCATTTTTAGCCGAATGTAATTTGAGGCGACCCCATAGCATGGACCCATTCTGGCACAGAGCAGCGTCCGACAGAATAGACAAATTGCCGAAAAGTGAAATGAGCTGATCCTCTCGTGCGTTTGCTCACTCTCTCTCTCTCTCTCTCTCTCTCGCTCTTAGCATGTGTGCAAACAAATAAATCAATAGGCTGGCGAAAACAAAAAAATAAATAAAATAAAAGCAAGAGGCTACCAAATTCTTTGAGCTGTCAAAATTGCTGTCGAATTGCTGCTGCTAAGGTGAAATGTAGTTGGCTCTACTAATTGGTTTAGTCATTGTCTATGGGCTCTCCTGCCAGCTGGCAGTTTGTCTAACACCTGACAAACAAACAAATATATATATATATACATACATATATGCATTGCAATTCCGATGACGCATACATTGGGTTGAATCACAATTTGGTCAATCAAAGTGAGAGTCAGCAGCAGCAACAACAACAACAAAATAAATGAAACAGCCTTACGCCTACGCAGCCTCTCTCGCTTTGACTTACAGTACCCCCCACCCACTACACCTGTGCACACATACACACTCATCAGTCTGCCATTTTGGCCAATGTAAACAATAATAATGAAAACAATTTGTTGCCTTTCATTATTTTCTTTTCCAACTCTGCGCTCATGACGAATACGATTACGAAATTTAAATATAGATCAACTCAAGAAATATCTGTCTGTGTCTGTCTGTGTGTGTATCTGTGTGTGTGTGTCAAGCTCAAAGCTAATGCAATTGCAATTGCAATCTTTAGGCCAACACACAGCAAAATTGTTTTTAATTTGTCATTTTGTGGGTGTAAATTTGTAGCTCGGTCTGCCATCCATATGTATATTGCTGGCTATTTATAATGACATATGTATGCCCCCCCCTCTACACACACGCCCATGCTCAATGATGATGATGATGAGCATAGCGAACGTGTCAAAACCACAACCTTGCACTAAATTTTCTTCTTTTTTAGATATTTAAAGCAATTTTTAGAAATAACTGCATACATATATAGAGAAAAGAGCGCGAGCAAGAGCGACAGAGATATAAATAGTCGTATGACTGATGCTCTGCCTTTCTGCAATTGAAACAATTCCAAGCTAACTAGCTAACTAACAATTTGATGCGCACCATTAGCGCCAAAAGCAGAAACAAAATAATAATAAAAACAATAGCAAACGCAAACAATTTGTTAGACAAACGCAAACAGTTGCCAATTTGCGGTGTGTTGTTTTTTTCTTCTCCACTATATTCTGGCTGTAATTGTAGTAATCTGAAACTTGTCAGCTACAGATACAGATACAGATACAGCTAGAGATATGTATGCATAACAATTGACTTGCCTCGCCTTGTTGTTAGTGGGGGGCGTGGCAGTTAGAGGAGTAAACTGTAAATTGAAAGAGTTTATGCTATTAGCCGACTGAACGAGTGTTGGCAACAACCACAGCAAGCGGTAAATGCCTGTTTGAGATACAATTGTATCTATCTATCTAACTAACTGACTGACTGACTATCTGTGTCTGTATGTCTGGGTAAAGACATCAATTGAGTAACTATTTGTACAGTGGCCAAGCTTGTTATTGCCATTGTTGTTGTAACTGTAACATTTGCTGCTGTTTCCGCTAAAAAGAAAAACAACAACAACAACAGCAGAACAACACAAACAATAATAAATAATGATGCGAACGCAAATCGATTTCCCCCCCAACAAATGAACAGTTATCGTAAAGTGGGGGCAACCTTGACTGCCAGAACGACCTTAACGCTTTTATAACTACCCACGATCTGCTCTAACTTGGCCATTATCAAAGACAGTTAGTCAGCTGTTGTGTGTCTTAATTGATTCTCATATCTTTTGCACTTTCAATGACAATGTGTTGACAATCTGAACAACAATAACAACAACATTCGTTCAACATATTTCAAACATTTCTCGAAAAAATTAAAAAACTATATATATGTATATATAGATCATGAAAAAGAACCATGAAACGCATCTATTTTTAAAACTCGCGCAGAGCTTTTGCCTCGCACAAATATTGAAACATAATCGAGAATATATATATATTATATAGCCAAGATATATATATATATATATATATATATATATGTATGCAAATATGTATATCTAGACTAGTTAATTCTGTTTTAGCACTCACCTTCTTCTGTTGCTTCTCCCACGCTGGATCAAGCAAACCCTCGCGCTCCCATTCCTCTTCCTGCTCCATGTAGCCATCGCCGTACTCCATGGAGAGACCGTTCTCCATCATCATTTTGTGGCTGATTTATTTGATGCAGTTGCTGGTGGTGATGTTGCTGTCGCTGCTGCGATTGCGATTGCGTTTGCGTTTGTTTGTTGTTTTATGTATTTGGGGGGGAGGAGTATTGCACTTTTCTTTAGTTAAACTCAATATATATACATATATAATTTCAATATAATTTGTTACAATTTACAATTACAGTTCAGTTGCTGTTGGCAATGTTTCGAGTTTGTTGTTTTCGATATTCGATTTACCGAATCTGTTTGCAGTTCAAGTCTGTTTCATTTAATTAACTTCGTTGTCGATGATCGTTGAGCTTTGCAAATTCATTAAACACTTTGTGTTGTGAGTGAATCGTGTTTATCTGATTTACGGTACTTTCAACTGCAGTTCACACACACAGAGACAGAGACAGAGACAAAGAGAGAGAGACAGAGATATGGAATTGAAATTATTTAGATTCGTTCGAAGTTTGATCCTTAAAATTTAGTCTGCAATATTGAAAACAAAAAATTTGCTGTTGAGTTTGACGATTTGCCTCAGCTCCTAACTCCACAGGTGTCCACTATACATGTGTGTGTGTGTGTGTGTGATTCGATTTATTTCAAGAGTGAATTACAACTTGTAAATGCGATGAACGTGCATTTATAGTTGACAATAAATGTAAACTAAACTACAAAAGCAAATGAAGAAGAGTTGCTGGGGCCAGCGGCAGAGTAAATTGTATGGAATGTGGGGAGTTGATACACAAAAAAAAGTAAAATAAAATAAAATTAAAAAAAAAAAGCAAAGAAAATGTTGTATAACATGATAATTTGCTACTTAATTATTTTGTTCACATTCGCTTTTTCTCTCTAGTTCGCTCGTTTCGTTTCAAATTTGTTTCATTTCGATTCGTTTTGGGGTATCGTTTTAAAAATAGTATGTTTTTAAAAATTTTATTTTCGGCGTCAACGTCAACGCCATGTACCGTTCTCTCGAGAAAAAAAAACGGGAAACACGACGGAGGTGCAGAGAGAGAGGGGAAGCTGAGATAGAGAGAGAGAGCAATGGGTGTGAAGCAAGGTGATTGGTGATTTTAAGATTGTGATTGCGAATGTGTGGTACATATTTGAAATAATTTTGAAAATTCTCGCTCTCTTAGTATGCGTGTAGACACACACACAGACACACATATGTTTGTATATAGAGACAGAGATATGTGTCAATTTCAGACTTGGACTTCGATTCAGATTCGAGTACGAATACGAATCGTATTTATGGCAGATATCTATATGGGTATATTCCATTTGCAAAGTACTTTTCTTTTCATATTATTATTTTTAATTATATTTTTTAGCACAGTTCTGTTTTAAGGTTTTTAATTCTTTTTTTTTGCGGTTTGGCTTAGTATATATAAATATATATATATATGCAGTTATATATACATTTTTATATATACACCCATTTCACACACACACACAGGCACACACACACAAAGAACACATGCGTGGAAAAGCTTTTTTTATAGCTACATATGTATTTTTATATATATGCATATACGTTAACGTATTTATTTTTCAACGAGTCTTAACCAAAAAAAAATTTATATATATTTTTATATTTTATTTAATGAATTTTGTGTGCGTTTTTATTTGATTTTTTTTATTTGTGTTGTATACCAAAATAAAAAAATTATAAAAAAAATAGTAGTAATGAACCAACAACAACAACAACAACAACGGTAAAAAAAAAACAACAAAACAATATGTGAATACAATTGGAGGAGATATCTACGTTTGTCGCTTGCAAAGAGAAAGACCCGCTCGCGTTGATAGCCAACTCAAAACTGATGTCGCGCCAGCAAAAAACTGAATATCGTACATACGTATTGGGGCGACCCAGAAGTGGCAGCAGCAGCAGCAGCAGCAGCCATGAGCACAAAAGCAGCAGACGAAGAAAACTGTGCAGCAGCAGCAGCGGCAGAGGCAGCAGCCGTCGCAGCGGGCAGAGGCAATAGCAAAAACAAAATGCATGCAAGACACGACAACGACGACGATCGCCTCTCGACACATACGAAGAGTCCACGAGCAGAGCGCGCGCGCGCACACACACACAGACACAGAGAGATATAAAAGCAAACGCATACATGCATAGGTGGTGGGAGTGGGTGGGTTAGCAAGAGCAAGAGCAAAAAGGCAATGATGAAAGTATGAATTCGGCCAGCAAGCAACACAAACAATTGTTGCTGCTGCTATTCATGATATTCATGATGCTGTGCATTTGTCTGTGTGTGCGTGTGTGTGTGTGCACTGAATTACTCTCTGCGCTCTCACACTCTTCGGCACACCTTGCCCACGAGCTGCAGCAACAGCCGCTAGCATAATTATCGATATGTATGCAAGCGCGCACAATAACAGAACAACAGGTAGAAGAAGCAAAGAAAATGAAAATATTTTGCTTTTGCAGGGCTTTCAAAAATAAATGCAAAGTGGAGTATCGAGCCCGCAACAGCTCATAAGTTGTTGAGAATTTTGCGCAAGGCCGAACAACAACTTGTTGGTTAATTTCCTGCTGCTGCTGCGGCTGAAGATTGTCAATTGCTTGTCCATTCGTCTTGCTGTCATACATTTTGCCACTGTTTGTCGCATCATCCGCCCTCGCAATGCTACCGAAATAGCCAAATTGTTAATTTCGCTTCGAAAACTCTTTTCCAATACACAAACACACAGAGACGTGGGGCGCAAGGGGGTCCAAGAGGGGGCTGTTGACGACGACTGTTGAAGGCAGCGGGTGCGCATGATTTTATTGGCAGGCCACTTGGCTTTTTCCTTGCAAAACTATTTTGAATGCCGCCTAAACATATTTACACATCAACATATAAACAGACAGACATACAAAGTAGTATCAATATGCATATGGCTTATGAGCATGAAATTTATGAAATTGATTTAATATTTGATGGCATTATCTCATATTTAAATATACGCACATAAGTTATATTTAATCGGCAGCAACGCTTAACACATCTCTCCGAACTGAAAACAATTTAAATATATGCAAACGACCTAAAGCGTATCGTTTGGTCGTACATGCTCGGGCCCATTAAAACACCACCCACAAACAAAAGCAACAAGTAAAAAATACAACAAATATAGTATATATATGTACATACACACACATACATATAGAATTTATTTTTGGCACATAATGTGCGTCGTCAGTGGCAATTTTTGTTCTTTTTTCGAAAACAATTTCTATTTTTAAGCAGCGTTTGTGCGTTAATACCATATTTCTGAAAATATGTATTTTCGACGCAGCCTAACATACATAAATTTAATAAAAATTGAACGAATTGCTAGCTCGTATATATATGCGTATACGTAATATATATATATATATATCGATACGCAGACACTTGCCACCAATGCGTGTGCAGTAGATTCTCTAGAAAACATTCAACATTTGCCTTAAGACATTAACTATTTTTAATTTATTTTACAAGATTTGCGACACAAGTCTCTAATATCTTGCAGCTATTAACGTCATATATTTTGATTTACAATTTATAGCTTAACAAGTTTAAATAACAAGCCCATTTGTATAATTTTCTAATAACCGACAGCGCGAACTCAAGAACATTCTAATCTAGATAGCAAGTTTTCCAAAGTGGCATTGTTTATATTGTCCTTCTACATTTAAATGTAGATTCTGTTGCTCTGGGGTCGACACCAATGTCACCTTGCACATCAAAATCAATTTTTGAATCACTCGTCCGTCCAACAAATTAGTCTCAATTAGTGAGCAACCACTGTAGGCATTTTGTTTGTTGCATGCACACACAAGAGACAAAAGTATTTCCCATCATATTTGCCACATTGTGGGGTTTTGGACAAGGACGAACTCAAGGAAAATGAAATGAAATAGATAATTTTGACAGCACCTGCACGGCTAATGGGTACACATGTATATATAATAGATACATATACACACACACACACACATACGTATACACACATGTATGTATATGATTATATGTGTGCGCATATATAATATTAATGTCGCATATATTTTATAACTTTCGGTTACAATTATTTTAAGAAATAATTACAATTTGTTTTATATTTTATATATATAAAGTATATATGTATGTATATACATATGTGTGCTTGTAGTCTAATATGTGCTACACACACACACATACAACTATGTTGGTTTTTTATCGTGCATCCTCCTCAGCACTTAGAGGAGGCATCCATATCTTAAGGAAAACATTTTCTAAACCGCGATTCATTTAAAAAAAAATATACGCAATATGTAAAAAAAAATTTGATAAACAATTACAGTTATTACAATTTTACGCATTCATGTATTATGCAAATTATTAAGGCTGGCGCGCGAGAAGTGTGTGGATAGGACTAAGAGAAATGCGCGAGAGAAAAAAATATATATATTAACTCAATCACAATGAAACAATCAATCGAATCGAATAGTATAACAATCGATAAATTCAACAACTGCTTGAATGCATTCGCATTAGCATTAGCATTAGCATTAGCATTAGCATTCGCATTCGCATTCATTCATTATTCGTGTTTCAGCGTCATGCCCGGCGGCGGCTGCGATTCCAGCTGCTCGTAGAACAGCTCATCCAACGGCCGATCGCTAATGATGCGAAAGAAGAACAAATGATCCAGACACTTGAGACTGATGGAGCGCAAGGCGGGCAGGCGCAACAGCAGCTGCGCAAAGCGTCCCTCATCTCCCGGATGCTCCAGGCGGCAGTGCTCGTCCAGACAGGCATAGACCTTCTCGCGGCACAGCTCAATATCCGCACGATTCGTGATGCCGCGTATATCCGGGTTATACAATATGATCGCCTTCAGACAGGACAGCTCGCGTCGATCCAGATTCAGGCGTTTCATCTTTACGCTCAGCTCCGACAGTATGCGGTCGAAGATGGCATGGACGCCAGCCTTGATGGCGCTATTTCGATGATACGAGAAGCTCTGATTGAGAAATAGCTGCTGCGGCTGCTGCACCGGCGAGCGTCGCTCGAAGGCGCTGTCATGTCCCAGGCCCGTGAGCGCGTCATCCAGCGACACAATGCTGCACCAGGCTACATTAGCGATCAGCAGCTCATTCCAGGCGGCCTTCAGCAGTATAACCTGATCCGCCAGCGGCAGCTGGGCAAAGTGCGGCATGAGTCTGGCATACTCGACCATCTGGTAGAGCTGTTTGTTGACCACCTGGCAGAGCGCCGATACGGCGCCCTTGTAATCCGGCTGCACCGTGGAGTTGGGTCCAACGCGTAGAAACGCCAGCGCTCTGTCGCCACTGTGAGCCTCGGCGCGCTGCTCCGCGTCCAGCAGCCGCTCGATGGTAAAGTCGCGGGACACACTGTTGGGCATAAAGTCGTCGGCGGCGCTGCTGGCGCCAATGCTGCTGCCGCCAGAGATGCCACCAGCGGTCCCAAGGGAGCCTCCTGCAGCGGCGCTAGCTGCGTTCAGACGGCCCGTGGAAGTGCGTGCGCCTCGCTGTCTTTCCTCCTGTACCGCCTCGCGTTTCATGCCGCAGGACAGGCACTTTTGATAGCGACAATACTGGCAGCGATTACGTTGCCGCTTGTCTATAATGCAGTTGCGATTTTCGCGGCAAGCGTATGTGAGATCCTTGCGCACTGTGCGCTTAAAGAAGCCTTTGCAGCCCTCACAGCTGTAAACGCCATAATGTTTGCCGCTGGCGCGATCTCCACAAATGGAGCACAAATGCTTTGAGCCGCTCAATGGATGATTGGGCGGATACTGTTGCTGTGCAGTCGGCGCCTGCGCCAATTGGTTGTTGTTGCCGCCGCCGCCGGGCAGTACATTCACCATATTCATGGCCTGTAGAAAGGGACCTGGACTCTCGGCCTTGGGTGAAAAGCTGCTGTTGTTACTGTCGTTGAGCTGCGATATGTCCGGCTTGACTTCCTCCTTAATGGGCCCGAGCCGAAAGCCTCCAGCATCCTGGTCGCAGTTGTCCATCTTGTGCTGTTTGCTCTGCACTTATTATTTATTGATGTTGCCTGAGCGTCTGGGCAGCCTGTGAGCTTCTTTACTTGTGTTTTTGCAGTTGCTGGTGATGCGGCTGTTGACTTTCCCCCACTGCAGTTTCACTTTGTGGTCGTGGTGGACGGGAACGCCACCGTGTCTGAGTCTTAGGCCTAGTGAACTGAAACTTTCAGCTGAAATTATGGCATTTGCATAACTTGATGTTGCTTTTGACTTGCGCTTTAACTGCTCTGCTCGTCTGCTCCAAAAGTCATATTTGTATGTTGCACAAACTATAAATTATTATTATACAGACTTTCTGACTAATGATTAAATACTTTTCGCGTCGACATTTTTTTCTCAACAAAGACCAAACTCACCACGAGAGCATGAATTCACCAGCTGCCAGTGTTGTCGAGCGCTCGCGAAATGTAAATGTAAACAAGCTGCGCTTTGAGCTTGTATTTAACAGGGGACGTACTAAGTATTAAATGCGTAAGAACTTTTTATGGCAATCGCATTACTTAAAGCTTTTCTTATTCACAATTAAATTCAAATGGGCCAATTTTAATCCATGATGCACTCGTCGCCGCACAGCAACCCTGTCTGCACTGTTTTCACCATGCAAGGTAACTCTGTTATTCGCAACAAAAAATTTGTTGTACTCGCAAACACACAGACAGACACTAACACCAACACAAATGTATGTACAAAAACACAGACGCGCGTTGAGGCAGACAACGACCCTCCCTTGCTGACAATAATGCAAAAACACAAATGCAAATACACATGTACATATGTGCGCACACACACATACATACTGTGTAATCATGCCTTACATATGGACAAAGCGCCGATTCCCCGGCTCCGGCCTCGGCCTAAATCATCGACAAGGCTACAACCGCGAATACCGTTTAACAATGCCAACAGCAACAAACAAATTATTTAGTTTACAATTAAATTAAAGCCGCATTTACATATGTACTTCCATAAACAGATGAGCGTACATGGTTTTGTATTAAATGCAACTTACTTGCATGCGCACTTGTTAGATTTCGCACAATTCAACGTACCGGCGATAAAAACAATTGTTGCACTTTGATTAAGTGTACACATGCGTGTAAACACTAACACAGATATAAATTAATAATGAATAACAATTGATTGATCGAAACTGTTTAGCTCGAAATTTTAAAATTGTACAAAACAATTGATGTTAACCGAATGTTAAGCCAATGTTGAGCTGCTGTAAAGCTGTGATATTTATTCAACTGCTACATGTCACAGATATCGATAAGTAACAGTTCTATAACAGCTTGTGAGTATGTTAGTGATTTTGCTACAGGAAACAATTTTACTCAATAAAGTATTATTTAATTATAATATCTCATAAAAAAAATGTGTCTAAAATATTTGCTGAATGCGTTTATATAAGCTAAATAATTTTCTAACAGCGACAGCTGTTGTTGTAACATGATTGCATTTATCAGCTCTAATATAAACAATGGGTACATATGTTAAGCTTGAGTATTTTAAATTATCGATAATACACATAGATGCTCGGTTAGCCGCGTAATTTGAAATCACTTACTAATCTGAATCACTTGCGTTAGTCGCATACAGTAAACTTAAGTTTTCTATGCAACTGTTTAAATAATTAATTTCTTCACGATATAGTCGCTCCTCGTACAGCATGTTCTCAAAGTCGTTGATTGGTGCATGGCTGCTACTGCTGCTGCTAGCTTCTCTATGACTCTCTGCTGATTCATCAAAATTTAAATAAATTTGAAAATAATCAGCATCTCTGCAGCGACAAATCGGACATTTGCGAGCTCTGCGGTAAAATCAAGAATTGAAATTAGCTTCAAAGGATTAGCATAAGTGCTACTTACTCTTCAAACCAGCGCTGTAGGCAGCTCCAGTGGAATACGTGACCACACGTGCCTGCGTAAATATTATCGGCCTCCTTATATTGCTCTGAGCAAATCGTACAGCTCACACGATTGTTGTTGTTACGGCTATTGCAGTTGCTACTGCTGCTAGTCCGATTGGCACTCATTGTGATAATGAGCTCGAAATTTTCACAAACTATTTCCAATGCAGCGCTTATCAGCGTTAGCTTTTCAGCATATGTATATAATATTTACTACATATACTAATTCGACAATAAATCAGGTCAACAGTTATGTTATGGATCATATCACTACAATTGTTTACTGAGCCACAGGGCGTGTCTATTATTGTTTGCTCTACTCTCTGTCCATTTCATGGTACTCCCCAGAGTACTAAGCCAAGCTTAGTGAGATTAACTGATAGGCATACTATGTATATGTACGAATATTTAAATACTATAAAGTAATATGACATTGTATTATAAATATGCAGTGCATAAGATGCTCAGTATTAAAATGGAAGAATGATTCAATTTACAATTTACTTTGAATTTTGATAAGCAGGCGATAAGTATTGAAATCTAAATCGCTAGTCAGTCTCGGACAAAACAATTTCTGCAAGAAGTCTGTCAAGATCAGTGCTACTGTCGCTGCTGCCCGATGCCGGCTCTTGACTAGATCTAAGTTCATCGATGCGATTGTTTAAATATTTAATTTCATCGCGAAACAACTGACGCTCGTATAACAAGTTTTCGAATTCGACACTTGGAAGCAGCGTTTTGCTACTGTCGCTTAATTCCTCAAAACTTAAATATATTTGAAAAAAGTTAGCGGCTTCTTTGCGACAAATGGGGCACAAAGGGGATCTGCGGTATAACAAACAAATGAGATGCTTGAAAGGATTAATGTGAGTAAGACTTACTGCTTACGCCAGCGCTCCAGACAGTCCTTATGGAAGACGTGACCACAGCTGCCTGTGTATATAGTATCCGATTCCTTATATTGTTCCATGCAAATACTGCATGTAACTGTAATTGTCTTATTACTGTTACTACTACCCCGTTTGGCACTCATTGTGATTATGAAAGTTGAGCAATAGAATTGCATTTTTAATACAACGCTTATCAGCATATAAAGATAATAGTATCCATTATCTTTGATACAAAATCTATGGCTCTGTAGGAGTGCAAAGCTTTTAAGTTTTGAAGACATGCGCGCCGGAATTGTTTACAACCGGAAGTACTAATCACAATTAGAAAGCACAAATAGCTATTAACATAAAGATTCATATACCATACGCATTATATTTTGTGTTTATAAGTAGCATTTATATTTTATATTCGATTGCTTAATGTGCATTAATTATTTGTTGCTGTCGTTTGATAACATAATAATATAGTGCGTGCCAGCCTTAGAACTATTCAATTGTATATATAAATATATATGTATAAATTTAGGTACATGGAATGTACAAACATAAATTAATGGAATGTTTAATGGCAAATAATGTAGCCAAGATTCATGATAGAGCATTACTGTGCTAATCTAATATGGCATTGTAGCAGGTGAGTATATATATAAGTTTATAAAAAAAAAAAAAATAATAATAAGCAGCAATTTGGTCGAAAGCATTCGAGCCTTAGGCACCTTGAACAGCTGCTATACTCTATCTCTAAATCGATCGATCCAGATCTGGATTATGCTTCACTTTTAGAAACTATATATAGATATAGCCGAGTATAGCAGTGGTCGCTGTGCAGTTAGTTAAAAATACATAGAGCTGTGATTAATACTAAAACAAAAAGGAAAGCAACGGAACAAGCAAAATATTTTGTTTGCTTGTTTGCCTAAAATTAGTTACGTTAACATACGTATACGTTACGTTACGCATACGCATACGTTTTACGGAGTGTGTGCATTTGTCTTATTGATATCGTTATCGATATACGATATTTGGAATTAAAGCATTTTCGTTAGTCTTTTGGATTTTCAAACTTTTTCGCGAGCTCCTTAATCGACTCGCTCGGACTGTGGACGCTATAAGACGGGATTCTCTTCGGGCTGTCTACGTTCATGTAGATGTGTGACTTCGATGTTGTTGTTGTTGCTGCTGGTGCGGGTGCTGTTGCTGGAGCTGGTACGGGTGGGGGGAGTGGCAGGTCTGGTGGCAAGACTGTGATCGGACTGGAGCTGGGTGAGGGATTGGGTGTTGTGGGCAGCTCCTCCTCCTCCAGTATGATGTCGTCGCCCACCATGGTGATGCGACGTGTGCCCGCCGAGCCGCTGCTGCCCAGTATGCCAGCTACGGGGCGATAGACTGCGCTGCTTAGGCTGCTCCCGCTGCTGTTCCCGCTGCTGTTGAATCCGTTGTTGATGTAGGAGTGATTGCTCTTCTTGGGCTGCAAGCGGCTGTTCCCGTTCACTGCCAGCGTTACTGATGGCGGTGGCGGCGCCGGCGTCGACGGCGCCAGATTCGTTTTGCTTAACAGCTCGGGGCTTCGCGCTATCAGCTCCAGGGACTGCAACTGTGAGGACTTGTTCATCTCTGCCGGTGCCGTGCAGCTCTGGGAGGCCGTTGGTGTTGCCGTTGCCGTTGGGGTTGGGGTTGGCGTTGTCGTTGCCGCTGCCGCTGCAGCGCCGCCGGACATCTGGGAGACAACGGTGCGGCTGTGGTTGTTGCTCAATCCGGTATCTTTCCATTTCTCTGAAACGATTTGTGACCGTGACTTAGTGGAAGGCAGTTCTCCGACCAAACTACATACCTGCCGCACTGCTGGCGCCATTCGTCTTGCCAAAGGGGAGGAGCAGACGCGTCGGCTGGCAGAGCACCACCGTCTTGTAGGCCTTGCGGTATTGCTTGTTCATGATGACATAGATGATGGGATTAATGCAGGCGGATAGGTAGAGCATGATGTAGCTGAAGATGTGCAGGCTGGGATGCTCCACATGCTTGTCCGCCACCTTGACTATGGTGATGGGCAGATAGCAGATGACGAACGATAGAAATATGGCCAGAACCATTTTGGTAATGCGCCACTCGTTGCGCTTGGCGCGCACCTCTCGCTGATCCTTGATGCGACTGGGCAGCGGCTTGGCGCCCACAGCCTCGGGCACATCCGTGGAGTAGCTGCTGCTATCGGAGGAGACGCGACTGGCAGTTGCCGTCGGCGCCGCTTGCGTTTGACCATCGGCGCCGGTGGGCAGCGAACCGGCCGTGACCACCGGACGCAAATTGTTGGGTATGGAGTTCTGCTTGTTGGCATGCCGCTTCAGGCGCTGCTCCGACTTGTGCACCACCCAGAAAATCTTGGCATAGCAGGCAATGATCACCAGACAGGGTATGACGAACGCCGTTATAAACAGCGTCGTCTTGCTGCTGTGGCCATGCGAGTCGCTCATAATGGAGCAGGTCTGCAGGCGCGAGTCGTAGCCAAAGCGTCCCCAGGCGCCCAGCAGCGTGGGCAGCTGCATGCCATAGGAGACCAGCCAGCAGGCGGCAATCATAATCGCAATCCAGTGGCGCTTGTAGATCCTCGCATAGAGTCCGTGATGCGTAATCATCACATAGCGATTGATCGTTATCATGGCGATGCAGAGCAGCGAGACGCCAATGTTGCCATACTGTATGAAGGGTATGAGCCGGCAGAGCACCGCGCCATGCCGCCAAGTGCCCTGGACGAAGCGCAGTCCCTGGAACGGCAGCACCAGCGCACAGAAGAGCAAATCGGCCAGGCAGAGACTGCAATGCAAGAGAGCAAGAGTTTTAATGATGCTGCGAATCGTTCGAGCGGGGGAGGGGGTCATATGCACTTGATTATGAACGCAGCTGCCACGTTGCGCACTTTGGGACACTTGAGCAGCGCCACAACGGTGAGGAAGTTGCCACAGATGCCCACGAACATGATCAGAAACGTCATGATGGCCGCAAAGTTCAGCAGCGACTGCGAGAAGCTATAAAATAAGTAAAAATATGCATTAAAAACAAATTAAATAAAATAGCTACACAAATAATAGTAAGAATTCTATGTATAAAGCAACTTTATAGCGATGTTATTAATATTATTAAAAGCTATAAAAGATAACTGCACATGCGAATAGTCAATCAATTGAAGATGCAATTATAAATTGAGTTTTATTTTAAATACTCTGTATCATCAAATATACAAAATCAATCAAATTGTTACAATAACTAAATAATTATATGAAATTGAATACAGAGAGGACTAAATTAGTTTTCAACTAATAATAAGTAATCAAAACTTAAACTTAAAATGCATGCATTTAATGAAATAAAATATAAATATTTCCAGTGAATGGAAATACTAATGTGAAGCAGAAATGTTAAATTTGAAATATTATCATCGCTTTGACAACTGAATCTGTCAACGATCAATTGAGGATCATTTGAACTTTAGCCTTAGACTGCTCTGCTGCGCGGGTATTATAGATATAGATATATACGCAGAGTTTCCGTTACAAGAGACGCAGCTCATTGTCAGCTGCAGCTTCTCAGGCTCTCAAGCCTCAAGCCTCGCAGACAATCTGTGGCGAGTCGCTTGAAATGGTCCGCGTAATATTAACGATCTGTTATCGCGTTCAGAGCTCTCACGCAGTGCTATAATTACACACACAGGCTATAGCTGCTGATATGATGATGGTGATGATGATGATGATGATGATGATGATGCTGATGGAACCTACCCGCTCTCATCGACAGCGCCAGCATCTGTTGGTGCCAGGGTCAGCATCGTCACATCGCTGCCGTAGTAGAAGGGTGTCGTGTTATCATTCATGCTGCAAAATATATTGAAAATTTGTTCGTTGTTCGTTATCCCTTATTAATAGCTTAATAGTAATAATCTATTATTGTGGTGGGCTGCGGCTGCTGCTTCTCGCAAAAACTGATCGACAACCAAGCACAGCCAACACGCAACTGAACTTTGAGGTTGCCACAAGCGCTGCTGCTGCTTTCCGGGGCGGCACCCGGACTCAGACTCGGACTCACAGTTACTCACACCCAATAAACCGCTACGCTGCGCCCCACCCCACGCCAGCAATAACCCGCTTTTGTTTTTCTTTTGCTGAAGACTTGCTGCTTCTACTTGCTGTGCACACACATTGGGCTGTTCCTTTAGACTACAATAAATTAGTGTCAATTAAATAATTTAAAGAGGTCACCAAGCTCGCACACACACCAACACACACACACGCACACTCGGTGCTCACATCCCTCTAGACTCTGGGCACTGTCTCTAGCTTTGAGGGTGCAAAGATCAGCGCCAAACCTTAATTAATTGAGTGTGTGCTTGAAATTTTTTTTATTATTATTATTTTTTATTATTTTATTCGCTGCCGTCCGCCGCAGCCGAGTCTAATACAATCTTATACATCTTGTAGTGTGTGTTATAGTTAGAATAGCACCAGAGCGTACGATCGGACTACGCTACAGGCAACGTGACATTTTATATATTGACATTAGCAACAATTGACAAAGTTTGTTAATTAACTGAGTAAATTGCAAAATAATTTTAGCACTTCTACTCTTTGGCTCATCTGTGTGAACGTTATAAATAACATGAATTGCTTTACATATATATCTATATGCCTATATAGTATATGCTGCGTATACGTAATACTTGGCAATTGTCGATCGTTTGCTTAGCAAACTCTATCGCCAGTTGTTGGCTATTTAGTTTGTTTAGGCAATTTGAGCGCACACACTGCTTATCTAATCACAAATTGTGCGCTCACCTGGTTTATAACTGCGGCACATGCGATAGTTAGAAAATGTTGTTGTTGCTCTTGTTGTTGCACTCAGGCTTAGGCTGCATGACACTCACGGTGATCGATTCGATTTGTTATCAAAGAACGACTTGTTTTTGATTTGTTATTAAAGCAATTGAAACTAAAAAACAAAACACTGATGCAGCTGATTGTGGCCAAGTCAAAGTTGAAGTCGAAATCAACACTGAAGGCGTTGGCTTTAGGCCAAGTTATTTGCCAGGTAGCTGGGTCAGGTGCTGTATTGTTTGTAAACGCGTTTTGTTGTATGAGTAATCCGGCTTGAGGCCGCTGAGCAATGTAAACAGTTGGCGCTCAACTCAGCTGCTGCTGCTGCTGCTGCTGCTGCTCTGCTTGTTGTTGTGTTAAAGTTTAAGTGTAAGGGGATCACTTGGCTGATGATTCAAATGCCGCCACTAACAATCATGACTAATACACTTGGGATGTCGCTGCTGAACTTTCAGTTTGCTGCTGTGCCAGGTAAAACCAAACCAAAAAAAAAAAATGACAACAAAACTTCAAAAAGGTTGCAACACTCACGCGCGGCTCACGTTATAATCGCCATACACAATATAAATGAATTCGGCACAGTAAAAAAAAAACAGACAAAATAAAGAAATGTTTATAACACTTCCACTCCCACTGTGTGGCCGCTTGACCGAGCGTCACGATCAAAACAAACTTGACAAACTAAGCGTAAAATAAGACAAACGCGATTACGTTGATAATTAAGTATACGCTACTCTCTATCGCTCGCTCTCTCGCTCTACGTATTTGACGTCGACTGCGCGCTTGCGTTTGTCTAGAACGACTGTTAACTGTCGTGTGGCTTGCACTTTATCGCAAACATATTTTCTGAATTGAAGTTGAGCCAACGTCGCTGTCGCTGCCCGCTGCCCGCTGCGCTCTGCCAGCAGCTGCTGATATTGACAGTTTCACTCTCTAAGCAGCCGCGCGCTCACTCTCGCGACACTCAACTCCCACTCTTTGCGTGTGCTCGCGCTCTCGCTCTCACTCTCTCGCGCACACATAACTGTTGATCATGCTCCCATGTGAGCTGACAACTGACAATTTGACGAACAGCAGACAGACAGACAGACAGACTGCTGGCTGGCTGGCATTGAAGCGGAGCGGGGTGCCGATCAAACGATAGGATACTCCACATACACACATACATATGCACATATTGTTTATTTATTTATTTTTATTTATATATTATGCTTTCTAGCTGGCAGCAATTGACACGCACGACAAAGCGACATCGCGCAATTCACATTCTCATCAACAAATAATTGCTTACTATATTATATACATATATACATATATAGCATGGCATGAGTTATGCCGTCATTATGCATAACAAATGCTATTTGCATTGTTTTAATTGCATATTTAATTCAATTTGTCATATTTTAGGACATATTTGAATGCAATTTTGTTGCAACTCAGAACTCTTTGACAATTGTGTCAAACTGACAACTTGTCAAACTCACACACAACCCTAAAATCTTTTGTGACAGCAGCTCTTGATTTACACTTAAATTTTGCAAAATGGACTTGTTTCGTTTTTTTGCGTTTTTCTTATGGATTTTTACCAGCAAAGAATATTACCCCAATCCAGAATACCCAAGCATTACAGGACCGAGCAGCAAGCAGCGTGCATTGGAGCAAGCCGCGCCTGCTAGCAAAAATACCAGGCCGGCCAATTTGTTGTTGGCCAATCAAACTGTCAGCAGTAATTTCCAGACCGCACAGCGCATTGTAGAGAACCAGGAATGTGAGAACTCAGATGGCATGGCAATTCATGCCTGGACACAGTCTCGGCAACAACAAGGCATAATCATTGCACAATGGCGTCCTGCTCTCATATTTATTATAAAACATGCGGCTAGGCTACTGCGACTAATATTAACTGTTGTAGTTGGCAGCCTTGGCTATGCGCTATGCGCCAAGTTAAAAAGAAATCGTCAAGCAGCGCCTGTGGACAAAGTTGAGCTGCGCGAAGTGCTGGAAGCCGAGCTGGAAGACGTTTGGGAAGATGCCGCCATATCGACTGATGTAAAAGAAAATGGTCAAGCTGTGCCTGTGGACAATGTTGAGCTGCGCGAAATGCTGGAAGTCGAGTTGACAGACCTTTGGGATGATGCCGCCATATGGAGTGATTCATCAGACTCAGACTCAGACTCAGATGGTTCCCGAATAACGGTAATACATTTGTATGATTTAATGAATGAACTGAATTTTGAGTCGCAGCAAATCGAACTAAAAAATGATCAAGCACTGCCTGAAGCCGATTCGCAGCTGAATCCAGCACTGCCTGTGGCCACAGCTGAGCTAAGCGAAACGTTTGAGGACGACATGGAAGCAATTTGTGGTGATGCCAGGAAATTGACTGATTCAGCCGCTGCGCAGCACATCGAATCCGATTTAACAACTGAACAGACTGTCGATACTTTGCTCTATGGGACTGATGGCATACCATATCTAGTTCGTTTTACTGTATTACCAGAGGAAGCTTTGTAACTATGTAAAATACTCGGATCAAATACTCAAAATTAAATAGAATGCAACGCAATGAATTTAAATTCAATCTCTTTAAACTTTAGAATTCTTTGACGCTTAGAGTGCGTTTTGTTTATTGTGTAAAGAACATGATCGTCTATAGATATCAACATATATCTCCAATACATATGCACATATGTATTTAAGAGATAAGCAAGAGTGGAGTACGCCGTAGGCAAAGAGTTTTGTTTACGCCGCGGCTCTAATGATTAGCGGTCACTCTCTAGACTCTCGAGTGTGTGGTATATAAATATATTTATTTATTTGTTTGTTTGTTTGTTTGCTTGCTTGTTTGCTTGTCTGTATGTATCGCCTGCATAAAATAACAAAAATTTTACGCTGCAAATGAATGTGAGGCAATGGATAGCAACAAGACTAGAAAGTGACAGAGCGCGGTCAATTTTCAATTGTTGCCAAAGAGTTTTTCCTCTGAGTCAGTTCGTTTTTTTTCTGTTGTCTTCTTTTCTGTTTAATTCTTTGAGAGCGCGCATTGCTTAATGAACTGTATGCATTCGTCGAGGGAGAGCGAGTGCAGTCGAGAGAGAGAGAGAGAGAGGGGGAGCGAGAGTGGGAGTGGGAGCAGCCCGCACCCAGGCAGTTGATTGCTACTCGGCTACTGTGCCGTGCCAATGTTGCCTTAATGCTTTCATTCTTTATTTGCTTTCTTTGTACTAGCGCTGCTTGATTAATTAAGTCTTTCGTTCGAATGACGCTGATGCACACACACACACACACACACACACACGAAGACCCTTGTGACCCCCAGGCCACAGCCCCTAAATCGCTGGCAAGACAACAGCAGCGGGTTGCGGGAGGGTTGCCACTTGCTAGAAAAATAGTTCGCCCAGTGTTGTTGGTCATTCAAAGCTATCACAAATACATACATACGTACAGTTAAAGAAAAAACTAAGCATATACATATATAAACATAAATTTATTTGGAAATCAATTATTGCTTTATACAATTTGTAGTGCAGCGCTTTTTGCTCAGTGTATTTCATCGTTGTATATATGCATGTTAATTGTGGCGAATGTTATGCTCTTTGGTTTCGCCTATTCGCCTAACCCAGTTCAGTTCCAACATGTTCTATATACATACTATATTATTCATCCAGGCAACTGGAGGAAGCTATGTCTGTTTGTATTTATGCATATTTGTGGCAAAGTACTAAAATAATTTGGGTTTTGGTAAGCAAACTCAGAAATGCTGCAAAGCACACGTACAAAAACGAGGGCTGCATGCATTTCAAAACAATTCTAACGCATGCAAATCAATGCTCTATACGCAGCGCGCGTGGCCCTGGCATTTGAAAATTCCAAAAAAGCAACAATAGCAAAAACAATTGAGAAATAAAAAAGAAAAATACACACACTCACACTCACACACGTGGGAAGAAGCAGGCCAAAAGTATAAGAACAATGTAAACAAAAGCTATAGACGGCTCACGATCATTTTCAAATTACCCGATGATGAAGTCAATTGTTGTTGTATATACAATAGTATTAAACAATATGAAAAAGCAACAACAACAAAAACACAGAACTGAACTGAAACATTTTTGTTGTTTTCCTTTAGCCGAAAGTTTTCATTACGTTTGGCGTTTCCTCAGCTGCTAGCCCAGGGTTGGGGGTTGGGGGTTGGGGAATTGTGATCGGTGGTTCGGGGGTCTCTATGTGGGCAACTAGTGTGCATGCATAGAATTTAGTTTAGTACAAAATCGGCGCAGGAACGGGCGCGTCATAGGCATAGTTTGATACCAAAATACGGCTGCACTACGGCCAAGCATCACCCAAAGCGAGTAAGAGCGAGAAAGAAGGAGCAAAAGTTGTTGCTGCCACGCCCAAGCAAAAGCGAAGATTGCCAAAATAAATTTAACAAAAAAAAGTTTAGCTAAAGCTGCCAATAATTTCAATTCATTTATACTATAAATAAAATAAATATAAGTTGGCCAAGCGGCAAGACTCACCAAAGTTTGCTGCTAATCCTCGCAAGCGCTGTAGCATGTGGCCAACGCGTTTAGCGTCTAGCTCACAGCTGTGGGCAGCTCCAGTGACGGCGACCACAGTGGACAACAACAGCAGCAGCGCTCCGCTCTTCGAGGGCTACTCGGATGAGCTGCTGACCTTTGCCTGGGTGGCATGCATTGTGTTCATCATAGTCGGGGTGCCGGGCAACCTGCTGACCATCATTGCGCTCTCACGTGGCAAACAGACGCGCAACTCGACGGCCATATTTATTATAAATCTTTCCTGCTCGGATTTGCTCTTTGGCTGCTTCAATCTGCCGCTGGCCGCCTCCACATTCATGCAGCGCGCCTGGACACATGGCGCTCTGCTCTGTCGCCTCTTTCCGATGCTGCGCTATGGCCTCTTGGCCGTCTCACTGCTCTCGGTGTCGCTGATAACCATTAATAGATATATAATTATAGCACATCCGCGACAGTATCCACGGTAAGTGAAGTAAACAGTTCCAACTATTCGCATGCACTTTGAGAAATGCTCAAAGTGTATATCAATGTTGCGCAGTCTGTCTGACGCATGATCTTCATTTATTGCAGCATTTATCAGCGGCGCTACTTGGCTTTAATGGTGGCCAGCACCTGGCTGGTCACCTTCTCCATTATGATACCCACGTGGCGTGGCGTCTGGGGTCGCTTCGACCTGGACCCCAGCATTGGCTCCTGCTCCATAGTGCACGACAAGTACGATCGATCGCCCAAGGAGTTCCTCTTCATAGCCGCCTTCATGCTGCCCTGCGTCTGCATCGTCATCTGCTATGCGCGCATCTTTCTGCTCGTGCGCCAGGCGGCGATGCGTGCCGGCGCCAATGCGGCCAAGAGCAGTGAACCAGTGGTCAATACGCCGCCCATACAAACGCAGAAATCCATTGACAAGCAAAAGGAGAAGCAGCAGCAGCAGCAGCAACAGCAACAGCAGGCGGAAGCAGCTCAGCCGCGTCCCTTTGTTGTAACCGAAGCCTTGGCCTACATTGATGACAACGCCTCCACGGCCAGCATGCCCATCTCCTACAGCATTCAGCAAGAATCGCCCATTGATGCCTATGTGGTGCTAAGTGCCGGCAATGCAGCAACGCCAGCGTCGCCCATCCACGAGCAGCCGCCGCGCACTCCAACGTAAGTTAACTCGCTTTTTGGTGCTTCACATTTGAATTTAATTTTGTTGCTCTTACTGCAGCAGCAAGAATCCCAGTTCGATGACCACCTCGTTGCGCACTTCGTTCACGCGCTTCAGTCCACGCAAATCGCATTATGTGTCCATGGGCAATACCTCGAATGCTTCGGCCATTTATCCGGGACGCATGAGCACCAAGGATCGTCGCCTGCTCAAGATGATACTGGTGATCTTTGTTTGGTTTGTCATCTGCTATTTGCCCATAACGCTGGCCAAGATCTGGAAGAGCGCCAACGATGTGCACGTGTTCAATATCATGGGCTATCTGCTCATCTATCTGACCACCTGCATCAATCCGCTCATCTATGTGCTCATGAGCTCCGAGTACAGACGCGCCTACTGGAATCTCCTGCGCTGCCACAAGACCGAGCAGCAGCATCTGCCCAAGAAGAAGCAGCAGCAGCTCGACTCGCATCGCGCGGCCAAAACATGAGCGTCCAGCACTTAATAAACTTCCGTCCTAGCAGCAATTCCTTGCTCGAGAGAAAGAGAGAGCACAACGGCGTCCAAAGCTTTGCTCTTTGTTTTCCCGCGTGCCCAAACAAACAATCGATTGGCAATAATCGATAAACAGCGAATGCAAATTTGCATTTTTATACCAAATGACTTTAATATCTGATTTGATATCCATGTATGTTTTTTGTTTTTTTTTTTCTTTATAATATATGTATATATGAACAATCGATGTTTTGCTGCTTGCCGCTAATTATTGTACCAATACATACACACACATATATATGCCGTTATATGGCGTACATTTTAGCCGATACAGCAGCATATATATGTGTATATATCTTTCTTCCTTTTTTTCTATTATATGCCATCAATAAATGTTTTGAATAATTGATATATGTAGTTTACGTTGTTTCAATTTGTTTTGCTTAAATACCCTTGCAGACCGATTTAGATATATGTACGTATATATGTGTATAAGTATATATAGTCTTGATCTTTATAGTTTTCCGAATGATTTGTAACTTAGTTTTGATGCAGTGCTGCCTTGGAATTGGAATTATTTCCAGCGTTTATACGAATTATGAGTTTATTAAAAATGATCAATAGTTGGATTGGAAAATTGTTTTCAAAAACGTTTCGAATTGGAATTTCTGGTAAAGCGGACAAGAGCAAATTAAAGTATTTTGGTTAACAAAGGGTATTCTATATTCGAAAACGCCGAATATTACATACATATCGGCTTTGCTAGTTACATACTTATGCATGTATATACGATTTTTTAAAGAATGCAAGTGTGTTACTGTATTAATCTCACACATTAGTATTTTTTTCTGTTTTTAAGTTTTGTATGCTTTGTGGCTTTTACTACTTGCGCGAATTTAGAATATATATTTTCTAGTATCAGATTAAACAAGTATTAGCTTATTATAATTATTATCAATATACATACATATTGTATATGTGTGTCTGCCTGTGTGTGTGTGTGTGTGTGTGTGTGTGTGAGACAATGTGTGTGTGTGTAAGAAACTGGTACTACTTAAGACTAGTAACACAACTAAATGATCCAATATAATATTAGATTAATTATTTCCTTTTTCTCAAATTTCGAATAAGAAATTTTCTATAGATAAACCTCGTTATTGTATAGTTAATGGATTCGCATTGTAATCGTAAACATTATGCATGTATATAATAAGCCTATAAATTGTGTATATCGTCTATATATATATAGTTGTATATATATTATGCATGTATATCAATAAAATAATTATTAACTTTAATTGTATTTTGTAATTTGTAAGTTTAATGTTAATTTTAATTTAATTGCGATTGCGAGCGTAATAAAAGTTTTGCCCAGCTCAGACCGACTCCAGATGCTCCGACATTTCCAGTATAGGACTTTCGCTAAGCGGCTTCACCAGCGTCTGCCACCCGGGCGTGAACAGACTCAACACGGGCGTAGTTGCCGCCGCTCGCACATGGAAGTCGCCATCGCCGCCTCCATGGTGCAAAGCCTGCGGTGGCGTAGCTGGTGGCGTGCTGGACGGCACTGGCGCTGGCACTGCAGCTGCTGCTGCTCCTGCTTCCGATGATGAGGATGCAGTAGTTGGAGCGGGACTCACAGCTGCATCCGGCGGGGCTGGCTGATTGATGTAGCTGGTCTTCAGATTCATTTGGCTAAAGGCATGCGAGCCCGGCATGGTCAACGAGTGCTGCAGACGCGGCGGTCCGCTGCGTGGACGATCCAGCATGGCCAGCTCATAGAGCTCGTCGGCCAGATGTTGCTCTGGAGCGGCTGCGGGCGGATGCAGCAGTCCATGATTGTAGTGCAAGTGCGCGTGGTTGTGATGATGATGGTGATGATGGCGACCCGCCAGCTGCGCCTCCAGCGCATATTGTTTTTGGAAGAGCTGACGCTTCTGCTGGAGCAGGCGATGTTGGAGCAGCTGCTGCTGCAGCGGCGGCTTCTGGAGCGGCGACAAGTGCTGATGCTGTGGCATGGAGTGCGAGTAGATGCCAGCGGCTGGCGGCGGCGGCGGCGGAGCTGCATACAGAGCATGGCCAGGGCCAGCGTAGAGTTCGCTGGTGGCATCGAGTAGCAGTGGCGCGACTGGAGCTGGCGCTGCAGCGTACGCATGCTGCTGCTGCTGGAGCGGATGATGTAGATGATGCAGTGTGTGATGAGGCTTGCCGGGCATGGCATAGAATTGACCATGAGAAAATTGACAATTGGCCAGATTGAGCTCCTCCAGGGGAAAGTGAGCATGGTGATGGGCGTGGGCATGCGCATGGGCATGACCATGATGACCATGACCATAGGTGTGGGCGTGGGCGTGCGCCGCCTCCTGCTGCTGCTGCTGATGATGATGATGCTGCAGCTGCTGCAGCTCAAGCCAGTTATGACGCTTGGCCTGCTCATAGCGATAGCTGCCATAGACGCGACTTGTGCCCAGCAGCGAGCTGGAGCTGAGCAGACCCTGGGCCACCAGGCCGTCGCTGGCGCGGCGTCCCTCGCGAAAGTGTATGGGCGAACGCTTGTCGGCGAAGGGCGGCGGCGCCGGCGACTGGTTGGGTGGCGTTGCTGTTGGACCTGCTGCTGAAGCTGAAGCTGGTGTAGCTGACGTCAGCAGACTCAAGGCGCTGGGCATGTGGATGCAAGAGTTGTGACTACTATAGAGCGAACGCTCCGAGGAATGCTCGCTGGAGTTGGCTGCTGTGCCAGCGGCCGCCGCCGCCGCCGCCGCTGCAGCCAGCATAGAGTTGCTCATGCAGCTGGGCAGACTGCCCGCCATGTCCGGCACCGGCGGCAGCACAAAGTCCAAACTCTCATAGGCGCTGCAGTTGCTCTTGGAAGAGCCGCGACTCAAATTCTGACTCAAGCTCTTGGAGTAACTGCCGGCCAATACGCCACTGGAACTGCTGCTGCTGGCATATGAACGCATGCGTGTGGTCTGTGCGCTGGTCAAGTCTGTGGAAGACTGTGAGCCCTCCTTGGTGGCCTGGTCGTTGCCCTGATCCGTTTCGCAGCCCTCATCCGTGCTGGAGCTGCCTTGGGCGAGCACCTTCTTCTCCCCACACTTTCGATCGCGTCTAACAAAACAGAAAACAAGTTTTAAGTTCAACTGTGGCCTCCACTCCGTCATACTTACCCATCGCCATTGGTAACGGACGCTGCTTTGCCAGCGTCGCTTGCCTTGCGTCTGGATTTCTGAAAAAATTTATGTGTTCAGTATTAAAAGTCCTAGTTTTATTCTTTCGATATACTCACCTCCAGCGGCAGCGGACTCTCCTGCAGCGTTTGGAACAGTCGGTTCGCCTCGGCTGACATTTTGTAGCGGAAGCTTTGATTGAGATTGGCGCTCGAGTCAAAGCTGCTCGAGTTGGACATGGGTTTTATTGTCTGTGTCTTATTATTAAGCTCGACGGGCTGCTGCTCCTCCTCCTCCTGCGGCTGTGTGTGTGGCATGTTGTCCTCCTCCTTGGTCTCTGCAATGGCTGTGGATTGCTGCAGCAGCTGGCGGCAGTCCTCATTGCTCTGCTTGATGATGTACTCGCTAATCGTGTGCTGCAGCTGCTGCTGCTTGCCAACAGAGGAAGCTTTAACCGGCGTGGGCGTGGGCGTGGGTGTGGACGTGGGCGTCGGTGGAGGCAGCTGCTCCAGCTGCTGACTGCTGGCATTGAGCAGCAGCTCGCGGCAGCGCATTTGCGTTATGGGACAGCTGCTGTTGCTGTCAATGCTCAGCGAGATGGCAACCGGACGGCGCGAAGAGCAGGAGCCGAGGCTGTGTTGACTCAAGCGCGAGGAGCCGGAGGAGCAGCTGCTGGCTGCCGCCAAGGGTGTATAGCGTGTGGGCAGCGTGGGCGCCTGAATGCCGCCGCCGCCGGCGTCGCCATTTAAATAACGCGCATGGGCTTGCGCATGGACGTGGCTGTGGGCGTGACTAGGGACATGGGCATGACTAGGAGTATGTGGATGTGGATGCGTTGGCATGGCCTGCTGCTTGATCGCATAATAGGGATCGGCAGTGTTGCGCTCACTCATCAAAACTGTCTGATGGCGGCTAAGTCTTTTGTGTGTCGATTCCTTGGCCAGAATCGAGGTGGATATTGTCTTGGTTTGTTGTTGCTGCTGCTGTTGCTGTTGCTGTTGTTGATGCATCTGTTGTAGCTGCAACAGCTGCTGCGTGGGCAGCTGCTCCAATGCCAGCTGCGCCTGCGATTTTCGCTTGTAGAGCGGTCGAGTGAGATCAGCGGCTTCACCACTTGGTTTGCTCTGCTCCTTTTTGTGTGTCACACGATCCTGCAGCAGCAAATATATGGCAGCCACATGGTCATAGGTGTGCTTCTTTAAGCTGGCACGTGTCTTATCCGGCGAAATGCCCACATATTCAGACATAATGCGTAGAATATCCTCACTGGGCTCCAGCACCGCCTGCCGCTCCATATTGAGATTATATTTGGCTATGAGCGTATGCTCCAAGCGCTCCGGGCACATCCAGCGATGCCGCTTAATTTGCTCAATGGTATAGCGACGCGTCGGCTCCAGCACCAGCATGCGCCGTATAAGATGCTCACACTCCGAGCTCAGGAAGAAGGGAATGCGAAAGCGACCAGAGAGCACCCGATCCCGCAGACTCTGCAGCGTGGAGCCATCAAAGGGCAGAGCACCACACACGAGCACATAGAGTACAACGCCAAGAGACTAACACAGACAGAAAGAGAGAGAGAGAGAGAGCGAGAGAGGGAGATGAGAATATCTTGTGACTTCCTTTTCTGTCCTAACTGTTATGAGAGTTTTCTTCTTGTTCTTTTGTTTTTATTGAAAATATTTTTTAATTGTTTGAATTTCTCAGTTCAGTTTTAGAGATAAAAAAAAACATTTACTTTAGCTTTTAAAATTCCCATAAATTTTGTAATGCAAAAAATTGTTGATGTCTTTGTCTTTTCTGTTATGGAGAAGGTTCAATCAGTGTTTAGCTTACCCATATGTCTATCTCTGGTCCCGTGTACTGCTTGCCCTCGAAGACTTCTGGCGCCGCATAGGGCGGCGAGCCGCACCAGGTGGCCAGCAGTTCGCCCGGCTTGAAATGATTGGAGAAACCAAAGTCGGCAATTTTAATATTCATATTGAAGTCGAGCAGCAGATTTTCCGCCTTGAGATCACGATGCACAATGCACTTTTTATGGCAGTACTCCACAGCTGAGATAATTTGCCAGAACTTGAAACGTGCCGCCGACTCCATCATGCGGCCATACTTGGCTATATAATCTGTAAGGAATCCACATTCGATTAAAAGCTCTTTGAGATTGTGCTTTGGATTTACCGAAAATCTCGCCCTGGCTGGCATACTCCGATACTATATAGATCATGTTCTTGGTTTCCATTACCTGGAGAAGGAACAGCAAGGATAAGGTGGGGGCGCCACTTACACTTGTCTAGGTCCAACTCACCTGGTACAGTTTGATAATATGCGGATGCTTGAGCTTCTTCATGATCTCCACCTCGCGATAGACCTTCTGCAGATTGGTTTCGTCCAGCTGCGATTTGTCTATAATCTTAATGGCCACCTCGTTCTTGGTAATGCGATGCCGCGCCAGCTTGACCACTGCAAAGTTACCCTTGCCTATGGTGCGCTCAATGTCATAGAAGCCCACACGCATCGGCTCCTTCAGCTTGAGCAGCTCCTTGGGTCCACTGCTGCCGCTGGCGAAAAGCTTTTGCGCCAGCAGCACATCTTTGCAGGCAACCAACGCATCTATGGAGGGTGCTGCCACTGCGTCCAGCACATTGCGCGTGCTGACCAGCAAGGCGGACTCCGCTTCATGCTCACGTTCACGTTCACGCTCACGCTCACGCTCACGCTCACGTTTCCTTTCCAGCTCTTTGGCTCCATTGACTTCTGACTGCTCTTTGGCTTGAGGCTGCTTTTCGGCAATGCCGGCATCAGACTTTACTGCTGCTGCTGCCGGCTCACTCTGCTCCGACACGCACTCGCTATCCGTGACCTCCGTTGACTCCTGGCACACGCTCATCTTGCGCACGCAGTCAAAGTTCGTTGTTGCTCTTGTTGCTCTTGCTGCTGCACATGCTAGCGGCGCATGCAGTGATGCTGCTGGCTACGAGTTTCAAACTGGCACTGACTACTGACATTGGCATCTACAGACGCCGCAATGCGCGCATCTCCTCTCTCATTGCAAGTCGCCTTTTGCGACTGCGGCAGCGACAGCGACGACGTTAGCAGCGACACAACAACGAAAACAAGTTCACAAATTTCTATACTCTGATAAGAGATTAGCACAAGCTCATACGCGCACACACACGCACACAGACTTGCACACAAATACATATATGCATATGTATGCTTGCATGCATGTGTGTGACTGAGCGCGGGTGTGTGTGTGTGTATTTGTATGTGTATGTTTGCAGCATAGAAAAATCAATAAGGCGAACGCCGCATGAAATCTTGCGTTGGTGTCATTAGCAGAAGCAGCAGCGGGACGCCGTCTGCTCACGTTTAGTAATCGGATCTATTCATAAATAGCTACTCAAATGTACATTCACATGTGTGTGCATTTATAGATTATGCTTTTTAGTTGTTACATACGCGCAAACAAGCACACGCGCATGAACGTGCAAAAAAAATAAAGGAAGAGTGAGAGAACGAAAGAGTGTGTGTCACACAAATTACCGTTAGTCCGTTAGTTGGCAGCGCAGCCAAGTCTGCAAATGAACATGAACAGATTCAAATTGGTATTGATATTGAGATTTTCGGCTGACAGTTCACATTATTGCCAATTATATTGGAGCATGTCCAGCGCTGTCTTACTTCCCCCTCCCGCGGTCCGACCCTTTGGCGGCAGCCCAAACACAAACAGCAAACGGCAAAAACACAACACGCTAACACAAACACCGACCGCCGACCACCGACAATGAGACAACGACACCGAGACAGCGACAACGCGTTTCTGAGGTGGACGTACTAAAGCCCCATAGCGCATGGAGCACATAAAAACGGACAAATCCAAGGGTTGCCAAGATTATGCAGCGGCGACCCCAATGTGTATGCCTGGCAACCCACGCAATGAGAAGCGCTTGCGCCTGCTGCGACCTCTGACCGCCGATAGCAGTTCGCTAACGAACGAACAAGTTTGACCTGTTCAGTAAAGTGAACGAACTGAATCGTTCTTGTTTGTTCAGTTGTTGTTATTTTGCTTTCGTTTTGTGGCGGGCAATTGTGCGGGTGTCAATTTGCTTATCAAATTTAGCAACATTTAGAACAAAGCAAAGTGCAAGTACTGCAAGTCGTCGTTAAACATTACTGGCGTATCACACATAATTAGCAGCAGCTGCAATCACTTGAAAATTAAACATACAGCAACTCTTAAAACAACTCCAAACAAGGTTGAAATGCCTTACGTTCTTATAAAATAAATATGCAAGGCTCATATACATATATAAAATGCACTACATACACACCAAATACAAATACGTTATTTATTGTAATATATGAATAACTGTAGCACAATATTCGCGATCTGGCAAGCACATTAAGTTTCGCGCGCAACGGAAGAACTGGCTGAACATGAACGAACGAACTTGTTTAGTCCATTGAACGAGCACAACACTAAGAGCAACTCTGCTGTTAATATCGAGTTCAAGAGTAATCGATCGACGCGACTTAAAATTGTGGTGAATTTCAGTAGTTTTCATATAAATGAAGCCTGCACTCATTGCACCTCGCAGCGGCCATGATAGACTCTAACTATACGCCGGAATTTAGTGAAGCAGAGCAAACGCTGATTCACAGCGAATTTAGCAGACTTGCAGGTAAGCTCTTGTCATAGATAAGAGTTAAGCATGACTTTCTATTGTTTTTGAGCAGAGAGCACTTATCTCGATCATGCGGGCACAACACTCTATGCCGAAACACAAGTGCTGTCGGCAGCGCAGCAGCTGCAGCGCGACGTCATATGCAATCCACATACATGCCGCCTAACCGGCGACTATGTGGATCAAGTGCGTTACCGGTGAGTGCTAATAGTCTGATAATATATTAAGCAAATGCTTATCAAATTACTTCTAGAGTACTGGAGTTTTTTAATACCAAGGCGGAGGACTATCATGTGATATTTACAGCAAATGCAACAGCAGCGCTGCGTTTGGTGGCAGAGCACTTTGATTTCCTGGAGGCAGGTAATTTTCATTATTGCCAAGAGAATCATACATCAGTGCTGGGCATGCGTGAGTTGGTTAAGGCCAATGGCATTTACATGTTGACAGCGGAACAGCTGGCTAAGCATGCAGAGTTGCAGCTGCAGTCGCCAGTAGTAGATCAGGCAGCCACTGCCAATTCTTTGGTTGTTTTTTCTGCGCAGTGTAATTTCAGCGGCTACAAGCTGCCACTGGACATTATCAAGCAGCTGCAGCAGCAGGGACTACAGGAGACGGGCAAAGAAGTAAAAGCGCCAAAAGCAGATGCAGCCAGTCAGCAGTACTATGTGTGCCTGGATGCAGCAAGCTATGCAGCCAGCAGTCCCTTGGACTTGCAACGCTATCCCGCCGACTTTGTTTGCCTCAGTTTCTATAAGATCTTTGGCTACCCCACGGGCGTGGGTGCGCTGCTGGTGAGCAAACGTGGTGCTGAAGCTTTGCGCTCGCGCTATTATGGTGGCGGCAGCATTAACTATGCCTATGCGCATACGTTGGAGCATCAACTGCGTGGCAGCTTGCATGAGCGCTTTGAAAACGGCACGCTGCCTTTTTTGTCTATTGTGGAGCTGCTGCAGGGCTTTCGCACGCTGGAACGCTTAGTGCCAGGTGCTAACCCTATGGAGCGCATCTCCCGCCACGTGCATGGCCTGGCCAAGTACTGCGCAGCGCAGCTGCAGCAACTCAAGCATCCCAACGGTGCGCCACTCATTCAGCTCTACAATCATGCCGGCTATGAGCAGCGTGCCCAGCAAGGCGGCATTGTGGCCTTCAACGTGCGCACGGCTGACGGCGCTTATGTGGGCTTCGGCGAGGTGGCCTGTGTGGCTGCACTGCAGCGCATTTTGCTGCGCACAGGCTGCTTCTGCAACATAGGCGCCTGCCAGCGGCACCTGCAGCTGACGCCAGAGACTATGGATAGCATTTATAAGCGCGCGGGACGCGTTTGTGGCGATTATTATGATTTGCTTGATGGTCAGCCCACGGGCGCGGTGCGTGTATCCTTTGGCTACATGACAAGGCGCCAGGATGTGGATAAGTTCTTGGACATGCTGCGCTTGAGCTACCTGCAGCTGCCCAAGCAGCAGCGCCTGCTGGACATAGAGCAGCAAGCAGCGCAGCTGCCCCAAGTTCTGCAGCAGCGCGTGCAGCGACTGCGCCCGCGTCTGCTCGAGCTGGCCATATATCCCGTCAAGTCCTGTGCCGCATTCAAAATAGCTGCAGCTGCCGCTTGGCCCTTGACAGCACAAGGCCTGCAGTACGATCGCGAATGGATGATTGTGGATCACAATGGCTTGGCCTTGACGCAAAAGCGCTGCACGCAGCTGTGTCTGCTCCAGCCGCGCATTGTCGGCTCAGCCTTGCAGTTGCACTTTGATAGCGCGGCCAGTTTCTTCAGCGTGCCACTCGCACTGGAGCAGTCCACGCGTTGCTTGAGCAAGGTCTGTCGCCAACCTGTCGAAGGCTTCGATTGTGGCGACGATGTGGCCAACTGGCTGTCCGAGCAGCTTGACTTGCCTGGCCTGCGTTTGCTGCGCCAATCGATGCAGCGCAGCTCGACCGGCGTACAGTTGAGTTTGGTCAACCAGGCGCAGTTTCTGCTGGTGAATCGCGCCTCAGTGCGTCATCTGCAGTTTGAGGAGCCTTTGGCGGATACGGTGGATCGCTTCCGCGCCAATATTGTCATAGACACCGATGTGCCCTTTGAAGAGCTGGCGTTCACCAAGCTGCGCATTGGCCAAGTGCTGTTCGAGGTAAATGGTCCTTGCCAGCGCTGTGATATGATCTGTATTAATCAACGCACGGGTGAACGTTCGCCGGACACTCTGACCACTATTGCGCGTCTGCAGAGCGGTAAGATGCGCTTTGGCATTTATATATCAAGAATAACTGAGGAATTGGCTGACAAGCAGCAGCAGCAGCAGCAGCTGCATCTGGCACTTGGTGACGTCATCACTATCAATTAATTAACTGTTTAGTAAATACATAGTATATACATATGTAAGTGCATACATCACATTTCGGTACTTGGTACATGACTTATTCCTTAAGTTTACATATAGTAAACATAATACCTCCGGCCTTCTTGCCAAGCAGTCAGTGGAAAATGCTTGATCACATTTTATTTGTTATTATTTACAATAAACGCACGGCTATAAACAAACTGATATAAATATCACATTTTTGTATATAATTATGATTAAGCAAAATACTTATTTTGTTATTTAAAGTTTGCGTGACTGCTGCAATTACAGTAAACAAGCTATAATTATAAGCAATTGTATATTGCAATCAAAACACAACGCCTTATCTAATTATTTTGCAATCGGAATCACATTAATTATCAATGAATTACACTGATCAAAAAGGTAGTGTTAATAATTGTGAAATAAGTAGATAAATATATAAACAAATTACCATGAAAAATTTTAAATAAAAAATTAATTTTGCAAACACTTAAAACTGCAAAGTTATTATTTTTTATCAATTTTTAAATATTAAAATATTTTCAGTTTGTTATATATTATAAAATATAACTAGCAATAAATATATTGTTTTAATATAACAATAATTATTTGCTCTCTATAGCTGAAAATGAATACTATTAATAATCTTGCAGTTTGGAAATAATAAATTTGTAGCTTTTAGTAATTTATAAAAACAATAATTAATTATGCTTAAAGACAAGCATTAGTCGTTGAATTACTAAACAACTCCTTTGTTCAAATAATAATAATTATATTCATGATAATTTGTACTTAGTAAACGACAGTTTGATTTTAAAAATGCTTAATATCAATCTGAATGTTCTATTGCAGTGTGATTGGCATTATCGTTATCGATAGACGTCTTACGCAGCGCTACGAAGGCTTACGCTGTGTGTGTATCGCCGCAGCTTACTGCCTGAAATATCAATAGACGTAACGTTAGTACACAAACTGAACTGCTGGCGAAAGGACGACAGGCAGAGACTGGATGCGCAAAGAAAAGCGAAACGAAGCGAAGCAGCAGCAGACACTAAGACGCACGCACACACACGAGAGAGAGAAGAAGAGGAGTGTGTGGGGCAGCCAGCCAGCAAGCAAGTGATGATGGAGTGATGATGAACACCACCAACACCACAAAGTAGGCAACACAAAGAACTGCGCCAAACAAAATCGTCCCCCCCTCAAAAAAAAAAACATCAACAACAACAAAACTCAGCGAGTTTTGGAATTTTTGGGCACTGGAGCAACAACTAAATCAACGCGAGCGCGTATCAAAAATGTGAAGCATTCAATTCAACTGTTATGCATACCACAACAGCATGTATGTATGTATTTATGTTTATACATACATACGTAATTATTTTTTGACAACGTTTTGATACAAACAACAAGAAAAATAATAACAACAACAGCAGCAGCAGCAATCTAAACCGTTAGCGTCGCATTGTGTGTGTGTGTATTTTTTTTTATTTTTTGAACAAGAAGCTACGAAAACGAATGCAACGAAAAAATTACCGATTTTTTCTAATTAATCAGCAACAAATACAAAACAACAACAGAAAATAATATAAAAACGAGCTCAGCAGCTGGCAAGTAAGCAGTTAGAGAGAGAAACAGAGCAAGCTTGAACCACACTGAACAGAGAGCGCAAGCTGAATCAAGAGCGAGAGAGAGAGAGAGAGAGTTAACGTTTCAAACCAAGAACGCATAAACAAAGCTGCAAACTGAAAATATTTGCCCCCAAAGTCCTGCAGACCAAACCAAACATAAAGCATAGCACGTAACGCAGGCGAAATAACAACAACAACAACAACAACAACAACGCTCGTGTTTGGCAAACGTGACAGCAACAGCAACGTGACAACAACAACAACAACAAGATGAATATGCTACACAGTTTCAGCAGCGGCGGAGCTTCCAGCGCTACAGGAGATGCCACCAGCGGTGAGTGAAGACCACAATGTTACAACTTTGATAACAGCATATGTGTGTGTGTGTGCCTGCGTGTGTGTGCGCTGGCATATGTATGTATTAGTAATTGTTGTTGGCTTTTATTTTTGATTAGCAAACAACGCACACAGCTGAAAGCTGAAGGTGAGCGCAAATGAAATGATTTTCTTCTCTCTGCTTTTTGTATGATTTTCTTCGTTTTGCGCGTAAATCGAACGCAAAGAAAGCAGCAAACTTTTGTAATTGATGCGTGTGTATGTGTGAGTGTGTAAAATTGTATATATATATGCTATATAGTACATATAAATACGTAAGCCAAAGTTTGGGGTGCGTCGCTTATACCGGTTTTGCTTGATTGCTGTTGCATATCTTGGGGCGTCAACACACACACACACACACATACAAATGTACTCACTATCAGATCTTCCCCATTTGCGTGAATCGATAAATCATTTAGATTAATTAGCTTAAGTGAATATATAATTTACAAAAAAGAAAGGAAAGTTTTAAAATATTTGTAAACTAGCAAAAATATGTGCCAAAGATCTGTTCAGTAAGAAATTAATCCAAAGAAGTAGGTTGCAGTCTCTTTCATTAATTTGACTTTAGCTAAACTTTAGCTATGAATGCTAAAAGTCGATTATATATCAGTTAGAACATAAATTTATAGAGAAATCTGTTGGGATGCAGAGCTTGAAGAGATTGATTTATATAGTTAGGGCGATAATCGCACAAAGTTTCTTGCTTCTAAGAAAGAAATCTCGAGCCGATTTCTATGAGTTAAAGTTAATTTAAGATTTTAATTACGTTTGGTCTAGGACAGTTGCCACTTTGTAATGGTTTCGCAGCAAAATATAAGTGGAAGCTTTTGTGACAATGCACTAAGTGGGGCAAGCGATTGCTGGGAAACTGAACAGCCAGCTGGCTGGCTGGCTGGTTGGCTGGTAGGCTGGCTGTCTGGTCAGGAAAGTGAAATGTCTTTGTTGGCTCTTGCGTCAGTATAAATTTAATTAACTGAGAAATCACTTATGGCCCACAATGTATTATTAATAAGTGCGCTGCGCTTGGAGCAGCTCTTTGTGCTGCTGCTGCTGCTGCTGCTGCTCCTGCTGCTGCTGCTCCTGCTGCTGTTGCGCAGACAGGCAGAATGACATTGTCAAAGTGCTGGCGCATTGAATGCACACAGAGGCCGTTATATATGTAGATATAATAGCGGCTAATTGGCATCGATTTGTATGCACACAGCACAGTGGAGATTGCGGTAGAGTCTGACTGCCCTCATAAGTAGGCAAGAGCTTTTAATATTCTTATTGCCCACTGTCCATCAAAGTCCGTGCACAGTTAAATGTGCACGCGCGGCGCTTGTTGCGCTCATGCAAAATGCAAAAGTTCATGGCCAGGCGGAAGAACAAAACAACAATTTTCCGCATTCATCAAGCATGAGCTTGCACCTTGTGGCGCTTTTGTTCGTTGGCTGGCTGGCTGGCCGGCCTGACTGGCCTGGCGCCTGTTGAGTGGGCCTAATTAAATGCTTATCGATATGCGCATTGGCAAAGGAGTAAAGCGCACAGCACAGTCTTTTGTTTATTTAAGCGCAATGCATGCGCAATTTTAATGAATGCACTAAAAGTGCATAAGAACTATTATATAGTAGATTATATATGCGCATATATATAAACTAATCTGCTGATGCGGCTGCTGCTGCTGCTGCTGCGGCTTCAGCTGCTGTTGTTGTTGGGGTGGCAAACATATGTTTGGGTTCAGCTTCCATTTGCAATATGGCCAAAGCGGCTAAAGCCAACTTTAGCTGTATAGAGTAAGTGGGGGGTGGGTGTTGGAGCTTACTATTTGCCACATTGTATTTACTGGCGCTGTCCCACTTGCTCTTGCTACGTTGCTTTGATTCTCTGTCATTCGTAGGCGTAAACAGTTGCCATCTCACTCTTATGCGTTGCTGCCGCTGCCGCTGCCTCTGCCTGTCATCAGCTGTTTTATGTTGTTCAGGGTCAAGAGTGCGCGTCGCAGGTGTAGCTTATAACCAAATCCCCACCCACACTCACGTGGCATGTAATACAAATACATATATATATATATATATATATATAGTATATATATTCGCAGCTTACGCTGGCTGCACACACATTGTATAGAGTTTACGATAGCGCCGCTGCTGCTGCCTTTGAATTCTTTTCAAGGTTAGCAACGCATTGCGCCCACCTGTGTGTGCGCAACCCACCCCCTGCCACTTGCAACGCAATTGCTTGATTGCGTCTCTGCTTTGTGCCCGTGACATTACAGGAATTACATTTCCTAATTCAATCAATAGCAGCTCTCAGCTCTCAGCCCTCAGCCGAGTCAAAGTCAAAGTCAAAGTGCACTTTGCTTCTCATCGAGTTGCACTTGAATCAAGTTTGCTTATTAAATTGCTTTTCCAGTTATGAGTTGAGTAACTCGCCATCGCCATCGCCATCGCCAGTGCCGCTTGGATCAATTATGCAAATGTGGCGGCCAGTCACTCGTCTAGGCTCTTGCCCCAACAGCCTAAATGGCTCAATAAATCTAAACACACACATATATATATAGTATATAGTATATAGTACTTTATTTGGTTGCCAAGTCACGTCACGACTCGAGCATAAATCCTTTATTTCCATTCTAATTAGGTAAGCGCGCCGGCATTAGCATATGCGTATCTATATGCAAATATATACAAATTTACATATGTCTATATAGCATACATATATAGTAGTATACTTAGTTGATAAGCAAAAGGGATGACAAAATGATTGACATAGGTCTGACTGACAAATTCAATAAAATGCTGCGAGTCTGGGATTTGCGAATTGGAATTGGAATTGAAATTCAAAGTGAAAGTGAAAGTGATTTGGGATTCAATATACACATAATTACAAATTGAAAAGTAACCCACCCGCTCCCAATCATGTTTAATCATGTTTTGAGAAATTAAATATATTTATTGATTTATTTAACTTACTTAAAGAATAAAAAAGACTTATAACTTCTATATAATAAATAAGTTAAGTGCTATTTATTTATTTAATATAACCAAAATATTTGCATTTTATTTTTTACCAAATATTTGATTAAATTTATTTCGTTCTATCTTTCAGATGCGGAGCTGAAGGAGCGACTAATAGCGAACGTGAAGAAGGAGGTGAAGCAGCTGATGGAGGAGGCGGTGACCAAGAAGTATGTGCACGAGGAGAGCAGCTCGGTCACCTCGCTCTGCGGCGCTGTCGAGGCCTGCCTCAGTCACGGACTGCGCCGGCGTGCCCTGGGGCTGTTCAAGACCTCGTCGACCACGGCGCTGATACAGAAGATAGCCAAGGTCTGCCCGGAGGCGGACTATGTGAGCCGGCGGCTGCTGGAGCTGGAGCTGGCGCAGGAGAACCATGCGGTGAGCAACAAGCGCTCCTCCTCCAGCAGCGACAGCATCATCAAGCCCAAGCTGCTGAGCAAGGGCAGCGGCAGCAGCAGCAGCGTCACCACCATCAACACGGCGGTGTCGACGGTGGGTCTGAATGGCGCCGCCACGCCGCTGGGCAAGTACCTGTGGATACGCCTGGCGCTGCACGAGAAGCGTCTGGCCAAGATCATTGAGCATCTGGTGCAGAATGCGCAGAGCTATTATGACCGTGAAGCGCTCGTGGCTGATGCCGATTATGGCTCCATACTGAGCTCACTGCTGGTCGGCCCGTGTGCGCTGGAGTTTACGCGCGCCAAGACCGCCGATCACTACTGGACAGATCCGCACGCGGATGAGCTGGTGCAGCGGCATCGCATCAGCTCCGGCAATCGCACGCCGCCCACCTGCCATCGGCCCATCATCAACTTCAAGCGCAGTCTGCACACCAGCTCCGAGGACACCAGCAGCGGCAGCTTCAAGGCCTGCTCGCCGGCCAGCGTGGCCAAGGACTATGTGGAGTCGCTGCATCAGAACTCGCGCTCCACGCTGCTCTACGGCAAGAACAATGTGCTGGTGCTGCCCAAGGACGTGGCCGAGCCCATGCCCGGCTACCTCAGCCTGCACCAGAGCGTCCAGTCGCTCACCATCAAGTGGACGCCCAATCAGCTGATGAATGGCTACAACGATGTCGGCGATGGCGGCGACAAGAGCTTCTACTGGGGCTATGCGCTCAACATCAACGTGGACGAGATTGTCTATGTGCATTGTCATCAGAATCGCGGCGGCGACACCGGCGGCACCATCATCCTGGTGGGTCAAGACGGCGTCCAGCGTCCGCCCATACATTTCCCCGAGGGCGGGCACCTGCAGGCGTTCCTCAGCTGCCTGGAGACGGGTCTGCTGCCCCATGGCCAGCTGGATCCGCCGCTCTGGTCGCAGCGCGGCATTGGCAAGCTCTTCCCCTGGCCCAAGAGCGTGCGTCGCCACATCTTGCCCTCGGTCATGGAGTCCAGCACCGATGAGACGCCCATTGATTACGTCTTTCGTGTGGTCAGCAAGAGTCAGCACGAGGAGTTCCGTAAGTTCGCATAAGTTCAATCAATACTAAACGCTTGTGTTTCTATAAAATGCGCAGAGTCGGGCACAGTCGACAGCAAGAGACTTGGTAAAAGATCTGCGATAAATAAAAAACAAAGAAAATAACAAAATGCAAAATTCGGCAGTTCAAACTGCTAACGAAATTCATTGACAAATTTAAGCTTAAAAGAAAGATTTGCCTTTTTATTATAAAAACTATACAGTATAGATTATGATTTGATTTGCTTCAATAGCAATTAATATATTCGAATTTATTTTATTAATATTTGTAGGCAATCAAAAATATAAATCAAACATAATGAAGCATAAAGTAAAAATTGTTATATTATGGTTCAAATTTCAGATTGACTTAGAAGGCCGTTTGTACATTTGTTTGCAATGGGTCTGAGAACTTTGAAAGCTAAGCAAAGTAAACAGAATGCATTGTGTTTGCGTTGGGGCAACAAACCGCGCCCCATTTGCCGCCCACTTGGCGTCTAGTGCTTCCGTTAAATTTAAAAGCCGCCTAAGCCGTAAAATATGCTACAACTTTAGCTTAAAATCGAATCGAGTCATGAATAGAAATGAACTAATATTTTGAAAATGACATAATTAATGCCAATAATAATTATAAAGCTGATTACTTAATCGCATAATCGCATAACATAAAAATAAAAATGTTGCAAGCTTTGGAAATTGCAGCCTCAACTAAATGCAAACTTAATCTCTCTTTCTATTGCAGTGGCCACGCATCCGATACTGGAGCTGGGACGCTCGAGTCCGCGCCGCAAGCACCTGGGCAGCTGCTCGACCACGGGCAGCAGCGACTGCTCCAGCAAGAGCCTGTCGCTGGAGCAGAGCAGCAGCAATCCGGATCCGCCGCTCATACAGGCGAGCCAGACGGCAAGCATTGAGCTCGTGTGCTCCACAATGCGGCGTCAGATCATCTCGCGCGCCTTCTATGGCTGGCTGGCCTACTGTCGCCATCTCTCGACGGTGCGCACGCATCTCTCGGGACTGGTCAACGGACGCATTACGCCGGATTGTAAGTGAGCCACGCATCTCAAATGGGTTTCACTATATGTTTGATTATTTTGCAGTGGCTGCCGATGAGGAGGGCCTGACGCCGCAGAAGTGGCAGGAGATGCATGTGGATGGCGTCGTGGCTGGCGAGCTGGAGCTGTACCGCTTGGTCTACTTTGGCGGAGTGGCGCACGAGGTGCGCAAGGAGGTGTGGCCGTATCTGCTGGGCCACTACGCCTTTGGCAGCACGCGCGAGGAGCGGCTGAGGCAGGACGAGACCTGCAAGCATTACTATGAGACGACCATGAGCGAGTGGCTGGCGGTGGAGGCGATTGTGCGTCAGCGTGAGAAGGAGAAGAACGCGCTGGCGGTGGCGAAGCTGAATGCGGAGCAGGCGCGTCTGGCGGCGAATGCGAGGGCGGCACAGCTGCCCAATGGCGTGGCACAGTTGGAGCTGCAGGAGGAGGAGGAGCTGGAGCTTGAGCTGCAGCTGGAGCTGGAGCATGAGCAGCTGATGGGCGACAATGATGTGTTCGATGACAACGACTTTTCGGACATATCCGATCCGGGCGAGGAGTTTGACTTGCAGGAGCAGCAGCAGCAGCAGCAGCAGCAAGAAGAGCAGCCGGCTCAGCTTAGCTCAGAGCAGGTGGTGCTGGAATTCCAGAACATCGATGACATGGAGCCGCTGCGTCTGCAGGAGAACTGCTTTGCCGACTCGGAGGCCGAAGGCGAAGCCGAGCTGGGACTCACGCTCGACAGCAGCGGCAACATACTGATGTTGAGCATCAAGAGCTCACCCTCCACCTCCAGCTATGAGACCGTTGGCAATGAGTTTGCCGAGCTGGCCGAATGCAAGCCGCTGGAGGAGACCGAATTGACCGAAACGTGTGGCCAGCTGAGCAAGTTCCACAGCGCCGACGATGTGCGTCACGACGAACAGGAGCAGGAGCAGGAGCATCCGGCTGCAGCCACAGCGGTCATCATCACCGAAGCGGCCAGTCTAGATGATCTCGATGTGCAATGTGGAAACGACGACGAGCCCACCGAAGAGTTTACCTCGCGTAAAACAAGCCTCATGTCGCCGCTGAACGAGGACATCACCGTGGTCGCCTCACTGGACGCGCTGCAGGAGCCCAAGTCCGCCTGCGTCTCCCCAGCCAGCTCCAATGGCGGCGTCTACAGCGTCGAGCTGCTCGAGCAGTTCGGACTGAATCTGCATCGCATCGAGAAGGACGTGCAGCGTTGCGATCGCAACTATTCGTACTTTGCCAATGAGAATCTGGACAAGCTGCGCAATGTGATATCGACATATGTGTGGGAGCATCTGGACATTGGTTACATGCAGGGCATGTGCGATCTTGTGGCCCCGCTGCTGGTCATCTTTGATGACGAGTCGCTCAGCTACAGCTGCTTCTGCAAGCTCATGGAGCGCATGATTGAGAACTTTCCCAGCGGTGGCGCCATGGACATGCATTTTGCCAATATGCGGTGAGCTGCAGCGCAACCTTTGACCTTGTCAACTTGCTAATTTGAAGTTCTTTTGTTTGTTATTACTTGTCAGCTCGCTTATTCAAATACTCGACTCGGAGATGTACGATCTGATGGACTCGAATGGGGACTACACGCACTTTTACTTCTGTTACCGCTGGTTCCTCTTGGACTTCAAGCGTGAGCTTGTCTATGACGATGTCTTTGCCACCTGGGAGGTCATCTGGGCGGCCAAGCACATTGCCTCCGGTCACTTTGTGCTCTTCCTCGCATTGGCGTTGCTCGAGACCTACCGCGACATTATTCTATCCAATAGCATGGACTTTACCGATGTCATCAAGTTCTTCAATGGTGAGCGTGCCAAGCTGCAGCCTGCAATTGTTTTATTAACTTTAAAGTTCTGTTATTTAGAAATGGCTGAGCGACATAATGCGCAATCGATACTGCAGCTCTCTCGCAGCCTCGTGCTGCAATTGCAGACAATAATTGAAAATAAATAAAATGGATACGGGAAATGGAACTGGAACTGCAACTAGCAAGGATCAAGCTGCAATGTATGAATGTGTGTTGTAGTTTAGTGTAATAGTAGTAGTGTAGTTTGTCTGTGTGTGAGTGGGAAAGGCTCAACTGTCTCGGTACTCAACGTTTAGCTGTTGTACGTACTTCCTAAACAGTATTGGAATATACACACATAATAGCTATATATATATATATAACCAATACATATATACACTGACAGTTGTAGGCGTGTATTCTATATATTTGCATTGCTGGGCAACAGAATTTTCTTGTATTTGTAAGCAAATGTTTAAACGGCTGGGAAACGTTTTAAAAGCGCAGCAATGTTGTTAATTAATTAAAAGCGAAAGCGCAAGCGAAACAAAAATACTCGTGTAAGTCAAGGACGAATGGAAAGTGAAGAAGCAAGCATAAGCAGTAAACTAACGCCGTAAAGAAATGTAGTGACCTGAATACTAAAAACGAATGCAAATTGCTAAGATTTATAACTATAATGTATACATACAATATATGTGAAGCAGTAAAATATAACACAACATACTATATATACATATACATACATATATTTATATTTATACAAAGGCATAAATGCATACTTATACATAATTATATACATATACATATTATATAAAAGGGCATATACTATAACTACTTATGTGTATGCAGCAAGAAAAGTTATAATGTTTATACTTTTTGTATAGCAAAAAAAACATACATAACCCGATACCAATATATATATATATATTATATACATATATACAAATTGCAATGCTGTGCAGATTTTAAGAGTTTTATGCGTAGTTGAAACAGCAACTGTTTCCATAATTGTTAATGTTATCTATATATACCATTATATGTTACGTTATGGCATTTAGAAATTAAGTACACACACACACACACAAATTTATATGCAAGTATTAGTTGGCAGCCACAAAGAGAAGAGTACTGGTTTTTATAGCATACTTTTTAGCGCAACTTTTGTACGCTTTGCTTTTTAATTGATTCTTTTGCTATAAATTTATACATTTTAGTTGTATACAAAATTAGCTTCTATTTATTTCAATTAATTTTTTAATTGACGATCGAATTGCACAGCTGCCATATAGCTTAGTTGTAACTAAAAATGTTTAAGCTGAGAGCAAAAGCCAATGCAATTAGTTGCCTGTCTAGTCAATAAATGAGCATTCTAAGCAAATTAAATATATAATGAAATACTCTCAGGCAAATTGCATATGCATGTTAGTTGATTTGTAGTCGGCATAAAGTAAATAAACGCGCATACATAGTATAAGCAATTATTATTTAATTATAACTTTTAGTTTGTTTTTCTTTTTTCAAAGTTGCAAACACACATATAATTACATACATAGTATATGTATATAAATATATATATTTATATAGAGCACGCTTTTTGTGTATAGACAACACATGGGAATGTAAACGAATTGGAAATAAACTAAAAACGTATAAAATGTAACAAAATATTTACATATATATATTATACATATATATAAGCTTAATGTGATTTCTTGTTGCTTCTTTGAATATGAATATTTTTGTAAGCGCTAAAGAAATTATATACATACATACTATATACATATATATATATACATACATACAAACAAAAAGTTACATACACACAAATTAGAGTAAAGACGCATCTTGGTTTGCATTGTGCCATTTATTTATTTGAAATAAATCAAAAACGAAAACCAAAACTAAGCCAATGGCCAACAACTTTTGATACGACATTTTCACAATTGAAAACTGGCCAGCAACATTTTTAACACAACAAAAAACAAATATATATATATATGTATACACATAGATAAATGATATTCAAAGCTGGAGTAGAGACGCAAAACTAACTAAAGCTTGTAGTTAAAACACACACACACACACACGCATGCGAGTACGTGTGTGTGTGTGTGTGTGTGCGTGAGTAAACAATATTTACCACACATATACAAATGTCAATGTATTAGCATCCGTAGTGCGATTCATATAACCAAACCAAACCGCAAAGCATAAAACCAAAACGTAAAGCAAACGAAACAACAGTTAATACAAATAAATGCGAAAAACAAATGCAAAATGTTTACAACAAAATGTATACATACATATATAAAAACAAGAGCAATTCAATGTGTTAAATTGGAGTGAGTCAAAAATGTTGTTTAATAAATAACTCGAAAAAAAATGTACATATTCTAATTAAACGATAACTCAATAGCTGGGGTAAGTAAACAATAAAGTAATTTTCTTCTAATTTATATATTTTTTAGCGGAATATTGCAGCTGTTTTCAATAGCAAATTATCTTCGATTTCAATTTCATTATATATTACATTTTATTTTATTTATTATTTTAACGCATAATTGCTTATTATTTTATTTCATATTGAGCTTTGAATTTATTTCTTTAAATTAAATTAGCCATATGCTAAGGCTTTTGGGATAAATTATGCTAAACTATATAGAATTTTTATTGATTAATTTAAAATGCCACAAACGTTCAAATGAAGCTTAAACCAATGCGAAATCTGCTTCATGCTGTTTTAAATATTGCGAACAACATAATCTCTCTTTCTTTTCTGCTTAAAAAGTTGCAATATTTGTGTGTACAAATACTTTTCTGCATCACTGTTTGCTAGTGGCAGCTACAAGATTAGTGAGTTTGCTTTCAAAATAAATTTCTTGGAATTAAATCATAGTAAGGATAACCGGTTTACCTGTCGCCCATAGCAAAACTGAACAATGCATAAGCATTTTGAGATTCCAGAGAGACGCTTTTGCTATTGAAATTCCAGCTGACATAAACATTCCTAAATGCAATATAGAATGCTAATAGCAAAAGCTGCTGGAGTTGCTTTGTTTACTCCAGCTGTGCAGTTATTATAGTTGGGCGGACGTGGAGCACACAGCAGCGGGCGCTGGGGGAATCTCAATTGCATGCCAAAGGCGCTTGAGATGCTGCATGGAATGTGGCTTGGGCTGGGCTGGGGTGGAAGCCACAAATTTGATATTTGGTACACAGCAAATCAAAGTGAGCAGGTTAGGCATACAGGGCAAGGAGCAGCAGGAGTAAAGTAATAGCTATACAAACGGGATGGGGGGCAAGAGGATTTAAGTAATGCGCATGCGGCAAAGAAGCAACAGCGGTGATTGTCAAATTTGGGGCAGGCAGCAGCAGCAGTTGGGGCCGTGTAGTGAAGTCGAGTCCTGTTGCTTGTGGCGAAACGAAACAAAAAAAAAAGAAGAAAATGATGTTGCCCTCAAGCGTGCGACGTCAGCGCGCACACACAGCGAGAAGGCGAGCGAGAGAGAGAGAGAGAGAGAGTGAGAGAGAGGGCGAGGGCGCTAAGCAATGAAATAAAATGAAAGTGAGTCAAAAGGGGCTGCGAGCGAACGAACTCGGCGAGAAGGTGCAACAGCTTTCGTCGCCGCAGACCTTCGTAGCTGGTTTCAGTCTTACTTCAGAGCTGACCGCGTGCGCACGTTAACGCGCTCAGCAGAAAAAGTAAAACACACACACACACGCACGCACACACACGTGCACAGTTAGTAAGTTAGTTAGTGTGTGAGACACGAGCAAAACGAAAGTCAACAAAAAATCAAACACACACACACACACAACAGTTGAATAGAATAGAATTTTTGGCTGCCTGGCTGCTGCTGCTCCATTGGCCCACTCAGCGCTAGAGCACAGAGCAGCGCAAGCGAGATAGAAACAGCGAGCGAGAGAGTGAATGCGAAGCGATGGCAACTGTGACGACTGGAGCGTTGCTCCCCAGCGGCAGCAGCAGCATGCCAAATTATTTATAAAACGCAGTGAGCCATAAAGCAACTAGTAAATAAGCCACAGAGCCGAGCCAGCGAAAGAAAAGTGAAAGTCGCAGCCAGCAGTGAAAGCGTGCAAATTACACATACGCAGCGTAGTACAAAGCAAAAAATATACAAAAAAGAAACCGCAAAATACCAAAAAAAACTTGTTGTAACACACACACCACACACACACACACATACCACACATATATATAAAGACATTTTACGCGCGCGTGTGTAAAACGTTAAAAAGCTTCGCACAGCTTTGCAGCCAAAAACAACAAAAAAATGGTGCAAACAAATGCAGGTATTTTTTTTATACATTTTTTATAAAGTTTCCAAAGCGCATAATAAGCTCATGTATATATATAAAATGTTGCCTTTATTGTTATTTGTGTGTGTTACTCATTGATGTCTCTATCGCTTGAACTTGAACTTGTTGGACTGACAGCATAAGCTGCATCCACAACACTGCAGCAAAATTGTTTCTGCATAATAGCAGCTCAGCTCAGCTTTTGTTTTACGCTTAAATTCAGCGGAAATGCGACAGCAGCAGCCTGGCAATGTCAGAGACTAAACATAATGCCAGTTACAGTTCCCGACTGCTGCGTTTTTATTTTATTTTATTTCTCTCAGTTGTTGTTGTTGTTGTTGTAAGCAGCTAATAAACAAATCCCGAGTGCGCACAAGTTTTTATGAATGGAAAGCCAATAAGCAAAAGCAGAGCACAGAGAAATGTACTCGAGAGTCGACTGAACTTGCGACTGCCAGTGGGCGTTTGTTTATGTTTATGCTCCGCTAATGTTGTAGGCGTGCTGACAAGGACATTGACAAGCCGGCTTCGTCTGGCTTTGATGGCCAACAGCTACAGCCAGCAGCAGCAGCTGCACTTGGCCAATTGACGTTTCAAGAGCTTGGCAACTTGTTCAGCGCATCCGTCTATCCGTTATTGATAACTTACGTTGCTGCTGATTGATAATCAAACTGAGCATAGTTCAATACAGCAATCTCTCAAACAAACTTCTGGCACTCTAAGAGATTTGATTGTTCCACTTAAAGTTGCTGCCCATGCGTAAAAAATAACTTTAAGTAAAGCTGTTTGTATTGAAATCAGTTTGAAGGCAAATTAGTTTAATTCCATTGACTTAAGCTTTTTATTGACAAATTACAAATTTGTATTTTGTTTTTTTTTTTTTTTGCTTTGCGCTGCTTTTGTTCAAGTGGCACCTTGTAGACGTCGCCTTTTTAGCCAGGCTTAGTTGCCATGGCCACTTTTTGCATCTCAGACAGCTTTTATTTTTTTATAATTGTCCCACAATTGTTCAAATCGACAAACAATTGACGCTGGCAGTCGTTTGCTTTATTAAAAAACACTTGACAATCGAAGTAAACAAATTACAAAAGACGCCATAACAGTTTTGCATAAAAACAAATTAAAATACGCAGTAAATTAGAGATTTTATACATTTATTTAGCTATTACAGTTTAGCAACATCGAATATATCACTAGCAGTTCTTTGATTCTGCATAAGCCACAAATTAAAATACAATTTTTTGTATTCATTTATTTATGCCACATTTTACATTGCCTTAATTATATTGCATTATTTTCAATGGTTGCATTTTGACAGGCGCACAAATTTGTTGCGCATATTGAATTTACATATTTTGCCACTGGCGTAGTCAGACTAACATTTGAGGGGATTTCATAATCAAGCTGTGCATGTTGGCTACGCTGCTGTTGTGACATTTAACAGACAACAAAGTGCACACTTGATTAACATATTAATTGCAAACTGAATGTCATAGATTATTTGGTTTGGAAAAACTATTGGCAAGCGTCGAAACCAATTAGCTGACATGGCTAAAACATGAGAGCTGCTCTGCACTTCACTTTTTAATTGACAAAATACATGTATGCTGGTCGTAATTGGATTTGCAATTAAAACTTCAGTAAATTTTGTTGAGCGTTGAAAAATATGTGGGCGACAGCAATTTGAGAAAAACTTTTGACACATACGACAGTTGGAAGTTTTAGCTTTGAACTCACACACACACACACTTGCTTCAGTATGGATGAGATCTTACCCAAGCAATTACCTTCCATGGCTAAGAATTGCTCATCTCCAAGAAATTAAGAAACATGCGCCTGCTTTGTATAAACTGCAAGTCGTTTAATTGAACTCAAGCTAGCCAAGCTAGTTGTTAAAATTAGCAACAAACTCACCAATGGCTATAGCAAGAGCCAAAAGAGTAATTGGCATAACTGCAAGTCTAATAATAATGCTTGACGTGACTGGACTTAAAAAATGGCCATGTAACCGACTAAGCTGACAGCTGAAAAACAAATACAACAACAACAACAACAACATTGTTGGCTTGACGATTCATCAAGTTTATATTTAAGTAAGTTATTTTGGCTTCAAATAGCTGCTAACTGCTCTACGCGCGCGCGTGTGTGTGTGTGTGTGTGTGTGAAAGAGCTATGAGTGTCACATAGTCGTAAAAGCCAACAAAACATATTGCATACTTTTATGCGAGTGCATGAGATTTCAAGCGACTGCGGCACGTTTCAAGCTGCGTGCGTGTCTATGTGTATATGTATATATGTGTGTGTGTGTGACAGCCAGTTCATAAGAGATGTGCTGCTGCTAAATATGGAGCTTACTTGTCAACGCCACTGTCATCAGACTAATGCGTGCAGCCTTGGCCATCATTAATTTTGCGCAACTTACGCTATATAGTAGCTATATAGTATATATACTTATATATATACAGTTGTACATTATGGCAAATGCAATTGCGCTTGGCTGAGCACTGAGTGCGTGATTTCAAATCCTTGCTGCCGCTTTTGAACTCTGAACTTTACACTATTTTGCTAAGGCTGCAATATATTTTGTGAGTGTGCCCCGCACACCCCCCTCCCAGCTTAACAAACTAGTTGGCTTACACCCACACAGTGACATTCAGCGTAGCACTTATAGTTGCAGTCAGCAGAAGACGCATATTGCAATTGAATTTCTAATTAAGCCAAGCAAACAATCAACGCACATACAAATTGCAATGGAAATGAGCTAGAGCAAAAGAAAAAAAATCAAGCTGCGTGGGCTGCTCAAGTCGAAGTCGCGAAGGACAGTCATCAATCTGTGACAGCTGCAGGGATGCGGATACGGCGGCTACGGCGGATACAGCCTCTGACCTTTAGCGCCAACACACACACACACACAGACACACACACTCAAGACTCAAGGGAATAAATCAGCTAACTAGCCATGATGTAGGCAATTCTAAAGAAATGCTGTACTGCGGTTTCTCGCACTAGCGACTGCTGCAAGGACTAGGCTGACTCAGGCGTTAGTCCCAGTGTGTTCAAATGTGAGTTATCGCGGTCTATCGATAACAGCGTAATTGAGCTTGGCAGCAAGCGTATCCAATAAAATTGAATAAAAGATATATGCGCTGCAATAGCCGCACTCGTGGTTCGAAATCCTTGTGCCTGGCTATACGTATATAATTAAATATGTATATATGCGCATACATTTGCTTGTAATTACACACACACACACACACAGCCACACATGCGTATTTATTTAGTAATTTTTATGCGGGCTGTTGTTCTGTTCTTTGCTATTATTGCTGCTGATAACATCGACAACAGAAACTCATTTGCCAGCACAGCAACAACAACGACGACAGTTGTTGTAACATATGTGCGTATTTTTGGCCTTGCTGCTGCTCTCTCGCTCTTTTTTTACTCTGCAGCTGTTGTTGTTGCCTAATTAAGTGTTTATCTTAATTCTATAAAAGTTGTCTGTTTGATAAGCTCAACACAAATGAATAAACACTACTACGACTGCAGCTGGCATTGCTTAGGCCAGACAAATATGAGCCAATATATAACTTTCGATATATATACAGATCATGTGCATGTGTGTTAAACAGCAGACAAATTGATTGACTTGAGCACAAACTTTCTGACGAGTCAATTAATCTTTACGCCAGGCAAAAACAAATTACAAGCAGCAGCAGTCATTTTCATAATTCAGCATTATGTAAAGCTCAAGGGAAACAAACTAAATGCTAATTAGCATTAATTACATTTAAATATCTGCTTGGCTCTTCACCAATAAATCCATCCAAGTAATACTCTCAATGCAACAAATGAAATTCTAATTGTGATGCAATTTATTCTGAAGTTAGTCTCTTAATAAACGCTATATAGATATAACTATTTGCATTGCTTGGGAAGGATTAACGCCTTTTGCATTTTGAAATATGTGTAAAGTTTTTCTTCTAACGTCGATCGAGTGTACATAAATGAATAAATGAATTTTAAACACATTTATTCTTTATTTTTGTTAGTTGCTGCTTGTCAAACAGTTTGTGAAAGTGAAAAGAAAAAAACCTTCATCAGCACATTCCAAATATTTTGTCACTTTTTAGTTGAAAGGAACAAAAATGTGCGAAATGTGTGCATAGAGCCAAAGTTGGAAAATCTGGCAAATAGACAGGCTGGCTGAATGGGAGGCAGGCTGGTTGGATGCTCTTGGGTCGTGACATTCAAGGGTCAATTCATATTGCGTACCAAAAATAAAACCCCAAGCTGAATAAGAGTAACGGGCGAGCGAGTGTGAGCGAAAAACAATAAAAATAAGCGTCAGTCTCCCGCCGCCGCCGCCGCTGTCCGTTTGAAAATTATTTTAAAAAAACCTGCAGCGATGCAGAGAGAGAGAGGAAGAGAGAAAGAGCTGGTTGGAGAACTGAATGGAGGAGCGATGTGGTGGGCTGAACGCTTTACTAATTAGAAACTGAGGCAGCGCGCTGGCTGGCTGACCGGGCGGCTAATGAATTTACGATGACAGCTATTAAAATTGGTCGAGTTGAGTGTAAAATGCGCAGAAGAGCTTAAGCAAATTTATTAATCATACGCCATGTGTGTTTAATGCGTTGTTGCCTTGCGTGTGAAAACAAATCAACAACAGCAAATGTGCAAACAAATATTAAAATGTGTGTGTATGTGTGTGTGCGTTGTTTTGCAAAAAGTTTTGAACTTTGCGCACTTGTGTGCGTGTTACTTTTAGTTGAAAACTAAGTTATTAAAAGTTTTGCTGCTGTTCGTTGCTGTTGCTCATTTGAATACTAATTACACTGCCATACAAGCGAACTTGTTGCAAATGTTAATAGCGCTACACACAGAGAATTGTGTTTTGTTATTTTTGCTCAACGTTTTTAATGGCGCAATGTCGCCAGTCTGGGGGGGGGGGAGGCTAAAAGCGCTGCTCGAACAGCAGGCAGCGCCTTAAAGCAGCTGCATTTGTGGCATTTGTATACGCATTTCATTTCGAGCTTGTGGCGACACCACCCGACCTCGTCCTGCTCCCGCTCCCGCTCCCGAGCATTCCAGACAGCGCATTGTCGCCAGACCAGCACATAATGGCCATGGTCCCCAGCTGGGCTTATACCCACAGCAACAACAGCGACAGCTGCTTGCTTGCTGTCTTGTCTGGCTGGCAGGCAGCTTTTATCATATTAAGCATACGCTTAGTTGGCTTTATATGCCACACATGCAGGTCTATGCTGTAATCCAAATGCAATGCTTGGCATTTAGCATAAACGCCAGCACACAATACAATACAAGCAACGTTTTAAGCTTGTGTGCTGTTCATAATTCATGGAAATTAGCCCAATTGCAATTGTTGCTTATGCAAATGCTTTTCCAAAAACCAATTGAACAACTGAACAATTTCATCTATTACTTCTAGGTCAACTCAGTTATTGTTTACAGCTAGCTGGGGCATTACAGCAATTTGCTTATGCTTATGCTGTGCTTCAACAGTTTTGCCCATTGTAGAGCTTAAGCTCATGTGCATAATAATTATGGCAATGGCCTCTAAATTACTTTGGCAAGTTTAGCAGCTTTGCTTTGCCCACTGTAACTTGAGACTTCACTTAGTGCTTTGTAATTTTCATAACTATTAACGTCTTTTGCTGTTCTTGTTGTTGTTTGTTAACGTTAACGTTAACGTTTATGTCTCTGCTTTAATATGCACACAGAAAATGCGACATTTCATTTGCAGCAGTCTTTTGATTAAAAGCAAGAAACTGAGCAAACTGCTGACAGCACTATATACTCCACTATGTATGCATATATATATAAATGTATGTGTGTGTGTGTGTGTATACTTTACATATATACTTATACATATATATATATACATATATATATCTGTGTATATCAAGCTGTCGCCTGGCTGGCTTGTTGCCCAGCGCGTGGGCAAGTAAAACAATTAATGAAAATGAAATTATACTTGGCCGGAAGCCATCATGAATTTTGAGTGCAAATGCCATTAGCATTTGCAGGACCGTTCGGTGGCGGCAGCAGCAGCAGCCACAGTGTGTGGCAACTTGTGTGGCACGAGGTGTGGCCGTGCTGCTTGCCTCATGCGCTGACCAGACCAGCAGACCAACAGACCATCGCCACCATTAGGTTCCTAAAGCTTTCAGCTGTGGCACATGGGGCGTATGTTTTAATTTCATGACGTGTTGATGGTTCATCACTTAGACTGACGCGCGCGCAGCGCTCAGCTCCAGCGACTTGGGAGCTGCCGTTGTCGCTGTCGCTGTTCAACATATTGAGTTTCAAAGCACTGTGCAAGGCATGCACTAAAAGGTCGCAGGTCACCACAGCAACATGGCTTGGTAAATTGCTGTGATTTCTCCATTTTAAGGCGCCACGGGGCACACTTAAAGCGACGCATTGCCTCATGTTGCTTGCAAAAATGTTTAACAACGGGACACTGCACACACACACACACACACACACACTCGTACGCACGCACACATAAATATGTGTGTATATAAAATGCTGCGACATGCGTTAGACACACATGGACACTTTTATGATTGCTTGACAGCAAGGTAAAAGCAAAAAGAAAGAAAAAACTATTCTAGCGAATTTTTTTTCAGACTACAGCAATTGCTTGCATTTGTACCGAAAGTCTTTAAATTCAATTTAAATATGAGCTATGCTTTAAGCAACTTTTTAGCTTAATAGCTACGTCAAGAAACCATTCAAACCAAGACTTTAACAAGCTTTAACATATTTATATTAATCATAAGATATTTATATTATTTTCATACAAACTTTCCTAAACACAAATATAAAATTGGGGAAAAAAGCTAAGCTAAGAAATATTTTATTAAATTATTAGCAACAAATATATCAGACTATTCTATAAATCTACAAATCAGTTATTCTTTAACTAAGATCATTTTATTTACAATGCAAGCTTGCTGTGAAAAGAATTGTGTTTAAATTTTATTATGGTTAGCTAAGCATAAAGAGAGAGAGTCCACCTCCCACGCTCAGTGTCTACGTGTAGTCAAAATATCCCATCGAACGATGGGCGCTCTCTAAGCAAGAAAACAGCGACGCTCTCATTCGCCCGCAGCAGCTCAGAGCCATGATACAATAATACTATTGTATCATAATATAATATTATTGTATCATGCTCAGAGCGAACATGCATAAGCTGCATGCGGTATCGCTCTTGCTCGCTGAGCGGCTTGCGCTATCGCTCTTGCTCGCTGAGCGGCTTGCGCTCTCGCCTCCTGTTCTCGCACTGAGATCAACGTGGGTGGGAGGCTGACGCCCTTTGTAGGTCAGTTGTGCTTAAGCTGTACGGAAAGTCAGACATGCAGTGAGCGAGTTGCGTGAATACTAAATAATGCCATCAGACTATATATTAAGCAAGTGCAAACAATGATAACTTCTCTGTCCAAGAGCTGAGTAAGTAATTCAAACTAGCAACAAAACAAAATTAGTATTAGTAAGTGTATTAAATCTTTCTTATGCCAAACAATGGGCTTTTGTATTTTATGTCTGTAGAGAACAAAAGAAATTTTATTGATTGGCTTTATAATTTTAGTTGAAAATAGTTTGCATTGCTGTTCGACTGTATATTTAATTTGCATTACGAACTTATTGATATTTAGCTTTCTAAGTAGCAAAAACAATTATTTGCACTTTAAATGCATTGAGGGATACAATCAGTTTACAGCAGCATGAACTAAGCTGCTTAAGTTTAAAGTTTTTGCCATTTAAATTGCAAAGCCATTGTTTACCTTCGCTGCCAACTATGTGCACAAAGTAATCGTTGCTGCCAAGAAGCAAGCGGCTATTGTCATCTTGGGTAAAGTTTGCTGCTGCAAAATGGCAATTTATTCAGCTAACAATGTCGATTGCCTGGCAATTGCAGCTTAATGCGTAATCGCCATTGTGTTGGCGCAAATTGGACCTATTTAAAGCAGGGCGAACTGAGCTGAAGCTGCTGCAGTGCAGCTTAGCGCAAGCACAGAGCACACAATTGACTCCTGCCATTGAATTTTTGTTATTGTTGTTCAGCATACATATATGTACATATATATTTATCATATTGTTGCAGACGATTTCAAGGAACGGCTCATTGCGAGCGTCAAAAAGGAAGTGAAGCAGTTGATGGAGGAGGCGGTTACCAAGAAATATGTGCACGAGGAAAGCAGCTCGGTTACCTCGCTCTGTGCCGCCGTCGAGGCTTGCCTCAGTCAGGGACTGCGTCGACGTGCGCTTGGTTTGTTCAAGACCTCTTCGACCACAGCCCTGTTGCATAAGATAGCCAAGACCTGTCCCGAGGCAGAGCACATCAGTAAGCTAGTGCAGGAGATTGAGTCATGTGATCCCAACAAGCGTTCGTCCTCGAGCAGCGACAGCTTCAATCGCCCGCCGATGCTCAAGAAAGGCAGCAACAGTTCTATGTGCAGTACAAGTGTGGCCGCTGGTGTTTGTAGCTCCATGAGCAGCACAGTGGGCGCAACAGTTAGCACCAGCAACTCTAGCATGTCATTAGCCAGCATGAAGTGAGTATACTATAATTTGTATATATGCAAATTAATATTTAATTAAGCAATTTTGTTAATAAAACGTATATGTGCATATTACTGTTTTAATTGCACTGCAAATAAAAGAAGCATAAATCTTAACTTTAAATTCGAATTTATATAAAAGCTTAATTGAAACTGCTTTGGCTTGCAGCGCAAGCTTTTGTGCACTTAAATGCAGTGTCTGTTAATTGCATACGCTAACAAAGTTTTATTTTAGACACGAACCAAATAGATATAGATATGGAAAACTTTAAATTTAAAACGGTTCAGCTTTTTAAATTCTCTTTGCAGTGTTTTACAATACTAAGAAGTACTTCGTTCGAGCTTATTCGCAAGTCTATCGATAGTTCGCAGCTATCGATAGTGATATTGCCATTTGAAACATTTGTAAACAGCTTGCACTTTTCTTATTGCATTGTAGATATCTGTGGATACGCTTGGCACTTTATGAGAAACGCTTGACCAAGATCATAGAGTATTTGGTTTGCAATGCCCAGAGCTACTACGATCGTGATGCGCTCGTGGCGGACGCGGATTATGGCTCTATATTAAGCTCGCTGCTGGTGGGTCCGTGTGCGCTCGAGTTTACGCGCGCCAAGACCGCCGATCACTACTGGACAGATCCGCATGCAGATGAGCTGGTGCAGCGTCATCGCATTAGCTGCCGTCGCTCCTCGTCCACGTGCACTCGGCCACCAATTATAAACTTTAAGCGCAGTCTAAATACCAGCTCGGATGAGGCGAGCAACGGCAGCTTTAAGTCAATTGCATCGGCCACTGTGGCCAAGGACTATGTGGAGTCGCTGCATCAGAATGCCAAGGCAACGCTGCTCTATGGCAAGAACAACGTACATGTGCAGCCCAAAGATGTGGCCGAGCTCATGCCAGGCTATCTCAGTCTGCATCAAAATATACAGACACTTACCATCAAATGGACGCCCAATCAGCTGATGAATGGCTATAACGAGGCCGAGGATGAGGACATTGACAAGGAAGTTTTCTGGGCCTATGCGCTCAATATAAATGTCGATGACATTGTCTATGTGCACTGCCATCAAAGTCGCGGCGAGGACAGCGGCGGCACAGTTATACTCGTCAGCCAGGATGGTGTACAGCGTCCGCCCATTCATTTTCCCGAGGGCGGTCATATGCAGCAGTTTCTTAGCTGCCTGGAGACGGGCCTGCTGCCTCATGGCCAGTTGGATCCGCCACTCTGGTCCCAGCGCGGCATTGGCAAGATGTTCCTTTGGCCGAAGAGCATGCGTCGACGCATTCTGCCCTCAGTCATGGAATCTGTGGATGAAACACCCATCGATTATGTCTTTCGCATTGTTAGCAAGAGCAAACACGAGGAATTTGGTGAGTTCCACTTAACAATTCAACTGCAATTCATGCCTCATGCTCTGCCATACTTTTTACACTTTTAGCTGCCACGCATTCCATACTGGACTTCGTACGCAGCACACCACGACGCGCTCAGCTGAGCAGCTGCTCCACGTCGACCACAGGCAGCAGCGACTGCTCCAATAAGAGCCTATCCATTGACCAGTATCCGCTGGAGTCGCCGTTGCTGCAGCAGCATAATCAGAGCACCAGCATTGAGATGGTCTGCTCCACAATGCGACGCCAGATTATCTCGCGCGCCTTTTACGGCTGGCTGGCCTACTGCCGCCATCTATCCACTGTGCGCACGCATCTTTCCGGACTCGTGCATGGACGTATAACCCCAGAGAGTAAGAGCATTAAGATCTTTTGTAGTCTAGGCCAACAGCTTTTACACCTGCCTACTGGAAAGCATTGCATAAATACTATGCCATAATACTATATTTATATTTTTTGCTTATATTCACTAGTGAAAGCCGATGAGGAAGGGCTCACCAAAGAGCGCTGGGAGCGTCTGAATGCAGAGGGAACACTCAGCAATTCCACCGAGTTCTACCGCTTGGTTTACTTTGGAGGCGTGCAGCCGGAGCTGCGCAAGGAGGTCTGGCCTTATCTGCTGGGCCACTATGCTTTTGGCAGCACAAAGGAGGAGCGTGTGAAGCAGGACGACACCTGCAAGCATTACTATGAGACAACCATGAGCGAGTGGCTGGCAGTGGATGCCATTGTGCAGCAGCGCGAAAAGGAGAAGACAGCGCGTGCGGTGGCCAAGCTGAGCTCGGGCAGCACTAGCGGCAATGAGCGCACCGTGCGTGCAGCGGATGTGGAATCGGGTGGCGAGCTGGAGAACGAGGTGTTTGAGGATATCTCAGATATATCCGATCCCGGTGACCTGGAGTTTGATGATGAGCAGCGACAGCAGCAACATTTTCAGCAACAGGAGGCGGTAAGTACCACGCATCTGAGCGTTAAGCCCATACCGCGTACCATGAAAACCAGCACAGACTCTGGCCATGTAGAGGAGAATCTTGAGGAGCTGGATGAAGAAGAGGAACAGCAACAGCAGCAGGAGCAACAGACAACCGTTAAGGAGCAGGCAAAGCCTAAAGAGCTACCACCCAGCTGCTCAACCTCGACCACGTCCTCCTATGAGACAGTGGGTGGTGCAGCACAGCCAAGCGACATGCGCGGCGTGCTCAGTCCCGAATATTTGAGTGCCGATGATCTGCAAGCACAGCTGCCCGAGGATGAGGAGGCCAGCAAATTGCCACAGCAGGCAGCTGTCATTGTAACCAATGCCTCCATAGATATTGCCAATTGGGAGCGTAGTTCCAAGGCAGAAGCCAATGAACAAATGCCTACGCTCACGGAGCAACAGGACACAGCCACGACCAATCTCGACTCTCTGCAGCAGCCCAAGTCAGCTTGCGCTTCACCAGCCAGCTCCAATGGCGGTGTTTATAGTGTAAGTAATCTGTGTGTTTTATATACTCTTATTATATTATTATATTATATTGTTTACAGAGCGAATTGTTAGAGCAGTTTGGATTGAATCTGCATCGCATTGAGAAGGATGTGCAGCGTTGCGATCGCAACTATTCGTACTTTGCCAATGAGAATCTGGACAAGCTGCGCAATGTGATATCGACATATGTGTGGGAGCATCTGGACATTGGTTACATGCAGGGCATGTGCGATCTTGTGGCCCCGCTGCTGGTCATCTTTGATGACGAGTCGCTCAGCTACAGCTGCTTCTGCAAGCTCATGGAGCGCATGATTGAGAACTTTCCCAGCGGTGGCGCCATGGACATGCATTTTGCCAATATGCGGTGAGCTGCAGCGCAACCTTTGACCTTGTCAACTTGCTAATTTGAAGTTCTTTTGTTTGTTATTACTTGTCAGCTCGCTTATTCAAATACTCGACTCGGAGATGTACGATCTGATGGACTCGAATGGGGACTACACGCACTTTTACTTCTGTTACCGCTGGTTCCTCTTGGACTTCAAGCGTGAGCTTGTCTATGACGATGTCTTTGCCACCTGGGAGGTCATCTGGGCGGCCAAGCACATTGCCTCCGGTCACTTTGTGCTCTTCCTTGCATTGGCGTTGCTCGAGACCTACCGCGACATTATTCTATCCAATAGCATGGACTTTACCGATGTCATCAAGTTCTTTAATGGTGAGATTTGGGCATCTATTATCAAAAATAAAACTAATCCTATTGCTTTTCAGAAATGGCCGAGAGACACAATGCACAGGCAGTGTTGCAACTGGCACGCAGTCTGGTGCTGCAGCTGCAAATGATCATTGAGAACAAGTAACTAGATGATTAGCCAGTTAGAATATGAACCAAGAAATATAGATCAAAATACAAATACAATATGTATACAATATTGTAGCTTTAGCAGCTTAAAAATGTTTGCCAAAAGACAAAAGAAAACAGTAAATATTAAAATACATATACAAATTCTCCCAAGCGGCACAAATTTATATATAAAGTATATGAATATAAATATGTAGAGTGATTAGCTTAGCGCAATGCGCTTGCAAAGTTTGCTGAATGTCAACAATGTGCTTAAAGCTTTGCTATGCGTGCTTGCAAGCGCATTATGCTTTATTCATATTACTCCATGTGTATTAGACTATAATTTTTGACTTTAAAGTATTTGTTATTTAACTTTAAACTAACTATAAACCCTAACTGTAATGTGTAACAGTAACTTGGACTGTTTTATGACTTAAAAAATTGTATGTACCTATACATGTGTGTATATGTTTTATTGCCCAACAATTTATTTAAAGCTGGGCTCCTCCCAATCCTCGCCCCTCCCGAACTGTAAAAGACTATAATGTAAAGTATATCAATGTTTCAGACTAAATAACATATTTTTTTCAAACATTTTAACAAACATTTTATATATATAGATACAAACATATATAACTTTGTAGTGCATAGCAAAATATCAAATGTTAAATAAACAAAGAGCCTACATATGTCTACTAATTGTATTATTTACAATTTACAATATAAAATCTATGTATACTGAGTGTAACAATCATTTTATATACATATATATTAGCCAAACTGTTGTGCATTGAAATCAGGGATTGATACCATAATCAAAAAAGATCAACGACAATTGTTAAATTGAGAAATAATATTGAAATGGAAAACCCCACAAAAAGTTGCAGGCACACAACAAAAACAAATGAAATGTATGGAATTTTAATTTATTTTATGCTAGAACTACACTTGTCCTATGTATGTACCTATGTCTGTATAATATGTACTATAACTGAACTATCTTTGCTAAATATTATAAAATATAAAAGTGTATAAAACCCTTGGCTTAGTCAGTTTCTTTGGTTTTGAATTTAGCGGGCGATAGTATAATAATAGATATAATCGAGACCTTACAGAGTCATATGGCATTTGGCTTATCGACAAAATAAAACAATCGCAGCGCAATAACAGCTGTATTGAAGCTTTCGATATATCGATTACGTCATTTACCAGCTCTACACGCAAGTTGGTTGTCACATCACTAAAGGCCGTAATGTAAACAGTATATAATATGCAAAGCATTTGCGATTTAAAATAGATAGCTTGCGTATATGTTAAGTATATAGTTACTAACGCACACCAGCATATAAGCAATTGTAGGCGATAACAAAATTCTTAATTATCATAGAAATCTTAATTAAACAAAAATGCGCAACAACACGCGCGCGTTTTATTTTAATGTATTTTGTGTTTACAACTTTTGTGAAGTGTATTAAATTCTTTTCTGTGATTATTATTATTGCCAGTTGCCAGTAGTTGTAAACATGTCCGCTAACGGTCACGGTCACGATGTCAGCGACAATATTGAAATAAAATCGAATCCAAATGGTGAGGATCATGCTGCACTACGTCAGGTCAGCACGGGTTCGTTGGAGAAGATGGTGCCAGCCTCACCAACTTTACAAAGTCCGGCAATGAAACGCAATGCGAGTCACGGCAATCTCATGAGCCAGGAAATCAAGGAAGCACGTGTACGTGTCATCTATACAGGTGGCACCATAGGCATGATGCGCAATGAACAAAATGGTAAGTAGCTAGACAATGTGCTTACATGGCTTAATGCTATGTATTCTTTGGCAGTCCTGGCACCCACACCCAATGCCCTGGTGCGTCTTATACGCAAATATCCCAATATACACGATGAAGAGTATGCTCAGCGTCGTTTTGGCCCTGGCGCTTCCATGGCACCACTAGTGCTACCATTTGTTGAGGGGGAGGCACGCCGCGTGCTCTACCAGGTGACGGAGTATACACCGCTGTTGGACTCTAGCAACATGACCATGCATGATTGGGCACGCATTGCCAATGATATTTATGTAAGTCTGATGTAAAATTAGTCAGAATTGGTGTAAATTTCTTTTTAGTCACCGTTCAAGTTTTATCTTTTATTAGAAAAAAAAACCACAAACTTTATTACTTTTATACATAGTTCTTATCAGTTTTATGCTTTGTCAAAATTGATTTATTAGTTATCTTTTGTGTGCGTATGCATTCTACATACTCATATTTATATGTATGTATCTATTCATATACACATAAAAATGTTTAAAACCCGTTGCCAAAAGTTTTAATTGCTTGATTTTCACATGTCAATAATAAGTGCTCAGTAATCAAATATTATTGCATCATTGTTATTCTAAGTGCAGTTCTGTTTATTAACATGTGTGCCCGTGTTTTTAAATAAGCTTTAATAATTCAACAATTTATTTAATGGCTAAGAGTTTTGTGTAACAAACAAAATTTTGAAAGTCTTAAATATTTCTTAGGATTACTCATTCATTGGAATATCTTAATTGAATTTTAAATTACAAACTGTATATAATAAATGAATTTCCATTATCTCAATTTTTGTTATAGCAATCCTATGAGTTCTTTGATGGTTTCGTTGTGCTCCATGGCACGGATACACTGTCCTACACCGCCAGCGCATTGTCCTTTATGCTGGAGAACCTTGGGAAGACTGTCATTATCACAGGCTCACAGTTGCCCATCTTTGAGACACGCACCGATGGCAAGGATAACTTTACTTCGGCTTTAATAATAGCAGGCAACTATGTTATACCCGAGGTCTGCGTCTTCTTTGGCAATAAGCTGCTGCGTGGCAACCGCACAGTGAAAGTGAGCACGAATGCCATGGATGCCTTCAATTCACCTAATGTACCGCCTTTGGCGCATATAGGCATCAATGTGATTGTGGATTATCGCCAGATCTTTCGACCCTGCAGCGTGGAACGATTCTGTGTGTATCCGCAGCTGGATGAGAATGTGGGCTTGCTACGCATCTTTCCCAGCATTAGCTTATCCACATTTCGTGCATTTTTGGCGCCACCTATACGTGGCGTAGTGCTGCAATCCTTTGGCTCTGGAAATATGCCCTCCAATCGCAAGGACTTGATAGATGAGCTACAGGCAGCTTGCGAACGTGGCGTTATTGTCATTAACTGCACTCAATGTCCCAATGGTTCAGTGTCCGCGCGCTATGCTACAGGCAAGGTGCTTTTCGATGTGGGCGTTATTCCAGGGTACGATATGACGCCTGAGGCAGCACTTGCCAAACTAGCATATGTCATAGGCAAAACGGAATGGTCGCTAAAAGTTAAAAAAGAGGTGATGTCTAAGAATTAATTAACAAGTTTCACATAAATAATTTGCAAATTTGAACTTTTTAGATGATGCAATCTAACTTACGTGGTGAATTGACCTCCATGTCTGCACCCAAGTTGGAGGATTATGATTTAGTGGATGCTGTGGCGCGATCATTGCATTTATCCTCTCCCGAGGAATTGGATCAATTAGGCGCCACCCTCTTTCCGGCCATGATCAATGCTGCTGTGGTCGAGGGCAATATAAAGAAGATAAATAATCTCAAAGCCTACGGCGCCGATCTTTCCGGATCAAATCATGACTATCGCACAGCGTTGCATTTAGCCTGTCAGCTGGGTAATATGGAAATTGTGCGCCATCTCTTGCATAATGGTGTCTCAGTGCATATACGCGATCGTTATGATCGCACGCCACTGCAGGAGGCTGTCTCCACGGATAATCATGAGATTATACAGCTGCTCATTAGCTGTGGCGCCCACCTGACAGGCTCCTCGCGTGCTGTGGGTGAACAGCTTTGTGCTGCAGCTTCGCGTGGCTCCTTGAAGCGTTTGCAATCGTATCAGCTGGCAGGCGCTGATTTATCGCTACCTGATCCTTCTGGACGCACCGCATTGCATGTGGCTGCCTTGCATGGCTTTGTGGAGTTGGTGCATTATCTCTTACCGTTTATGGAGAATCGTCATGAGCAGGACTTTCTGGGTCTGAGTGCGTTGGAGTATGCCAAGCGTGGTAATCATGCAAGCGTTATTGAAGTCCTCGAAAATGCCTAAATTACTTACCAGCAAGAACTTATTACCTCAGTAGTCTAGTCCACTTGTTCCTGACATCAGTGTGCTTTAAATGTTACTTAATTTAATATATGAATTTTACATAGTTAAGGAAATAGCTCGAAAGATGATGATATTATCATGTATTTAAATGCAATAGTTAATTTTGTTATCCTGTTTTTTATATGCATATATTTATATATGTATGTATATGTATTTTCATGGTATTTGTTTTCTTTTTATATACTTATGCAAATAAAAAATTATTATGTAGCTTGCACTTAAATAACGTTTATAAATTTCAAATTATATCTTTACCAAATGGAGTTATTATCTAGCTTGGCCTCAGCTTAATTTCGCATGGTTTTAAAAAGTGTGTACACCCCAATGGAATGTTAACGCTGGAGATCGTTAGTGGCTTAAATAGGCTGACAGAGTGTACACACCAGTAAAGTAAATTAATTAGAATTGAATATCAACGGTTAAGAAACGCACAATTTTAATAACATTTACAAAAACAACTGAAAATCATGTTTAAAACTGGCTATAAAAGCAAAAATACATTGCGTCTGGTGGAGATGTGTCCTACGATGACCAGTTTCAGCACAGTAGTACTAATCATAAGCAAATCGAAGTCAAATATTTTTCTGGACAAGCTCAGCCATGATCAACGCGGCGTTATTACTTTTACTGTGCGTGATTCCAAACAAGATATAACCCACTGCAAATGCTGGGGCAGCAAAGCAAGCGTGGATGAGTACCAGGCCATGCTGCAGATAGGCGATGTGGTGGACATTGTCGGCGCCAAAGTGATGGCCCTAATGCCGCCAGCTGCAGGCGACCAACGTTATCAGCCACGCGGCACACTCAACTGTGCATTGGTAGTCAATGATGGCCATGGCTATGTGGTTAAGCACAAGCCAGACGATGTGCAGACTATCGAGCGACTGCGTCAGCTGGCGCAGCATCCACACAAACCTTTAAGCTCAACCTTGCGACTGGCCGATGTGCGTTGCGCAGTGCCAGGTGCGCCAGCGGCGTATGTGGATTTGTTAGTTGTGCTGGCAGCAGCGCGTCCAGTGCGTGAACTTAAACGGAAAACGCCAGGACGGCAGGACAACAGCTTGCTGCATTGCCTCGAGCTGCTGGTCAGTGATGCCAGCTGCCCCGAGGGCATGATCTTAAGCCTTTGGCATGCGGATTGGATACGACGCGCTCAACGCTGGCGACCCAGACAGACGCTGCTGCATTTGATCGATGTTCGCGTGGCTCACTCTACCTACCAGGGCTGTCCTGTTCTCAGCTACACCAGCTGCACGCTCATCTATGAGCAGCCGCTGCCCCAGAGTCCAGAGTGCCAGCAGCTGCTGGCATTTGCAACAAACATGCCCTTGCCTAGCTTTGATATGCCCGGACCCACGAATGTGGATCAGCTACCAGCAGGTATGTGCTCCAAATGACAAGTAGCCATATAAATTCAGCTTGCTAATCCCTTTGCAGCTCATGAAATCCAAGTACCCATGACTGTGCGCCAGATTTATGCGCGTGCCGAGGGTGAATTGCAGAGCAGCACCAGCGAGCAGTTTACGGCCGTTCTCTATGCCATGGTAACAAAGTTTGACATAGACGGTTTCTCCAGCTGTTTCAGCAAAAAATGGTAAGCTTTATATAATCTCATAATTAACAACTTGCTCACTATTCTATGGCTTTGCAGCAAGTACTGTCAGCGTCTGATGCCTCAAAACAGCTCAGAATGCAGCAATGAGCTTTGCCTGCTGGAGTTTTCACTCAATTGTAGCGGCGCACGCTATGACTACTTCTTCAACATTAACATACAGTTCTCGGATCAGACCGGCAGCTTGGTGGAAACGCGTCTCAGTGGTGGCATCGCCGAGCAGTTGCTTGGGGTGAGTGCCAATGCTTTTCAACAGCTTTCGGAGCAACGTAAATCGCAGCTCAAGTGGCGTTTTTTGCTTAAATACTTTGAAACTAAATTATTTATAAGAAAGCCCAATGCGTTGCGTAAACAATTGACGCTTAGCGTTGTGGATATGCAGCTAGTTCAGTTGGATCAGCTCATAGACAAGATAGCTGCCTTTTGATATTATATGAATTACAGTCTATATTGAAATAAATTAAAGCTTAGACATATCTAAATAAATAGCATCTTTATTTCGCTTGGGTTGTTTTTGTTCATATTTGTTTACACATAAAACATTACAAATCAGCAATATATATATTCATATAGGAGAGAGTATATACTCAACATGTTTATATGTATTATATATAAGTTAATGTACAACAGGACTGCAAACAAAACAAAAAATAATTTTGCTTATCACTTATGTCTTTCTTTGTCTATGTTCTTAATTAAGCTAGTAACTTATAATCAAAGTTTGTAAACAGCGAAATTAATTACTAATTAATAACTTTTTGTGAGTTGAGCTGGGTCAAAATGTAAAGTTGATTGAAATAATTATAAATAGAAGAAAAGCAAAAGCTAACGATTGAATTCAAATAACAATAAATATAAATCAGATGATAATAAGATTAAAATTCTTAAATTTAAAATGTCATTTGGAATTTAGCAGCGTAGATAATAAAATCATAGCATAAAAACATTCATAAAATAATTATAATTAAAAAATATTGCTTTTGGTTTTTGTTAGATGTTTTTGGTTAAACAGTTTGCAGCTCTGTTGTACAATTGACTTTAGACCAATTTACATGCATCTTAGGTTTTTTGTTTTTTGTATACATGCATGAATTACAGTTGTTAACATACATATACAATTAAAAATTACAATTACAATTTGGTGCTGTTTACTTACTAAAAAATAATCACATTAAGTCGCTTCAGACATGCCCTGTGGCAACGGCACCAACAATCTCTATTTATCATTTGCTTTACAATAACTTTTGTGTGTGTGTGTGTTCTATCGTTGCTTTGTTTGTGGGACAAGAGGAAGTGGGGGGAGGAATGTGTACTTAATGTAAACAGCTTTGGGTTTAACGCTTAATACTTAAAACATAATACCATACAATTATCAACAAATTAAGAAACAATCAAACAATTTAGCTAAGCACAAACAACGAAGTAGACAAATGACAAATTTACATATATACCATATATATAGTTATATAGCAGCTAAAAGGCGCTCTTGTGGGAGTTGAGGTGAAGTTAGAAGTTGTAGTTTTAAGGTTTGTACACGTTTGCAACATTTGCTAATAAGGTACACTAAGTATTATTATTAAACTACGCGCATATGAGTGCGACAGCGCTCGAAAGCGAAACAGAGAGAGAGATAGAGAGAGAGCGAGTTGATAAGAGAGACAGCGCGCTGTATAAGTAACTAAAAGAAAAACAAATTCGAAACAAACATAAAATATTAAAATCTAACTGCGCTCAATGATGATGATGCTGCTGCTGTTGATGTTGATGCTGCTGCTGTTGTTGTTGTTGTTGTTGTTGATGATGATGTTGATGTTGCTGCTGCTGCTGCTGATGATGTTGCTGCTGCACACTCAGATTTTGATGATACGGCGAATGCTGCGTCGCTTGATGATAATGCTCCTTGGCATGTGTGACGCCTAAGCTAACTGCTGCTGCTACTGAGCTTGCAACATGCGCACCTTGCTGACTCTGATGATGACTATTGAGCGTGGGCAGTGCTGTTACCGCGGCCAAGGCAGCGGCGGCAGCTGAGACTGCAGCAACACCAGAGCTGGTTGTATTGAGCTTGCTGCCATTGGCATTGTTCACACGCAACTGACGTATTTCCGGAAAGAATTCAACCATTAGAATTTCCAGCAGCTCCTGCAAAACACACAAAAGTAAGTAAACAATCTTAAATAAAATGCAAATATTAAACAAAATCTCACGTAGAACAGCTGCTTGTTGTAAAGTGGATTCTGCAGCGCCTCAAACACTTTCATCACGCCACGCTTGGCGGCCTGCGCGCCCACCAAGCTGCACAACACCTCGGGTATATGATCCGTAATCAACGCCTTGGCTGCATTTGTCGTCATCTCCTTCATATCATCCGAACGCACTGGGTAAGCTGAAGCCAAAACGCCGCCGGGCCAAAAGGATTTAAGTATCGCAGAGAAATAGTTATGTAGCATGGATTCCTCGAATAGCGAGGCTACAGATTCACGTATTTGTCGATTTATAGTGCGTCCATAAGTAATTTGCACAAAGCTTATGATGCTCTTGCGCAGCCATTTGAAAACACCGCCCATGTCAAAAATTTCACCCATCAAAGCGTAGAGTGGCTCCGCTATAGAATCTTTGCTATCCAAGTCTGCCAATAGCTTGACATCACTGCTGCTCTCACCCTCCAAATAAGTGGACATGTCATCCTCATCACGCTGCAGTCCCCAAAAGGGATCTGTTGCCTTGCTGGACTCATGCGCCTTGGCTGCATCGCTTTTGAATAACGTTGAGAGTGAGAATTTGGATTTCTTAGGCGACGGCAGCGTTTGCTTTAAGTGATCCGAGCTGGGACTGAGAAATGTATAGATGGCCTCGCTGCCATTCAAATGATCATCTTCGAGTATAAAATTTAAAAACTTTTGTATTTGCGCTTTGGCCTTCTCTTGCGCATGGCGATCCGTTTTGAGAAAAAAGAACTTGAAATTTGTGGGCAAATCCAGAGACTTTAAATTGGAGCTCACATGACGCAGCTTACGTTGCAATTCCTAAAATTTATAAAATTCATTGTAATTTGTTGTTTATATATTAGCACTGACTACTCACATGCACTTGATTAAGCGAACGCAACACCACCCATCCACTTGATATGCCCGATGGGCGACGCCTTTGTAGTTTGTGATGTGAGCTGCTGCTATCCCCAGACTTGGCGGTTGTTGCCTGTCCTGCTGGTGCATTTATATCTTCATCCACATGCACCAATATCATAAACTGCAGCGATTCCTTCTCATCGGATACCTAAAGAAAAGAAAACATGCAAAAGCTCGAATAGGCGGTACGAAATTTAAATAGAAACTGGAGCATACCTCCACACTTTGTATGGTGGCCTTCCATTTGCCCAAATGCTCTGTCCATGCATCAGTGCGTCTCAAATGGGCCTCGGTCTGGCGCTTCTCGCTCTTCAGCCACTCCATCTCTTTCTCCAAGATTTGCAGCACTTTGGACTCTGGCTTAACAGAATATTTTAAAGCATCTAATGCTTGATTTTTCTTATCTATGCGCTCCTGTATCTGCTCCAGCTTGCGACGCGCATATGAAGTATGCGCCGCCACATCTATAGCAGCCACAGGCATGCCAGCGCCGTTGAGCGCTTCAGCGACCATGGCCTGCTCATCGTCGGGCGTCTCGGGGCACATTAGCAAGGTGGGATCATTGAATTCGTTCGAGTCGAGCGCCTCCTTCAGTTGACGATACTGTTCGCTTAGCACAAATGGTGGATAGTATTTATCCTCCAGCGTGCGTAGTATATTACGTTGCATATCGTAAAAGATTTCTGGACCCGCATCGCCCAAGACAAAGGTTTCTATAAGCTTCCGTTCATGCTTGTCTATTTGTATCTCTGGCTTGGGCACGCGTATGTAGCAATAAAAGATCTCTGTGCCCAACTGATGTGTGGAGGACTTGGGCGCATGTTTCATCTCCTCCACGGCCAGATAGAAGCCTACCAAAGCGCTGGCTTTCAGTGGCTCGAGAAACAGCGTAAAGTAGCGGCGACCCACAGCCGTGTTGAGTATTTCCAGCAGCGTCAGGTCCGTATCGCTTGAGTAATTGCCATTCCAGCCAAATTTGGCTAAATTCTTTTCACACTGATTCTTAGCCACAGACAATTGTTGCACGTAACGCTTAAGCCGCACCGCTGCTGTCAGCTCCGATTTGCTAAGCGTATGATCCTCTGTATCCGGATCCAAGCCTTTGGCACGTTGCAAATTCTGCATGCTGGTGGCATGCATTAAATCATTGACAATGCTTTTGCGTATGAGCGACAATTCCTCCAAATTGCCAGAGTTGTTGATAATTTTAAGAAATTCCTCAAAGCTGGCAGCATATTCATAGCTACGTTTGCTAATTGCGGCAGCAGCAAGGCGCGTTTCAATATTTTGCACCACTTTTTGGTTTATATAATCGGGTGACGTAAGCATTTTAATCATGGGAAAGAAAACTGCAAAAAGCATGCGAAATTTGAATGAATATTTGATAAACTTTGTGTGCTCTGCACTTACTTTTAAAGGACAACAGCTCGCTTAGCAGCACTTTTAATGGTGGCAAGGAGTAGCCGCGTGGCAGCAGCAATATAATCATTATTTCACACAGCTTGCGTAAAAATTCCATTTCCTGCTGCTCATCGACCAAATAGCTATTACTGCTAAAGACAGGCGGGCTGTTGGTTTCGGCTCTACAATAAATATAAAATATATTATATACTTATACATATATTATATTATATGCTACTTACGCTCGTGCCTCAGCTATGCGTATTTTTTCCAAATGCACTGTTACTCTATTGACCATATCCACGGCTATAATTTTGGCTGGATCCATTTTTATTGCGCGCTCGTGTATCTTTTGGATTGCATTCCACAAATCCTCTCGCACCACATCGTTTATCAGCTTCGGCTTGGTCACCACATAGCTAAAAAATTATACAATATTGTTTATAAATTAATTAATACTAAAATATATGATTTGAGTTGTTGCTTACCCTAGCCAGGGCACCATAAAATCGCGCAGAACATATTCTATAATTTGTTGCAACTGCAGGTCCACAGTCTTTCCAAAGACTAGCGGTAAATTCGATGGATTTTTTATAGGATTTGGCAAATCGAAAATTTGACTTCTGTGGAAAGACACATAAAATAAAAGTAAATAATATTGAAGAATCATTTTTCAAACAATACAGTGTATTAAACAACTTAATAATCAATCATACAATGAAGATAAAAACTAAAGATAAATCTTAAAATATATATTTAAAGAACATGCCATATGACAAATTAAATATTTTGAAAATTTAGTAACTATAAAACGTATACTACAAAAGTAGATAGTAAAGTAATAACTTTGAATGTCATATGTAAAATAATTAATAAAAGTCTATTGCTCAATCAATGTTCGATATCTTCAAATGAATAGTGTGCTTATTTATATTACGCCTAAAATAAATAACTATTAATAAACACAAACACTTACTTGGTGGCATTGTAGAGCAGCTTGGAGGGCAGTCGATTGGGCTTACTGGGTTCATTGGTTGTAAATATATAGTATATATAAACAGTGCCGGCAACAGCTAAAAATATGATGCACAGATAAATATTTAATTAAATTGGAGGCACATATACATATATATGTGGCTCAAGTTGATTAAAAATACGATTTATATGCGTCATTGTAAGCTGATATGAATTCAAAGAAATTTCCAGTTTATAATTTAATACTATATGGGAAGCATAAGTTTATAGATTTATGTAAGGGAACAGTCTACAGGTGTGTGTTTCTATGTATATAATAGACTCACCTGCAAATACCAGCAGCAGCGAATAGATGACAAAGGCAAAGAACAGAAAGAATGTGGGGTAATACCAACAGACGGCCAATAAAGTTAAAGTGCTGCTTGAAACGATAATCTTCCAGTTTAATTGCAGCGCACGTAGACATCTATTGGCAAATGCGTATATTCAAAATTATAATTAAATAGACTATAAATAATGCGGCAAAAGGATATGCACACACACACACGCACGCACGCAAATACACACATACACACACTTACCGTGTGGCCAGCAGCGTTAATCGCTGTGTGGGCGTTGCTGGCGGCTCGGGCTCGATGGGAAATAACGGTAAACGTTGCTCCATGGTGGCCAGCTGCTTGCAATAAAAATCAATCTGTCCTTCTAGTTGTTGTTACTTTATTGTTGTCGTTGCTTTTGCTGTCTTTGAATATTTCATGTGTTTTAGTTGCATATGCTTCTCTCGCCTTTTATTTTGACATTCATGCACTTGGCAACGTTGTTTATGGGTATTATTATTACACAAATACACAAACGCCAAGTTTATTGTCGTCTGTTTTTGTCCACTTTCAATACATATATTAAAAATAGTTCTCTATAAGCACTTCCGCCTGCCTGCCTGCCACCACCACCACCCTCCAAAACACACCCGCTGACGCCCTTCCTCTGACTGGCGTCACCCCGCACAGAGCGCACTTTCTTTTAATGTGATCAACTTTCTCCTTATTCCTTATTTTTTAGTCCTCTCTTTTTATATTCTTACAGCCTCAGCCCATTGCAACAAGTTGTGGATGCTTGATAACAACGCTCTTGCCGAAGGGGCGGCGTGATAACAACTTTCTGTCTCAATTTTAAGCTGTTGTGTTTGTTGTTGTTGCTGCCGCTGCGTAGATAAAAATTGAATAAAAATATATTTCGTTCGCTTTGGCGCGTGCTGTCAATCCGTGTTGTTGTCTTTGTGCGTGCATGTGGAACGGCCTAATGGTAATTAATTATGATGGACGCGTATGTCCACTTCCACTTTCAATCAGCGACACAAAACATATTTACAATTATCAACGACGCGACTCCCGCGCTTGTTTATTATTTTTCTTATTGGCAGAATGTGCTAGATGACAGTGTTCTTTTTCGCTGCTCGACTACAGTGCAAATGTTATCGATATGTGATAGCTTCGGTGGTGATAGTGTCCAAAACAAAACTAAAATAATTTTAAACTTACAACATAGTAAACGAAAGAAAGCCGTTTTTTTCATATAATGCATTTTATTTTCAAATCATTAAGCTTATTCAATAAAAAGCATAACCAATTAAAATCATATATAAATATATAATAATACGTTAACAAACATTTAAAATAATGGCAGTTATTATATCGAATTCAACATCAACGCAATAAGCCGCTCGCTAAGCTGGTCAGTTCCTATCGACTTTTTGTCGCCACAAAATTTAAATTCAAACAGTTTGGGTTTCCAATTTATTGCTTTTATACATTTCACAATACTTAATTGAAATTTGTAATTATGTTTGGTTTTAGCTACATTACAATTCGTTTTCTGTCTGTATAACAACCCCAAACATGACCTAAACTTAGAATGGCCAAGCGACAGAGAGAAAATTGAATGGAAATGCTTATTTCTGTTTTTCTTTTTCTTGACGCCGCAGTGCACGCTTGCGTGTGCTTAAAATATTCTTAAGAACCACATTGCGGGCAAACTGCTCACCGCACACAGCCTCTGTAAAGTGGATGGCAAGTTGTAGCAAGGCGTGTGGCAAATAGCCAGCGGTCTGTGTGGCAATGCCAACTGTAGCCAAAGCAGATTTTACATACGTGTCGGGCGACGGCGCAAACAGGGTAGGCTTTCGTATCTTGGACATATTGGTGGCGACAAAGCCAGGCTGCACACTCTGTATAATAATGCCATGTTGCTTATATTCTGTTTGCAGATCATCACTGAACTTGTTGACAAACGCCTGCAAAGATTCAAAAATTAGCAGAGTTCTGATTTCCAGGCCTGGGTAGCACCCACCTTTGTAGCGCTGTAAACGCACAACAGCGGATTGGGAATAACACCAGCTGTGGAAGATATATTAATGATCAGGCCCTTGCGCTTGACAACCATGCCAGGCAAATAGATGGCAGTCATATGTGTAACGGAATGTACATTGGCGGAGACTATGTTGCGCAAGAACTGTGGATCATTGTTGCAGCAATCTACAAAGTATTCCGGATGATTGTAACTAATGCCCACATTGTTGACCAGCACGCCCACATCTAATCCTGCGGTTTCATTACGTATGCGCTCATAGATTTGCTCGCTGCCAGTGAAGTCCACATCGATAATGCGGACCTCGACGCTGAACTCATCGCCTGTAAGTATGCATTGGTTTAGCACTAGTTGCTGTTACTAAGGTTTTGAACATATTTACGTATTTCCTTAGCCACAAGTGTCAGTTTTTCCAGAGATCGACTAATCAACACCAGATTGAGACCTTTGCGAGCCAGCTTCAGGAATTAAAAGATTTAGAAATAAACAAATTATTTTAGAAATAATATTTTCTCTATACTTTAGAAAATATTTATGCATATCTAAGCTATGAGCAGACGCCAATATTTATTTAGTATTACTGCTGCACTTAAAATTCAATAAGTAAAAGCCTAGTAGAAACGACCTTAGAACAACCGATGTATTTGTATGCCATATAAACTGAACATTAGACATTTGGCTGCGCTGCATAATGAGCAAAGCTCGCGACTAAAAAAAACAACAAAATACTTTAACCGAATTTGCATACACACATATCATTTAGCAAAAAAGAAAAGCCCGCCTATTTAGCTAATATGCAGTCTAAAGTACTTAACTTTCAATATGCAAGTTCAACTTTACAAATTTTTGTTGAGTATTTACACCGTTACCTTGTGTTTAACTAATTATTGTTAGTGGTCAAAGTGCTGCTGACAGCGCATTAAACAATCAATTTTTAAGCTCCGATTTGTTAAGCTAACAAAACTGCAGCTGGTTGTTGACATTAAGAAAAAGTGCAAAAAAAAAACAATAAAGATGAGCAAGTACTAGAGTGCAGCTTTGTCAGCTAAAAACTAAACTTAAAAAATATATAGTGCGTACATAACGAATATTATAGAATACTTTTTATATGAAGCGATATTTTTAATGATATGATGGCTTGATGGCTTCTGAATTTAAAATTTGTATAGAAATTTTTTATGCTTAGTTAGAATATTGTAAAGAAATCTTTGTTGCTGTAGTTTTAATATTATTAATCCTATAAGCTACTAGAGCAAAGCATTGGCTAGAGTATTCTTTGATAGTTTTTGCATAAAGTTGCCAAAGCTGTCACTTGGAGCATTACGACAGCGTCTCTATAGAAAGCTACTTGTCATGGTGGCTGATACTACAATTTGTCTCCAATAGCTAATTGCACTTTTTTGTGCCACAAATTATTGTTAAATCATTGGGCAGCCATAGCACACATACCTGCCTGGCATAGGCCTTGCCAATACCATCGGTCGAGCCGGTAACAACTATAAATAAGTAAATAAATATAATTAGTGCATATGATCGCTCGATTCTTATCGCGGCTTATCGCGCTCGCGTTGTCTGTGGCAAAGTTCATAGTTTTGACTCACCTGCCCATTTGCCTAGTGCGTCCAGCTTGATGCTGGAGCCCATTAGCTTGGGTCCCACAATATTTGAGTAAATCCAGGGCAACACCTTGCGGCAGAACTGAAAGCCCAATATGCCAATCGCAATGCTGCCCAGCAGGCTTAGCAAACGTGCATTATCCTCCATTTCCAATTATATATGTGAGCTTATTGAAGACTAGGAAAATATCAGTCTGTTCGCTGTCGCCGCCTCACAATATGTGCCCCGGCTATGCGCTGCTCGTTGTTATCGCTGACGCTGCTTTTTTCGCCGTCGACGTCGACTTCGGTGACGCTGCTTTGGCTCTCTGTTGTGTATTTGTCGTCAATTGAATTTTTTGTTTTACAAATTAAACGCTATACTCGCTGTTTAATATGCAAAAGGGCAGCAAGTTTGATACGCACGATGTACAAAAACAACAAATTCTTTTTTGCTGTTGTGCATATGAAATTAAGAAAATGTTACGCGTGTCTGTATTTGTGTGTTTGTATGTGCGTGTGTGTGTTGGCGAAAATTTAAACAGAAAATACTACACACACAATTAGTATTACTTCATAGTCTACTATGTTCGACTGCTGCACAAAGAAAGAAAATTATTTAAGCAGCCGTACGGTTCTTTTGCCGCAAACACTACTGAGCATATGTATTTATTTATGTCTCTCGCGTACTCGTCGCTTTGATATTTCGTCTTTTTTTCCATATCGCACCACCACCAAAAACGTTTAGGGGGCAAACTATGCTACACACATGCACACACACACGCACATGCACACAGTCTATCGCTGACGCTCTCACTAATACTTGCACACACTTAGCTAATTCAATTTACTGCACATGCGCAGGAAGCATGTCCCCTCGCACTCACTCTCACTATCACTAAGGCACATGCTTTTACGCTCTCAACTTAACGCGCGCTATCGTTGATTTCAAAAAAATAACTGACATAACTCTAAATTCGTTGGATATGTTATTGCATTCGCACAGCTATAAGATTTCTTATTACAAAAGAAATAATACAATTGATATACATGATTACAACATGTAATTCAATTAATTTCTTTAATAATATGCAGCGCTTTACATTTTTGTAAATTTCAAAAACTTACGTTACCTTTTGAAAACTTTTTGCGCTTGTTTGATTTTCAGCAAAGGCTTCAGTTCTAGATGGCGCCACTTTCAACAAAATTTTAATGCATAGTTTTAGGCATATTTCAAAAATGATTACAAAAGAAAATGGCGGTTTTGCATTAAATTACATTGCCTTTAAATGTATTTTGTAGTTTAGCATATTGATTAATGTCTATCCAACAATATTCAAAAAGCTTAGCATTTTCAGCTATGTATGTACATTTTTAAAAGGCGTAATCATGCGATAAATTGTTATATTTATCTTTATAGAATTGTCTCAGCTTTAAGTTAAGCCAGCTTGTATATTTCCTTAGATAGCGCATGGAACGTACGTTGGCAACTCTGTTTAAGGTTAAGGCAACCCACCTAAAATGAAAAAAAGACAAACCGTCGCTTAGCCGAGAAGAAAGAGGACCAATTGCAACGCACAATTGGCCGAAATTCTATCTCCGGCAGTGTGCTGACAATTGCGTGCGAACTCACAACGTTCAACTCCGGAACCCGGCATATACATATACATACATACATATGTATATACTTACACGCACATACATAGAATGTGAGCAAACCGAGCGTAGCACAATTTTGTGGAGGCAAATTTAGCAGTATTGCAAAAATATAGTTTGGAAAAAATTCAAAAGTGCGTGCAAAAAATAACAATAAATAGAAATAATACAATTCAATTGATATATGTGGCGCTAACAGCAAAATTTATACCACAAGCATTGCTGCTTGGGATGCTGTGTGTTTTTGTTGATTGATATGGAGAGCTAATCGAGGAGCGTGGCATGCGCAGAGCGCACCCTGACCTACATTCCCGTATTATTGGTCATCTAAGCCTCCAAAGCTGAGAAAAAATACATATATACATACATACATATATATATATATATAAAAGCGAACGCATAAATACACACGCTGCATTAACTTAAGCAGGCTAATCATCATTTTTTCCTTTAACTTTTCCCAAACCAAACTGCAGTATCAAGTATCAATGTTATAACAAACAATAATTGTTTATCAAAAAGCATAACAAAGCTATAAGTGAGCAGAAAGAAAAACATGTTGCAGCTCAAAAAGATGTTTAACTAAAATTGCAGCCTAGGCATTCCATATACATATATATAACTATACATATATACTATATACAACATTCATATATGCAGCGGTAAGTATTTTTTTTATACTTTCTTATCTGCACTGTTTTTGCAAATAACATTTAATTGACCCCGCTTTTGGTTAAATTATTTGCGAAAAAAACAAATACAGATTATAATCATCTTTTATTCCTATATTCATCTTTGATGTGGCAACAGTTTCCTCTTGCCTCTAGTATTTTTAATTTATTTATTTTATTCTTATTATTACATTCCTTGTGCATTTTTGCATTTTTTATATTTAAATATTAGACTTTTTAATTATGAAACTTATAGATGATTATTATTCAAATTATTGCCTTTCTTTTAATTCTAGTGATGAAATCTCGATTATTTTGGATAATTGCCATAATTTATTCAGCGCTACATCAGATCAGCTGCGGCCAGAGCTCTACAACCTGTAAGTATTTTAAAGATCAAAAAATATATAAATTTTGAAATTTATTCTACTTGCAGTAAAACGTCCACGAGCCGGCGATCCTTTTGACACATTTCCGAAAAACTTTTGGCAAGAGTTCTCGTCGCCGTTTACAGACACGCCAGAGGATGAGGAACTGGAGGTTACCGAGACCACGACACACGAGCCGTTTCCCTTTTTTGCCGATCCGTATACGACAATTAATATAAGCACGCAATTATCTGGAAATGTTTATCTCCACTGTCGCGTCAATGATTTGCAAGGCAAAACCGTTAGCTGGATGCGACGCAAGGGGGAGGATCTGACATTGATAACATTTGGTCAGCATACATATAGCGGTGATTCTAGATATTCACTGGAGTTTGAGGAGCCCAACGATTGGAAACTTTCAATACAATTTGCCAATGAGCGGGACGAGGGCCCCTATGAGTGCCAAGTGTCCTCACATCCGCCACTTGTACTTCTAGTATATCTAACTATAATTGGTGAGGGTTAGGGAGGTCCGGCACATTTTTATCAATATTATTATTAAAGCTTTACCTCTGCCTGCTGCAGTTCCTCATGTGGAAATACTCGATGAACGAGGCTCGGCAACACCGGAGAAATATTACAAGGCTGGCAGCACCATCGAACTGCAATGCGTCATCTCAAAGATTCCACATCCGTCATCATATATCACCTGGCGTCATGGTCTGCGTTTGCTCAACTACGATACTAGTCGTGGTGGCATTAGGTAAGATTTCCTTGCCTTGCCTTAGTAAGATTTCCATATGTTTTTATTTTATAATAATTGTTTAATATAAGATTTGATTATTTGATTTTATCTTTCATTTTCCATTTGCAGTGTTAAGACGGATATGCTGCCAGGAAGAGCTCTAAGTCGTCTATATATAGCTAATGCAAATCGCCAGGATACTGGTAACTATACTTGTATGCTAGGAAATGAGATAACGGAAACGGTTATGGTGCATGTTCTAAACGGTAAGTTCAAAAATAAATCTTGACAACTTCAACTTTTCAGCTTTCATTTCAATTGTAAATTATATTGGTTTTGTTTCTGAACTCTAGTATAGTTTATAAAATAAAACTCTAGACTCTCTACGATTATTTAGCTTACATTGGTATAAGTATATAATATATTTTTGAATTTATTCCTAAGGTGAGGAACCGGCTGCCATGCAACATGCGAATGGGACTCGATTTATATCCAGTCCTCTAACTATGGTTGTGTTTTTTATAGTATTCGCGATAGCAAAACCACTTCAACGATGACAAAATCAAAATTAAACAAAGCTAAGTCAAACTTCAAAATAAAACTAATTAAATACAAAAGAATAAAAGTATTGTAAGAAAAATGCAAATGCCAAAAAAAAAAAGCAAAAAAAAATCAGAACGTAAATCTTGTCCAGGATTGCATTTTTCAACTTTTACTCTAATCATGGGTTGTTTAAATTTAAAAACAGTACTTAGCATTACAACAAAATATTGAATGTAGATTTAAGAGAAATTAAGAGAGCAGAGCAACAAAATTCGTAGTTAAGGGCGTACCTAAAATATACATACACACACATACACATATATTTAAAAATAATATTTGATTTTGCATTAAATGTGAATATATAATATTTAATACCTATGGTACTATAAAAACAAAGGCCGTGTTTTTGTTGGCTTTGAATACAGTTACAGCTCGAATGGCATATCAGTTGGGATCATTACAAAAACAAAAATATTAACAAGTCTAAAAATAGAAGCTTGCTCAACAGCTCTATGTTTCACGTACTACTCTCAATTTCATTAAAATAAACTTTTGTGATTTTGAAATTGAGAGCACCATGCTATTAATTTGCCAAGCCATAGGAAACATGTTTGTCTTCTCTGCATTAAAGTTACTCAAGTTGTTGTGTTTTTACATACCCTAAAACTAAGTAGACCTTAGGCAACATTGCTAGCTATTATAAGTGAAAAAACACCAAAAAAAAAATTAAAATCCCCTTTGGAAAATTGTTAAACAAACTGTGCCATTTTAAATGGAAACATATCTTTTAATTTTTATTAATTGTTAACGTTAATTAAGTTGCTCAAAAGCATCAAATAAATGACCATTCACTGCTTATAACTTTTAAATACTATCAGCCAAGTTCTCAGCTAAATTGTTTCTTATCAAAAGCAAAATGCAACAATTAAAGAAGCTTTGGTAAAAAAAAATAAATACTCCTAAAACTGGACCAATGTCTTAATTTATGTTTCCAAGAATGGTCTCCCAAAAATATCTTTAAAAATCTAAATAATTTCTAAAATATCGTTAAAAGTTTTCTAATCTAAGCTTATGTGCTTTCACCAAAACAAAGTCATTTTTAAATTTAAATAAACGCCTTTGCTTTCATTCTCACGCCCATAATAAAATTCATGCTTAAAAGCATAAACATTTTTAACTCTAAGCATCAAGGAAGCAGCAGATAACTTGGTCAAAACTTTCGTATGGTCCACAGTAGCTAACTGTAAATTATTCTATTTGCTGGTATATGCCCTTAAATACAAAAAAAAAATATATATATATACATACATATATATAAATTAAAATTGTTGGAGTGAGATAAAGAAACAATACTTAGAGACTAAAGCAAAGTGACGCAAAACTTTTAGAAGCATTTTGGGTTACAGAACACAAATATTTAAGAATTATTATATAAAAAAATAAGCTAAACTTGAAACTCATACATGTAGTTTTCATTTTGGAAAAAAAGGGATTACAAAATGCAGAACCAAAAAAAAAAAAAGATTACAAATAACAACTATAGTAAAAATTCATAAATCAAATATATGTAGATTTCATTCATATACATACATATGTGTATATATACTATATATTTACATAAACAATGTTTTTTGAATTGATGAAATATTAAATTATTAAAAAATTGTTTTTAAACTAAAAACTATCAACTAGCTGTGCATAATTTAGGCCACATAACCCACATCCTCGTCGGTATACATTCGCATAGGCTGATGGCTTAGCTCATTGGTGGTCTCCATCATTTCCTCATCGCGACAGCTGGCAGCTTGAAGTTCACGTCTCACGTCGGGTGTAATCTTAAAATGAGATTTCTTCCTGCAAAGTGTGTAAAAATTATATGCATTAATATAAATATATACTTGTATTTGTGTGTATTTTTACTTTAAGAGCTGCAGCAGCGCTTCCTTTTGTTCAGAGGATATATCGTTTTTGTAGCGTTGAGCAAACGTCAAGAGACTTTGATGCCATAGCACAGGTAAGTCGCGTTTTTCGTTCTCAAATCTATAAAATATATATATTAATAGGAGTTATAAAGAGAAAGTATTACTGCATTACCTTAAGAAGTGGAAGACGGCTGCGTCTATTACACGATAGGGCAAAGCATAACGTTTATCCAGAAAATATCTGATGAATATGGAATTGGCCCCCGAGTATGGCATTTCACAGATCTTTAACAGACAAGCGGATGAGTGGAGCACTGGTATCGAGCTACGTGCCACAACGCTGCCAAAGATAATGGCCTCACGCAAGGAACAATCGCCCGATTCCAGCAGCGGCAATATAATTCCTTTCATGAACGCAGCAGGCTTAAAGAGAGCACGCTTCAAGGCATTGTACAAATGCATATTAAGTTTCTTATATTCACAAAGATCATCGCGAATGCGTGGCATAAGCACCAGATTATAGAAACGTTGTGCCATGGCCTGTGATAACACGGAGCAAAAGATTCTCGTGCCTTGGAACATGGCGGCAGCGCTCCAGTTGTGCGGCTCTGTTATAAATAACACCTGCTCCCAGTTGCGAAGCTTGGGTATTATTTTAAAAGCCTTGGGTATTTTACCGCTGCGATAGCGTTTGAGCACGTCACGAACTCCTTCATACATCTCCTTAACCTTAGGATCTAGATCTTCGATCTTAAGTGAGCCTTCATCAGAGATTTTGGTGTGTATATCTGCTCCCTTTTCTTGTATTTTTTGCATTATAATTTCAGACAAATGCAATGTGCGTTTGCCTTCTTTGCTTGGCGGCTGCTGGAAGCGCTCAAAGGCGGCCACATCGTCATCATCCATGCCCAGCTCAGCCATAAATTCATGCTCACTCACATCCTCCTGCTCTTCTTCGTTATCCAATCCATCCTCTAAAGCAGCGTTGTTATTTATCATTAGCTTAAATATACAATACAACACTTACTCAAATTAAATCTTAGATTCCTGCGAGGAGCCAAGCTGGGAAAATTCTCCTCATCCATTTCCAGCTGTTGCTGCCTGGCTGCTGCCAGGATCTTTTGACTGCTCTTCGCATCTATATTCTATGAAAAAAAACTATTAACTAATGTTTTTTATTAACATTGTTTGCTATTACCGGTGATTCTTCAGCGCGCAGCTTGAATTTATCTTTATTCTTATGCTTGGCAACTTTGCCTGCTCCTGTGATTTGTTTTTCCAAATTATCATTTTTGTTGTTGGCCACATTGGACTTCTTGGGCTTGCCCATGTTTGCTAACAAAAACGTAGTTTTAAAGTATTGCTTATGAAAAACACACACAGCACGTGTTGCAATTAGTGCTGAGCAATAACAAAAGGTCAGCTGTTAATTTGAATGTTTGCCAGCACTGGGTGTAGTAGTAGGAGTAGTTCTGCTAGACTATCATAACTATCGGTAGCACGCGTTTTTAGCACTAGCAACTAGAGTTGTAGAAATATCGATGACATAGGAAGTGAATGGCCAAGGACATTCAAGTGACCACATTGATTCCCAATCTTTTCAAGATTAGCTGTGGTTTGTTTATGTTTACGTTTTCTTCAGACGTACACTTAATATTTTTTAATTCTGCAACACTGTTCACAAGTGCTGTATATTTTTCAAGCATCGATAGTTGAGATATTAGTGACGAGTAACGGGTAGCGCGCGCCGCCGCTATTTCCTATGTCATACCTAATGAAATTTTGACGTTTCTTTTTTTTTCTGTGTTGATTGCAGCAAGACCAACATAATGAAGGTGCGCTGAAAATTTATGAAAAATATACCCAAAAATGAAGTGAATTGAACATAATGAAAGCAAAATCGCTTAGAACTAGCAATATAGTGCAGTTTGAAACAATAATTTAGTGAAAAAATACAAAGATGGCATGAATAATGCTAGATAATAATTGTTGTGTATACAAAATATTTAACAATTGTGTGTGTATGTGTTTGTGTTTACTTGCAGCTCAACGTTTCTTATCCCGCTACGGGATGCCAAAAGCTCTTCGAAGTTGTCGATGAACACAAATTGCGTGTGTTCTACGAGAAGCGTATGGGCCAAGTTGTGGAAGCCGATATTCTGGGTGATGAATGGAAGGGCTACCAGCTCCGCATCTCGGGCGGCAACGACAAGCAGGGTTTCCCCATGAAGCAGGGCGTGCTCAGCCACGGTAAGTCCTTGAGATTTAAATTAATATATATGAAAATGGAATGTTTATACTTATATGTTTTGTTTGTCAGGTCGTGTGCGTTTGCTTTTGAAGAAGGGTCACTCTTGCTATCGCCCACGCCGTACTGGTGAGCGCAAGCGCAAATCTGTGCGTGGCTGCATTGTGGATGCCAACATGTCTGTGCTGGCTCTGGTTGTGGTCAAGAAGGGTGAGGTAGATATTGCCGGTCTGACCGACACCGTTGTCCCACGTCGTCTGGGTCCCAAGCGTGCCAGCAAAATCCGCAAGCTGTACAACTTGACCAAGGAGGATGATGTCCGTCGCTATGTTGTGCGTCGCCCACTGCCCGCCAAGGAGAACAAGAAGGCCACCTCCAAGGCACCCAAGATCCAGCGTCTCATCACGCCCGTTGTCCTGCAGCGCAAGCACAGACGCGCTGCATTGAAGAAGAAGCGCCAGACAGCTTCCAAGGAGGCTGCTGCCGATTATGCCAAATTGTTGGTTCAGCGCAAGAAGGAGTCCAAGGCCAAGCGTGATGAAGCCAAGCGTCGTCGCTCTGCTTCCATCCGCGAGTCCAAGAGCTCCGTCTCAAGTGACAAGAAGTAAACAACAATTAAGTACAGCAACAACACACACTAAAAATTCAAAGTGGCGGACTAAAACAACAACAAGCAAATAAACTATTTGTAGCCGTTTAAAATAAAATCATGTGAAAAATGGTTAAATGAAAATACAAAAAAAAAAACATACTCAAACTCTTTTTTTTCTTGTGACAATGTGCTTGAAGTGTGAGAAAGTCTTTTGGAGAGCTTCTGCTAAGACAAAATAAAAAAACAAGGAACGGCGGAACTAAAAGGAGGAAATAGCTGAAAATCTTGTACACATGTATAGATGAAGGGCAAACATTAATTTAAATCAAACATATTTGATTAAGAATTAGGAAAGTATTTTAAGGTTCTGAGTCAATTTTAGATGAAATCGAAAGGGAGAACTTATACATATTTCAAAAATTGAGCTTCAAAATGTGAGCCATAAAGCAGTCTATTCTAAACTAAAATAAATTTTGGGCTGGACTTTAATTGTTCGCTTCAAACACGAACCTATTTTTTAAATTTTTTGAATTCTTAAGAATTAAGAAAAAGAAACAGTTTTAAATGCATTTCTTAATTTATTTATAATATTTCTTTGTAGTTGAAACAATATAGTTACAATATATTTAATTCTTGTTGCACATACATATAAGCATAAGTGTCTATAAATAGTATATTGTATGTAAAAGGATAAAAACAAATAGAATGTTTTAGCAATGGGGTTTAATGTTAAGGGAAGCAACAATTGTGAGGGAGGCAGTGTAGAGAAGAGAAGTTTAGCTGGAAGAAATGTTCGGAGGTGCAGCTCCAGCGGTAGTAGCAACTTCGCACTTGGCCAGTTTGGCCTCCTGATCAGCTAATAGTTCCAGCAAATCCTCCTGATCCTTTTGCAATGTTGTAAGCGAGGCTTGGGCATCATCAGCGCGTTGCTTTTCGAGCTGCAACTGTTGACGCATTGTATCCAATTCCTTGGTCAAGCGTATATTTTCAGCAAAGTACATGTTGGCTTGAAAACGAGCCGCATTGAGTTGCTCATCATTCGCGGAAGAGGAGGCGGCGGCAGCAGCGGTGGTGGCATCCACGCCATTACTTTGTGTAGCTCCCAGCTGCGCTTTGAGCAGCGTATGCTGATCCGCTAACTGTGACTTGAGCAATTGCTCCTGCTCCAGCTGCTGCTGCAGTGAAGTTGACTTTTGCTCCAACTCCTGACTATGTTGCTGCAGCGTTTGAATTTGCGTATCCAATCCACGTATGATACCCTTGTATTGTGCAACCAAAGCAGAAGCCTCAGAGCTTAAGGTAAGCTCGGTCAACTCAATGCCGTCCACATCAAAGCCGCTCACGAGCTTGGCTACCAAAGCCTCCAAGCCCTTATAGAGTTTACAATACTCAAAGTCCAGCAGCAAATCGGCGGCGCCCTTGACACGCAGCTGCGCCTGTTTGCAGGCACGACTATAGGCTTCATGTCGCGAGACTTCCTGCAGCTTTCGACAGAAGGTTTCCTGACCAATCCGTTTGATTACCAGCTGGACAATGTCTTCGCGACGCTGCGTGGCCAAGCTGTTGTCATTGAATTGTATGCAGAGACCCATGAGAAAGGCGCACATGCCTTGCAGCAAGTATTCACGCTCATCATGCTCATTGGCGCAAAGCTGGGCAGTTAGATAGGCCATGGTGCCGTGGGTTTCCAACAAAGCCTTGACAGCGCCGGGGCAATGCGCTAGCCAGACGCTCAGCAGTTGTAATAAGCCTAATTTGCTTTGCAGACGCTGTTGATCCTGCTGCAGGAGCTTACAACATTGCGCCAGCAAGGTGATGGGACGCTGACCATCGGCGGTAGCGAGCAGCACACGCAGCAGCTCCTCCTTGAGCGGCACTTGCTCTACTAACGTATGCATGAGTGCAACAGATGAACACCAGTTGGCCAGGGCATCGCTGGAGAAGAGACCGGTGCAGAGCAGTTGTCCGGTGGATAAAGCGCTGCTGGCTTCACTGGCGTTACTGGGCAGCAGTGTTTGCACGACTTGACGCTGTGCGTCCGCATTGCGATACAGATAGCATGCAAAGCAGTAGAGCACGGCCAGTCGCAGACCTAGCAGCTGCTTCTCATTAATCATGGACATCAACAGTACTACTATGGCGGGTCTAGGTGGCTGGCTGGGCGCCAGGACTTGACTTAGCGCCAGCTGATTCTCATGCTCACCACGCACCACTTCGGCCACAGCATTAATGGTCTCCGTCAAGATGTCCGCGGGCACGCCGCTGCTCATCAACAGCTCACAAAGCGCTTGCAGCAGCTGCGTTTGATGCATGGCACGTTGGCAGGCAGCCACCAACTGTTGTGGATTGCTGGGTGTAACGAGAGCACGCACCACTTGCAGCAGGCAGTGTAGGTTGGATACCTTTTGTGGCGTCCATTGTGCATCTTCATTCAGTTTAAACATGGGCGCCAAGCGGTTTATGTAGCTGCCTTCCTTGAAAAATTGTGTATTACTTGTATTGTTTTTCAACAAATTTAACAATAATATTAAACAATCTTCTACCACAATGCCGCCATCGCTGTTGCCCTCCTCTTGGACAATATCAAAGAGTCTATCAAAAGCATTCTCAAATGCCACAATCTTTTGTATATTGCTGTTGCTTTTAGTCAACTCTACTAGCAATAACAAAACATCATTGCGTATGACCTCACGCGAATCGCTTAGCAGATCCATTAGCTTGGACACGCCCATGGGACTAACCAGCACCAGCTCCTGCAGCTCGCGTGTCTTGTTGGCTATCAAGGATGTAAGCAGTTGTATGGATGCGCGTCGCACGCGAAAATCGTATTCATCCAGATAACCCATGATCAGACTCACATGCTCCGGGCATTTAATAAACATTTCTGTAAATTGTTCACCCACATTAACAGACACCGCTGGGTTGTCTGCCTCCTCATCGAACTCCTCGCTGGTTACTATGTTGCATAGCGTATCCAGCGCATAGCTTATAATCTCCGCATCCTGTCCATCGTTCTGTAGCACTTGCACCAACGGTGGCATACCCTGTGCACCCACTTCAATGCGATATTTGCGTGAGAGCGCCTTTAGTGCACGGCAAGCATCGCGCCTATCCTCCAGCAACGTTGAACTGTAAACTCGCTCCACCAGCTTTTCCACTGTTTCCGCTGCGCTTGGCTGTTGGCCTGGCTCGGTGCTGCCGAGCACGGTCTTAATACCGCTCTTTAAAAACTCCATGCAGCTGCTCTATATATTTATTACAGTTGCAATTTGCATCTGACACGTCAATTTTTTCTTGTTTTTTTAATATTTGTAATTTCATGCGCAGTGTGTGCACACCCAAAAACAGACAGTACTTCATATTAGAAGGTGCCTAATTGCTAATTAATTTGAAATTAAGTTTAATTTGGTTACTTGTTATTAAGTCCTGTTCTTTTGTACAGAATACTCATACATTTTTATCGCTCATGATTTAAGTGCTTAACTAAACCAACTAAAGTGCAGTGTCTTCACATCCGAGCAGTATTTTTTATATCTTTTAAATGAGTTTCTTAATTAATAATTGTTTTATGCAAACTGTAGCTATTTTTCTTGTAATATTAAATAGTATTCAATTATAATTAAATATATATTAAAGCAATTTCTTAATTTAGCATATCTGTTTTGTTAATTTTGTAAGCACAGGCGGTAACCAGTACAGTGTCTGCACCCCAAAAGCACGTTTTTTTTTTTAATTAATTTTCATAATTATATTATCAATTTAATTGCTTTTATATAAATCTGCTAAGTTTTGTGGAATTTCATATTTTAAATCTATTATTTTTTAAATGTATTACTTTTACACTTGCATACTTTTCAACATTTTCCAACACTTAATACACAAGCAAAACGAAAAATTCTTTACATAGAGCAGTACTGCTGGAATATTTTTTGTTGTAACATTTGGGCTGCGTTTTTGTTTATTTGTTTGCTTTTTATTATGCATTTGTTTGTAAAACAATTGTTTAGTAAAAGCAAGCAAAGGCATAAATGAGCAACAAAAACATGCTGTGGCAACGGATCGTTGGGGTGCTGCTGCTGCCGCTGCTGCTGCTATTGTTATTCTACACGCCGACAAACTTTGTGGTGCAAGCAGCATGCCCCAAAAAATGCAGTTGCAAGAACATTTCGGAAAATATTGAAAAGTTGCGTGTGCGCTGCGATGAACAACAAATTATTAACTGGCAAGAATTCGATTTCGGCGATGATGTGCAAAATATAATAAGCATGTAAGTAAATGTTTATAAACAATTCAAGCAAATTTGCTTTATTCTATGTGTATGTTTTGTTAGAAATGCGAGCAAAAATTCTATAGCGCATATAGACGAGTCGCACTTTAAAAGTTTTACAGAGCTAAAGCGCTTGGATTTATCGTCAAATCTGTTAACTGAACTGGATAAGCAAACATTTGGCAATAGTTTATTAAATGTGGAACGCTTGCGCTTGGCAAATAATACTATAAGTCATATATATGAAGGTGCCTTTGAGCAAATGCCCAAGCTAAAACAACTGTGAGTAACTAAAGTTTGCACTTTAAATTAAATTTATAATCAATTTGCTGTTGCTTGTGCTTCAGTGATTTGTCCAGCAATCCCTTGGCTTGTGATTGTGGTCTCATCTGGCTTATAGCCTGGTCCAATGCGCATGAGGTGCGTCTGTATCCAGCGCCCAAATGTGATTCCCCCATCAATTTTCGTGGCATGCCGCTAAAGAAACTCAAAGTGGGCATTGACTTTAGATGTGAATCGTTGCTGCAGCCGTTGCTGGAGCTGGTGCCCAAACAGAATCAGGTGCGTATCAGCCTAAAGCTGAAAATTTATAATATATTAAGTATTCAGTATTTGATTAACAAATTTATGTTTATGAACAGATTGCTTTTGAGGGCGATGAACTGCAACTGAAGTGCTATGCACCACGCGTAGCCATTGGAGCACCACGTGAATCGGAGGATTTACCCACGCGCGCTTATGTCTTCTGGGGCTGGTCGGATAAGATACGCGCCAACAACTCAACGGATGATATAATCTATCGTGATCCAACCAAAGTATTTAATGATGTGCAGCTGGAGACGCCGCGACACTCAACAGACTCGGGCATACTGAATTCAATTCTGCGCATAGCCAGCCTGACACAGAATCACACTGGCATGTGGGATTGCACGCTGCGCAGTCAACAGGCGAACCTATCACAGGCGATGGTGCTGCATGTGATAGCCAAGGGCACGTTGTACTGCGAATCGCAGGTGAGTCGCACCAACAAAGGTGTTTACCATTGGCCGCGCACCATGCGTGGCGAGACGGTGCAACAGGCGTGTGTGGAGCAGCCCAGCGATGTGGCGCAGCAACAGCAGCGCAAGGCAACCCATGACTGCGGCAGCGATGGACAGTGGCAGCAATTGAACACCGAGAGCTGTGTGTATGTGAGTGAAACGACGCGCATCTTTGAGCAGTTTGCCAAAGTGAATTTGACGCTGACAAAAGGACAGAACGCTCTGGAAATAGCGCGACGCTTGCACAATTTTACGCAAATACAAACGCAGCTGCATAAGATAAAGGATGCCATGGACTTGGAGTACATAGCGCGCACTCTACTGAAGTATACAAAGCAGCTAGACCTGGGCACAGCGGCGCCTGCGACGGCTACGGCGACAGACACAGCACAGCAGCAGGAGTTAGCCTATATATTAATGGATATAGTAGCGCAGTTGCTAAACCTACCGCTGAGTCTTTTTGAGGCAGCGCAGCGTGCACAGCAGACAGGCCACAAACTGTTGCACATAGTCGAGCAAACCGCTTTGAGTTTGAGCAGCAGCCAAAGCGCAAATATATACAGCGCCCGCTTTGATATGCAGCTGCCGGAGTTCGCCAGCTTGAGCTGCATTTGGCTTGCCACACGTGGACTGCAATGCAGCAGCGCCAACGAGAGTGTGCCCATGTATGAGCTGGGCCAGCTCGATGCGGCCATACAGCTGCCACAACAGCTGCTGCTAGCCAATGCCAGCGAATCGGCCAACATGCTGCAGCTGCTGGTAATGTTGCAAAAGCAAGGCAAGCTGATGCCACAGCTAGCAAATGCCAGCGAACTGTTGAGCTCGCACATAATCAGCGCTCATCTATACGAGCAGGCGCAGCAGCTGCAGCTGGAGTTGACGCCCGCGTCCAGAGTCAATCTTATGCTCAAAGCATATCCTTATCATCATGCTGCCAGCGCACCGCGTCCTGCCTGCTGGCATGTGGCTACAAGTAGCTGGCGCACTGATCTCTGCCAGCTGCACTATCAACAAGGCAACTTGGTTTACTTCAGCTGCAACTGCTTGGGCTACTACGGTTTGTTGCAACAACGTGCGTACCTAAATGACTTTGCCAGCGAGCTGGCCGGCGCCAGGTTCAAGCAGCCACACTATGCGCTCTACATAAGCTGTGCGGTATTGTTCGTCTGCGCCTGGTTCAACATTGTTACCTATAGCATATTCTATAGTCACATACGCATAAATCGCGTGCAGCGTCATGCTTTGATCAACAGCTGGCTAGCCTTGGCTACCTTGAGTCTGAGCTTCTGCTTGGGCATTTATCAAACTGCAAACTTGGCGCATTGTCGCCTCATTGGCTTACTGCTCCATTATCTGAGCTTGTGTGTGCTGCTTTGGCTGACGGTTTCGCTCAGCAGCATGTACAAGCGTTTGACCAAGGCCAGCGCCTTGCCAGCGGCTACGCCACAGGAGCCGAAGCAGCAAAAGCCTATACTGGGCATTTATCTCGTAGGCTGGGGCATTGCGCTGCTCATTTGTGGCATCAGCAGCGCTGTCAACTTGCATGACTATGCTGCCTACAGTTTTTGCTTTTTGCACAGCAGCATTAGCTTGAATGCGCTTATTGTGCCAGCCTTGATCTTAATCATATTTAGCTGCATTTTAGCGCTTTGCATTTACTATCAGCTCAGCCAGCAGGCGGTCTACATATTGCAACAGCAGCAGCAGCAACGTTTGTATGCCGACAACAATACGCAAGCGACCGAACACATTGACTTGGATTGGTTGGATGCCAGTGGACAAACGCACAAGCAACTGCAGGAGCAGCAAAGTAATTTGAGTCATGCCCTCAGCAGCATAGTGGATGACTTTGAGCGCTCCAATATGTCCCAGCTGCGTGCGCAGCTCTTTTACCTGGCGCTCTTTGTGGCCGCGTGGTGCAGCGCTGCTTGCTTCATCTATACACAGCAGCCGCTTTATCTAACGCTCTTCAGCTGCTGTGCTGTGCTCTTGGCGCTGTTTCTGCTGCTCTACTTCAATTTGACGCGTCAGGATGCACGCTCAGTCTGGTCGCAATCGTCGTCCCAGCACCAGCAGCAGCAGCAGCAACATTCACAGCGGCTGCTGGCCTTGAGCTACAACAATACAACAGCTAACAGCGGTGGCGTCGCTGCTTTGCTGAGCAACTCCTATAAGCCGCCCTCGGCTGGCTCGGCGCGTTCCCAGAGCCAATGCTCACATAAGCAGCGCAGCAACAGCGCACGCAGCATGCGCAGTCAGCCCACGCTGGAGCTCATCAACAACAATCCGGCGCAGAGCTTGCCCAGCGTGCATGCGGACTGCATACCCAGTGCTGATCTATTCTACAATCCCAATCAAATCAATGTAGCGCGCAAATTCTTCAAGAAACAAAAGCGCCTGGCCAAGCGCAACAACTTTGAGCTGCAGCGCCAGACCTTGCCACACCAGCAGCAGCTACAGCAGCAGCAGCAGATCTATAGCGATGCCAGCTCGGAGCAACTCTATGCGCGACATCACAATGCCATGACGCTGCTGGCAGGCGGCTCCAAAGTAAACAACATCAATTTGCATTACAAGCCAACGAATGGCAACAATATTGCCACACCTGCGGCCAGTTGGAGCAAACGCAAGCTGTTGCAAGCAAATATATATACGAATATACCTGAAACATTGACGCCGCAGCATGAGATAATAAAATTACGCACGCCGTCGCTTTTAAATCAAACGCTGCTCGAGGAGGAAGCGGAGCAGGCGCCTGTGCCCATGGCTGCATCTGCGGTGGCGGCAGCGGCGGCGGCGGCGGCAGACACTGCTGCTGAGGAGGATGAAGAAGACTACGCCAGCTCTTTGGATGAACACGCGCCGCTTTATGCCAACACCTTGCCGCCCAGCTCGACGCCGCTGCAACAGGCCAAGCCACCCAGCCTGGAAGCTATGAATGCATTGGGCTTGCCCACGCTGCTGAAGAATGAAATCTATGTGTCCAACTCGCTGCAAGTGACCAACAGCATACGCTTGGATTTCGATTTTCCCAGCGTTCTCATTCGCTGCAGTCAGCAGCAGCAATCGAAGTCGTTGAACAATATTGCAGATATAAGCAGCGCTGCTGCGGCGAATGCTGCCAACAGCAGCTGCGGCAGCGGCGCGCTAACAGCAGCGTTGCTTTATAGCTGCAGCAGCGACAATTTAACACAACTGCAGCTGCAGCAGCAACAGCAGCTAAAGGAGCAGCCCTTAGCTGCCGTTGCGGCCGCAGCACAGCTGCCTGTTGAACGCTTCTCGCCCACCAACGAAAGCGATCTCAATTACCAACACTCGGAGCTGAGCATACGGAGTCATGGTCTCTATGCGCCACAAGCCGACAACGATTTGAATCTCACTTTAACTGATGACTTCCGTTGCTATCAATCCTCGAATGCCAGCGAAGCGGATGTCGATGTTTTGAATGAATTCGATGATGAGTTTGTTGCCTGCTCACCTATTGCAACAGCAGAGCACCAACTACAAGCTGCAAGTCCACAACATCAGCACCAGCAGCAGCAGCAACAACAACAAGAGCTAACAAGTGTTATGCATAACTCCATAGATGCGCTTTATGAGGCCATCAAGTGTCGCAGTCCGCTGAAACGCAACAAATCGAAATCACAGCAGTTGAATGACACCATGGAGGAGGATAGCAGTCAGAGCAGCGTCATCTCTTACATCGATCCGCGTGCCCATCATCATCATAACGATGACAACAACGTGCACAGCCATAGTCCTACCAACAATTATCCTAGTTAGCCCTTAAGTCAAGCAGCTAGCATTTTGTATATTTAAGTTTTATCCATGTCTATATTTATAAATAGTCAGCGTAACTATTGTACACTTAGCTTAAGACAAAACTCTACCCCTTTTTAAACATTTAAGCCAACTATTTACAAACAAAAACATATTTTTTTGATTTTGTTGTCTGCTTCCAAGTATTGTAATCCATGTAATTTGTTTATATGTATGTTTAAACAGTTGACTTTTCTATGAAAAAATAGATAATAGAGACTTTATTTTAATATATATAGAATTAATTTATATATATTATATTATATAAACTAAGAATAGACTGCAACTTGAACTAAAAACAGAGTATTCAAACAATATTAATTTTTATTTTATTTTTAATATTTACAACCCACCAACCATTAAGATTAGAACTAATTCTCAGCTTCCTAAAACTACTAAGCAAACCTTTTGCTTTAATTTAAATTGTAAACAATATAAAATGTAGACTAAAATAAAGCTGCATTCATTTGTAAAACATTGTTCAAAAATGTATTGCTGACAACTATTTATAAATTGTAATAATTTTATAAGCACTGGCAACTATTTATTATAGTTGTGTGTATACAAGATTCCTTATAGGAAAAATGAGATTAACTACCATAAGCTAAAACTCAATTCATTTATATAAATTAAAATGCATTTATTTTAAGGTGTTAATAAATTATAAATTATACGTGTAACAAAACATGATTTTCGATTTTTATATAAACCCACCCAGTTAAAAGCAATTTTTCTTTTAGCAAGCGCTTTGTAAAGATATTACAAATAAATGTATGTTTATTTATAAAGTTTGAACACATTCAATAGCTACTTGGTAAAGTAGTGATAGTTACACATCTATATGGTAATGGGAACAATTCGTTCGGTTATTTTATATTTAGTCTAGTTTAGCAGTTTAATACGAATTTATGTGTATGGGTTTTGTTCTTTTTTTATATGTATAAATATTTTAACATTATCACTTAGGGTATATAACAAATAACTTGTGTTAAAAAATTGATTTTGTATACGTAGGCTACAAATAATTTGTTTATATTTTAGTTTTGTTGATATTGCTGAATTGCATGGCAAACATGGACTATAACAAAATGAATTAATATATAATATTAATATTAGCGCATTGTGCGTGTTTGTTTTGTTGCGTACAAAATAAATAACATTATTTTGCTTAAGCCATATAGGTTAAGGTTCAAATGCTCCGTATAGATTTCCAGCGTCGCAGCAAAAGGCAGCCGGAGGATAAACCACTGGAATATTGGCTAAATTCGCTAATGTTTATATTACGTGTTGGAATGTCAATTTTCTCTTTTAAAGTCTGAAAATAGTAAAACAAATTTAACTATTTATTTATCTATAAATAACTACTTATAAATTTACCTTGTAAGCTTCTGGAATTTCCATGGGTGATCTATGCACAATAGTGCCATTAATATATATCATATTGGCTGCGCTCTCCTCGGGCAGTGTTAACTTTTGATAGGTGAAACTAGCCTCACGCTCCATGCGTTTAACAATCTCCTGGCAACTGGGACTTGTGCTAACACAAAGCACATCCGGCCCGGCCATGGTAACATAGTATTTTAAGCGTTTGTTGCTATTCACCTGCACAAAAAGCGAATAAATAAGTTGCTTATCAGAAATTAGCTTCGGCCAACTCACTCTAATGGGTGTAACAGGATATTCGGGAAAGGCCATTGCCACAGCACGCGCGCCCTCCTCATTTGTAAAGCTAGAGATGCCAACAAAGAACTCGCGACCTTGAAAACCAACACGATATCAGCATTAAAATTCAAAGTAAAGTTTGCAATTTGCAGCACCTGTGAACAGCACATCGCCACCATCGAGTAGTGCATGAGATTCTTCAATTTCTATGACTGGTATGTCCAGCTCCTTCTTGAGTATAATGGCCATGCTGTCGGCTTCACGTTGACGCTTAGGATTCTCGGAGCGTCCGATCAGGGCGACGCCGTTGCAAATGACAGCGCTGCTTTCCACAAAGACACCCTCAGGCAGTGCATCATCCGGTGGCAGCTCAATGACATCGAGTCCAATTTCCCGCAATAATGCACAGTATTGTTCATGTTGTTGTTTTGCCAATTGTACATCAAAGTTGCCCGACTCCAGCAAGGCACTTGAGATTCTACACGCAAATTAAACAGGGATAGCACATAATGTGTGTGTGAAAGAAAGAGATGGCAATAAATTTGTTTTAATAAAATTAATAATAATACAATGAGCTAAATGGCATGAATTAAATTTTTGCGCATGCCATGGGGTCAATGCGTGGGTGTCTGAGTCTGTGTCAAACCCCCTACGCTAACCCCTCCCATTACTATTCTATTCGTTGCTTGAGCTCACTGTGTGTGCCCCACCCAAGTGCCCGCACGCATTGCTAGGCAACATGACCTAATTCCTGGGCAAGCTAACTAGCCCATCAATACAACCCCTAAAACATATTTTAATATTCACGCAACTATGAATATTTTATATTCAGACGCTTACCTGGCCACAATTGCGTGTGTATATTTTGTTGACATTTTTTTTTTCTAATTGTAGTTGTTGTTGCTCACTTTAAATTCACCGGTGATAAGCTGAAGCACGACGCTGCTGCTACTACGACGACGACGACGGCAAAACAACAAATGTGACAGTTTTTGTTTTTTTTTTTTGCTATATTTTGGATTATTTGTTTACAGTCGTGCGACTTGAGCAGAATAAAATGTTGCTGTCTCTTTTTTTGACTTTTTTGTAAACAGTGTTGCTTAGTTGAGCATGAGTGCTGCCGTATTTTGGTATATTATAGCTAGAAACAGCTATTGCTGAGCTTTAAATATTGACTAGGGGGCACCACTGACAGCACAATCTTAAGCTGTTGGAGTATTATTAATTATCATTTTCGAAACTGTGCCTGGCCATTGCAGCAAATAGCAACTGGCGATAACATGTTATTATCGTCAAGTTATCGGTGCGTTTATATTTGAAATACGAATTGAATTTTGACGTTGCTTTTACTTAAAATTTTAAGCAGAAAAATAAATCTGACTAAATGTAAATTAAATTAAAAAAAACTATATATCAGCTAGCTTTTTATTTGTATATATAATATACATCTTACTCTATAACAACTGAAATATGTTTCAGAATCAAGTGGTTATATCACGCGAGCGTCGCCGCTTTGGACGCCAATGCATATTCGAAGATCGCAATGAGCTGATGGTTAGTGTACATCCCAGCAGTCGTCTGCGGCTCAAGTATATAATGGGCAATCCACAAAATCGATCCATACAATTAAGTGAAGTGATGGCGTTCAGCGAGGTGGAAACGGAGAATGCCACATTTGAGGAACGGGGCATGTTTCACTATGAAGGCGGCTGGCCACGTGAGGTGAACATCAATGATGAGGAGCAAACGATGCGCCATCGCAAAAAGGTGGAACGCGATGATGCTTGGGGTGAGGAGGTTAAAGAGCTGATACGCACCACAATGGGCACCGCTCGTCAAAATAATGCTGTAAATATTTACAATCATTTCTTTGACGACTTGCCGTATGATATGGGACGTACCATATGCATGCCATTCAAATCGCGAACCATCAATATATTCCATGATATGTGGCGACCACAACGCTTTATGTCCACCATTAATTGGATGCCCAACAATAACAAACAGCTAATGACACAGTACAGTAATCTGTATAAGTTGCGACGCGAGCGACGCAAAATGATAACCGATGATTCCACCAATGGCTCCACCAATGCTTTCTATGTCTGGGATGTAGAGAATCCCATCAAACCTCTTTATTTCTATGACAGCAATGAGGTTATCAAATGCGCCAAAATCTGTCCCAAGGAGGAGAGCAACATGATTGGCGGTACCTACACGGGCAAGGTGTGCATTTGGGAGACTTTCGAGAGCGGCTATCCGACGTCACGCTGTCCCATGGAGGCAGCACATCGTGAGCTGTGCTCCTCTGTCGTCTGGGTGCATTCCAAGACCAATACAGAGTTTTATTCTGCTTCGCTGGATGGCTCTATTAAGTTCTGGGATACGCGTGATTTAAAAATGCCTTCGAATGAAATATTTCTGGAGCAGCAGCCGAATTTTCGTCAGGACCGTCAGGATGCACATGGCTGCACCGTCTTAGAGTTTGAATATACTATACCCGTGCGTTTTATCGCCGGCTCCGATATGGGCTGCGTATTTGTGGGCAACCGCAAAGGCTTAAATCCTGTCGAAATGTTAATGGGCTGCTATCCCATTTGCGCCGGACCCATACGCACCATTAATCGTAATCCTTTCTTTGTTAAAAACTTTCTCATTGTGGGCGATTGGCGCGCACGTATTTGGTGCGAGGAGGTCAAGAATCGTCCAAGTACGATGTATGTGAAGAAGCGCACGCAAATGTCTTGCGGTGCTTGGAGCACTGGACGCGCCTCCTTGTTCGCCACGGGTGATGTCGAGGGCGTGGTGGATTTCTGGGATCTTTTATTGAATCACAATAAGCCCATTTATAGTATTAATTTTCATTCGCCCATCACATCGATTGTCTTTCAGCCGGGTGGACATCATTTGGCCATATCGATGGCTAATGGGGATACGCACATCATGAACATGGACGAGGCCATGAAGAAGACCACCAGCAAGGAGAAGGCGCTTTATGGAGCGGGTTATCCAATAAATTCATAGCATTGCCTCTCTGAAAATAATAAAACAATACATAAAATACATAATATATATATAAATGACTTCTAGAGGATAGAAAGAAATAATAAAAAGTAGAAATAGATGGAAAAGAAGAGATAATAGAAAGAATACAAGACGCAAGCAAGACTCGAATATATAAGCCTAGGAAAAGAAGAAGAAGTACAAGAAGAACAACTGAGAATCACACATCCCCACAGCACTCGCCACTCAACGACTCGATAAACCTCCGCCCGCCCACTCCAAATCTATTCACAACCTGACCCATCTCGCTCCCGCGCCCCCCCCCCCCCCCACCCCCCCCCCGCTCCCCCACCCCACCAGACACCCATGAACACATCTTCGTCCCTCCGCCCATTAGCGTTTCATGCAGACTTCCTAGAGCGTGGCACCGCCAAGCGTCAGCGCTGAGCCAGAACCACGTTATGGAACGCACCTGACTCCTTCGCGCCATCCATCTTGGACCTAATTCCACTGGCCCAGGCCCGCGATCTGCCCACACGCCGCACAGCGCCCTCCTGGCTCCCTCTCTTGCTCGCACCCCCGCACAAGCAGCGCAACCACGCCGCCACAGCCAAAGCCAAGCGACAGTAAATAAATTACTTCATCACTTCATTACCTCCATGACCTATCGTCCTTAACCACCTACTATTTAAGCTCCCTAGTCTATCGACAGCATTACACTTCCTTACTAAAATCATCTATCAAGTCCATACCTGCCTGCGCGCCGCAATAGGAAAGAGTTCTTACACACCATTGATAGCTTAACAATTGAGAAATTTAATTTTTTCAAGATCAGTCGATACCTTGTTATATGAGCTTCATCCCGACAACAACCTATGAAATTATAAAACAGCTACCTCTGCTCATATTCGATCTTTACTGCTCATCAGTTGTCGTGCAAGTCTCCCAGAATCCTCATACACACACCGCTCACGGAACTCAGTATTAGTCTTACAAAAGTCTCTACTAATTAATGTAAAATTAATATGGTAAATAAACTATCTTGGCCAGATATCGCCTCTTATTTTGGTGCTTGACGATATAGGCTTTCCTGCATAAGTCTAAGGATACTCATAATGAAATAGATCCTCGCATGGACATCATAGTGGGGGATTGTATTATTCGAATACAGTTGTGATGTCTCACCGCCATAAAGCGAACCTTTATTGTTGATGTACAAAATAAGAACCTTGGTTGTTGAGTAGAAAAACAAACCAATGTTCTCATGATGTACCGCACTCTCGTAACGTAAGTCGTAGATCAAACAAATGTTCTGATGTACGATAATTTACTAACGTAAAGAACATCTACAGTTAGCAAAAGTTGAATGTAACAGTCACTCAATTTGACATGCGTATACAACTGAAAGACTGGATAATAGGCGAGGTAAGTGTGTTGCAGTAAGTAAGTAACGGCTAAGTGTTTTCTCATTTGGCAGACGCAGCTCGATCGACGATCTTTCATTTACAGTATGAAACCAATTACGAGTCTACATCGATTACGTAAAAGTGTTACAATTCATTCCAGCACTTGGTTAGCTCACCCATTTCGTTTACAAACTGTTGAAGGATACGTGTTCTTCAGCGTACAGCGCGGTAAGTAATAAGTTATCTTTCTCCATTGCAGACAGCAGCACGTTGCTCTTTTACTGGATTATGGAAACAAATAGAATCTTACATCACGAATCAAAATGGGGTCATAATCATGTCATGGTTGCGTTGTTGTTACTAACTTTCTAGAGGTCTGAAATACTCAATCGCATTTGGTGGATTGCCCGATTTAAGAGAAAGATAGCAACAATTTCTTAGTGACTTGTCTTAATCAACAAGTGCTGGCACATTGGGAATACTAGGCAAGAATTGAGTGCTCTCTTCTGTCAATACTCTGACATTATGAATGCGCATTGAGTTATTAAGATAAAAAAACCTTACCCATTTAAATGCTTACAAAACACTCTAATTGATTTAAAACTTTAATTCTTAACAACATACACACTGTTTTTGTTATGTTTAAGGTATATAGAACAAAAAAATTATTTTAAAGTAATCAATAGTACACGAACCTGTTATTCTTTTGGATTATTATATTTTGGCTCACTTTGGCATACTCTCTCTTCGTATATCCACAGTCGTCTCCATGTCCTGAAAAATCATTGACAAAGCCTGCGCACCTTTTGTTTTTATATAATGCGCATCTTAATCTTGCTACACGCCAATATACTTGACGGTGTACATGGTCAGTGCTTCCTCCAGTTAACCCTGCACGCTCGGGCTTCTCTCGCATGCCTCCAGCAGGCCTTCTGGCGAGCTACGATATTGAATAAGTATGGGTAGAAACTCGACTACCACGTTGTACTGTAGTTGTTGCACGATGCCTCTTTCATCACACATCTTATTACTGGATTAAAGGTAAGTAAGCTTGATCTGCAAAACAAAATGAATAGCCGTGAATATTGATTAATGTCTAAGCGCTGCTGTGCGAGCAACTACAATGCTTGTACGTACCTGGGCTCTCTTTTGACGCAGCTCTCGCCCAGAGCACCGCCATATCGCACTGCCCCGGCGAAGTTTGGTGCCGCAGCATAGGTCTCGAAGAGATTCAGGCGCAGGAAAAAGAGGACCTGCGCAGGATAAAAGCGCACAATGCTGCCCTCTATTACGCTCAATCATGTAGGCAGAAAGCTTGAATGACATCTGCAGAACAATGAATTCTAACATTACTAATAACTATAATTTATCTATTAATCAATACTATATATATATATACATAGTTATAACACTTGCGTGTGTCTTATTCTAATATCAAACTTCGCTATATTATGCTACACCACCTCACCAGTCTAATGTCGCAGCACATTGATCACCGTCTTACATCAACGACCAAGTGTCTCTGCTCAGTCTGTGCATCCAGCATATTGATGGCAGTCCAGAAGTACAGAATGCCAGCCATGTTACGATTAGGAGTGATATACTACAATACCATTCTCTAGCGCGCATCGACCTATCGACTTAGATCTAGCCTCCACATAAATGTTATTCCCTCGCTTTGCTCCACTTGACTCACCATAGCAAAGCCTGTCCCGCCAGTTCTGTTTGATCTCTATACCCAGTTCTGACTTGTTCGTACTGTTCCATTCACATTCCCCAGATCAAATGCCTTGGCTCCCAGTTCAAGCTCAGTTATAATTAAGGCGCAAAGTCCACTTCTTGTATTCCACTTATTCCCTTCGCATTTGGGCTACATAGCAGATACTGATCTCTATCATGCATCTGTGTCTCCGTGGGTACTGCGCGTCCGCTCAATCCATACTTGCCACCTCTCCCACTCTCACTCTGGCCGCAGTACACACAGATATGCATAAACACACCGATCAATCGATTCAATGTCCACAATGGAAAGTATATGTAGTGAATGATATCATTTCTGCTTGTATGTGCTAGCAGTTGGTGTTGCTGTGCGCAGACTGGCCAAATAATATTGCCGCCATTCGTTGTTGCTGCAAAAACACTCTCTCTCAAAAATACATTTGAATTCCTATCTCTCACCGCTTTATTTCCTTTCGGATAGCTCTGGTTCTTCATACGCACGTTCGCGCCACGTCGCTAATCTCATCCCTGAGTATATCGAGCCGCGCCTATCCTCCATCTTCGCCTGCCCCTATTTCAGTGAGTTCCGAAGTTCCCAAGAGTGTGAGCTATGCTTAGACAATAGTCTCTAATTCTGATGGCGTCCGCGGCATTTCTGACCTGCAGAACAGCTCGCGCTCTCTCCTGCGGGTAAATATCTACATTCTAATGTACTAGCCTGCTATTACTCGCAGCATCTAATTTATATCTCTAGACACAAAACTCTAATTACTAACTTATAAAGCTCTTAGCTATCATCTACTACAGAACTTCTCCTCTACTATTATTACTTGCATGGGATGTGGGGTACTAAATAATAGCTTTATCGATCTGCTTCACTCTTGCCTTGCTTCATCAGATAAGATCTGATCTGTTTATCTTAATATTTAGGTATCATATACTTAATGCTTATTGAGCTGCCTGCCTCGAAATTCTTGATATGCGCTATAATATTGATGATCTGTGTTACTACTTTAGGCTTCCATACTCTCTCTATAACTAACAACTAACTAACCATTCTAACATATATCTCACAAACTTGAAAGGGTGCCTACTCATTCCATTCTTGCCATATATATTGCGTCTGATATCAATCATCTCGCTCCTAACTATTGATTAGCTACAAAATACTTATCACACATTCCTGCCGTTGCGCCTTGCTATAATTATATTGCATGAGCATTCTACTGCATTCATTTATATCTCGATCGTGTATGTTCGCTACATGTATTCAGAATATCAGACAATGAATCAGTCCGCCTTCTTATCTCTTAGTGACACCGATTTGCTGCACACGCTTCATCTTCGAACTGAACTGAGCTTTATTTTTATCCTCACGAGCTTGCTTGCATCGTGCTGTGTGTGTGTTGTTGACCCTAATTTCTTAATGCATAATTAATAAAACTCGCGACCTGCCTGGCTCTCACCCACTGCCTAAAAAGCTCGATTTAACTGATTGTCATGGATCGGCATGCACTTATAGAAATATACTTATAATCTCTATAAGATAAGAGGCCTAGGCATGAACTACCCGATATGACTTATTTGCTCTAAGAGCTAGCTAATAAAAAACGCTCTCTCTCGCACTCTGACACTGTCACTTATTAATCATCTTGATAATTGACAAAGCGAGTGAGACTCACTAAGTACGCTCACCTAGATTATCCACTTAATATTACATATTATAATTTGTATTATTAATTATAATGTGGTTTTCTTTACTCGAATTTATTTCGTATGCGCTTCAACAATACACTTGCGGTTAAAGCTATATATATAGCCGAATATCACTAATTACTTGTATCACGTATTCTGTCTACCTAACTCATCTCTTCATTGTGAGCCTCTCTGAGCTCTCTCTCACAACTATATATATATATCACTACGAATAAATGATATTTTCCATTCTCGATATTATACACTCATCTTCCAAGATGAACATAAATTGCAAGCAAATAATTTGGACGGCAAACGTATTCTCGTTTAATAATAAGAAGGTCTCATATCGGAATTAACGCTCGCATATGTGCACTTATGCGATTTTGCGCATTTGTTATATAAATTGCGAGTTGTCCATACAATTGATCGTTATCAGATCGTCGGTCAGTCCTTTTATATATATAATATTCTCTACTATCCATCTATACTCTCATATATTTCCATCTTAATATCCAAATCCTTTAATCTCTTACTTTACTGCTATCCTATACTTATACTCTAAAAAGCTCTATTAATCTCAAGTCAATTACGTATACGTGTTGGTTCTATTCAACGCTATTTACAATATTAACCGGTTCGATTAGCATTAGACAAGCTGCAATTTATTTATTACCTGATTTTTTCTATTATTTTTATGGCTACTGTGCAAAGTACTTTCATTAGTCGAATGCCTTTACTAAGTTGTATATTTTATTTTAAAAAAAAGCAAGTTGGAAATTATTTTGAATTAAAATATTGACTTAAAATTTAATAAGAAATAAATAGACTATTTGTTTGTTAGTCGTATCTGAATTGTTGTTTTAGTGTTAAGTAGAAATTTATGCTTTTATTTATATTATGTTGCTATGTTCTTCACAAAATATGATTAGCTTAAGCTTATCCCTAAGGTTTTATTATATTTTGCTTGCATAAGCTTTTGTAGCTAAAAGTGAAATGTAAGTTTTTAAAAATTCTAATAATAATAAATTTTAAATGGGTTTGCTTTAATTTATTACCGTAATTGCATAGCGGCTTAAATAGCTTTAGCTTAAAGCAGTTTTAGCCGTAATTAAGCGCTATTAAAAAATATATTAAAATATAATAAATTTGTATTTAAACAGTCTCAGATTTGACTGCATAATCTATAATATATATAAATGCTATTAAGCACAATGGCAATTTTAATTAAAAAGTTTGCAAATATTTTTTTAAAATTAACATAAGCGGAACAAGCGCAGTAATTAATTTAAAAACAAAACGGGCAGCTAGTCAGGTAGACAAACATGGCGTATACACTATTTATAAATTTTTTAAAGAAGAGCAACTTGAATGCAGCGATAACCGTAAAGTGAAGTTCGACTGCTGGGGTCAGAGTTTATTTCACTAGACGCTTATCTTAAGCTTGTAGTTGCGTTGTCAACTAAGCATTAGCACAAATTAACAAAAAAGAAAGAACACACACACATGAAAAAAAAGAAACTGTTGATAAGATTATAAAATATATATTGCATTTTGGTTGCTAGCGCAGACTTTGTACGTCTGTATTTATTTTTAGTTTTCACTTAAAAAAAAAAACGTACTAAAGTTGGTTGTTGTATTTATTAAAACTATTACTAACCTGTGATTTGGTTTAGACATTGTTATTCAAGGATATGTCACGCTATGCAGACACGTGTAATTACACACTCACACACATGCACACTGAATCACACACACGTACACGCTGAGACGCTGAGAACAAACCGTTAGCGGCTGTTAACAAATTCAAACTGAAAAGTGTTTTATATAAAAAAAGTAAACACACTACGCACGCCGGGTCGTATGAGTGATTATTTCAAATACACTCACCCACCCATTCGCAAGCTTCAACAAAACTGAAAGCTGTGTGTGCTATATACGTTTGCTCTAAAAGAAAAAAAACAACAACAACAAAATACATTTGTCCAACACATGTCCAACGATCTATATAGAACGATGAGCGTCAGCGCCAGCGTCTCACTCCAAAAACTACAGAGACTGAGTGAATGTTTGAGTGAATGTAACTACAAGTGTGATTGCGTGTGTGTGTGTGTGTGTATCTGTGTACCATAATGAGCTAACTACAATTGCATATGTGTGTGTTTTCTTTTTTCTAATCAGCGTTCAATGTGTTTTCATAAACAATTGTTGCACATATTTTTTGTTCTTTTATGCTTATTTTGGTGCGCATACAGGGTGCTTTAAAAATAAAAATACACAAAAAGTAAATCTTATTTACTTATGTTTTTAATTAAACAAAAAGCTGTAATAAAAATATATATATAATAAAATTATAGCTAATAATTAGACACAATTTTGTTAAGTTATGCATTCTTTTAAAATATATATATTTTTATTAACATTTAGTTAGTTTCGTTTAATGTTGTCTTCGCTTGTGTGTTGGCACTAAAAGCAATAAACAATTTAAATTATTTTTTTATGCCAGACACCCTGTTTATGCATTTATGCAGCTGTTAGATAAACATAGATATTGTATACCCCAAAAATAGCATTTATCAATTTCCTTGCTGTGCAGCACACTCAACTTCTAAATAAAGAAAACTCAAAAAGTCATATATAACATATTATATATGTGCATATATCAGATAAGACTTCTACAAGCTTATTATGCAGCTAACAAACAATATATGGATAATGACAAATAGATATGGGAACGCAGAGTGTTACAATTGATTGCATTGATAACTGCTATATATATATATATATGTGTTGTAATTCAATAGCTGATTATATAGCATATAATGTTAACAACACGCTTTTTGCAATAGTAAATAAAATAATAAAAAATATATTGCAATTTTTTATACTTTGCAGCTTATCTGTTAATATATTTGTAATTTTATTACAAATTTTGTTCAAATTTCCAAAGTCAAGTCAAGTTTTGTGTGAATAAAATAAATTAAGTAAATTGTTTGTTTTCTGCATCTGATGAATTTGAATTGTCTTGATATGTGAAAAATTGTTATTATTAGATTAAAGCGTAGGTCCGAGTGCACTGACTGCATCTCGTTGTGCATCTTTTGGAATTGGAATTCCAATTGGAATTCAAGTGCAAGTGTAAACCGGCTTGCCAAGTGTGTGTGTGTTGTTTTATTCTTTTATTTTGGGTTCGCTAATCGCATAATTGGTCTCAAATTGCAAATAGCGCATTGTCTCAATGTCTCAGTTGCTGCTCAGGCAGCGGACTGGCAGCTTGACAGCCCTGTATTTGTTTTTCTATTATTTATCCTATAGATAGTTTGCAAAGTTTCCGCTTGATAGACACACACGGACAGCAACTAAATGTGTTGCATGCTCATTCAAGCCCATAACATTTTTATTTACCTTTAGACTTTTTAATAAAAAAAAAAATGATATATACTTCTGACTAACCAGACGACCTTATCTACAACACACCCGGCTATTAAATGTTTATTTTCTTGGGCAATAACTAATTGCATATATACATATGAACATATGTAGAGACTCTAGTGAGTGAGTCTACTATCAGCATTGAGCTTTTTATTAACTTAATCCAAATGACTGGAATTAGCTGCCGTTAGCGTTAGCCTGCACTATTTTCAATTTATATATAATTATTGGTAGCTACATTTTCACTAAAAATGCGCAGTCAGCATGTCTTTGCTGAAACTTTAAATTTAAATAAATTTAACAAATCTTTTAATTAGCATAAAAGTTATCTAAGTCTATGATGGTATTTCAATCAGACTTATGTAATAAGTTTTATACAAAAAACTAAATACTACTACTTTACATTAATAATAATAATGGTTTATTTAATTGCTTATATATTTCATAATTTTCAATCATGTTTCGTTAACAATAACTATTAATATTTGCCAACAAATCACTTTATACATATAATAAATGCTTTTAATTAGTTAAACCTGCAACGTTGAGAAAAATGAGACCACAGCACTATCGGTGGGTAGACATTGTCCAAAGGCCTCAATTAACAATGGCTCCGCCGCCACAGTGGCCATAAAGTCCTCCAATGAAACCTGCAGCAAAATGAAGTAGAAATTTATTGCTTTACTTTAAGTTAATGTAAAATGAAACATTACCTTGCCATCCTTATCAATGTCAAACTTTTTCAAAACAATTTCAACCAAATCCTTGACACCCTCATCTGGATCCTCGTCCTGTGGCTGTTTAATCAAACAGTTACGCATTAGCGTAAACATCTCATCCTTGGTAATAAATCCATCCGTATTTAAATCGTAGACGCGAAAACAAAACGCAGCACGCTCAGCGGCTGTGCCGCGCAGAAATGTTGACAAACCTATCAGCCAACCCTCGAGACGCAGCGGCAGCCCCTCGTGCGCCTTGTCCCAGCTGCAAAAGATGCGCTCCATCAAGATCTCCTCGGTGACAATGTCAAAGGTGCTGTGCAGCAGCTCACGGAACACAATGCGATCGATGCCCTGTTTCAAAAAAAAAAGGAAAACATTGCATTTGGTATTAAAATGAGCATAATTTTCTTCAAAAACAAACGTGCGGGCACATGTAAATTTTTGAGTTTACGTTCATAAACTCAAGGGCTTGCATAAATAAATAAAGAATAATAAAACAATAACAACAATCATCAACAAAAATAATATACAAAATATAAGAAAAATAAAACATTTATTTATTTATTTTAATTGTAACCTAGAATTAAATTCTATGGTACAATTGGTATAGCCAGAGCAACGAAGGGCTTCAGGCTGAAAAACAAAACAATAAAGCAAAAATTCAAAGCGAATTAAAACATTAAAACAATTCAAATAAAACAAATAACAATAATAAATATAATAACAAATTTGAATAAAAAACACAAACATGTTTTATAAGCTAAGAAAGCGAATAACAAACAGAAAGTGTATAATAGTTTCTTAATTGAGGCTAAATATTATAGTTGTGTATGCCTTTAATATATGTATTAATAATAATACAATTGTGTATAAGATACCTTATAAAAATATATAATACAAAACAAGTTGCATATGAAAGAGTGCAAAGTGCTTTATCTAGGTACAAGCTACCAGTATTTGCAATTGCTAGAACTCACCTCAACGGCTGCATATGGCTTGGCAATTGCGGCACTGGATGAGCTGGAGGCCAAGGTCTTGGCGGCATACTGGCAATTGCTCACAAGTTTGCGATAAATGCGACACAGCGCGTCCAATTCGTCCCTGCAAAAAAAAAAAGGAATAGTAAATAAAAATGGTAACAACGTCGCTAACAGTTCACATACTTGGTGAAGCGTGTCTTTTTGCGCAAGCTATCCAATAGTTTGGGATTGATTTTGCCGCTTAGCTCGTCCATTTTGCGTTGGCGCTGCTGCTGTCGCTTGTTCTGCAAGGCAGCTGCTGTGGCCTTCGACTGGTTGCTCGAGTTTCGTTTGCCGCTGGCGAGAAATACCGAAACGGTTTTCAGTATCGTTTTGTTTGCATGCAGCGTGGATCTGGAGCAGGTGCCACCTCCACCTCCAGCATTTGTGGCACCTGCCTGGGCTGTTGCTGTTGGCGTCGTCGTCGCTGTTGCTGCCGCCGCTGCCGCTGCTGTTGTTGTTGCTGCTGCTTGGTCGCCTCCATTTTCGCGCTTGCTGGCTGTCGGTGTGGGGGAGCGACCCTTTGCCTTGCCTGTCAAACAATTTAGCCAGCATATGTCATTAGCTACATGTGAGTTTCGTATATGTTGCTCATATATCTATGCTCAGAGTACTTCATGTGTCAAAGTCAAATCAATCCTTGGCAGCCAAACGCCATCGACACGCACACTCAGGCGTCTGACAGTTATGGCCATTCAACAAAAAAGAAAACAATAAAACAAAACAAAACAATACAATACAATACATAATCATATTCATAGCAGGCAGTGGCAGGGGCTAGAGCCTTTTAATATTGGCGGCCACTATGCAAATGTGTTGCCACCAATATGTGTAATAAATTTTGCATTTGCTCATAAATTTTTCTATCACTAACAGCAGTACACTGCGAAAAAATATTGCTTGTTCGTACGCACAAAATATAGTAAGCAATTAAGCAATGAAGAACCAAAAACAATTTTTGTTTAATTAGTTAGTTAATTGCTTAATTTAATTTGGACTGTTATTATTATAAATATTGAGCATTTTTAATTATTTTCAGTTTTACAGTTTTATATTATTTCAAAATTTGAAAACAATCAATGCACACATTTTTCTTGCAGTGTACGCATCAATACCTCGTAAATTACATGTGTATGTGCTATAACGAGCTTAGTTTAAAATAAAACTAAAAATATTTGAATTTTGTAAGCCATTGGATTGATTATTGAATTGAATACATTTCGTAAATAGATAAATATATATTTCTGTTTTGTATCTAGGGTATCTGGCACTGCTAAGCAAGCTATGCATATTTATTGTTTGTTTATTAAACCAATAAAATGCAACGCAAGGGAGTGGGAGTGGCAGTGGCAGCGGGAAGGGGCTTGCAAAAGTTATAAAGCCTTTTGGGTAAAACGTCTGTAGGCGTAACACTAGAAATATCTAAATAAACAGATCTAGGCACCACCCTCTGGCGAAAAATAAACACAAGCGTATTAAAAGTTTTTTGGGGGGGCACAGGAAGCAACTGTATAATTCTATTAAGTTGCATGTAGTGAGTTGCGCAACAGAGTTGAATGTATTTTGCAGTTGCAAGTTAAGAGCGCTCAAAAGTAGGCAATCAAATATTTAACGGGCAGAGTTTCTGTCTTGCACGGTCTGCACTATAAATTTTGTTGATTTAGCCGTTGCCCTGGACACACACACACAAGCACACACACGCGCGCTAGAGCAAGACAGCGCTAGTTGCACTATACAATTAGTTTTATCTATTATCTGTTTGCAGTTAACCCGCTTTAGTCAACTAATTATAAGCAAAACACACAGCCGTCAACAGTTCGGATTATAATTGAATTGCACTTTAAACTTGTTAGCTTTCATTTATAATTATAATTCACTGCTAAACTGCAAATTTTATGCGTATTTTTTTTTTTATAAATTTAATACCCATATTTATTTTAGCAGGCAGCTAGCGCTAATTTGTTACTACCAGCAGCACAGCGAGCGAAAGTTCAATAAAAATTTCATAAATATAAACAACAAATGAAACAACAACAACAAACTTAAGAATAAGGCAAGACTTTTCAGCAAGCAATCAACAAACTCAAGTTTCCAAGGCGAACTACACAAATGTGTTGACAATTTATCGACATTGTCAGTTAGCATGGTATATATATATTTATAAATATATGCTGTATATATGTTTATAAGTCTTAAGGCAGGCAAGTTATCCCAGCGCAGGTATTTATGCATTTATTGATAAAACAACAAACAAAACTGTGGCAAGCAGCTCAATCCACAGCCAATCGAGGCTAAGCCATAAAGTAGCTCCTGCTGCACATAAATGTATAAATATATGTTTCAATACTATAATTATAATAAAAAGCAAACTCACAACATTTTCTAGCCAAAAATATCGAAATGTTTAAACAAATTATCAAAAATATAAACACGTTAAGATATTTATTGCATATTGAAATTACATTTTGCGCTTAAGATTCGTTTCTTGCGCCCTTTGTTAAAACAAAACACATTTAATTTTTATTAAAATTCATATTATTCTTTCTTTATTATTATTATCATTGTTTACTGCTTATTTGTTGCTTTTTTACATAATTGTTATGATTATTTTCGCTCATTTTTGCTTGTCATAAACAATTGGCTTTCTTCTTTTCTGGTTGTTGTTGTTGTTAAACTTAAGCATTAAATATTATTAATGTTAGCACAATATAATTGTATATATAGTATGTTTTTAAAATTACGCTCATTGCGATTTATTAATTGTAGTGTAATTAATTAATTAAACATATATTAATATTAACGTTTACTGTTACAAATTTGTTTGTTTGATTTGCTTTCTCTCTCTCTCTCACACATATTCTAACGCAGCTGCTTCGAAATACGCCCAACCCCACTGCTAAGCATACAAGAGTTGTGTTTTCTAGTTGTGTGTGTGTGTGTGTGTGAATTATGTTTAATAAAATATTCTTTAAACTTTGATTTGATTTTGTTTGTTAAGAAGAAAAGACACTTAAGCTTATATACAAAATGTTTTATTAGTTTTTGCTTCGTTTAACTTTATTTGTAAACTATGTTTAGTTAATTATAGAGAACAAATTGTTTATATTAACTAGAAATACACAACTCTACGAAATTGCAAACATTATTAGTTATTAATTAATTAACGCTTGTGGGCTTTTGTTTTTACTTATTTTTCATTTTGTTAAACAACTTCACTTAAACAAAATGTGTTCTGTTCCAAGTTTTAAAATATACATAAATGAAAAAAAAATATATATATATATACTTAAAACAATAAAAAATAATGTTGTAATAATTTTGACAGCAGCAAACACATAAAAATAAGCAAGTTTAGTGTGTTACATAAACAAAAAGAAATTTGATTTTTAGTGTCTTTAAAAATTCTGTCAGCATTTATGTAAATTTTCTATTTGATTGATTCGATTTGTAGCTCGGTTTTGGTTGTCGTTACAATATGATAGACATATTATATATATAGTTATGTTTAAAATTAAATTGACAAAAAGATACGCTAAATGCTGACACAAGGAATAAACGTACAAACAATTGTTTATAGTCAAGGATTAGGTATTCTAGTAAAATTTATGTATTTTCTTTTTGGTTTAATTTGTTAACTATGGTAAATTAGAGTTTATAAAAACTTTTAGTCACTTGCTTAAGGCATTACAATTGTTTATATGTGGCTGTGTTTTTTAGTTGGGCTACTTTTTGCTCATGTTGCAAATTGCTTGTTTTTTAATTGTTTTTCTTTAATATTATCTTCATATTTTTATCAGCTACTAATTGTTTTAGTTACTAAGAATTCAAAACTTGTTGCAACATATAAAGATGCACATAGGTTAATGTATATATACGTATAAATTTAGATACAGCAGTTGTCGAAAATGTTAAATATTTTACTTAAATTTGTTAATATCTAAGCAAGTCAAGTTATATTTGAAAATTGTTATGCGCTTGGAAATTGTTTGCTTTATATGCCTTACTGCTTTACATAAACTCTATATATATCATATATATATCAACCTTTGTGCTTAATTATACGTTTCGTATTTATCATCAGCGCATCACGTTACTTACATTAAATATATATATATATATGTATATATATATATATATATATATGTGTATATGTATATAGATATATATTATTTTTAAATCATAATATTGTTGTTCTGCGTGTACATGTATATATAATATATAAGATCTGATTGTATTTGAATCAAATCGTAGGCTACTTAAATAAGCAATTGGCTGCTAACATCGTTATTATTGTTGGTGTTAATTTTGTTGCTGTTGCTGCTGTTGTTGTTGTTGTCGTAAGTGTTAATTATAGTAAGTATTTTATTATTAATCCGATATTATAATTCCATATCTCTGGCCTCGTCCTCACTATAATCCGACATACTCGACTCACTGTCGCTGCTGTCGCGCTCCTGCTGCGCTGCCCGCAGCGCATCCTCAGTCGCATAGCGCTGCACATAGTCGGCGACCTTGCGATGATATTCCTCCGGTTCGTGCAGGTACAATGCAGCCGCATCCCGGTTTAATGGGTCCACGGGATTGGGGTAGGTGAGGAGCTGCGGCAGAAACGATTCAAATATGTTGGATAAATCGTATAGGGCCGTCCAGGCCTGATTTATCACGTCCAGGCACACGGTGCCCGATGATTCGTCAATATTGGGATGATAGATTTTGTTAACAAAACCAATGCTGGGCGACTTAAACGGATAGTTGTCCGGCAGATAGACGCGCACCTTCCACACGCCGCTCTCGTAGGGGGTGCCCTGGGGTCCAAAGAATTTCACATGGAATTCGTTGAGGCCGCCCAATATGGTAACCTCATGTTTTGATTCAATTAGCTTGATGACGTCATTGTCCATGCGTCGTTTGCCAGCACTGGGTGAAGACATTCTGTTGCTTTTGTTTTGTTTTTTCTGTTTAGGTCACAGTTTCTCTGAGGTTTTGAATTATTTAATTGAAATATATTGCTCAGCTTCTGGTTGTGCTAATATCTAATGGGTTTAAGGCTAAAGCGGTGATTTCTGTTGCTTTTTGTTGTATGTTCCTTTCCGTTGCTCCTCTTGTTGCCACGCCTATTCACAGATCGAAGGACTCCAGGCAGAGTCCAACTAAATGCAGCTGCTGCCTGCAAAAGAAAATTGCACAAAATTATTAAATATGTTAATTTCAATTTATGCAAATTACTAAGCCAGCTGTTTTCAATTTATTTTGCCATACTAAGCTTGGTTACTATGCAGCTGCGCTTCTTATTCAATTACTGTCATTCTTATCAATCCTTATCACACTGCACTGCAGCCTCAAATCTTTTTCTATATACAAAATAGTCTATGTATCTAGGTCACAAATTTAAGCCCACTGTGGCCCACTACTAACAGCTGCATCTCTCTCATTCACGCTCTTACTCTATCTATCTGTCTGTCTCTCTTTCTCTCTCGCTTGCTCTCTTGCCCACTTGCACAGCCCAAATGCATGAAACTATGTCAACAGCGCAGTAGCAGCGACGGGCGCTGGGCTGAACAAAAGCAGCGTTTGGAATTATCATAACACAGCATGACGTCGGCGTGCAGTGTGCAGCGCTGCTCTCCTTGGATATTGTATACGCTGCTCTCTGCCATTACACTTACTTTGCTCAAGGTACAAGCAAATACAAAAGGGCAGCCAAGGACTAACAACAATAATAGTGCAGCAATTATATTGTTTTTGTTGCATATGCACTAGGCGCAGCAGACAGCAGCAATTATTTTTATTTATTATTTATTAAATGCCATACGAAAATTTCGATCGCTTACAAAATTGAAATTCTTTTGCTTTGATTGCTTTTGTTTTCATCGTCGACATTGCTGCTGCTGCTGCTGTTGTTGTTGTAGAGTTTTGTCTGTTGTTTTGCAAACAAGCCCAGCTGTTTACTGTTATTGAGCTGTCTGACAAGTAAGAGAGCGTGAGCGCGCAAAAAAGAGCTTAAAATGCGCAAGTAAAAGAGCGTACCACAGTGTGCACTACATAAGCGCTAAGCGTATCATTCTGGCAATGCATTGCCTTTACAATGATGTGCACGTTAGCGTAGCTTCACTGTAAATTTGTTTTTGAAATGCGCCATACAAAAGCAAAAAGAGAGCGCGAGCGAATAAAATTCGAGAGAGTGCATAATGTTGTCATTTTGGTGTGTTTTGTTTGTTGTTGCTGGCACATATGCATAAAGCTAAACATACATACATATATGTGTACATCGAAATACATTTGTATTTGTAATCATACGCATACTTGTATATCTATCTCCCTGTGTATTGTTTTAAAAGATGAAACAAGACAGCGTTGGCTTAACCAAAGAGCAAATGTATATAAGTATGTGTCTGTGTATATAAAAACATATGTATGAATGTACATATATGTATATGCATATGCCTGTGTGTCTAAGATATTTATATTTATTATCTTTTAAATAATTTCACGTTTGCAGAGCGAGAAGCTAAATTCTTAAATGAAATGAAAAGCAAATTGTTGTTTGCATGCTTTCTCTCAACAAATTCTACGTCTGTTTTTACACACACTCACACACACATGCATACATATGTATGTACATAGTATGTTTATAAGCACATATTAAACGCACGCAGCTGATTGCAATACACATTGTTGTTAATTATTTACAGTTAATTACGAAACTTGTAGAAAATAAAACACTTTCAATACACACACACACACACACGCACTTGAAAAATGCTGTTACATATTTACGTATTTACTGCTTTTGTTTGTGTTGTTTTTATAGCTTTACTTTGTTGTTGTTGTGTCTGCGTTTGATTTGATTTGCGCTCTTTGCCTATTACAACATGTAGTATGTAGTTTTCTTGGGAATTATACTTCGTCTTGTTGGGGCCTCTTTGTTTTGTTGTCTACTTCAACTAGTTACTGAAAATTAACTGGCAACAGAGTTTGAAAAAGCCCCAGTGAGCACAACACACGCGAGCATCTAAAAACAGCAACATAAGAAGCAGAAGCAGCAAACAAGAGCAAAACCCAAAGCAGCGAGTGAGCGAGCGAGAGAGAGAGCGCATATGTCAGCCAGAGCGCAACCTGCTGCGAGGCCAAAGAGTACAATATGACTTTGTATTTGTGTATGTCTCTGTGTATGTCTGTGTGTGGGAGAGAGGCCCCCACAAAGCACATGTACATACAAAGAAAAATCATAATAACAAAGCGAGAGCGACAACAAAATGCAAAACAATAAAAACTAAGCCATACAAAATGTAGTCTCAAGCGCAAATAGTAGAAAAATATACATATAAAAATGAAATGCCAAAAACAGCGAAAGGCCTGTTAAGCCAAGAATTTCAGATACATACACACACATATACACACGGCTAAAATCAAGGACAGTCAGCAAAATAAATAAATTGAAAAGGCAAAAGTCAAAATGCCAGCTGCAAGAGCTGCAGCTCTTAATGCCCTTCGTGCAATTTATTTGAATTGACACACACAGAGACACACATTAGTCTGTAACTCTCTCTCTCTCTGCCAGGCCAGGCCAAAGCAAACTCCTAGGAAATTGATTTAAGTGTAATCTAACGGGGTCAAATGCAGGCGAAAACACACACACACATGCATATGTATGTATATTCATTTGGGAGCATGTACAATGTACATTGTGACATGTGCATGCGTCTCTGAAATATACATGTGTAGATGTCCTAACCCTAACCCCTGTGGAAGAGCATAACTGCGGTCATTGACTTGACAATTTAAAACTTTTCTAAGTGCAGTAAGTATCGTTTATGTAGCGCATCTCTTAAGCAAAAATTTTGCTTATGAGCAAACTAATTTGCCGGGCCTTACTTACCTAAATTGCGTTTTAAATAATGTATATGCCAAAGAAATAAAATAGTAATAATAAAAGTTTAACAATGAATTTTGATGTAACTTTTTTTTTTAACATTTTGTTAGGTTACTTTAATTGCTTTCTAATTTGCATTTCTACAGAGTATACAGAATGCAACTATTTGGCTCATATTCTGATTCTGTTATGTTTTAACAATATTTACTGTATATAAGCGCAGTAGTTGCTTTAAAATAATATATATTTTGTTATAAAGTTGCCAAAATACTAAAGCACACACAGCCACACATACATACTATGTATGTATATACAAACATACATAGGACAAATGTGTCTGTAACATTTCCGTTGCTGATAAGATTGAAAATTCAAAACGCAAAAGAGCGAAAAGAAATACTTTAAAACCACAACGCAATAATAAGACAGATAGACAGAAAGTGCGTAGTAAGCAAGCATATTGTATATACTCTTACTTGCGTACATATTTACTTGTTTATAACATTAGACTGCAGCAGCGAAAATACAACAACAAGGATACTTAAACTGATACATATGTACTAGCAAACTTTTGATTATCCGTTAGCTTAATGTCTTGGCACACGCTTTACTATTGCCCTTCGCGCCTGATTCCTTTTACGCCGTCTTTCTGGGTGCAATTATTGGGTACATAAACCAAAATAAGTAGAGTAAATTACGCTAGGCACGACAAAAGAGAGTTGAGTGTGTGGGGGTTGGGGGCAGACGACTATCAAAGAGCGAATATCGTGTGTCCGAGGGAGAAAGAGAGCGCGTCATAATAACTATGCACATTGTCAGCACCAACAAAAAAAGCAAAAAAAAAAACCATAAAGGGCTCTGACTAAGTACACACCTATGCACGTTATGTATTATGCATTTGACCTTTTATTAAGCAAATTTCCTTGGAATCTGCATAATCGAATATAAAGACACTCGGGTGTTCGCAGCTGATGCTTTGCAATTTAAATTTTTCTCACTTTCTGCAACAATAAATTACTTTTCTTGTATTGTTGTTTAATTGTTTTTTTTTTTTTTTGTTATAGAAATGCACTGCGTTGTCACCAGCTAAGGCGAAGTTCTTTGATTAACAAAACAACAACATTTTTAATACAGTGTCATCCGCTACATACAGCCGATCAGCGAGTATAATCTAGTATATCCAAGCATGCCGCCTGTTTTAACAATAATACGTTACTAATTTTTAAGATTGCGTGCAGTACATTTAGAAAGAAAAACTGTCGGCCATTGTTATTAAATAAATTTAGCTTATTTTAGCCTTTTCTGTACCTTATCTTGGCTATTTTTTGTTGGCAACGCACCTAATAGCAATAACTACTAAGTTATAATATATAATAAGTTAATAGTACTAACTAACTAAACGTATCTATAAAAATTCGAACTAAAAATCAATTGTGATTGTGCCACAGGTTTGCTATAATTTCAAATTTGCTCTGTTTTGCGTTTGCTTTGCCGCATTCAGATTTTTTCAAGAAGCGCAACTGGTCTCACTGCCAGCAGCTGGTTTTAAACGATATGGCAATGCTGTCATTGCACTGGCAACGATATGTGCAAGACGTATATACAAAATCAGAAAATTGATAAAATTCGAATAAAAACATGAAAATTATTACAAACCATTGATAACGCACAAAACTCACTTACCACCGCCAAGCACCAAGCACAATACCACAAACATAAGCAGCGGGTAGCGAGCGCACGCATACAAACACACACGTAACGCCAACAAAATGGTAAGTTTAACAAAAAAAAAAAAAAAAAGATGAAAAAAAACGAAAAAAAAAAAGGGGAAAAGCAAAAAAGTATATCTTCTCAAAAAGGCGACAACATAGCGCTTGTTGCCTGCCACATACACGCGAACATACACACATACATACATATAAGGCCAGCTTAAGAAGAGATTGTAATTGAGTGCGTCATTACTTGTGTTCTTTTTGTCAAGCACGAAGCATCGATGACGTCGCTGGAAGGGCTACTCAACGAATTCTATCAGCCAAGTACGAGCAATGCCCGCAAACGTGAAATCGAGACTAATCTGCTGGCATTTAAATCACAGCCGGAGGCCTGGCAGCTCTGTCTGCGTGTGGCCACGGCCAGCAATAGCTTCACCGAAAATCAATTCCTTTGGTTCTTTAGCACCTCCACCTTGGAGCATACCATAACACGTCGCTGGAGTCAGCTGTCTATCGCCGATCGTACGCAATTGCGCGAAACACTTTGGAACCACTATGCGCAATTGCATGTATTGAATGGCGCACGTCGTCATCGAGATACGCTGGCCCAGTTGATATCGCTGCTGGGCAAGCGTGAGTTTCCCGATCATGATCCCAACTATATGCAACATTGCATGGAGTTGAGCAAGACACGCTTCATCCTGGGCATCAATCTGTTGCGTGTAACGTCCGAGGAAGTTGCGAGCAATCGTGGCGACATGACTAACGATTGGAAGCAATATTTTCATTCTTGGTAAGCTCTCTCTCTCCCTTTGTTTCCGTGCCACTGTTTGCTTATGTTTCGTGCTCTGTGTGTTCTGTGTGTTTGTCGTGTAGCGTTTCCATGTGTATACCCGATGTTATGGACCTGCTCACCAAATATTTACTAATCGCCGTCTGTCATGTGAATGGCAAAGATATATACACAACCATACCCAGCAACTTTATGGATTACACTCTAACCTCATCGCTGCCCAATGACAATCAACTAAGGTAACTCTTGTACAATATAAATTAAGCAATTGACTTATCAATTCTGGTTGCCTCTCTCTTGTTGCAGTTCCTCTTTGCATGAGCTGCTCACCTGTGTGCAGCATTTGGTCTCCTGGATACGCACCGATCTCATTTCGGAATACTTTCTGATGAGCATACTCGATTTATCGCAGTGGCGTCAGGACAGAGAGCTTATCTCGCTAGCTGCGCTCTCCGTGCTCAACGAGCTTCTATATTTGCAAAAACCGCTGCCATATACGGGCACGCTCATGAGCGGCGTTAGTGGTCTGCTGGAGCTGCATAATCGCACCAAGCAGCAGAGCGAAATGTATACCGATAAGTTGCGAGAATTGTTGCGTCTATATAGTGGCAAATATGCGGGCAAACTGTATCAGCAACCGGAGCTGTTTGAGCCATTTATAGATCTACTCTATGCCTGTACCACCAAATGTGAGCAAAGAATTAACAAATGTTAAACTTTAGTTTTCAATAATTTTCGCTTTTGTGCATTTGATTAATTCTTCAATGCTTTAAATCTGATATTGCAGTGCACGGTGCTTTGGACTTTACGGAAAAGCTAGAGATCTGGGGGCCCATAATCAAGGTCATTGGTCAGGATCCCCGAAACATAAACCAGCATCAAAATGAGATTATGACCAAGCTGGTTGAAGAAATAATGCGACGCACACAATTCGAGTTGAACAAGCCCGAGCTGGAGCTGCTCGACAATGAGCTCATGGAGGACTCTGTAAGGCACTACCGCAATATAGAAAATTGCTCATACTAATTTGCATTCGCATTGCAGACTCCCGTAACCGAGTGGCAGCAGTTTTTGGATCAGTGCTTCGAGACTTTGGCCTTGCTGGCCAATTCGCGTGGTATACATTTGGTATTTGCACAGGTTTTTGCGCACTGGTCACGTCCGCAGACGTATTTGTTGTCGCTGGAGCTGGCGCTGGAGAGTGGCAGTGGGCGTTGCTATGAGGCGGCGCGCAAGCTAAAGACGGCAAATGTGGGCGAAATATTGCGCGACTTTGCCACCGTTTGCCAGGCGGTTGTGCGTCTGGCGCCCATGATGGACACTAGCGTGGCGCCGGCGCAGCATGTAGCACAAATCGAGAGTCAACTGCAAGTGCTGTCGGAGCGTTTGATACAAACGCTGCAGTTGCTCGCTAGCAATCGCATGGGCAGCGACGGTCGAGACAAGGCCACGACACGCACGGATTTGGATAATCTGTAAGTATTATTTTCAGGGACAGTTTGTGAATAATTGAATTGTCCATGAAATATATTTACAGATTTGCACAAGTGCTATTGGCCATACGCAGCGTCTTGCCGCTCTCCAAGACGCTCAACAGCGAGCCGCAGCTGCGACGTCTGTTTACCATAATGGGCACAATATTTTGTTGCACGCCCTCGCGTTGTGCTGCGCCCTCGTTGCTGGTGCAGCAAGCGGCCAGCGAACTGTTGGTCTTCATCTCGACATCGATACGACCCAAATATCTGCTCGAGATACCCGAGGTGCAGGCCATATTGCATCAATCGTCGCGTTTGGAGACACACCTGCCGCGTCTGGTGTGCAACAATATGCACATAAGTCTATTGAGTTGCATGGTCCTGCCCTGGCCCGGTGTCCCGGACAGTGCCCAGGACTATGAGCGTCGTCAGTGGATGTTGCGCGAATATATTGAAGGTCTATCTGGCGAATTCATGCTGCTCGATTTGGCAACCAATGCGGAGAGCAAGGTGGCCAACTGCGCTATCGACTTGTTGGACAAGCTAACGACGCTCGTGGCGTACTTTAAGGCTACGGGCAATCAAGCCAAAGATATGCTGGCAAGCACATTTAAGGTGAGACCGCAATACTATAGCGCACTCGCTCGCACGCATATTCACTATCACTCTTTCGTTTTTAGCCCATATTGAACAAGGCGCTGTTGATATTGAATAGCTATGGCCTGAGCAGCATTGCCATGGCCTTAATCATCGCCGAGTTCAGCTTGGGCATGCTGCGCACACTGCCCACGCAGCTGGGCAAGGATTTTGTAAAAGAGATGATCGTTCTATTCATAGATGTTGGCACCAGGTGCGTAAGCAATTAAAGATATAGTTGGAAACAGTTTTGATATAGATTCAAATTTAAGTTCAAAGTTAATTTGCTTAGCTTTTGTGGTATTGTATAAATGAACATAAATTTGAAAGCTTGTAGAATTTACAAAGTGCTGAACGTTCAAACTAACTCTGTCTCTTTCTAATCAATGCCTGCTTATTTTACAGAGCACCACTAACGCTTAGTCGCCTCGCAGTCATGGAGAAGGTGCTGCAAATGTTTAAAATAATCGTGGAGCTGCCTGGCAGCGATCTATTGTCCAATATATTAACCTTCAGCACGGAGCAAATATTGCCAATGTTGCAGCAACAAGATGCTGAGATGGATAACAGTGACATAACCAGTTTGCTCTACGAGCTTTTCGACAGGTGAACATAAAACAAACAAATATGTATTTGTTAATTTTATTAACATATGTTTTGCTTGCGCTTTTAGCATTTTAACCTGCAAGTGGCAATTCTTCTATAAAAATCAACTTAGCAACGGCAGCGAGTTGAACGGCGGCAGCAATTTCAATTGCAGCGATAATTTGCATCCAAATTATTTTATTGCCATCATGCATGCGTATGGGCAAATGCTGGTGAGCGGCAAGGATACGGGCACTGTGCGCCATGTGCTCGTCTCGATGCAGAATGTGAATGAACGCAGTCGTTTATATCAGCGTGCATTGTTCAAGGAGGCGCTGTTGGCTTCATTTCAACGTGCGCTGCTCAATTTGCTGCTCAGCGGCGAGGGCTCGCTGCATTTGGAGTTGATAGCACAAACGCTATACGCCATGGGTCAGGTGGATCGTCGCCAGTTGCTGGAGAGCATGATGAATGCATCGATGCCAGTGCCGCAGACAACGCTCGAGGAAATTTGCCAGGCAACAGTAATACATTTGCCCGAAATAGTAGCTCATGAGCTCGCTTATTAATTGTACGCTTGTATTTTTATTGCAGGACATTCCAACGTTTACGACAAAGTTGACGCAAGTTATTCAGGATGTGCACTGTAGGCAGCGCAATGAGACATCATAGGAATCACTGAGCGAAAGCCTTCTCGAAGTGCTTCAACTGGGAATTTAGATTTATGAATGTATGAATGTTCTCTCTCTGTGTGTGTGCATGTGCGTGTGCGTGTGTGTGTGTCTATCACATAATTATATATACTATATGTATTTGCCATACTATTTGACATATTGTGTTCATATTGCTCATGACTATGGCCAAACTAAGCCTTCAATTTATTTTTTCTGTTAAACTATTCGCCAGACACGCACATAGAAAATGTTAAAGCAAATTAATGGATTATTAAATAGTCTTGATTGCTTACATATATTTTTTTTAAATTATTTGCAAACCCAAAAACTAAAAACTGACTAAGCTTAAGTATATATCTGTGTGTCTGTCTGCCCGTTTGTCTATATGTCTATATGTATGTATGTGTGTGTATGTGTTTGCTGAAAGATAGACAGAAACTAAAAAAAACAAAACTTGATAACAACTGATAAAAGACATTGTTAGCTTATAATGCGATTCCGTAAAAAGATAAACCGAAAAACTTAAAATTTAAATGCAATTTACATTTATGTATATGTGTCTATGTATGTTATGTATTTACCCATCTATGTATGTATGTACATTTTATTCATTTAATATTATAATTGTTGTATGTGTGTACATAAAATGTATTTGTACATCGATAAAAACAAAAAAGTCATAGCCATACCTACGCGTATGCTTTAAAATCTATGTGTATACTCCTATAAATAAATTAAGCATTAGCATTAACATTAGCAACAAAAAGTCTAAATTAGCATGCAAATGCCTTGCGTCATTAATTTCTAGCTAGAACAACAAACATAACGAAAAGAAAACAAAAGAAATGCAAAACAAAAAGGAAATCAATTTCATTTAATTTATTTGACAAGAAGACGTAATCGCATATAGTCATCCACACGCTTGCGTTCGTTTAATCGTCAGCCCATATAATATACTATATATATCAATATACACGCATATATATTTATGCTATATACTACATATACATATGTATAAATGTCTACAATTAAAAGTTAAGGCCTCAGTCAGCATAAAATAAATAAAACTGGATTTTTAAAAACAAACCCCTTGAAATAAATTAATTATTATCAATATACAGGCATATATATTTATGCTATATACTATATATGTATAAATGTATAAATGTTTACAATTAAAACTTAAGCGCAGTTTTAAAAACAAACCCAAGTTCTATACAAAAAAATTAAATATCGATATACACGCATATATATTTATGCTATATACTATATATATGTATAAATGTACACAAATAAAATTTAAGGCCGCAATCAAAATTGAATAAATAAAAACTAAATGGATTTTTTTTTTGGAAAACAAACCGACGATCCTTAAAATAAATTAATTATTGTAGTTGTTATATAGCAATGTTAACTGCTTGGAATCGAATACTGCGGCGAATTTCCATACTCGCAATAGGTTTGGGTTATTTTTAGAATTTCGCAGCTATTTTTCTTATGGGAATATTGTTCCGATTAGATCTGATTGGATTAATGTGCTAATTGTCTTGCAGCATTTTAGGCATCAGAAATGTATCCTAATAATAAAAATATATACTTCTTTGTATATATGTTATTAAAAAAAATTAATTATAATTTCTTATGCAGAAAAAATTACTAACTTTGCAATTAGCGATAATAATCATTTGCTAAGCTTAAAATATAATAATAAAATTTATAAATTAATAATAATTTAAGATAGATTTGAAATTTATTGGTAACCAAGATATATTTTTAGTTCATTGTTTTAATGAAACATTTTTTTTCGTTTCAAATTAAGCCAAATTTTTACACGACTTACAGTATCTTATATACTATATATATGTTTTTTTTTTGGGGGATTTACTGGGTCTATAGCACACGCAGCGCACACGCCATAAGCAAAGCACAATGAAATGCCCAAAAAAAAACTGAAATAAAAGAAATTAAAGCAATTGTCTGCACATATGTAAATAGTACAAATAAAAATAAATAAAAGCAAAGCACTTAAAAAAAAAAAACAACAAGAGACAGAGGGAAATGGAGGTCCTTAAAAGCGACAGCTTCCTTGTTATTGTTAGAGCAAAGCGACAGAGAGAGCGAGAGAGAGTGAGTTCAGGTGTGCAGATAAAAATAATAATAATGCAAAAAAACAAAAAAAATTGAATTAAATGAAAAGCGAAAGCAGCGGCAACTTCCGTTGCAGGTAGCACAAACAAAAGTGTGGCAGGTAGCACTAGATTTGCATATTTGCAGCAAGGGTAGGTTAATGTCTGGCACATCCTGCGGAAGTAGATCGCGCTGAAATGTACTGACAAAAATATAGAAAATTAAACAAGTGCATGGCGGCGGCGGCGGCGACAACAACGAGCATTGGAATTGGAATTTGAATTTGTTTTGCAAATGCGATGCAAATGTGTGGAGCACGCAAAGGTCAAGACGGCGGCACAGAGTCCAGCTTGGGTGAACGAGTATAACTAGGCAAGTGGCACAGCTAACGAAGCATAGTTGAGCTTGAGCTGTGCTTTGGTGTAGAGACAGCTGCAAGCAAATCAAAACAAACACAGACAAAAAGGATTATCAAACTCAATATATAGCGACAATGGCATTGGATACCTTGGCAACTGGAGCAGCTGGAGCTGCAGCAGCCAGCGCAGGCAGCGGCGGCTTTATGCTGAGTCCTTTGCTCTCGGGCCTGCTGGGCACACTGCTCGTCATGGCTCTGTACGAGTATTGGCGACGCAATACACGTGAATATCGCATGGTGGCGAATATTCCATCGCCGCCAGCTCTGCCGTTGATTGGACAAGCGCATTTGGTTGCCGGTCTGAGCAATGCTGAGATTCTGAACGTTGGCCTGGGCTATCTGAACAAGTATGGCGAGACAATGAAGGCTTGGCTGGGCAATGTGCTGCTCGTCTTCCTGACCAATCCCCACGATATTGAGTTGATCCTGAGTGGACATCAGCATTTGACCAAAGCGGAGGAATATCGCTACTTCAAGCCCTGGTTCGGCGATGGTCTGTTGATCAGCAATGGACACCATTGGCGCCATCACCGCAAGATGATTGCACCCACCTTCCATCAGAGCATCCTCAAGAGCTTTGTGCCCACTTTCGTGCAGCACTCCAAGGCGGTGTCCGCGCGCATGGCCAAGGAGGCGGGCAAGGCATTCGATGTGCATGACTACATGTCCCAGACCACAGTCGACATCTTGCTGACCACCGCCATGGGCGTCAAGCAGCTGCCCGAGGGCAACAAGAGCTTCGAGTATGCCCAGGCCGTCGTCGACATGTGCGACATTATCCACAAGCGTCAGGTGAAGCTGCTGTATCGTCTCGATTCCATCTACAAGTTCACCAAGCTGCGCGAGAAGGGCGATCGCATGATGAACATCATTTTGGGCATGACACGCAAGGTGGTGAAGGATCGCAAGGATAACTTTACATCCGAGACGCGTGGCGTTATCGATGAAGTGGAACAGCCACAGCTCAAGTCGAGTGCCAAGCAGTCGCAGGCGCCTGCTGCTGGTCTGCGTGACGATCTGGATGACATCGATGAGAACGATGTGGGCGCCAAGCGCCGTCTTGCCTTGCTGGATGCCATGGTGGAGATGGCCAAGAACCCCGAGATCGAATGGAACGAAAAGGATATTATGGATGAAGTGAACACCATTATGTTTGAGGGCCACGACACCACCTCCGCCGGCTCCAGCTTTGCTCTCTGCATGCTGGGCATACACAAGGACATACAGCAGAAGGTCTTTGCCGAGCAGAAGGCCATCTTTGGCGACAACATGCAGCGGGATTGCACCTTTGCCGACACCATGGAAATGAAGTACTTGGAGCGCGTCATTCTCGAGACTCTGCGCTTGTATCCACCAGTACCGCTGATTGCTCGTCGCCTGGATCATGATGTCAAGCTGGTCAGCGGTCCGTATACAGTGCCCAAGGGCACCACCGTCGTCGTGCTGCAATACTGTGTGCACCGTCGCCCCGACATCTATCCCAATCCCACCAAGTTCGATCCGGACAACTTCTTGCCCGAGCGCATGGCCAATCGCCACTACTACAGCTTCATTCCCTTCAGCGCCGGACCGCGCAGCTGTGTGGGCCGCAAGTACGCCATGCTGAAGCTCAAGGTGCTGCTCTCCACTCTGGTGCGCAACTACATGGTGCACTCCAGCGAAACCGAGGCGGACTTCAAGCTGCAGGCCGACATCATTCTCAAGCTCGAGAATGGCTTCAATGTCAGCTTGGAGCCGCGTAAATATGCCACAGTCGCATAATCTGCCCTTCCGCCCCTGCCACACCCCCTTCAAACAACGAACAAAGTCAAGCAGCATCAGCCAGAGAGTCAAAATATATTTTTTGTGTGAGTTTCGTCGCGAATTCATTTTAATTTTTATTATTCACTGCAAAAGAAGAAAACTATTTTTTTTTTTGATTAGAGGAAGTTTCACTTTTATTTTCCAATTATTTTCTTTATATATTTCTTTATTTTTTTGTGTTTGGTTTTACTTCCCAATGTAGAAAACTTATCTAATGTTTTTTGTTTAGTTTTTGATTTGTGATGTTCTTTTTTTGTTTATATTTTATTTTATTATATTGTTTTTTTTTTTGCTTATTTATTAAGTCACATGGTTTGAATGAAACCCAAAAATTATGAAAAATATATAAACGAATGCAAAGGCAGCCAATAGTGTTGCACAAAATATAATTATTGTTTATTTTATTGGGTGGGGCAACAGCAACAAATAAAAGAAATAAAAAGAAAATAATAAAACAATAATAATATGAATAAATTACAAAATATATAACAATAAAATGCGCTAAAGATAATAAATAAATGGAAATGCATTTGAATTAAAATCTTATAAATTAAATAATAAAAAAAAATTATTTTTCAATCAAAAATAATAGAAACTAATTTTCGTTAATTTTAGATGCATACAAATCTAAAAATGTTTAACTAAATTTCATGTTCGATTATTTGAGTGCTCTAAAGAATTTTCCTATTTGTCAGCAAACATGGCCAAATTGTAGACATAAAGACAAATAATGATAATAGGCAGGCCATAGTTCCGTTTGATAGTTTTGGTAATGTGACCTTTGCGGTTATTCCTTTTGATAGGTGTGGGCCTTAAGCCTTGCGCCGCTGTTCACGTGCCAGGAGCAGCAGCAGCAGCAGCAGCAGCAGCAGAAAATGAAAAGAGAAAACGTCTGGCGACACACTCAATCAGGCAGCAAGGATGCTGTCACATCCGCCATTAAAGGGTTCTCTCTCCACTGGCACACAGGGACAATTGCAATAAAAAAGCAAAATGTATGCACAAACTTCCGGCCGTGCGGCAGGTTGTTCAACATTTCTTTCTCGGATTGGGCGCACAGGTAGCGCTGGCAATAAAAACCAAATGCGAGGCTCATTCGTTTTGCTATTTGCTGAACGCAAAAAAGGACAATGACCAAACATAAATACACACACACACACATGTGTGTGTTCTTTTGGCTGCCTTCACCCCCTTCATTAATCTTGTTAGCAGCGCTGGATTGGCAAAACGTTTGAGACTCGCTAAGAAACCGAAAGGATTTCCGTTTTTTGTAATACGATGCGCCGCCGCCGCTGCCGCCGTCGAACGTTGGGAAAAATTATCAAAGAAAACTGACAAGGCTTAAAAGTGAAAGCCGACAGCGTTACAGAGATCAGAAATACTATGCGATTTATTATATTTTGCCAGTCATGAGCTGAGCTAACAAGAAAAGAATGGAATAAAAAAAATATATAAAAAAAATAAATCAATATATATATAGTATATAGCATATAAAAGAACTAGCTATAATTGTTTTAATAATGACACTAGTTTTTTAATTTAAACATATATGTATAAAAATTTATAAATGTTAAAAATATTAAATAGTTTTTATTCATTGAGCTGTCTTACTTATTCTTAAAATGTTTCAAATGGCAGTACATTATTTACTTATTTATATTTCAAAAGCTTTAAATATTCTAAAATTTGTAGTTTAACTTTCGCTGCAAGCAGACACAACTTGTTGGCTGAGCCGCTGGATGAGTTGGGGGAATGAGGGGGGAATGTAAGTCGCACTGTTGATTTAATGCTGTTGTTATATACACAATAGCATTTGCATTTGTCAACATCGACACAAGCGATATATAAATCGCATTACCGTCGGTTCCAAGGTGCAAGAAAAAAGAGAAAAAGAAAAAAAGAACTAAACTAAATGAGGTGTCAACTTAAGTTAGTGAAAGGGTAACAGTTAATGCTAACAAATATGCGCATGCATAAACATGCAAAGCCCTCAAGGGCATAAGTACACTTTAGGCGGTTTTTTACTTTTTTCGATGGTAATAATATTTTGACATTGGTTAACTGCTTACGCGCATTAGCAGCTTTAACTTTGAAGTTACAGAGGGTAGCATTTTGTTTATGCAAACTAAACTAACAAAGCTAATGCTACAATTTTTATATTCAATAGAAATACACTTAGGATGTATGTTAAACATTATATATGTTGAAATTAAGCTAAATATGAAATTTTGTTAAAAATAAATTGCGAATTTTTTAATGATTGAAATATAAAGCGACACTTTATCTTAAATAGTTTTAAGAAATTCGAAGTTGTAATTTAAAATGTTTTTAATTTATGCATTGTTTTCTCAGGTGTTTATAACTTCAGCTTCAATACAATATATTAATATAAATAAATGATTTATTGCAAAAAAATGAGATGAGTTCTGATTTTGTTCACATACTGCAATGTTATTTTGCTTTTGTTGCTAAACAATAAATGTTATGTATAGTGCACTGCTTGATTGAGCTGTCGCTTATTTATGTAGTGTCATTGTCGTAATTGTATCCTTCCAGCAAGGACCTCACACTTTGCACTCGAACTGTCTAAGCATTGGCCAAATCATTGTCGCAACAACTTTAAATTGAAAATGGCAATGCACAAATTCAAAGTAACTGCAAAAGGACACTCGCTGCAGGACAACTCAATCAATGCAAAGCAAAAACAAGAGAAAGCAACTGAGGCTGAGGCCATTGAATGAATGCAACTGTCACGAACAGAAAATTGCTGTTAAGATGACTCAATCCTGTGCGTATCCTGTGCACAGGATAATGCATATACATACACCCTGCCGTGCTGCCAGTCACAACATGTGGAGACAAAACAACAAAATTATTAGAAAACATGTGGGGCCAGTTGGGCATTGAGAACATTAACAACAAACATATGTTGCAGTTGGAAAACAAATGCATAATTACATAAAGAACAAAAACAAAATACAATTTTAAAATATATAAATTATATAAATTTTTTAAAATTGCAAATTTGCTAGGAAATTCAGCACAAATTATAAAAAGTTTATATAAAATGCTCGAGTTTGTAGAGCAAGCAACGACTGCTGCTAGTTTTTCTCAGTGTATTGCCTGGACCCCCTGCACACACACACACACACATATGTAAATCAGTTACAGCTTAGCTGATTTATATTCTTGCTCTGATTCCCAAACCGCAGCCACAAGACAATTTCCATTTTTTTTCTCTAAGCGATTTTCATTCATTCGCTTGGTTTTCTTTTTGAATAAAGTGTTTCTCTGGATTGTCAATCCACAAGCTGAGGTTAAGATTAAGAGCTTAGACACAATGGCGGACACTTAAGTGCCTGCATTGTAAATTTCAAGTGCACTCGACTTGGCCAAAAACGTTGCACTCCAGCTTAAACTCTTAGCCAACTCTTAATATTTAAATCTTTAACCAAAAAAAAAATACATATATCTATTTAATTGGTAAATTGCAGTTTGCTCTTGAAGTTCTGAATGAGTTGCTCGAGTTTATGAATGAAAACTCAGTTGTGGCTTAAACATGCTTAAGGGCCAGGCTAAGCTGCTGTGGTGTTAATAGGGTTAAGACGATTTGGTGCTTATGCTTAAAAATAAGAAAAACAAAAACAAGTCTAAGGCTAAATTTAAGTCACGCTAAAAAGAGTTTGCTCATAAATTTGGCATAAACAATTTATATTTGATACAACAATAAATTAATTTAATGAAGTTGTATTTAAATAAAATAAATATTAATGGTAAAAACATTTTTTTAGGTAGATATATTTTTATATAAATTTTTTTATATTAAATTGAATGTGAAAGCTTTCAGAATAATTTTTTTATTATTTGTAAACGCATTTTAATATTTTCCAACATGAATTTTATTGATTATTAATCGTAATTGAAGAGGCAGCAGAGCTATTGAGGCTGAGCACCTGGCTTGGCTGTAATGTAATATGCTTGAACTGGAACTGAACTGTCTCCATGTAGCGGTTACCCCAAAGATTCGCTCTGTGCCGCCACATGCCACAAATAATGAGTTATTGCTTTGATTTATGAATATTCAATACACGAGAGGGGCGGAAGGCGTGGCAGCTACAGTTTTGTAACCAAATCCAAGACGCTGCTGCAATCTTTGAAGAGACGCGAGCTAAGCCTTTTTGATTCACCGTTGCGACATAACGGCACAAATCGAATTTTCTGTAATTGAAAACGAAAGGTGTTTAGGGCGTGTCACATTACCAGGAGAGCTATGAAATATTAATAAGCATAACGGTGCCAAAAAGACAGAGAGAGAGAGAGAGAAAGAAGGAGCGAAAGAATTGTTGGGATTTTCACTCATAACGGTGCAAGAGCAGAACAGTTAGCCTCGGGGGCACCCACAAAGGTAAAAGCAAACACACCTGGACCTAGGGTCTAGCCCTAGTCTCTGCCGCTGTCGCTGCCGCTGCCTTGGGGTTGTAGGCGCTGCGGCTTAGACTTTGCTGCCTGGCTTGGATTTTGATTTCATGCACTCTCGTATTACCCAAACGTCCAGGTTGCTCTCCCTCTCTCTCCCTCCCTCTCTGTGTCTTTTTGGTGCTGCTACAGCTGCTGCTTTGTTTTTTTGCCAGCGGCCAAAACACGCGCTCACTCTCCTACTCCCTCTGCCCTGCATCTCCCTCTCTGGCTTGCATCTTGTCTCATATTTTTGCATCATTTTTATGTGTTGGCGCGTTTTGTCCTGTGCCTGGGCTCAGCGCCAGGCTGAAGCAGCTGCAGGACATTCCCACACACACACACACACACACACAGATACGTACGGTAATTACTTTGAGTTTTATCTGCAGCTAATGCTTTGTGTATTTTATTTATTTATACCAGATGCAACTTTTATTGCAGCAAATCTATTTAAAACACATTTATAAATTTATCTAGGACTTGGAAAGTTTCGATTAGAAACTAAACAATTATATATACATACATTTTAAATTATTTTAATTATTTACCGCATTTTGCTTATACAAATAATTTGAATTTGATTTTGGGTTGCGCCCAACACCTTCTCGCACCCTTTTGAATCCCCAGCTGAACCGAAAGGTGTTTTTCTCTGTGGTTACCATACGCTTCACTAATAAAAACCTTTAAGCCCAAAGGTCTGCCGTAATTTGCATGTTGTTGAAAGTACCTAACATATATATATATATATATATATGTATATCGTTCAACAAAATCAGCTAGCAAACACACACTTGCAACAATTCCCATTCCCATTCCCACGTTTAGCTTGGCCTGTCATTTATCAGGACATGCAAAGCAGCCAAACAGTAGAGCAGGGTGGGGGGTAGGGTAGGCTGCTAGGCTCATTTAAATAAAAGCGCTGTGCCTTACTGTCAGAGGGAGAATTCAACTGATAGACAGAGTGCATGAGCGAACGAACGAGTGATCCTTGGTCCTTATGCAAATGTTATCTGCTGTTTGCTCGCCCTCTCTCACTCTCGCTCTTTCGGTCTGTCTATCCATGTCCTTGCATGCTTGGTCGCTTATGAAAATGAACATGATATGCTGATTTCATTCCATTTTTTTTTTTTAATTTTTTCGTTATTTTTATTGCTGCTGCCTTTGTCCAGAGCGCATTAGGTTTGCACTAGGAGAACCCTTGGCCCATCCATAGTGCCCATATACCATATGTGTATGCTAATGACATTGCATGTTTTGTAATCATTAAGCAGAGTGTGGTAAAAATAAACGTTAGAGTAAAAACAAAAAAAAATAAAGTAACGGTTGATACAGCAAAAAGCGAGAACTAAAAAGAAATTTTAGAGCTACACACAAAATTCAATAAAATAAAATAAAAATAAAATAAAAGCGTTAAAGCAAAGAATTTAAATAAATAGCTAATTTTTTGATTTGCTTGATTAGAATACAAATATAAAAAGATATATTCATTGAAATAAAAATAATAAAATATTTATATATTTAATTTAAAGAAATATGAAGACGTTTTAATATATTTTAAGTATTTGTTTTTTTATTCATTTTGAGCTTTTAGAAAGATATGTAATAAATGTTGCTTTAACATAAAAATTATGTAAATAGATATTGTAAAAAGCATGGACACAAACATGGGGGGCTGCGGGGCTATGGGTTATAATTTTCAGTTCGTTATCATGTATTAACAGCATTAAACATAAAACTTAAAGCTAGACAAAAAAAATTGTTGTGTTTAGTGTAGAGCTACGAAAAAAAAAATGTTATTATAGCTAAAACTAATATTTGGATTAGTTGTAGTATGGCCTGCAGTAGAGTTGTTGAAAATACACCAATGCTAGTTATAGCAGAAATTATGTATATAATGAAATTTTTGCTTATATAGCAACAAAGCAGAGCGTTGTTGGTGTAAAAATGTGTGCACCAATGTTGTGTTCACCAATACTGCAGGCTTAATACTAAGTGTGTTGGTGTTGGTGTCTTTTATCACTAAACATGACTATAACTATAAGCTATATACAAAATATAAAAGCTGCACAGCAGACTAACTAACTTTACACGCTATTGCTCTCTCGCTCTCGCGCTCTCTTTTGTTCTTTCAAAGACCTGGGGCATCAGATTTGGGTGTATGCGCCTCCCACCAATCAATGGCATCGATCATCGATTCATCGGACAGACAGCCTGCCGTATTATTGTTGGACTGATCATGCAGCACATCGGTGAATTCCTTTTTGAAGGATGGCAAGCCAACAACAACATTGTCATAGAAGGATTGCTGCGGCTCCTGATCATAGAAAGCGGGCAGCACTGGCGAGCAAAGCAATTGCTCCTCAGCTGTCGATTGCTGCTGCTGCTGTTGCGGCTGCGGCTGAGCGTAATTATGGCTGCTATTGGGGGAACGACTGTTGTTGTTGTTGGGCACAAAATCGCCCTCGCTGTATTCCTGTTTGATGAGTTGCTGCTGCTGCTGTTGTTGTTGTTGTTGTTGAGCGGCACACGCCTGCAACAAGAGTTCATTAGCAACTGCAATGGCGACAGGTGAAACTGTTGAAGTTGTTGTTGTTGGTGAGATGGGACTGGGACTGGTTGGCACGGGCGATCGCGATAAGTTTACACATGCAGTTGCAGTTGCAGCAGCAGCAGCAGCTGCTGTTGAGCTGTTGCTCAAACAATTTGTGTCAATTAAGGCATTAAATTGCTCCTCATCCAAGCTTGAGCTGTTTGCATCCAAAATATCGGGCGTTAACAACTGATAGGTGCTAGTGCCCGGAATGCGAACATATTGCAAGCCATTCAAGCTGGTGACGCTAGGCAGCAGCTCCTGTGGTTGTGGCTGTTGCTGTGACTGTGGCTGCTGCTGCTGCTGCTCCTCCAGCTCGTAGTTGCTAAGCGAATCATCAAACTGCTCATCCAGACAATCGAATTCGTCTTTGATAAACATGAAGCTATCATCGCCACTGCTTGAGCTATTAGCGCCGCCTAGCGGTGGAAAATCAAAGCCAAGCAAACGCTCCAGACTGCGTATGTATTCGACGGCCATGCGCAATGTTTCCACCTTGCTCAGCTTCTTGCTGGCGCCACGCCCAGCGCCCTGCGCCTCAAATGCCACCGAAACCTCCTCGGGTATGCGTTCGCGCAAAGCGGCAAATCCGTTGTTCACTTGCTTAACGCGATTGCGTTCGCGTGCATTGCGTCTGGCCACCGCTTGTGGCAGTGGCAAGCCTTTGCGTCCCGGCGTGCCAGCGATGCGTTGCACCAGCGCCAAAGTGTTGATGGCAACTTTGGGAGCGGCTGCCGCTGCTGCTGCTGCTGCTGCTGGTTGTGATTGCTGCTGCTGTGGCGCTTGCTGCTTTTTGTTAAGCTTTACGCGCTTGTTGTTGCTGCTGCTGCTGCTGTTGCTGTTGCTGCTGCTGCTGTTCGTTTTGCTGCTTGTTGCCAGCGCGCGTTTGTTGCTGCGTGGCGCATTGCTGGTTGCTGCTGCGGCGCTTTGCACTGCGCCCAACATGCCAAAGTCGCGTATTTTGCGTATTATTGTATTTTGATTGCTGATGTGCTGCTGCAGCGCATTGGCGCCACTTTCACTCAAAACATTGTGCACTATAATCTTGCCAAAGGCTTTGCTATTGGCGCCCAGTGGCGTTACAGCCGCCTTGCTGGGCGTGGCATTCTCCTTGCTGCTGCCGCCACGCATGTTGCTGCTGCTGCTGCTGCTGCTGCTATTGTTGTTGCTGTTGGGTGGCGTAGCGCTTAAGCTTAAAGCCGCCATTTAGTTGCTTTAGTTTATAACTTTTGAGTTTTGTTGTTGAGCGTTCAACGTTCGTTGAGCAACTGCTGCTGGTTGCTGCTGCTGTTGGTTGCTGTTGGTTGCTGGTTTGTGTGTTGCTTACGGCAGGACAGCTGCTTGCGTTCTGTGTCGCGTGCCCCGGTTTGCTGTCAATGGGGCGTTCAGCTCTCAGCGCCCTGACGCGTCGCAGTCGGCAGCGCAGTTGCTAACGGAAATGACTTCGTTGACTGATGGCGCATACAATGCACAAAAGAATAAAACGAATTTTTATAACGTTTACTTGATATCCTTAGCCTGCTGACTGCCGTGCAGCGCTGCCGACGTCGCTGCTGCTGCTGCTTATGTAAAACATAATGAAATGAAAACAAGCAAACGGCATTTCACACACACATATGACTTTTCATCCCCTAGCTCACACACACATGCACAATGGGCCTCACCTCAGTCAGTTGCTGCTGTCAGTTTCGGCTTTTGGGAAAACTAACATCTGATCCTGCCACTGCCGCAACGCTGATCCTGTCGCTGCTGCCGTCGCCTCTGTCGCTGCCCGCTTAAGGGTGGTTTTAGTTTATGCTGCTTGTTGGGTATATAACCGCCCCTTGTATATATAACAAACACATACTAAACATATTGTGCCGCTCAAGCTTTGGCTTTGGCTTAAGCTAAACAGAGACAGCAGCAGCGTTGAGAGAATTCTCTAGAGAGACACCTTAGTTCCCACACACACATCCTTAAAAGTGTATATAGTCTATATATATGCACATAGATCACCTTATGTGCTATATGCTATCTTATGGCTTTGCAATATTCACAAAATTCACATTGCATATTTTAATTGAACTAAATTCATTTGCAGACAATTTTAATATAAATGTTGTTGCTTTTCTCATTTAAATTTAACTTGTTTCAAGCTTTAGCAATATATATTTAAGATTGCATGTTTAGTTTTTTGCATCTTTAATTTTAAAAACTATTTTATTTGATGTCTTTAGTAATAGTTTTTATTTTGTAAATAAATTTTATTATTAAATCTATCTAAACTTATTTTCATTTTGTTTATTTCTATAGCAAAATACAATATATATACTTTTTTACTTCGGCATAAATTTTCTTACTTTATTTTCCAAATAATTTCCCCCCACTCTTAATAATTAGCTCTGGAGTCCCCCACCCACTCTTAACGATTATATCAAGTTGCTTAATCAAGTGAAGCTTGCAATTCGCCAAATCTATTGTTGAGCTAATTTGTGCCACTTAATCAATTTATTATTGTTGTTGTTGTTGTTGTTGTTGCGCGCTCAGAGCTCCGTGAGATTTTTGCTTTCTTTGCTGCACTTTCTAACCCCTAAGTGCTCTGCTGCCCCAGGTAAATAGCTGAGGGTGCTGGGGGTGTCTGCGATTTGCCAATTGTTGAGCTAATTAAAAGTAAGAAGAAAATTTGCTGTGCAGCGATAAATTCTAATTAAAATTGACAAGACAATATTTTTAAGAGGGGCTCAGAGGCAGCAATTAGGGGTACGCTGGGAAAATATCAAAAAAGATGCTGGGCCCAAGAGCTTGAGAAACTTGTTTCTTTTCTTTCAGTTTTTTCTTTTTGGGCATGCTACAGTTATTTTGTTGCTGCCAGGTAGTTGCACATAGACCTGAGTCCTTTTCACACATATATGCTTGTGTGCGTGTGTGCGTGTGTGTGTGTACTTGCTACAACAATTTATAAACTTGAGTTCACTTAAAAAGTTCAAGGAAACGACTTGCGTATTGAGTTGCTGCTGCTGCTGCTGCTTACCGGTTTAGATCCTTTTGTCAGCAGCCCAACAAGGAGTCAACAGCAGCGTGTGTGTGTGTTCATGTGTGTGTGTGCGTCTCAGTTGCGGCTTTTGTTGCTCGACAGCGCTTTGACTTGGTTGCTTCCCACTTTGCCGTGCGTAGACGCCTTTGTCAAGATCAAGTCCATGCAAGTCTAATTACAGTTATGTGCACAAGTATTTTGACACATGCACTTCAAAAAGTAAGCTGCTAAAATATCACATTTAATATTTTTGTATATTTTTAAAGCTTTTTTTGCTTTGCTGCAATTAATTTTGTTTATTACTTGCATTATTTTTGGGCTTAAGCTTAATGCATGATCGAGAATCCAGTTATAAGCAATGGGGGTTGTTGCTTATATAAGTTATAACCAAAAGCTGACAAATCTGTCAAGTTGTCTGTCTGTCTGGCATATTAAAATTCTTTAACCTACCCAAATAATTTTCTTTATGTTTCGTGCAGTTTACACTGAAATCGAAGCGCACATCCTGCAGTTGATTTTTGCTTGAGAAAATTCAACAATTTGTGCAAACAAAACAAAAAGGTAATAAGCATTTATTTGCATAAGCGGCATCGATTTCAATGGGAATGTGAAAATGTTGTTCGATATATTTTTCCTTTTTTTCTTTTTTTTGAGTATTTGTTGTTGAGCTGCCCCCAAGGTACCGTAAATCAATCAAGCAAAACACTTTCCCAGCATCTTGTCTAGTAAAATTAGCTTTACTTTACTTTGGCTGCTTCATTTTCTTCACTCCGTTGTTCTAGTTTTTGTAATATGATCGACTCCGTACGGTAGTTTGGCAGCTACTTGTCGTCGACTCAAGTGTTCTTGCTTGTTCTCTCTCAAAAATTCAAAAATTTATAAATATCCTGCGAGTCCTTTGCGCATCTGTGACTGCACATAAATTTTCTCTTATGCCAAGCAGCGCGCAACTTGAACAAAAGTATAAAAATAAAAAGGAATTATGAAATTTATGAGTGCACACACTTTGTAAGGACTCCAAGCGGAAATACAAATCCCTCAAGGCAACAATTTGGTTGGTGCTTAAACTCACAACACGGCATGAAATGAAGAGTAAAGTTCCTTTTTTTTTTTGGGCTCGGCAAATACTTAAGACTTGTCAAGTGGGCCAAGCTCTTAGCGCTTTGCTGCTGACAAAAGCTGGGTGCTACACTAAGAAAAATGCTACGAGACTCGTTGCTAGAAATAATGCAAATTAAACATAAATAATTTAAAATTATATAATAAATGACTAAAATAATAAAATACAGCAAATTGATTAAAATTCAAATTGTTGAAAATTGTGCAACGCTTTATTTTTTATAATTTATTCATCGCTATAGAATTAAATTTAAGCTAAGATCGCTGCAAATTGTAAAATGTGTAGAATTTATTTATAATAAAATTCTAACTCTAACTTAATATTTGATATAGCAAGCAATTTGTTATTTGAATTATTAATTGCAAATAAAATAAATTACTGCAAAAAATGTGATATTATATTTTAGAATTAATACAGTGAAGCTAACGGCATGCGACCGAAGTGTGCGTTCGCCTGGAAAGCAGCGCAACAATTGTCGAATGAAAATTGAAATTTTCCAAAGGCATGCAAGTTGCTTTAGCTGTTGTTGTTGTTGCTGCTGGATTTTGATTTTGGTTTTGAAACAATTGTCAAATCATTTCATTTCAGGGTGAGAGCCTGCGCACGTGCGCGCATATGCAAAGGAATTGCTTGGAAGGCGAGGCTACCTGGCGGACAGGATAGTCCGATGTATGGGAATATGGCAATTGGCAGTTGGGCGTTGGGGGTTGCTATTAAAATTACAGCAGAAAAACAATCTCACCCTCGCCGAGTTGAGCGCGGGACAAGTCGGGACAACAACAATACACAAAAAAAAAAACGCCAACATACAATGCTGTGGTGTTTGTTAAAAAGGGAACCTGGGTACGGACTGGGATGGATGGACAACTCCTATGCCGCATAAAACCGAACCCAAACTCGAACTCAAGTCATTGTCCAGTGCTGTTCGTTGAGCTCGTGTTCGATCCAGTCGGGGCGAAAAACATCTGCTCCTGCTGCAATCGCTCAAAATGCGTGCGTCTGTGTCCTGTGGCAATCAAACTATCAACCCCTATATCATATATATAGTATATATATATACTTAACCATATATAAAGTCTGGCTCCCCCTCTTGTTGCTGTCAACAATGTCCAAGCCAAGTTTCTCGCTCTCTCTCTCTCTATCTTGCGCTGCTTGCTGAGCGCGCGCGCGCGCTTGCGTCCTTAGTCCTGCCTACGCTGCCGCATAAAGTTTCAACAGGATTAGTAACGCTATGTCCTATGTGCAAGTAGCTCAAGTTGTCTGCATCTGTGTGCGTTAGTTATAAACATTATTTGCTATGTTTGGTGCTTTTCGCAACTTTTTGCTGTGCGCTACACTCAAATTTATGGGGCCTATGCCTTAATTTATGTAAATTTGTTTTGAATATCGCACAGCCTATAAGAAATTCAATTTACTAATTAAATCTAGTGTTAAAAAGTTGCTTATTTATTTATTATTTAATTATTTATTTAAATGCGCAAATGTTTGAATTACTTTGATTTTACTAGTTTTGAATTTGTGTATAAAACTAACAATTTACTACATGTTAAATTTTATAATTATTATGCATAAACAGAAAATGAAAAAAATATAAACATACATATAAATATTTTTATTAATATTAATTTAAGCGTAAATTAAATATTTATTTTAAATAACTATATGCTAAATTTGTATTTAAATATATATAATTTTAAAAAGATATAAGCCATATATAGGCTTTTAATATATTTGATTTTTTTAATTAATTTATATTTTAATTTGAATTTTTTATATTTGATTTTTTTAATTATCTTATTTATATGTTCTATTAAGCTTATTTAATTATTAAACACTTTGCAGCGCATTTCAGCAGTCGCATTAGTCCGACTGCAGTCAAAAGCGCTGACTTTAAGTTTGCTACCCTTCTGTTCAAATGCTTGCAACACGAGGGTGAATGCCGCCGCGCAGGCGCAACAATGGCGAAGGGATAACAAAAGGCGCGAAATTAATACGCGCACAATAGAAAAATTGCAAAAAAACGAACAAAAAAAACTGAAATAAATGGAAATCTATTTGCATAACTGATTTACAACAAAAAGCTGATATTTTATTTTATTGTATTTTTTTTTGTCATTTGGCAAAACTTGTTGCAAGTTGCAAAGGGGTGCGCACGTGCCTGGAAAAAAACGCAGAGAATTGTAAGCAAAAGGAAGGCAGCAAAAATTTGAAAATTCAAAATTAATGTAAAAGTAAAAAAACACACACGCGGCACTTTAATTAGTGCAGGCCACAGCCAAATGACCTTGCAACGCGACGTTGCGCACATAGCTACATATTAATGAGACGCGTGCGGCATAGAGTGTAAAAGAGAGAGAGAGAGAGAGAGGGAACGATTGAGAAATCAATGACTTGCCTATCAAGCTGCATGCCCCTTGTGCCACATGCATTGTTGTTGTTGTTTGAAGTGCCACCGCTGCTGCTGCTGCTGCAGGTGTTGAATGAACTGGTTGCCTTGCGCCTTATATATCATCTATAGCCAAGACTAAGCTCCCCGCGCTGCGCGCTGCACGAATCGAAAATGTTGTCGCGCATTTTAGCATAATTTTTGTTTTTTTTTTTTTCTTTTTGAAACACGCGGCTTTTAAAGCAAGTCGCGTAGCCTGGTCTGGCACATTGTTGAAACTTAATTAGTGCACGCATAGCTGCTGATCCGCTTAAGCTGTCTCTATCTCTTTGGTCGGCGCAGCGCATCGGAATGCCAGCCAGGTAAGCAGTAAGGTCAAGTTCAGCGCAAGTTGCCGCTTGGCTTAGGCACTGTTGCCACATCTGCATGCCCCACAACAGCGAAAATTTCATTCCTAAGTATGTCTAACATATTAAAAAAAAAAAACAATTAATTTGTAACTTATCTATTGGCAGCTGTTTTATTGCCACAACTTTTCTACATCTTATTCAATTTGGCCAACGAAAATAGCATTTTACTGCTTGCAGCTGAATCAAGCAGTTCAAGCAGTTTAAGCAGTTTAGCAGAGAAAGCAGCTTACAGCTTGAGTTGAAAAGCTTTTAAGCAGAAATTTAAATTTAATAAAAATTAAGTTTAAGCTTTGCATACAACTTATTTTGCTATCTAGCTTTATACTGCTGAATAAAATACATAAAACTGCTAAATTTAATGTATTTTTATTGCTACAAAGACAGCAACGATTAAAATAGTGAAGCTAATCAGCAGCTGATAGGCATTTTTTGAAATAGAATACCTTTTAATAATTACAGTGCTGATTACGCTATGTTATAAACAACGCTCAATTAAATGTAATGAATGCAGCCTTAATTTAAAAACGAAATTCTTTGCCATAGCAACCAAATTCAAAAAGCCGCACCCACAATACTTGAAAACTTTACAATCACTTGGCTTATTAATGACTTATGAATGGAATTTTCTATGTCAAGCATTGATTTCCTCTGCTCTGCTCTGCTCGGCTCTGCCTAATGATGCCTTCATCATCAAGACGCATTTGTGTATAAATACATTTGAGCATAATTGCCTGGCAACCCGTTCCCTATTATTATCAAAGGCACGCTTCAATGCATGCTCAAGTTGAATTGGCAAATTTCTTTCTTCAAGCATATAGTACCCATATATATTATTTTCAAATTGAAAATATTTACGGGCGGCTGCATTTTGCCGTTGGATGCGGTTTAGTCAGCGAGCTCCGATTACGACGAGCAATGAGGATTTAAATGCACTTGAATGATCGAAACGCTCGAGTGCTGCTGTTGCTGCTGCTGCTGCCACTGCTGCTGCTGCTGCCGTTGAATGCGTCAAAAGTGAATTGTAGGCTCATGGATTAGGCGCTACTGAAGTATGCCGACGCCGCCGTGTAAAACAATTGAAGAGAAAGAGATGGAGAAAGTACACTGCGGGAAATAGAAAATAGTTCAAATTTAAGTAACTAACATCACATAAATGTATATAATATAATATTAATAAAAACTAATAAGCATAACTTACAAATTTCTGAAGTTTTTTGTAGCATATTTATTTATAAATAAGTAAAATTTATTTATTTAGTTCAAGCGCTTTATTAACAAATTTTTGTTTATTCAAGACTTTCTTGAAAACTGACAACAATATTAAAGCCTAGGAAATTGGTATTACCAGATCTTTTTTCTATGCTGTCAGCATTATTGAAACTATTTTAATAATAATTTGAAATAAGCAAACTTTCTTATATACAAATTTTAGATAAGTTATTTATACAGAATCTTAGCTTTATATGTATGCACATATATAATTAATGCTTGTGAAATATAAATTACACTTTTGTATAAATTTTTTTGTGCAGTGTATAGCGCTTGCTCTACTTTTGGCTGCAGAGCAAAACAATTAACCTTTAATCGCTGTTGTAGCACTTTGGCTGGCATGCTGCCTCTTGTTGCACGTTGCACGTTGCCTGCTGCTTATGCCAGCGATAAGATTATGTCTATAACTTGGCTCTGACGACAGGCGCAGAGGACAAATTATGGCCCTATTGATAAGATAGCTCTGGCTATAGCCACAGCTGCGTCTTTTTTGTTTTTATGATTAATTTGAGTTTACAATTTCATGGAATCTTCAGCGACAAGAAACAGCAACAGTAGCTCAAATAGTATATTGCCAGCCACTGTTTGATCAAATGAATTGTGCATTTTTTTTTGCTGACCAGTGCGCTCACTCCCCATCATGCCACATATTGTTGCATGAGCTGAGCCATGTTGCAATGTTTACACAACAAACAATCAAAACTAGACAAACGCCCACAATTTCATTCTTTCGCTTTCTATGGCATTTGCACTTGTTTGTATTTTCGCTCAATTAAAAAAGTTGCCATTGCCAACAATGAAATCGAAATATAAAGAAACTACGATTTTTATATTTTTCCCTCATGTGTATTTTTTTTTTTATTATTATTTTCGTTCTGTTGCGCATTGTGACTTTTCTTTTGGTTTACTTTTGGGATTGCAATTTGGTAGTTTGCTCAATGTGCCCACATGCTGTGCTACTGTTGCATCCTCTGCTTCAGCTATCTATCCTTGCTGTATCCTTTGTTGGCCCAGCTTCTTGTTCTTTTATGCATTTTTCACGGAAATTACCTTTAGCTGTTTAAAAATCAACTAGCTGCTGTGACATAATTCATCAGCGCCTTTCTTTCGTTTTTTTATTTATTCTATTTATTATTTTTTTTTGTTATTAATGCATGTTGGCAACTTGCTACCTGTAAGTTGCAAGCATTTATTTAGAGTAGTGTAGTACAAAATAAAATACAATACCAAAATACTGCTTAAAGTATATAACTAAGCATACAAAAAAAAAATTAGAAAATTATTTAAACATGCAAATTGAAATTGTTTATTACTAAGATTATGTTAATATGGTATATATTTACTTAACTAGCTTGTTTATTATTTATAACTTATTTATTTTTTATCTTTATAATATCATAGAAAATATTGCTAACAATTTCATAGTTGAATTTCAGTTACTTACTTATATTTATATTTGTTCTTGTACGGCCAGTTGATTAGCCTTCGAATATGAATTTTATCTTGGCTAGGACACATTTTAAGTTATGTATTTAATTGAATTACATTTTTTTTACATTAAAACGCAATGGTGAGTAACTTTATATATAATTTTTAACATACAAATTTCAAGCTTATAATAAAAATGTATAATATGCGTAAATAATGAAGATTGTAATATAAATAATTATTTTGCACTTAAGTTTTTAATATTGTAATATTTTTTTAAATCAAATACAAATTAAAAATCAATTTTTTTTTGTATACTAATTTTACAGCTAACAATTAATCTGTACTTTCATTAAAGCGTGTATTTTTAATTTAATTAAATCTGCTTCTTACTTAGACTAGAATGCAACTTGCTTACCTTAAAGTCTGTGTATATAGGAAAGGAAATCTGAACAGACTCTGCTCAGACTGTTTGCAACAATATTATTGTTTACTTTGTTCTGTATTCTGTTGCACAGGCCTTGGCAAGGAATAAATCCTTTTCTTTATGCTTTCAAAACATTTTCTTAGCTGCCCGGGCTGAAAGACGATTGCGCAAATATTGTGCCCCCAGGAAAAAATTGTGTTCCTTTCTTTGTGCCACACTTTGTGTCAACAAGATAGATGCCCAGCTATCGCAGCGATGTGTGTCCTTTTGTGTTGTAGTCTAAGCAAACCACAAAATTGGCACAATCGCTGCAGATTTGTTGCAGCTTCTGGGAATGTGTGTTGCGACATTGTGTTGCACGTTCGGCACTCTGGGAAAATCGCAAAACTATCGAGCGTGATGTTTGTTTAATATTGCGATTTGCAGTTCGCTCAGCAATTCTCAGAAGCGAGAATTAAGCCTAAAAAATAAAGAAAAGGGTTTGCTGCAAGATTTTTATATTTGCAGCTGCAACAAAAATTAAGAAAAAAAAAAAAAGAAATACTTTAATTATTACATCTATTAGCAGACACTTTTTGTGTCTCTAGACTAGCTGAGCACTGAGCTGAGCGTGTGCCTAAGCGACACTTGAGCGACCTCTCTCTCTCTCTCTCTCGCACACTTGAGCTGCAGCTCTTGATATCTTATCAAACGGCGGCTTGTACCAAGAAGTGTAGTTCGCCTTTAGATGCAGCCGCCTTGGGCTTAAGGTTGAGAGTCGCCGTCAAGTGTCCTCGCTGGTCCTCTTGGCCGCCTGTTCAGGTCGCTGGCATGTTTGTTTATTTAACTGTGCACAAATTAGACGACAGTGCCTGGGGAATTTGCATTGCACTGAAAGAAAAAATATTATAGTTTAATAAAATGTTGCTAAATTTATTTATGGCTTATTCACATTTATTTTTCTTAAGCATGTTGAACTTTACTTATTTGCAAAATAACTATAAAAAGTTATTATATCTCTTTGTTTTTATATTTTATGCTATAATATAATATATAAATGTTCTGTAAATTCTGTTATGTAGCATTTATAATGAATTTATTTTTTTATTTTTAGTTTAAAAAAATGCAAGCACTTTTTATATTTTGTTAAATTTTATGTTAAATTTAGTATACTTATATGCAATATTATATTTAACAATTTATTAATAAATATTATACCAACATATGCTTAATGCTTGAAATACTTAACTTTGTATTAGTATTTTTTGCACAGTGTAATTGGCTGTCTGTCTGCCAATCTAGGCCACTTGACCATTTGTAGTTTTTGGGACGCGCCTATTTAGATAAGCCGACGAGGCAACGAGCAGCTCAGCTCAGCTCAGCTCAGCAGGTTGCAAGTTGCCGCCTGCTGGCGAAACTTAAATTGTGTGAAAGAGAGAGAGCTAGTCATAAACATTTTGCGCTAATTAAGTCATTTTGCCAGCTTAAGCATAAAATGTGTATTCAAATGCAGGCTACAAATCAATTTTATAATGGCTCTGGCCACTAAGATAAACAGAAGCTGGAGGCTGCAAACTGCACAGCGAGCGAGTTGGAGAGAGAGAGAGAGAGAGAGCGCAGACATAAACCGCTTGATTGGCATAGACCACACAGCAGCCAAAGTTGCGCTCAATGCTTGGGCAGAAATTAATTTGATAGCAAACACTCACTCAGTATCTATCTCTCTCTCTCTCTCTCTGTCTCTCGCTGTCTTACTCTCAATCTCGCTTGCAATCCCTTGTTAGGCTAATTGACTGCTGGACTCGAGCGCTGGCTATCAAGAGACCACCGTGTGTCCTCGCCGCGTGTTTATAAGTTGTTTGCCCCGCTCCTCAGCAAATGCCAACTGTCCAAAAAAAAAAACTGAAAGAAAAAAAAAAAAGAGTCAGCAGTCTTAGCCTCTGTCGGCGCTTTAGCAGCTCAATTAATCAGCATCAAAGGCTCTACTTACAGGTGTACTCAGCAGCAGCAGCTCAGTGGCTAGGGGGTGTGGGAATTTTTTCAATTCCTTGTCTGTTTATCTTAAGAACTCAATTTTTTGGCATTTAGCATCATTACTTAATTTCTTTTGCCGGTTGAAAGTGCAATGTGCAAGCAAAAGGGCAACAGTTGCTTGGATATAATTAAACTTAAATTTAAGACAACATTTTTGGCAATTTTTTCAGCCAGTAAGTAAGTGGTTAGTTCTTTTTAAGTTTTAGTTTGAAAATTGCAGCAACAACTAAATCATTTTTTAGACATAGCATAGACTGTAGGGTATAAATGAATAATTAATAAATGTATTTTAAATTTAAAAAAAAATCAATGCAAGTGTCTTAGAACATTTCAATTTTAAAAAGACAAATATTTCATTTATTTATTCATTTTAATTGTAATTTAGAATTAATTCTATATTACAATTTATGTAGCCAGGGCAACTTTCAGGCTTTCAGGCTGCTATAAATAATTATGTTAAGCGGTTAATATAAACTAATTAATGTATATAATTTATATTTAATACCGGAAAATATCCATAAATAAATAGAGTTTGTTTATTAATCAATGCACGAATTTGTTTTGAGCTATTATTATTTAACATTTTCTAAGCATTTCATTATTATTAACTTTTATTTGTAGAATTATTTGCTGCTTTTATATATAAATTGAAATTTAATGCTTAGTGAATAATAAGCGTAAGAAATATTTTATTTAAAAATTATTATTTTTTATTACAAAAATACAATCATTGATTTTATTACAATTTTTTGATTTTTTTCTATGCCCTAAAATATTCCCAGCTTATAAAACTGTCGCGCCAAAAAAGAAAAAAAAAACACAAATAGAGTTTTTCCAGCGAAATCCAAAACAATGATTAGACTTCAAGGATCAGCAATGAGAATACGCCCAGTCGCTAAACTGTCGCTTGTTGTTGTTGTTTTATAGCTGGGAATATATCAATGACAACATATCAATTTCAGTGCGCCTATTTCATAGGAAATTGTCAACAAACAAATAAAGTTTGCTACGACGAAAGTGAAATCGTAGCTGGGTTAAGGTTCAACAAAATAATCTTGTTCTTCTTCTTGCTGATGTTATTATTGTTTTTAAGGTTTAGGCTACTGATTGCATAATAAAACGCCCACAAAACATGTCAAGCGCCCTTGGCATAAAAATGAACTTATAAATCACAAAATTGAGAGCTGCCCTTTTGGATTTGGGATAGAGTTAGCTGCGATTTGGAGACACAAACTGAAGCGCGAGGCGTTGCCACCTAGAGGCAAAGCAAAGACTAGAGAGCAGAGCAGCTGGACTGGGATACAGTAGCGCTACCTGCCACTGCCACTGCCACTGCCACTTGTGGCATGTTTTTTATCAATGCATGTAGATCTTGCTTGGGGTTAATTAGAATCCATAATAGTCCCAAGTAGCGGCATCATAAATTACAAAACTGTCGCTTGAAGTTTGTCAATAGCACAGCATGCAACACACACACACACACACACACGCACACACATTTACATATATATTATGTTATTACTTGACTTTGCTTAATGAAAATATTTTGTAACATAAATTATGAAAAAATGTTTTCAGTTGACAAACAAAATTAAACAAAAATCAAAAAAAATTAATGTTGCATGCAGCCTTTTGTCGCATTTGCTTGCCCCGCGGCCAGCATTGAGTGCAAACGGTAAATGTTGCACCTGCGCGCATCCTGCAGCTGCCACAACGACGGCGGCAACTTACAGGTGTGCGCGTGCCCAGGACACGCAGCGAAAGTTAGTCCTCGTCCTGGGCTTATCTCGACTCGACGCTGCATTAAGCGCATTTAGCCTCGCACTTGATTATGAAACTTCCGGTGAGCGCCCAAAATGCCGGTGATGAGCGGAAATCACAACAACAACAACAATAACAATAATAGTACCAAAGCTTGCTCGCTTTCCGGCCTTCGCGCTCATTTGTTTGCCAAATTGAAATGCCATAAAATTTACACTTGCTGCATGCAACAACAATTACGTTGCAAGTCCCCAATGCTCTAGCCCTGCACTTATGTTAACAACAGGGCAATGACCATTGCCAACAACAAATAGCAACAACAGCAACTTTAATTGCACAATGCAACAAGTTGGTGCACCACACAAAATTTGTTAGTCTAAATTAATATAAAGCAAATACTAAAATAAAATAAGTAATCGGGTTTTTCATAATAATAATACTTTGTATAATAATAAGCTTACTCATTTACTAACTACAGCATATTATTTTATATATATATATATATATATTTTTTTTTTTTTAAATATTAAATTATTATTATTATTATATTGAAAATAAATGCTCTTTGAATATTAATGTATTATATTAATAATAAAAATACTTTGTATAATAGTAAGCCTACTAATATTAATACAAATTTAATACAAATTTAATAATATATTTCAGCATATTTTTTATCATTTAACTTTTTATTTTATATATTAATTGCTTGTGCTTTTTTATGGCCGCTACTTTGGAAATAAATGTTCTTCGAATATTAAAGTTTTATATTAAAGCGTAGCAAAGCAAACTGATAAGTGGTTTCGTAATATAATTTTATTATATTTGAGTCATTTAACTTTTTATTTTATATATTAATTGCTTAGGCTTTGCTTATAGGATTTTTAAAGTATTATATTTAGTATAAGTTTCACGTAATATAATAAATAAAATTATTATATAAATAATATTTATAATGTTCTATGCAATTCTTATTTATAATTAATTTAAAAAAAAATGTATAAATAATTAAAAGCTGCATTAATTTAGCAATTTATATAAATTTCTTTACCTGCTGCTTTATTATTATTTAATTTAGCTCAATTGTGTGGCTTACAAAATTTATTTATTAATTAAAATATTCTGCTTTCCTCAATTATATTTAGTTTGTAATGAAAGTTTAATTGAAAACTTTGTCGGCTGTGCAATTGCGCTGCAGTTTTGCTTGCATAGATTGGGGGAGAGCGAGCGTATGTCCGTCCGTCTGACAGACAAACAGACAGACAATCGTAGTAAGTAACGACGTTTTCCGTTAACATCAATCTTGAAGAGCGCGAGTAAGAGCGAGAGAGAGAGAGTGAGCAATGCGTGGTGTCGGTCAATGAACAGTCGAGAGAGAGCGCTCCAAAAGACACAGACAGCAGCCTATAGCAATTTACACACACACATATATGCATGTGTGTGTATATGATAAACTGCAAGTCTAACTAAATGACCCGAGGACTATTGTGATATTTTATTGTATTAAATCGCATCCGATATACAGAGACGCAAACGTTGAAGCTGCAGCTTTGAATTCGCACGTTGCTTGGCAAGGTTCATGTGGCTGTGGCAAGTTGGGATCGATCGATCGATCGGTCGATGGATCGAAGCATGAATGAGTAGAATGAAATGGCAAACAGGAAGCGCCAACTTGCGATCAAGCTCTTAAGCGTGTTATTAGTGTGTAGCGGCATATTTATTTATTATTATTTGGCTAAAAACTGAGAGAACAGAGCGAAGAGAGTGAGAGAGGGAGAGAAAGAGAGAGCGAAAGAGTGCAATGATCTTTAAAAATTAAAAGCAAGTGTAAAACAGATTTAGCTTAATGTTGATTGAAGTTTACATTTAAATGAAATGAAATTTGTTTAAGCAGTTAAGTTAATTTATATTGCAAATTTGTTAAATCGTGCTTACTTATAATTAAAATTATTATAGTTGCTATATTTATTGCAAATTTCTTGTGCAACTTGCTGCTTTATATTAAAAACTTTTGCTTTTTAGCAATTTATGCGCACTTTTGATTATTATATAGTTCAATTATATTTTTTTGCTCAGCTAATAATTGAAATGTTTTCAAATTATTTAAGTCAAAAAAACTTTCTTTGCGCTGCTTTTAAAGTGAAATTCTCAACGCTCCATTTTAATTTTTTTTTTTTAGATACAAGTTGCGAACAAAATTCATTGATTACTTAACTTGTGGCCTGTTGCACATTTTGGCATTTTAGTGCTTGCGGCATGCCACACAGCAAAGAAAAAAAAATTAATTTCTACATTTAAAGTGCAAGTGGTGAACTTGAATTGGACACTGGGGGATTTAGAGCTGTGCTTGCCACAGAGCATTGACCGCATGCCGCCAAAGACAGCAAGACAAAGAAAAAGAAGAAGCAACAAAAATTCTTATATATATAGCATATCGATATATAAAAAGCGAAATGAAGAACAATTAGTTTAATTATGCTGAGAACAAGCGCATGCAGCTTTTATTTTTTGGGCCATGAGGTGACAACGATGAGCGACGATGATGAGCGAGCGAGAGCGAGAGCGACGCAGCAATTGTGTAATTTTAGAGCCAACTTGTTAGCCACGGGTCCCGCATATAAGCAACGACGTTGTTGCCACCAGCTGTCAGACAAGTCAAAAAAAAAAAAAACGCAAGTCGCTAGAAAGAGTGAGCGAGTGAATGAGAGCGAACTGCTGTCGTCGCTCCATATCATTAGTTGTAATTGATCCTGTGTGATCTTTTGATTTTGCGTCAAGCCTTTTGCCTTCAACATTTTTGCATATATGAGCGACGCTGCTCTACCTGCAACAAGCAAGCAGCCTACTGTTCTGTATTGTTTTTTATTTTTGTTTTTTTTTTTTTTTGGGGGCACTGCCGCTCATTAACATGATCATCAACGCTGTCGTATTTGCTTGACTGCCAGCCAAATTAAAAAAAAAAAAAGCAGCAGCAGCAGTATTTTAAACTGAGAGACGCGCTTTTGCGTTGCGTGTGCCACAAGCTGCCCCCATGTGGCAAGCCACTTGACTGGCTGCCTGCCTGCCATTTATGCTGGTTGCACGTAATTGACTTGGCTTGGTCCTTGGCATCATTTAAATAGCTACTGCGGGCGAATATTTAACTAAGTAAGTGCTCCCCTCTCTCTCTCTCTCTCTCGCTCGCACGCTCGCTCATTTCATATTTAGCATATTTGCTTAGAGTTTTTGAACTTGGCCAACACACAATAATGTTTTAATTTATGTGCTGCAAATTTTGGGCTGACTGGCAATGTGATTGCCCACAAGCATTCCCCAATTCGCTGGGGCAAGCGGCCAATCCAAACCAAACTCCCCTGGGGCGCATTGAGTGTCATTTAGTTAATGGACCATAAATTGCAACGATTGCTGCCCCTTTTTTCTGCTTCTGCAGCCGCTCGCAAGTCTTGACTTGAAATGTTGCATTTGAAATTGGCAGCAGCTTCAGTTGAGGCTGCAGCTACCAATTTAAGCAGCTAAAAATTAATTAAAATCGTCTCATAGTTCTATTTGCACACTTTTAAATTATAGCTAAATATTATTAACTAAGATCTTATTGGGAGTTCTGTTGTTTTTGTCCAGTTGTTGGCAACAAATGTTATGTCTATATATCCAATTATGCATATAAAGCAATATATAATGTAAAATATATTCTACATAAGACTTTTTTGTGCTTAATTTTATTTTAAATATTTTTTCAACTTAAAAAGCTTGAAAAACCAGCAGCAATGATTTAATTAACATCAATGTAAGTACTACAAATTATTTTTGCATTGTTAAATTAAATTAAAAATGCATAAAAATTATACATTTATTTTTAAAATTTATAAAATGCTTATTCAACATGTTTTGTTTGCTTATAAATAAAATATTTAAAGTATTACAAACATTCTCATCCGTAAGCTAAGGCTGCTGCTTCTGCAGCTTTAGTTATATAAATAAAATAAATATTTAAAATATCACAACATAACTAAAGCTGATGCTAACACTTAATTAAAGTCTATGTTTAACCTCAAACTTCTTTATTGATTTATTGTAATTTATTGCAAATTTCAATTTTGTTAAATAAATATTTGAGATGCATGCGCATTTGTTACCGTAAAATGACTTACCACTTGCCACAAGTGGCAGCTCTGCTGGCACTGGCGCTGGCGCATCATTAGCTGCTTGTGCTGCTTGAACTTGCCACTTGCTGTGGCAGCTCACAGCTGCTGTTTGGTTAACGCCGAGTGGGCGTTGCAGCTTCATCAAATAAGTAAAACAAACGGTAAAAGTTTTTAGCTGTTGAAAGCTGCTGCTGCTGCTGTGGCGGCGGCGCCTGCGTCCTATCGACAGGACGCATCAGTAAATTTGCGAATTTTTACGCTGTAGACAACACACGCGCACGAACTGAAGACTCAAGCATAATCCCAGCTATGATGATGTGTTGCATGCAGCTTCAACTTGCCTCTGCCACTGCCACTGCTGATGATGATGATGGTGATGAGTTTGGGTAGCAGCCAGCTTGATGCTGATGGTGTTGATTGTGCGCCAGTCAAGTGTAAGCTGCACATTAGTCAAAAACAAAAACAAAAAAAAAAACAGCAAAGCAAGCAAAAAAAAAAAAATAAACTTATGTTGCGCCAAGAACTTAAGCGGCTTAAGCACAGCAAGCAGTCTGGAGCCTTATGAATGAAACTCAACTTAACTGCAAGCAGCAAAAAAAAAAAAAAAAGAACACAAAACCAACTTGATTTGGTCAGGTTGCTTGGGCTGCGCTCGCACTGATCGTGATCGTCTAAAATGGAACTGGAATTTAAGCCCCAACATTTGTTATGTCTGTCCCTTATACACTATGAAATCGAAGCAAGTATATATCGCTTTATATACACGCTTGGTTAGTAGATTATGATTTTTAATATTTATGTGAATTGTTTTGCTTTGGCAAGTTTGTGTTCTAAGTCATTTGATTTTGCAAGTTTGTGCTCCAAGTCTTTTTAGCTGTATGAACATTTTGCAAGCATTGTTTGTGTTTGGTTTAAGATTAAACTAATTTTTACATTTGTTTTTGTATATTGCTGACTGACTTGTGCAAGTTCGTGTCCTAAGTCTTTTGATTTTAAGCATATTTATGCAGCATGTAAAATCTTTAGTAAATTTAGTAAATACAAAATAATTAAATTAGACATGTAATAATAATAATAATGTAAAAATAATAATGTAATAATGTTTAAAAAAATATAAATAAATGCTCAGAGCTTATATTTATTTATATATATAATGTCAGCTATGGACAATCGACGATAAAAGAAAAGGATTACAAAAACTATTTAAAATGAAATTTAAAAATTATGTTTTTGTTTATAGATTTGATAGGCTTATAGATTGGGAGTGTTATATAAATTATTATGTAGCTTAAGTGCTTAAACAAATAGATATATATGTATATATTGTATTTATTTTTTAAGTGTATTTGATAAACGTATTAAAAATCGCAGAAGGCGCAATTTCAATTATGTGAAGCAGAGCAGAGCAGTCGAGGCACAGACACAAGCGCTGCTGCTGCTTGATCTTTTTTTATGCATTATTTTGTTGTTGTTGTTGTTGTTGCTGGTCTTTGTTGGCTTTTGGGACGCTGAGCGAGCCTTAATCCACTTGTTCAAATGCTGTTGATATTCATATGCTTTGTCAGTTGATTCGCTAATATGACGTCTGATGCGGCTGCCGCTGAGGATATATTTTTTTATATATATATTTTTTTGTTGTGTGTTCTTTGCTTAAGAAAATTGTTGCGTTTTGGGCTTGGGCTGCGAAAATTTGCACTTTGGGTTTGCAACGCGCTGAAGCTTTTAATTTAGCAGCAGCAGCTAAAGCGAGAGCGAGAGGTGAGCAAAAATAAATAAAGCTTGAATAATGGGCTAGCTGCTGCTGAGGTAGCTCTGCAGCAAGTTTGTGTCTTAAGTCGCTCACTCTGCAGTCACTCATTAAACAACAAACGTTTTTTTTTTTGGTTGTTCATTTTTTTTTTTTGGTTATTTGATTTGTTGCGTCGATTGTTGCACGTTGCACGTGTGTTTTGGTGTTGCTCACTCATCAGCGATAATGATGGGCAATTATGTATGTGTGCGCCTTTCTCGCGTGGCCCCAGCAGCAGCAGCAGCCACACGTTGCACGTTCGGTTCGTTCGCCTGCTGGCTGTCAATTTGCCAATTGATATATGTGTGGCAAGTCTCGCGGGCTGTTGCTTCTAATGCCGCATTACTTCATTAAGCGCGCAGACTTTTAATTATGCCACAGCTCGAGACGCTGCAGCATTTTAATTTGCAACAAGTTGCACGCTGCTCCACTTGCAACTTCCATTGTCAGCAAACAAATGCGGCGCGCCCCGTTGATGAATGCGCTGCAGCCACGCACATGCGGAGGAGTTCTCGCTGCCGCTGCCCCAAGTACTTGCCACATTCGTTTTCTATGCCGCATTATGCGCACAAATTAATTTATGTGCACTGCAGTGCAGGCAACCAAAAGTCGCAGCCAGCCCAGGCAATTGCTAAAGACAAAACTGGTTGCTGCCACAAGTGGCAGTGGCAGTGGCAATTCATTAGACGCTGTAGCAGCAGCAGCCAACAAATTCAGCTCAAGCTGCATGTAGAGTATCAATAATTTGATTTTAATTTCAGCCAAGCAACAGCTTACGACATTATTTTTAATCTAACTATATAAATATAGAAACTAATTGAATTTAAAATTGAAATACGCAAGTAAAATATATTTAAAGACCAACATCAAAAGCAAACAATTATAATAAATATAAATATATAATAAATAAATTTGTTAGGTCTACAGTTAAACTAAAAATATAAAATAACTGCTTAATAACAATAACAAAAACTTAAATTTATATTCATAAAAGTATAAGCAAGTTTAATTTTGTAAACAGTTTTAATCAAACAGTAATAATAATTTACACTAAAATTATTTAAAAGATTTTTGATAATTGCAAAATTAATTCGAGCTTGATTTTGAACATTTTACGATTCAAAATAAATGCAACTTATATTATAAATAAATGTTAAGTAAGCTAAAAAATTTATATGAGCATAGAGCATACGAAAGTTCGTTGCTGCCACTTTTTGAGGCATTCCATTAGGTTCACACCACAATTTGTGGCAAAGAAAGAGCCAAAGCTTTTTACTCCTTGCGCAAGGTTTGTTTGTTTATATGTTTGCTGTTGTTGTTGTTGTTGCTTCTGTTGGCGATTTTTGGTCGCGGGCCTGCGCAATTACGCGTTGCACTTTGGCTGCTGCTGCTGCTGCTGCTTGCCACACAATTCAAAATGTTCGTGTTTAAGCGCTATTAAGTGGCAAAAATCGCGCGCGCATCAAGTTGCAACTGCGCGGCTCGAGGATTCATGAGCTTAAGCCGAAGTCCGAGGTATGACCACGCGCATAGCTTTGGGAAGCGAGTTCGAATCCGCGCCTGCGTGTTGCTTATAATTAAAAAAAACATGCCATGCTGCAATAGGATAGGAGCAAGGCGAACTGGCGAGGATGCGAGCCACGGGGGCGCGCATAACAGCAAAATCAACTTATTTGCCTTTTCCATTGAAATAATTAGTTCAAAGTTAAATATTGGCTGCTAAAAGTGCGCAAGGCAGTCACGAGGGGTGCGCAGGGGGGGGTGGCGGGGTGGCGTGCAACGCATTGGCGGCTTATCGCATTTAGGCGCGGAATTAATCGATTTGCGTACCGGGTGCGAAAACATTGGTGCGGCTTTAATTGATGCGCGCACAGCACGACAGAAGCCACTGCCACTTGCCACAGGACAGCGGCGCACAGAGTGGGACGTGAAGGGGTTAGCGGGGCTTAAGCTGTGATTGGATAGAGTTGTCAGCCTATTGATTATATCGCTTGATGGCTTAGCAAGCTTTGAATGCTTTGTATGCTGTCAGCGCTTTAGATTTAATCAGCAAAGCCAGCGGCAAAGCAGAAGAAGAAGTTAAGTCTAAGCTGAAAATTAAATATAGTAAAGACTCTAGACTAGAGCAGCGATTAAATGAAATAATAAATAGTAAACATTGTAATAAGTAAAATGAGCAGCTGAAATATTTGCAATTATAATGTTAGGAATAATTGCAAATAATAATTTATTTATTTCATGTCAACTATAAACAGTCGACGATAAAAGAAAAAATTATAAAAAAAAATTTATTTAGGTATTTAAAATTATGTTTCTGCGTTTAAATTTGATAAACTTATAGATTGGGAGTGTTAAACAGACTCAACATTCGTTGCAAGGATGGGGGAAAACCCAAAAAAATAATAAAAATTATGGCATTAGCAAATCGAAATAAAATCTAATAAGTATACAATTTGTAATTGTTTAATTGAAAGCAGTTAATTAAAATTAAATTAATTTCAAATTATTAACAAATATAAGTAATAGAGCATATTGAAATTAACTAACTGAATTGCTATTTAATTTATATTATATATATATTATTATTATTTGTTATCTATTGTTTTGCTATGCGCGTATAAAATATATAAATAATTAAATATGCTCGGATGTGTTTTAATAATATAAATAAATAAATAGAAAAAATAATTTGTCTTTGTTGTTGATTACTAAGCAAACATGAAAATTAATATAAAAAATAATAGTTGGCTTGTATAGTATAATTACTATATGAATACTAATTTATTTATAATAATTCAAAAGCAATGCATGCTTAAAATAATTTCAAATAGTTATATACATATATATAGATTAAATTGTATAAGTTTGATTTGCTTAATTAATATCACAACTTACCCAACTTGTGTTTAATACTTGTTATAAACTCACACACACACACACATACATGCGCACTGTGTAGCTTATCAGCTGATCGACCGCAGAGCTTGAGCTTCAGCTAGAAACTGAGCTCACCCCCGCGCTCGACTGTCGCTTAACTAGGGCCGAAGCTTAGCGAGTGGGCGTCGCTGCCGTCGCCGCCTTAGCGCTCAAGCAGCTGAGCGTGGGAAAAAGTGAAAGAGAGAGAGCGAGCAAGTGCGCTTAAGCTCACGTACGCACTAAGAGATAACGGAAAGTCGCTCTAACTAAATCATTAGAGTGGCGTGAGCTGCTTTAACTAACGGTAAGCTCTGCATGGAATTTTCCATTGATTTCAATTGTTCTGCATTTATTTTCAACTGTGTGCAAATGTAATTATTAACTAATTGCTATAATTTAATTATAAGCGCAGCTTTAAATTAAAAGTAAACTATTTACAATAATTAAACATTTAGTTATTTTATTTTATTTAACAGTTATACTTAGCAACTAATGTGTGTCAAACAATTGCAATAAAGCTTAGCAAATTAAATTATTTTCATACTAAGCAACGCATTAAATTTTATAATTATTGCAATATTCAATGTTATTATAAATCAAAAACTATTTGACATGCTAAACAAATCTACAAATCTTTTTTTTATGGTATGCATGTGTGTGTGTGTGTGTGTCAGCCACAACAAAATGTTGCAAGTTAACTCTTAAAGCGCTGTCAGCACTTGCGGCAAGTAAATAAAATTTTATAAAAACGATGCACTTGAATTTTATGAACACTTTGCCTTCGACTCGACTCGTCTCGACTCGAGCAATGGCAATAAAAATTCTAAAAAATAAACAAGCGCAGCGTAAAAAATAAAAATTCAATTAAACGCGTGCGCGCAAAAATTCTAAAAATTGTTAAGTACAATTTTAAATTAACAAATTTGAGTGGCAGTGGAATTTTTAGTGACAGCGTCGAGTTATGATTTCCAGTGAAGCGACTGGCAGTCAATGGCGAATGAATTTGTTGCGCGTATTGTGTGGCAAGCAGCGGCAGTGCAACGAAAAATGCCACATAAATTTCTAATTGTAAACGTATTTGTAGTTTTTGTAAAGAGTAGCGCTAACAATAGAGCTCGAGCTATTGTCTAGCTCTAAGTAGAGCTGTGGATTTTTTCCACAGAATTTTCAGCACGCGTGTCACATTTTCCGAAGACTGCTCGACTTTATGGCATTTGCTCATAAATTAAATCGCTGGCTAAGCTGTCAGCGCAGTGTACGGACATCCGTTGCAAGTTCAAGTTCAAGTTCCAGTTCCAATTCGAGTTCGAGTTCTCGTACCCACGCAATTTTGGTAAATTCAATTGCAGTGTGGCCGGAAATTGTGTTTGGCTTGGTCCGACAGCCTTTTCCGCTTTCATTATGCGAAGCTGCAGCTCCAGCGCATCCTTCAGCTTGCAGTTTCATAATTGAGTTGTCCAGTTCTCTCGTTTTCTCATTTCTCATTATGCTTTTATGCAATTCATTGCATTTGCTTTGTATTCGCTGCTGCTGCTGGCGCATCCTGTCTTAAGCAAGGACCACACACTTCCTAGTGTCCTGTTCGCTTGCTCCTGCTGTGCTCAGTGTCCAGTCCCGCTCTCTTTTGTAGCTGGTGTGGTCCAGGCTCTTGCACTTGAATCCAATGGCCAATGGCCAACAATGATTAGCACTATGACTAAAGCACAATGTGGCTCTTAATTGTCCATAGCGTTGGCTTGTGGCTGCCCAGTTGTCCAGCTGGTCTGGACTGGTCTGTAACCAATCAATATAAAACTATAATATGCTATATATAATATATCTAAAATTCCTAAATTTCAACACAAGCTGCACATTTAATTTACAAACAAATTTCATTTATTAACTAATGACAATGAATTCTTTTCACTGGTAACAATCTTGACTTAATTAAAAATTTAGCAACAGAAGCATGGGCTAAATTTTATATTTATTTAAATTAAAATAATTTTGAACCATTTTTTTCTATATAAGAAACTTTTTCTAAATAACAAACTTTAAATAAAAAATTTATAAACTGTATTCATCGTACATTCATCAGAGCAAAAGAATTTGCTATTATCATTTTAATATTTGATAAATATTAGTATTAACTTTTAGAAAAATTAGTTTATTTATATTTTATTTATTTTTTGAAAGTAGATTAATTCCTACTTTATTCTTAATTTTAGGTTGAGGATACCAACCTGAACGTTTATCTTTAGTTTATTTTCAATTTTGTTTGCTGTACTTCAATTAAGCTATATTTATTATATATTAGATTATTAGTTAATTTTTTATATAGTTCAAAATTGTCTTTAGTTTATTTTCAATTTTGTTTGCTGTATTTATTATAGATATATATATTAAATATATTATTAGTTAATTTTTTTATTGTATTTCTTTGAATTAAAATACTTTTGCTTTTTGTTATATATTCTATAGCTCCATAGCGTTTGTTTTGACGACCTGCATATATTGCAAACTTTATGCATAATTTTGTGTTAAAACATAAATTAAATTTTTTAAACTACATGCATACGACAAATCAATTTGAACCAACTATAGTTATTAGAACTCTCAGAGCTGAACTGAAAGAAATATTTAGAAGCGCCTGCAGTTTATGCAAAATGTTCGCAAAGAATTTGCTAATTATAAACTTTAACTGCTGCGGCGAACGTATTTTTTTTGGAAACTTGTTGTTGTTGCCGCCGCTGTTTTGTGGCAAGTGCAATTATGCCGCAAGCGCAAGCGTGAGCTGATTACAATTTTGGTGAAGAGGCAAATGAACAGCCATTAAGCTTTTATTGATTTTCAGGCAACATTTTTCTAATTTGCAGCCCCAGAGTAGAGCGAGAGAGAGAGAGCAAAATAAATGGGCAAAGCAAACAAATTGAATGCTAAATGAGAAAAGCAAAAGCAACAAGCAGCAGCAGCGTTGTGAGTGGTTGAGTGGTCAAGCAACCTTGGTGGTAAATATTGAGTGCCTGGGTGGTCCTCCACTTGCCGCGGCGGCGTTGAGCGCATTTTAAAAACTTCGCCACAAAACTCTGCAACTGAACTGTGTGGCATGTAAAGCAAATGAGGCGCATTTATGCAAAAAAAAAAAAAAAATACAAAAAATAAAGCGCACCAAAAAAATTGCGGCAAACAAGTTGAAACGATCAACGGGGCAGTGATGGCAATCGATCAACTTGCAACATGCAGCAGCAGCAGCAGCAGCAACCAGTCTCAAGTTGCAAGCGAGATTACAATCAATGTGTAATCCGCGCTGCGTCTGCTGCCTTTTTGTTTTTACAGTTAAAGAACGTTGCACACGCTAATAACAAACAATTAGTAACTCGGCACTGGCATTAAACTTGGCTTAAATCGAACTTAGTACCACATTGACCCACATTCCAAACCCAAAGCGCGCCACGCCCCAAAGGCATTTCATTAGCTCACTGATTGCATCGCTCGCTCTCGCTGACTCGCTCACTCTCTCTCCCTCTCTCTCACTCTCTTTTGTTGTCTAATTAGCAGCTACAAATCGTTGGTGGCAGGATCTAAGCCAAGGCTTATCCTAGCTACTTCTCTTTTATAGCAACTTACTAATTGATGTCCACAAGGGGTTAACACTGCTGCTACTGCTACTGCTACTGCTACTGCGGTAGGTGAAAGTCGTTTATGATTAGCCATGCTCGTAAATAGCGTGAGAGAGCGAGAGCGAGAGAGAGCGCGAGCAATAGAAAGTATTGAGATGCATTTGATAAGCGCCACTCACTAAAAAGGACGAGCAGCTAAGGTGGCCTCTAGTTTTATATCCTTTTTGCTTAAGGGATTTCGTTGCTGTGGCTGCGTCTGACTCATCAGCTACTTAGTTGTGGAAATTCCTTACACAATTTCTTGACTTTAGTTGCTCATAAATTATTTTATATTTATTAAAGTGCTTGACAATTTTTTAAAGGGTTTCCACTGGAATTTTATTTATAATTTATTACTTATAATGCCAAAAAAATAGATTGTAATCGGTTACTTATGCAACAGCTATATTATTATGAAACTAAAAAAAAATATAAAAAATAAATTATGAAGCCAAAAAAAATAATGAAAATTAATACAAAAAAATGTTGAAAAATTTATATAAATTAGTTTATTTATAAAAAATTAATTAAGTGAATTTGAAGCAGAAGTAAGTCAATAATTTTTTTTATATTTTGGAGTTTATTGAATTATAAGTATAACAAAATGGATATAAAATTTAGTAGAAATAATTCAAATAAGCAACTAATTCCAATGTACATATCTTTTCAAAAAGGTGAATAAAATTGAGTTTAAATTGAAATTGAAATCAAGTTAATGCTTATAGTAAATGTTAAAAAATAAATTAATAATAAATTATGTTTCTCACACTCTGATTAAATTTATTTACAAGAAAAATGACAAGAAATTAATTGAGCTGGGCAAGATTTTCTTACATCATTTATTTGCAGTTTGCAATTTTCATTTATATGTTTGTTATAAGTGGCAGAAGCTGCAGCATGCAAAAAAAAGAAAGAAAGAAAGAAAGAATAAAGAAAAAGAACTGAAGCTTCAATGAGCAAAGCAAATAAAATTATCTCATTACAAATTATGCCCGCAATGCACAACAAGCCAAGCAGGAGCAGCAGCAGGAGGAGGAGGAGCAGGAGCAGGAGCAGACAAAGGCCAGCAACGTGCAACGTGTTGCAGCTGGGAAGCTCCAAAGGCTCGTTGCACGCGCGCACGCTAAATAGATTATGTCAAATGATCGAAATCACATCATAAATTCAATGAGAGTTTGCATGAAACGAGCGTGAGAGCGAGCGAGAAAGCAAGTGAGAGAGAGAGAGAGAGAGAGAGAGAGCCGCTGGGCGTAAAATGAACGCATCTAAAATCAAATAAGCCAGGGCGTTGCAGTGTAGGCGTGTTTGCCACAGCGGCAAAGCCGCAAAGCCAACAACTCAACCCCACCCTCCCCCCACCAATGCAGCGAGTGTGGTGGTGGTGGGGGGGGGGGGGGGGGTGACTGAGTTTGCTGCCTCTTTAACACGTTTTTAATGGAGAATTGGAGAGCCAGCGAACATTGCTTATTGTTTTGCATGCTGCGCATAATCGGAAACCCGAGTCCAGCTCCGCGATCGGTAGCCAACGGCGCTTTGTAGGTGGAGCGAGCGAGCGGCTGATAACGCAGACACCACAAGAAAAACAATAAAATATTGCAATTTGGTCTGCACAATAAATTCAATGCCTAAGTACGAATCAAGCCAAGAGTCTCTCAATTGTTGCTGCTGTGGTGAACGCGGGGTCGGGGGTGTGCGTGGGCGTGAGCGTAGGCGTTTGTTTGGGACTCCCTCACACTTTGCGTGCAAAAATCGATCAGCGCGAAATGAAATTGAAGTTAAAACACAGCGCCCGTGGCGCTTTATGGCGATTTAAAGCCGCCATATATAGTCGTATATATAGCCGAAGCGAAGCTCTCTGATATGCTATATCCAAAGCCATATCTGTAAGCCATCAGCAGCAGCCGCAGCAGCGCTAACTTGGCTTGTTAATACTCTAAAGCCAATTTGAGCGTCTTGCTTACTGCAAGTTGTTGGCCAAAAACAAATACTAATTTCAATGCATATTAAAAATAAGCATTTTTTTTAATATTATTATATTAAATATATCACACAAAATGTTTGCTTTTCTTACAATATAAAAAATGCTTGACTTGTGCTTGTTTATTGTTTGCAAGCATTTAATATGTTTATTTATATAGTACTTTATAGTATTTATATATTTTATGGTATTTATAATATTTATAGTACTTATAGTATTTTATGGTATAACAATTTATTTAACAATAATTAATTTATTTAGCAAAATTATTTAACAAAAATTTGTCTTGTTTTTATTTAGCTTACTACAAATTTGCGTATTAAACTAATTATGCTAAACAAATATTTCTTAGCCTTATATATTTTTTATTTTTGGCTACAAAGCGCATACAGCGTGCTTTATGCTGTTAGCCAGCTGCGCTGTTGGCTTGTTGTTAACCTTTTAGCCCGCTTTTAGCCATTTAGTGGGGCCAATGACTTTGACTGCCGCGCTGGCTGCTGCGGCGGCATTTGCGTGTGAAACAGCTTTGAAATTGGATAGTTAGTGGCAAAAAGTAAAAGATATATATATATATATAGGCAGCCAGCTGTGTGTGCAACTTGCAACTGTTGCTTGTGGCATGCAGCTCAGCATCATGGCCTGTGACATTTGCCAGTTGAAATCAATTTGCAAATGCTTCAATGCATTTATTTGACACTCTGCACGCTTAACTGCAACTGTGTGTGTGTGTGTGCGTGTGTGTGTGGGTGCAAGTGGAACCAAATGCAATTTGCTTTGGCATAAAAAGTGATCAACGTTGCATTTGGCTACGGATGATAAATTTTCAATTTGTTTGACTTGAGCGCAGTGCCCAAAAATAAAACTAGATAGCAACGATATGTGTGTGTGTGTGACTCACACAGCCACAAGCGTTGTGCTATTTCGCTCTAACAACTCTTTGGCCTGCTGCTGGTAGCGCAACGAATGCGCCGTTGACACTGTTGCATGCAACAAACGACGCCGACGCTCATCATGGCCCATTGTGTGTAGTGCAACATTAGGTCATGCCACATCAGCAAACACACACACACACACACACACACACGCACGCACACATAAAGCAAACTAAACTATATAGTAGTAGTTCCTTTGACTTGCTGCATATATTAAACACAATAACTCTTTGTGCCACTTGCCACTTGGTAGGTCCTGGTCCTCTCGCTCTTGGGCAGCATAAATATTCCCAGACTGTCAATTGAACAATTGTCGCATATATATAGCCATATAGCTGCTTGACAGTTGCATTAGTAATGCTCAACAACTTAATTAACATTTGTAGTACAAATAGTGAGCAGACTGTATTATTTACTTATATAAGCTATTGATTAATAAATATTATATATATATATATTTATTTTTGGGCGCGTGCTTGCGTCAATCGCAGCTGCCACTCAATCTACATTTCAAGATATATCTTGATCATTAACTTAAACAAAATGTCTATAAAAATATATATAATAAAAATTAAAGCACTTCAGCATACTTAAAGTTTCATGCTTATCTTTAAACAGCAATATACAAAATTATTATTAATTTTTTATGTTTTTTATAGTTTGTTAATCTTTTGCTTATGCCCTTACGACTTCAACTCTTAAGTTGATTTGTGGTTTGTTTTGCATCATTTAATTTTTATAAATATTTATTTTCTATTTATTATTATTATTTGCCTGAGTGCATGCAATTCAAAGATAGTAGCTGTCCATATCTGTTATATATGCATATATATTTTCCAACTATTAATAGCATTGTTAATTGTATTTTGTTTGCATTCAAAGTAAAAATCAATGCCGATTAAATTATTTGAAGTGTGCGAATAATAAAAATAAATAGGCTCAGATTTGATAACGTGCTATTTTATTTGGGCCAAAACAATTGATAGGGCCTGGCTAACTGGCACAAAGTTCAGTAACCCAATTTGCTTATATTTTGATTTTGATTTTATATGCAATTTTAATTAATAATTATCAAGCTGCTGTAATTAATATTTTAGCATATTTTAAGCAACTCAAGTGGGCGTCAAGTATTTTGGAAATTCAAGCACACGTCACATTGATAAGCAGCACGCAAATTAATTTAGTTAGCAATTAAGCAACTTAATCAAAACGCACGTCAAGCTAAATTGGAGTCAATAAAAAAAAATATGAAAATATTTATGCATAATTTATCTATAACATTAAAATGCTTGATTTCAATAACAATAACAAAACTAATTCTAAGGCAAACTAAAAATTGCACAAACAACTAAAATTAAATTCTTTTAAATAATAAATGCATACTAAACTTATTAATATTAAAAGAAAGTTTTACAAAAAATTTAAAAAAAAAATTATTTTTATTGGTTGAATGAATTATTTTGTTTTTCATATTAAATGCATTTAATAAAAACACAATCTTTTATTAAAATGCATAATTAATATATTTATTTATTTATAAATTGATTTACAAAGAATTGTTATTTTCGCAAATATATAAAACATAAATAAAAAATAAGTATCTTTAAATTGTATCAATCAAAGTGATTAGCAAGTGCTAGAAAAGATTATGGAGCGGGGAAAACACAGAGTGCAAAGAGACTTGGGCAGGAGCACAGAGCACTTGAATATAATAGACCAATATCTAATCTAAGCAGACACAGCAAACTTAGAAGTGAGACAGTTATATAGAGCGAGACGGGCATAGCAAGATTTGCTAAGGTATAAAAGCAATGCTTAGTAGCGCTTAAAAGTTAGTCGAACTTTAAGTAGACAAAAAAAAGATGTTCAAGAGTCTAGCCCTACTCGCTGTGGTGTTGGCCGTGGCCAGCGCCGAGCTCCACCGTGTGCCCGTCTACAAGCAGGAGAACTTCGTGAAGACCCGCGGCAATGTGCTGGCCGAGTTGGATCATCTGCGTGCCAAGTACAATCTGCCACAGATTCGTGCTGTCAATGAGGAGCAGCTGGATAATTATATCGATATGAGCTACTACGGTGTGATCAGCATTGGAACTCCACCACAGAGCTTCAAGGTGCTGTTCGATTCGGGTTCCTCCAACCTGTGGGTGCCCTCCAGCAAGTGCTGGTTCATCGATATCGCCTGCATGAACCACAACCGTTACAACCACGACGATTCCTCCACCTATGAGTCCAACGGCGAGAGCTTCTCCATTCAGTACGGCTCCGGCAGTCTGTCCGGCTTCCTCTCCACCGACACCGTCGATGTCAACGGTCTGGTCATCAAGAAGCAAACCTTTGCCGAGGCCACCAGCGAGCCCGGCACCAGCTTCAACAACTCTCCCTTCGATGGTATTCTGGGTATGGCCTATCACCAGCTGGCTGTCGACAATGTGCTGCCTCCTTTCTATAACATGGTTAGCCAGGGACTCGTCGACCAGTCTGTCTTCTCCTTCTATCTGGCCCGCGACGGCACCTCCACCCACGGTGGTGAGCTCATCTTCGGCGGCTCCGATGCTTCCCTCTACAGCGGCGAGCTCAGCTACGTGCCCATCTCCCAGGAGGGCTACTGGCAATTCGCCGTCGACAGCATGACCTTCGATGGTCAGTCCCTTTGCGATAACTGCCAGGCTATTGCCGATACCGGCACCTCTCTGATCGTCGTCACCGAGGAGGCTTACGATATCTTGAGCAACGTCCTGAACACCGATGAGAACAACTATGTCGATTGCGCCACCGTCGACTCTCTGCCCACTCTGAAGATCACCATCGGTGGCAAGCAGTTCGATCTGTCGCCCGCTCAGTACATTATCCCATCCAACGGCAACTGCATGTCCGCCTTCGAGTACATGGGCACCGATTTCTGGATCTTGGGTGATGTCTTCATCGGTCGCTACTACACCGAATTCGATTTGGGCAACAACCGCATTGGTTTCGCTCCAGTCGCCTAAATCAGCAATAAAGCAAACGTTTTTTTTTTCTTCTACTATAAATAAAAACAACAACGATTTCATAACACAAAAAATAGTATAAATTTTGTTTTTTCTAATGTTTTTGCGCGTAAACACTTGAGCTACCTGTACTAAGTTCTTAGCCCTTTCTATGCCACTCAGACTGTTTAAGTATTTCGCTCAAAATAGAAGAGACAAGTTTTTTGATATATTTATAAGAATATGCAATAATATTGGTACTCAATTCAAATCTTTTTTAATCATTCTATCACATAATAATTGACATGTAATTTTTATAACAAAACTTGACATGATAACGGTATCTATTTACATCATACTATATAGCTTGGCTGCCTGGCTGACTAAAGCCCTAATAATGTGTTGAAAGTACTTGAATTTTATTTTTGTAGACATTCAGACTTTGCAAAGCAATTGAAAGATAGGAAGAAATAATAAACACACTCAGGTCCGATCAGATTTTATAAGTAAAAGGTAGTTGTACTTTTAATAAGACCAAGCTGGACTAGTATTTAAACAAAATAACATACTAAGCAAAGCCGATAGTTATTATGTTTGTGGCTAGCTGAAGCTAGATAATATAATAATTTTTCTTTACATTTTTTAAGATGAATCATTTAATTATATACTTAATAAAATAATACAAAAATTATAATACTAAGCCCAAGCTTATGTTTTCTTTGTGCCTAGAGTAGACTAATATATATAAAGATGATTGTCTTAAATATTTTAAATATCATTTAATTACTAATAGTGGTCAAATAATGCAAAAAAAAAAAAAATACTAAGCCCAATCCAAAAGTTGTTTTATTTTTGTGGCTACTTATTAATATTTTTCTAATATTTTTTAATTATCATAGAAGAATAGACGTTTTTTATAAAAAGCAATTTATAGTCATTACGTTAGCACTTAATTTTTAATTCATACTTTGCTATATGTTATATAAGATAATGTATTAAAATTAATGCAAAAAGTTTGTTATGATTAAAAGAATTAATATAAATGCTGTTAAGTGCTGAATTTAGTAGTTGCTAAATTGCTTAACTTTTAAAAAAATATTGTATTAAAATTCAAGTAAAAAAAAAAAGAAAAACATAGCTGAAACTAAAAAATAAATAATATTTTAATAAGTTAAATTCAATTAAGTTCCGAGCTAAATTTCAATTAAGTAGTTGCTTTTAAATTATGCTCAAACTTGTGTGAAATTGAAATTTAATAGCTTACGCTTAAATTTAAAAAAAAATGCCTTAAAGTACGGCTAACATTTCAGGTCTGGCATATTAATTAATTACTGGTGAGTATTGATAGAATGAAGTCTAATTGAACAGGAGTTTGTGATAAATAGCTTCAATATTTGTGGCTGTTTAGTATTTTTATAATAATCGAACTGATATCCATCTATGGTAAAAGTTTAAAGTAAAACATAGCTGAATCGAAAAATAAATAAAAAATATTTTATAAAATTAAGTTAAATTCAATTATTCGATTACTTTAATGAAAGCACAATTTTAAATATAAAATATAGATGATTCAGAACTTTTTAGCGCTAAAATATAAAAACAATTGTTTGAATTGCTCTAAACAAAAGCGAAAAACAGAAACCTTGACGGCTCGTGGCGAAGTCTTAATCAATTGAGCCGCAAGCTATTCAAAGCCCCATTGAGGGAACTGACAAGGCGTGTTGTCAAAATCAAAGCATAATGCTGATTAACTGGACATATAGAAGTGCCCACACACACACACTGAAATTCCATTCAGATTATGCAGCAGGTGTAATACGATAAAGAGAGCCTGAGGCCACTTGAAGCCTCCAATTGCGTCAAGTCTATTACAGCGATGATAATCGCATGGCCAATATCTAATCTGGGCAGGTGGGAACTTTCGGGTATAAAAGCAATGCTTAGCAGCGCTTAAAAGTTAGTCGAACTCTAAGTAGACAAACAGCAAGAAAGATGTTCAAGAGTCTAGCCCTACTCGCTGTGCTGTTGGCCGTGGCCAGCGCCCAGCTCCACCGCGTGCCCGTGCACAAGGAGAAGAACTTTGTGAAGACACGTGGCAACATTCTGGCCGAGATCTCGCATCTGCGTGCCAAGTACAATCTGCCACAGGCTCGCGCCGTCGAGGAGGAGCTGAACAACTCGATGAACATGGCCTACTATGGCGCCATTACCATCGGTACTCCTCCCCAGAGCTTTAAGGTGCTGTTCGATTCGGGCTCCTCCAACCTGTGGGTGCCCTCCAACCAGTGCCCCAGCGACGCTTGCCAGACCCACAACCAGTACGACTCCAGCGCCTCCAGCAGCTACGTTGCCAACGGCCAGAGCTTCTCCATTCAGTACGGCACCGGCTCTCTGACCGGCATTCTGGCTGAGGATACCGTCGATGTCAATGGCCTGACCATTGCCAGCCAAACCTTTGCCGAGGCCACCAACGAGCCCGGCACCAACTTCAACAATGCCAACTTCGATGGTATTCTGGGTATGGCCTTCGAGCAGATCGCTGTCGATGGTGTTGCTCCTCCATTCTACAACATGGTCAACCAGGCTCTGGTCGACAATCCAGTCTTCTCCTTCTATCTGGCTCGTGCTGGCAGCTCCCAGGAGGGTGGCGAGCTCATCTTCGGCGGCTCCGATGCCTCCCTGTACTCCGGCGCTCTCACCTATGTGCCCATCTCCCAGGAGGGCTACTGGCAATTCACCATGGCCAGCGCCAGCGCTGAGGGTAACTCTCTGTGCGACAACTGCCAGGCTATTGCCGATACCGGCACCTCTCTGATCGTTGCCCCCGCCAATGCCTACGAGCTGTTGAACGAGATCCTGAATGTCGATGATGAGGGTCTGGTCGATTGCTCCACTGTCAGCTCCATGCCCACGATTAACTTCAACATTGGCGGCACCAACTTCCCCCTGGAGCCATCCGCATACATCATCCAAATGAACGGCAACTGCCAGTCGAGCTTCCAGTACATGGGCACCGATTTCTGGATCTTGGGCGATGTCTTCATTGGCCAATACTACACCGAATTCGATTTGGGCAACACCCGCATTGGCTTCGCTCCAGTCGCCTAATCAGCTTCATAGTTAAAATAAAGCAACAAAAGCACTTCAGTTTATAATTAATTTATATATTGAAGTTGCTAAAAAAAATATATTTTTTTTTGTTTTTTTTTTGTTTAGTTTAAGCAAAATCTATATTTATGCATTAAAGATTATTTTATGCAATCTTAATTTGGAATTCTTTGAACTTTAATCATTGCTCACTTTACTTTCATAACTAAATCCCTTGCGCATGTGCTAAAGATAAAATAAAAACATCGTCACTACTTATCTATAACTTAGATAGTAGACAAAAAATCAAAACTTATAGCAACGCTTTATATGCGATAAAAATTAAATGTGGTGCGTTTATTTTTTGCTGCTAGTTGACTGCAATATACACTTTGTGTACAACTAAATTTATGCAGTTTGGAGATCTAGCAAAAAATACATTAAATGTAAAAAGGTTTTAAATTTATTTTAAATATTTGTTTGCATAGAAAGCTCAAGCGATTTAGCCTGTATTAAAAAAATAAACAAAGTGTATACAAAATTTATTCATTAAAAAAATCCTGAATTACACAAATCTTTTGGTTGTTTGTTTACAATTATTGTAAATTTTTTAATTGCGAAATTTTTAAAGTAATAATATTTTAAATATTTATATATATAATATAGATTAGCTAGCTCAATTCCATATAAATGCTTTAAATATATTTCGAATTGAAAACATTAAATAAGCGTTGAAAAAAGTAAATTTTTTTTTATAGAAATAATGACTAAGCAAGCAACATAAATAACTTAAGCTGGCAGTTAATGAGTTTTTAAAGCTACAAATGGTGAACCCCGCACTATAAACAAAGCAGTAGCGTAGCCAAGGGGGGCTAAGTATGATATATAAAAGCAGCAAATGGAGACTAATAAACAAATTTTATGAGTGGGCTAGGCCAAAGTGCTTAAATATTAGTTACAAGCTTAATAATAATTTTTAAATTAAGCATAAAATATATAAAATTGCCAACTACGCTTATGGCAACATTTTAAAATATAACTGACGCCTGTGTCGCTAGAAATTGGTGACTCTTTTTTAGATATAAAATATAACAATCTTATCTATAAATTTGTTGTAAAGGGACTTTGATGGATCTTCCAATGGCGATAAGCAAACAACGCAGCTATAAAAACAAAATTTAACAATGCGGCCAGTTGCAGTAGGAAAAGTGAAAATGTGGCAAGTTGGTGTGGCGCTGGCGCTTTTGGTGGTGGTGGTGCAAGCACGTTCCGGCGTGCAACTGCCGCGCATGCAGATACAGCGTGTGAAGAATCATGTGAAGACCCAAGCGAACATCAACGCGGAGCTGCAACATCTACGGGCCAAATATAATGTGACGCAGCAGGCGGTGGCGGCGACGGCGACGAACATGACAACGGAGCCACTGTCGAACGATATGAATATGGAATACTTTGGCTCCATAACGTTGGGCACACCGCCGCAATCGTTTAAGGTTATGTTCGATACGGGCTCGTCCAATCTGTGGGTGCCCTCGTCCACTTGCTATGCCGAGGCCTGCTTGGCGCATAATGTTTATACGGCCGGCGATTCGAGCACATATGTCAGCAATGGAGCGCTCATCTCCATTACCTATGGCAAGGGCGGCATGACGGGCCTGCTGGCCCAGGATGTGCTGCAGATCAGCGGCTTGACCATACCGCAGCAGGTCTTTGCCATGGCCGACACCGAGCTGGACAATCAGTTTAACGATGCCGCCTTCGATGGCATACTGGGCATGGGCTATCAAGCGCTGGCCGAGAATAATGTTGTGCCGCCGTTTTATAATCTTGTCTCCTTGGGTCTGGTGCCCGAGTCCGTGTTCAGCTTCTATCTGAAGCGCGATTCCACGTCCACCGACGGCGGTGCTTTGGTGCTGGGCGGCTCTGATTCCAGCTTATATGCTGGCCCAATGGTTCATGTGCCTGTGACTCGCGAGGATTACTGGCAGTTCCAACTGGACTATGCCTCCATAGCCGGCGTCGAGATTTGCAACAAGTGTCAGGCCATAGCGGATACGGGCACCTCGCTAATTGCTGCTCCCGCGGCTGCCTATAAAGTAATTTCGAGCTTGATAGCTCCTACTGGCTCCTTCCAGTGCAGCGCTGCGTCCCTGCTCTCGCTTCCGGTCCTGAAGCTCACCATTGGCGGTGGCTGCTTCAATATAGGGCCCGAAAGTTATATTATCCAAAACGGGGGCCAATGCTTGTTGGGCATCTCCAGCCTTGACACGGACTTCTGGATCCTGGGCGACGTCTTCCTGGGACAATATTACTCGGAGTTCGATTTGGGCAACAATCGTTTGGGATTTGCGTCCATTACAGGACATTGCCCCAATTCAGCGTCTAGAACGAGCTTCTTTTTATTTTTCTATTTATGCATTTTTTTTTTATTTTTTAAATAATATACATTTTAATTACATTTTTTTGTTCTCCTTTTTTTTAAACTGTTTGACTTTTATTTTAATTAAAAAAGTTCCTTTTTTTAGTTTAGAATTAAAAAGTATGAACAACTTTCGTTAGCTCCAAAAAAAATTCAATTCAAACTAATTTATTAACATAAAAGCAATAAGTATAAAAAAAAGCCAAATAGGTCTAGGCTTATAATTTTTTAAATAATATAAATTGTAAATTAAATAATATTTTTTATTCTGCTTACTCGCATGTTCTTTTTTTTATTTATTTATCAAAGCTATTTTTGTATAATTTTTATTTTATATTTTTACTAAACTGCTTATTTTTATTTAATTTTTTTTTTTGTTTATTTGTAGAACTGAAAAAATGTGAACTTTTTTTAGCTGCATAAAAATTTAATTCAAACTAATATATTAAGTCAAAAGCAATTTATGCAAAAACTTTAATAACTCTGCTGTGATATATATAAAAAAAAAACTTCTTAGGCTTAACTGCAGTTCAGCTGATTGAGTTGCATTACATATTTAACAAAAGTTGCAGCAGCAAAAAGTTAAAGTTAAAGATCCGCCTGCATCACAAATTGAGTGCGCGCTTAATTGGGCAACGTTACGCGTGATTTATTGTAAAAATAAAAAAAAAACACAGAGTCTGCTATACACGGCGTTATTTATGTGTTGTTATTTTTTGTGCTTGGTCGGGATTAGGAATTATACGCACTGCTGTGTTCAGAGCTCCCACACACAAGCAAAAAATACAGCACTTACAAAAAAAATAAATAAAGTAAGTTTGTGCTTAAGACAGCGAGCTAAGAAATATCCTCTAAAATATTAAAAATATATAAAAATTTTTACAAGTATTTAAGCTATCAAAATAATATATAAATTATCATTGACTAGCTTTCAAGTTCAGCAAAGACACAAACCAGAAATACCCCACATAAAACTTTGCTCACTGGGTATGCCAGAAAAACAGTTGAACAACTGTAGGCTGTAGGTCTTGGCCTGATCTTTGTTGGTGGGCCAAGCGCTGGGCAATCCATCCTTCAATCGTATACGCGATGCTTAACTCTAATGAGCCTGGCGTCTAATAAGCGCAATTGAGTGCGTAGCTGGAGCAGCAACCTGAGCGAAGCGGCTTAACTGCTTGACGATGATAAAATTTATTGGCCAAGCAATTGCACATTTCGACGCTCATCAAATACCAATAAAATATCATTTGTTGTAATTGCAAGCGAGACCACCAGGCAAGGCAAGAGAGCCTTTGACCTCGCAAAAAAAAAAAGGAAACAAAAAACTGAAACGCTTAAGAGTCAGACAAAAAACGCAAGAGAAAGAGCGAGCGAGAGCGCGTGAGCGCGGGCAATCTGTCTCATTAGCTGTGCCCCGAAGCGCTTGATTTATTGTTGTTGCTGTTAGTTGTTGCCTTGTGGCAAATAAATCACATTAAAATATTTGCAGCGACTTTTTCGGGCTTGTACGCGAATGCGACACTGTCAAATCTCTAAACGAAATCAGTTAACAACTTAACTAATGATTATCAATAACAAACAACAACAGCCAAATCGGCAAAGGATACACATTTTACATGTTCGATAAGACCCAATCCGAAATCAAAATTAAATACAAAACAGATAAACACATGTACACACACACGCACGAACACAAACACTCTGGGCATATGCAGCAAAGACAAAATAATCTTAGATAACGGCTTTGTCGTGTGATCATCTGCAAGAGCTCTTGTGTTCTTTGCATAGTTTACACCAGTACAAAAAATAAGCGTACACTTGCGCCAACTAAGAGCAATGAGTATGAGCATTAGTTGCTGCGCATTGTTTATAAATTAAATAATTCACTTGACACACGCTTGCTGCATATTTGTTTATTAATTTACTATTTAATACACTTGACTAGCAAAGCCCTTATGTCTGCACTGCAGTGCGAACATTTTGCAACTGGTGTATTGCACGCATATCAAATGTCCAGCTCTTTTGCATTTGCTTTATGTCGTTACGCTCTTGATGTATGCATGTTGCATACTTTGCCTTGTGCGTATGTGTGCGTGTGTCATTCTCATTTTGCTTATTGGCAAGTGGCCCAGTCCCAGTGCCCGCAGAGAGCAGCCGACAACAATTTGAACACAGGTGTAGTGCAAGTGCAGTTGTTGTATTGCAAAAAAATAAAAGAATATGCAAATTAAATGTAAATAAGCTTTGCAACTATTCGGCAAAATGTTGCTTGCTTTGTGTGAGACAACAAAGTTTCTGGCAAGATGCATTTAGTGCGCTCTCACTCCCACACACACACACACACACACTCGCGTCGTTTCATTCCTTGCTGCTCAAGCAAAGCGCGCCAAGTCTCTCACTCGCGCTCCCACTCCTTTTCGTTTAACTCTTTTCGCTTGATGCGAAGTTTCTGATTAAGAGTGCGTAGTTGTTGTTGCTCTTATGCAGTTGTAAAATTTAGCAGTTCTCAGTGCGCAGATAAAATTGTGTGTTTCCCTTGATTTTTTCTCTTTTTTTTTTGCTGTGCTGTGTTCTTCTGCTTTTTTTTTTTTTTTGTTGAGTCTACGCTAATAAGAAGCACGTCACATCTGATAAGCGCGCATCAAGACAATCGATAAATTTCTGTAAGCGGCCTGTGCTACGCCTTGTGTTGTGTTGGTTTTGTTTTTGTAATTGTGAAATTGTTTATTATAAATGCAATTAGTATGGAGCTGAAAGTGCGGCGTGTAAGTGAGAGATAAATCAAAAGGATAACAGCGATAAAGAGCGTCGCGGATTGGTTACGCTATAATGCGATATTCGCGCTGCCCCAAGGCACAGTGGGGCCAAATGGCTAAGTAAGCTAAAAAATAAATTATAAATAAAATATAACAAATTAATAAAACATTTGTTATGTCTAGTGTTTGATTAAAGTTAAAATATTGAGTATTATTTTAGCTTGAATTTTAAGCTTTGCTAACGATAACGATAACAAGTTGTAGCTTCACTTCGACTGCCGCCAGTTGCAAGCTAAGTGATTACAGTTTATGAGTTATTGTAAGCCAAGAAAAAAAAAATATATTAAAAGAGAGCAAAAGGAAGCAAGAAGAAGCAGCAGCAGCAGCGAACTGTTGGCCTGGCTGTTATTATTATTGATATTATTTACTTTAATCTGCTGCATCGGGCAACTTAATTGCAAAGGGAAAACGCTTGACCCACCCCGCCCCCCCTTTCCAACCCACAAGCTGCACAGAGCGCGCGCTGTCACGCATGCGGCACACTTTTGCGCCCCAAAAAATAAGCAACTAAAAAAAAAAATGTGTAATTTGTAGCAATTTTAACTTAAAAAGAAAAAAAATGAAAATGATAACGACAATGAAACTGGGTCAAAGTTTTATATAGCTGATGAACGCCATAAATGAAAATGACGCCGATCTGTTCAGTTCGGTTTCCCCCTTTGGCTTTGGCTCTGGTGCCACAATAAAAATTTTATTTAATGAAAGTGTTTTTGGAAGCGTTTTCATGGCTTGATTGCCAACTGTATATATAGCCTGGAATGCATATAGAGCGGCGATTATTATGAGATCAGCGCTCGAAGCGCGTTGAAAGTGCAAGCAACGCTTGGATTAAGCTCAAGTCAAAGTCAATTTTATTTTGGCTGCCACTTCAATTTCGCCTTGACATTTATGGCATCATTTGCTATAATGCATGAAAGGCTATATAATCATGTTCAGCAGTAGCGCGCAGTAGATTCAGTAGCTTTATATAAAGCCGCAGGATTTGCAAAATTTTGGCTTATAAAAATTAATTAAACTAAGCGTAACAAGCGGCAATAAGAAATGTGAAAGCAAAAATCGAAAGCAAATAAAAATCTTAGATATGCGCAAAAGTGTGAACTTGAAAATTTAATTGTTGGCGCTTTATTTAATAATATGCTGTGAAATTTAAGAATTCGAATCCTAAAGTTTCTACATTTTTATAAACAATTCGCTTAAACAAAACTTCGCTTTGTATTTTTTAGGCTACAAAGTTGTTTTTCCCATAATCCGAACTTAATCGCTGTGGAATGCTAAAGCGTTAAACATTAAGCATGCCCAAATTATGGTTATAGCCCCACTAGTTGGGCAACTTCTTCATATCTCAGCTGCTGCCTCGCTTAAGTGACTTAATTAGCATTTGGGGGAATCAATCAATTCAATATGCAAAAGAAAAATCTGCGAACAAAAATCGAGCAGCAAAACTTTCTTTGCTGCTGATAATGAAAGTTTTTGCTTTTTTTTCGAGTTAAGCCAATTTACTGGCCAACAAGATATTGATGTTGTTGTTGTTGTTGCTGAGCTAAAGGCAATGCGCTTGCTAATTGAAATATTCTTAATCAGATTTCGCAGTCGAGTCGAGGCCGATGCGCTGATGCATTTAATGCCGCAATTACTAACCAGGACGAGAGCGTGGCCAGCAGCCTATGGTTCAATTTAGCGTAAGAATGCCTAAAAATAAAGCTTGACTTGGAAATCAGTTAACGCGTTGCACTGAGAGAAACGACAAATGAAATTCTAAATAAATAATAAAATTTTATTTTTAATTAAATTCAAATATATTTAAATAGTTGCTAGATTTCAGTTGCAGTTTCTATTGATTTGCTATGCTTATTTGCAATGACTTAGGCAACAAACTTGCAACAAAATTATATTAAAAAATTTGTGTTTTTAATTAAATTCAAATAAATTTAAATAGTTGCTAGATTTTAGTTATATTTTTTTTATTGATTTACTGCGCTTATTTGCAATGACTTAGGCAACAAACTTGTGCTTCAACTTAAATATTTGACTTGAAATACTTTGAAAAATATGAAAATTTTGTGGCAAGTGCAGCGAGCTTAAGTTAAGCCAGCTTGTTGAGCTTGCCGCTTGATTGACGGCACGCACCGCCGAACGCGCTCGATCAGCGCTGGGATTGGGATCGATGATCATTGGCCAGTTGGCCAGTTTGTTAGCCAGTTAGCCAAGTTGGCGATGTGTATGCTTAACAAGGTGGGCGCAACGCAGTTATGTGCAACATGCCGCAGCTCGAGAGCTTAAAGAAAGTGCAGGGCTTTCTTCTGCTGAGGGCAGCAAACAGGAAGCTCGAAATTTTTGCTGGTAGCGCGCCAAGTCGTTGAGATTAAAGAGCTGCCGTTTAGTGGCTACTTAGGCAGCGATAAAACGTCGTACGTGAAATTGCATGCAACAGCAAGAGCAACAGCAAGAGCAACAGGCCCCCCCATTGGTGTTGTTGCCTCACTTGGATTTGGGGCAAGCTTAACAAGCTTGTAAGCTTAAATGGGTTTTTAAAGAGCTGCCGGTCGCCAATGCCAGTGCCAAAGCCAAAGCCAAAGCCAAAATGCCAGCCAGAGTTAATAATCTGCACAGCGGCAGCAATTACAAGTAGCTTGCCACAAGATTAAAAATTGTAGCTGCTGCTGCTGACTCGTAGCCAGCCGGACTCGACTTGAGACTCTTTGGCTTGGATGGATGGATATGTGGATGGATGGCTGACAAAAGATAAAACTGCCGACGCCGCTGTGGCATGACGAGCGCAAACGTAACTTTTATTGACATGCCCCCAACTGTAGCAGCAGCAGCAACTGCAGCAGCAGGTACATCACTGGCCCTTCAGTCTAAACAATCTGTCCAAAAGCGATAAAGTTATAATGGCGCAAATGTCGAACACACTGTTTTTTCTGCTTCTTCTTCTTCTTGTCTTGGCTCATTCTGAAATGGAGCCAAAGCGCTTGCAGTTTGCGCTTCTAAGACGCTGCGTCTTAGGCTTAACCCTTGTGTGCCAGTCATTCAAAATAATTGTAATCTTTAAAATAAGCGTCAAATGTTGTTGATTATGTAAGAATTTTGATTTAAAAGTTAAAGTTAAAGTGGCTTTAATACAAAAATTAAAAGCGTTGCTATATTTATTTTTTTTTATTTATAAAAGACTAAAATTATAGACTAGCTTAGCTGCTATGAGCAGTAGCGTCAGATCAATCCTTTTATTTTTAAACTTAGGAGTTTTTTGATTTATTGAAAATGCATATTTATATTAATTTTAAGTTATGTTTATTGTTAGGAGTAAATTCTCAATTAAAAAATGAGCGCGGCACGCATTTTCCCAGACTTTTCAAATACTGTTCCCAAAGGGTTAAAGTAGCAAACTAAAAAAAAATGTTAAGAAAATAACGTGGCGTCTTTATCGCGATGCTGTTGCCGTCGTCTTTTAGAAAACTGTTTACAAACTGTCTGACAGAGTTTTGACTGCTGTTTGGCCTGATCTACGGTTGATGTCGCCGCCTGATTGCGCCACATGCAGCACCAGGCTCCATGCCTCCAAACACAAGAACAAGCAACAACAACAACAACAACAACAACAACATTATACCGACATATTCACATCAACATCAACATCATCATCATCCAGGCTTAGACTGATCGCTCTGCCAGCGACGCTGAACTGATTCACTGCCTCGAACCGAACCAAACCGAACCGGACGTCAAATGAATGGAATGGGAATGGGCATGGGTATGAGGCTAGAGCTTCAGGCGATGACACGCTGAGTCGTCGTCGCCGCCGCCGCGTCAGTGTCTGTGTCTATCTCCGAGATGGAGACGACGACGACGACGACGACGACGACGAGCTGAGCGTGAGTGAATAAGTGTCCACATGGCTTAAGGGCGGGACACAGTGGGCGTACTAAGTATACAGACGAGAGCCACGCTGTTGCATTAACTAATGAATATAACTTAGTTTTTATGTTCGACCCAGGCAGCGTTTGATTAATTTCTAGAGCAGAGAACAAGCAAAAATATATTTTATTTGTTTTATATTTTCATTGTCAGTGATGTTTAAGCGAAATCAAATTACAAAAAAAATAAAATAAATAAAATAACAAAAAATATTTGAATATAAATGCAACAAAAACTAAATTTGAAAAAAAAAAATTACAATTAAATAAAATTGTTGAAAAGGCATTTAAGCTAATAAAAGTTTATAAGCTGTTAGAACAGTTTAAAAGTTTACATAAAAAGTTTAAAAAATATGCAAGAAAAAAAATAAATAAAATAACAAAAAATATTTGAATGCTAAAAAATTTTAAAGAAAATAAATTTGCAACAAAAGCTAAAATTAAAAAATGTATTTCAATTGAATAAAATTAAAATGAAGCTATTAGAAATTTATAAAAATTCATAAAATGATTGAAAAGTAAAAAGCTAAAGATATGTAATAAAATAAAAATAATATAAAATATAAAAATTGTTTAATATAATAAAATATAAAATATGAAAAGCAATTTGCTTACATTTAGCACCACTGTGCCACAATTGGGCAGCGTTTGAATATGCAGCACAAGCTGCAAATCGAAAGTCGCTCTCAAACTGAAGCTTAGCTGATCGCTGCAATTGAAACGCGCGAATTGAAAATTGTTATATGTGGCAAGACTGGAAGCGTTTGTGGCTAACATTCTCGGAAGGTGCTGCTGATGCTGGTTGGCTGGTCGTCTGGCTGGGTCAACATTTTGCTGCAATTGTCTATAGCCGCAAGCTAAGGCGAGGGCGAGTGAACTCAGTTTTTGATATATGGGCTCTATGGCTTGCTTGACGGACAACGCTCTCGTGTGTGTGATATATGAGTCTAAACAACTAATGATAATGACGTTGGGCGGGCAGTTGCAGCAAACTCTCGAGTTAAATTTCGAGTTCGCAGCTTATCTTGAGTGTATTTATTATTTATAGCCACATATCTCTCTCTCGCTCTCTCTCTCTCTCTCGCTCTCTTTCACTGCTGCATATTGATTTAAAAATTGGCTCGCTTGTTATTGATTGACGCGCGCGCGTTTGACACACTCGACAAATGTTGACTCACTTATTGGATTTGGGTACGTTTCCCGTTCTGTTTGCTCTGCAGCACGCGTGGCTCTCGTCCATAGTTATGCAAGTTTCCAAACACCCACGCAACGCATTAAAGTCAGTCGACTCGACTTCAATTTGTATTTATTATTTGCATAACAAAGAATCGAACGCGCGTACCAACAAAAATTTCGTATGCAAACAATTCCGCTGAACTGTAGACAACTCCTGACGCCAACAACGGGTCAACTGCGATATGCATATCATAAAAAATAAAATCATAAAAAAAAAACGTAAAGAACACAACTAAAATAAATATTCAAGATATAACAGCAATGTTTTTAACTCTCGAAGTCTTAATACCTTGGCAAACTGTAAGATAAATCAGAGGTTCTTCTTTTTTTTGAGAGAGAGTTCAATTTATTTATTTTTAATTATACACTTAAATTATTAATAGTGTTTGCTATAATTTTTATTTCAAAAGTATTAAAATATACAATGCTATCAATTATATATTTCTTAAATTTATACAAAATACAAAAACCGTTTACAATTAAATTAAGAGCTTGTTTTGAAGCTTTTGCAGACTTTAGGATTTTACAGACTTAAAAGCCCTTTATATACAGAATTAAATTTATTTATTTTTAATTATACACATAAAATAGTGTTTTTTATAATTTTTATTTCAAAAGTGCTAAAAAATATAATACTATTAATTATTTATTTCTTAATTTAAATATACAAACATTGTTTAGCATTAAATGAATTACAAATAAAGTAAGAGCTTGTTTTGAAGCTTTTGCAGACTTTAAATAGACTGTTATATATTTTTTATAATACGATCATTGATCGATATACCCTTCTAGCCTTTTTGGTACATAGCGAAAAAAAAATTAACTAGGTTACGTTCAATAAGAATCAATTTATAGTACCTAGCGCGACTTGTTCAAGTGAATTTGTGTAGGTGTGTGAAAGACGATTTAGATACCACTATATATACACATGTATATTGTATATTTGCTTATTGGCATTTACAACTATCGCTGTTGCAGTTATCTATGTCTATGACTCTAATCTTTGCTATTTGCATAACCAAGTGGTTTACATTGGCTGTGGAAATGAAGAAATAGTTGAAATGTATGCCAAAGGGTTAAGCTGACATAACATATACATACACATATATCTGTCTGCTATGTATATGTCTTTTAAATTTAATGAACATGCTTCTGATCTTTAGCGCAAATTTACGATGCGCTTGCGCACAATTCAAATTCTAACAAACTGTAGATCATGCAAAGATCAGCCTTATACCTTCTATATATACATATATACGCTTTGTATGCTTATTTATGCTCATATATAGTTTATCTTTATCACATTGCGCACATCAAACGATCATAAACTATTTTGTCTGCTGTCACCAACGAAAATTGAAAATGAAAGAGCGAGCGAGCGATAAGATTGTGAATCTTCTGTGAATTGTTCTGCTCTGGGTACAGATTCTGTTGTTGAGGCTGCTGTTGATGCTGTTTGCATTTTTGATTGATCGCTTTATACGTTTTGGCCCCAGCAAAGAATTGAGAACAAAAATGTAAATGCAGTCAAAACCACAAAATGTTAAATGACAAAAAAATTGTATATACACATATTTGTGTGTGTGTGTGTGTGTGTGCGTGTGTGTGAGCATCGATCATCATTTGGCGGTTTTTTTGTTTTTCTGACGAGTTCAGCAGCCACGTTGATAATCAAATCAAAGGTAAGACTTGCAACCATCATAACTTGTACTTTAACTGCAGGTTCTTTTTATTTTTTTGGGGTATTTTTTTTTTTTTTGGGAGCAACCTACGCAAAGGATCAAGCGAGCGATCGATCGACGACGACGATATTGCTGCATAATTAAATTTAAACAAATCAAACTGCCATTGCGATCAGCAGCAGCAGCAGCAGCAGCAAAAGGAAACAGAAATCAAGTTGTAGATTGAGACCACCAGAGCACTGGAGGTTGTTGGCGCAAGTGAAATAATTTGCTTGATCTTGCAAGAGCTACCTACACATCCCAGCTAGCAAAGGGAGACAGCGATCGAGAGAGAGAGAGTGAGCTAGAAAGAGGAAGAGAGAGGCAGCAAGTGCGTAAGAGCTGGCAACAGTTTGAACACTTGAAAAAAATAATTTAATAAAAAATATATATAAAAAAGAATAAACACTTGAATTAAATCGAATAATAAATAAATAAATATAATTAAAATATATAATAAAAAAAATTAAATCGAATAATAAATAAAAATAAAATGAAATAAATAAATTTAATAAAAAAAATGAAATAAACTAATAAAATTCAATAAAATAAATTAAAAAATAATATATAAATAAATAAAGAAATATTATCAAAATATATCGAATAATAAATAAAAAAATATATTAAAAAATTTAAATAAAATATAATAAAAAAATAATTAAAAAAACATAATACATACAATAGTAATATTTCATAATAATCATAATTATTTAGAACTGGAACTGTTTTATATACAAAAAGTGCAGCATTAAATTTATTTGCCCAACTATAGCAATGCTATGTTATTAATGATTTTAATTTTAATTAACAACAAATATTGGGTAGGCAAAAATATTTTATTCACATTTATTATTCGATGTTTATAATTAAAAGAATGAATTGCGTATAAATGGCTGCAAATGAATAACCAATATTTCAAACATAATTTAGAATATTTTATATAATGATATATAATTGAATTTGTTTGCAGTGTAGCCTGTAGCAGCAACAAGTACAAGTTGGTAGCCGCGCTGTCGCTTTAATCTAGCGCTAAAGATCAGCGTCCTACGTGTATGTTGAACTGAAATGATTGAATTGTGTCTTGCTGTCGATCAGACAGACGGACAGACAGACAGACAGACAGACGAGAGTTGCGGATCGGTTGGATCAGAGTCAGAGTCTGGTTGATCGCCAGAAATTGATATGAAAATGTCTTGCAGCAAAAGAGTTTCGTATGCAAAGCGATCAACACAGCAGCGGAGACTGCAGATCTTAGTAGTTGTTGCTTTTGCATAATGTGCGACATGCAAATCTCTCGCGCTCTCGCTCACTCTCTGACTATTGCTGTCTCTTGCTTGTCTTAGCTATGCAAGCAAAACTGGGGTCCTGACATTGAGTCCTGTTTCCGATTGCTGTCGCAGACTTTCACAGTTTTATAACAAATTTGATTGAATTGCCTTGGCTTGCAACGTGGGGCACGTCGCTTCTTCTTCTTATTTTTTCTTCTTTTAACATTTGTTTGTCTGGACTGGCAGCAAATGATTATGAATTGTTTTTTGATTGCAGTTTCTGCTTTAGTCATGCATATTATATGCATAAAAAAAATATCAGCAAAAATATATATATGTATGTATATATGTAACTGGGTTAACATTACAGCTAAATGACTGTGAGAACAGTTGAAAAAATAATTTTAGAGTTGCTTGCTTAGCTTTGATAGAATTTGCTGCAATAAATTAGTTAAAATTAAAAAATAATTGTATTTATTTATTTAATATCAACTATAAGAAGTCGACGATAATAGAAAATGATTATAAAAAATATATATAAATTTGATATAAATATGTAAAAAGAATTAATTTTTTTGTTTATCTTTAAGCTTGATATCATAATTATTTTATTTATTTATTAAAAAATAATATTGAATTTGTTGCAATAAATTAGATATAAAATATAGATATATATATATCAGAAATTATAGATTGTTAAAAAAGTATTACAATAAAGTAAATTAAATTATCTGAAATATTTTGAAATAATTAAATTCTATTTGAAAAATGTTCATTGTTCAATCGCCAATTTTCAGCTTATAGCATTTATTTTCTCTATGTAGTTTATTGAATTGAGTTTTTGCATTTTCCTTTAGGCTTGGACTGCGACCTGAACTGTCCATTTTCATTTCCTGGTAATTAGCACACGTGTCTTGAACGAGACTAAGCCTTGAATCTGATGCATCATATCCTTGCCGAATCTTCACATATGTCTGCACTTCCCATGCAAATATCTAACGTAATCAACAATGCCATCGCACGTAACTGCTGCTTCTTCTTCTTCTTCTTCTTCAGTTGCACAATGATTGAATCATCAGTCAGCTATAGATGATGGATCTTTAGGATCTATGTGTCTAGTGTTCATTGTTAGACACATGTGCATTGTTTGTTGTGTCATCTTAGGTAGCCATCAAATATGTATTTAATGAAGTGCAACACACACACACACATACACACACATGTGTGTGTAATATTTATGCAAAACTCGCACGCACTACAAAAAGTAAACGCAGCATGCGCTTAAATCTCTAGAGAATTCTCTGCTGCTGCTGCTGATTTTGCACGTGCTGCACACTTGGCTATTTGCCAGGTAGCTAATTAGCTGCTGTATGAGCATGACTAGCGTTTGTAGTTTTTATGCTTATACAAAATTATTTTTGAATATTTCTTGCAACGTACATTTTGATTAAATAGCAAATTTTTTAGCTTAAACGCTAATGAACCACAACAAATACTTAAGCCAAATTATAAATTAGTAAATTATTTTTATTGTATTTGTATTAAAATCAAAATCAATGTAATATTTATGCTTTATGCGTTTGATTATTATTGATATGCAATATCAATGCTGATAAGCTTCCATGTAAGCGACGATTGGTTGACTGCAGATATTAAAAGCAAAGCATATTGCTGTGAGTCGTGGCTTAAATCGATTTCTTATGTTGATCATGCTTATCTCGCGGATGCAGCGACAAGGCGACAGGCTAAAGATTAGAGGTGCGCACTGTGGCAAGTGGCAAGTTGATTTTCATAATCAGCTCGAGCTGATGAGCGAGCTGCATAAGTTAATGTAAGATATATAACTGCGATAAATAATTGCAAGAGAGAGAGAGAGAGAGACCGGGACAACTTTATTAGAGCCCACTTAACACGATGGCCAATTGATAGCGTTGATGTTGCTGCCGCTGCCAAAAGACATTAAACAAACTGAAACATAAACGAGTGAGGAATTGAGGAATCGCTTGATCAGCAGCCAGAGATCAATGCGAGATCAGAGCGCAATTAAAATTGTTATCGCCGGCTTGGCTTGGCTTGTTGTCGACGTGGCCACAACGCTCCAAGTTTACACTAACTTAACAATTCATGTATTCGCAGTCGAGTTCTTGAAGTAAGTGTAACTAGTTTGCTGTGTTTGTTAGTTAGTTAGAGCGCCAGGGCTGCTGTCAGTTTGTTTGTGCTTCACGCCTTTGGCTTTTTCGCTGAAAATTTAATTTAATTAATTGCCAAACACACACACATGCGTGTGTATTTACCATAAAATGGGTTGACTGCGAATTGCGAATTGCATTGGTGGCAATGTGGCAAGTTGCAACTCAAGTTCGATCTTCACTTGAGGCGCAAACTTGAATAATTGCTCTCTGGCAGTTTGTGGCATTTAAAACTGATTCGTTTTACGAGCCCATTGCACTCACTCGCCTCGCCTTTATGAATGGCAATTAATTAGGCCAAAAGCACGAAATACGCTAAACTTTAAACACCAATGCACTGCAACAAAATCTAGAAAAAAATAAATAAACAAATATGTATATTCATTGAATAAAATAAAGTCAATGAAAAACAATTAGAATAAATTAAGCAGAGCAAAAATAATGAAAATAATTAAAAGACAGAAATAAAATATTAATAAACAAATTTATGTATAATACAAAATAAAGTAAATGAAAATAATTAGAATAAATAAAATAGAGCAAAAATAATGAAATTAATTTAAAAAACAGAAAGAAATAAAAAAACAAATTTATGTATAAAACAAAATAAAGAAAATGAAAACATTAGAATACATAAAAATGAAATAAAAAAATAATGAAGATAATTAATAACATAGAAAGAAATAAACCAATTTATATATCAACTAAATAAAGAAAATAAAAAACAATTAGAATAAATAAAATAGAGCGAAAATAATAATAATAATATAAAATAAAATAGCCACTGAATAATATAATATTAAAGAATTAAAATAAGCAAAAATAACAAATTATTATTATTAATTTGAATAAATAAAATAGAGCGAAAATAATAATAATAAAGAAAACACACTAAATAATATAAATAATATAATATTACACAATTAAAATAATTATTATTGTTTTATACTTATTACTTATATTTACTAAAGAAATATATTGTAATTTTAGTACTTAAAATATATATTAATTCATTTAAAATAGCAAATATAAAATAAAAATATAATTATAAGTCGATTTCTTAAGTACTTAAAAATTATATATAAATAGCAAATATGTAATAAAATGATTTTTGATATGCCATTTGGTTTTTTCGCTCAGTGTATGTGCGGCCGCTTCCTTTGGCTGAGTTCGCCTTCGGGTTATTTGTTTTTACAGCTACCGTATTTAATAGTTTGCTTGCCTCAACGAAATGGCGGCAGTTCGATTTGTTTGCTTAATTAATCGCAGCTGTAATAACAATAATAATAATAATACGTTCAGCACGAGGTCCTGCGGCAATTCGACCAGCGATGCCATAAGCAGCCATGAAATTTGTAAAAACTATATATATATAGTATATATTATTTTTTTTAACGATTTATACGCGCAATTGCATTTGAATGGGCAAATGTGGCGCATTGAGGCTTTTATATATTTTTTTTGTTTTTGTTGTTGTTGAAATTCTATTGTTGAGTTGCTTAATTCTTGGCCGCGTTGTGGGCCTCACACTTTGGGCCCATTGTATTGTCATTGTTGGCCATTCGACATGGCAATAATAATAAGACGACCCTTTTGCTTGTGGCCATGTTGCATGCTAATCCTTTAGGAGCGAGAGAGCCAGAGACGTGTGTGGGCTGCGCCAGCGCGGGATTAGAAATAGAAGTAGAGCTACGAATGCATTTTGGCATGAAATGAGTGCATCAAGCCCAAAATGATGAGAAATAAAATAGAAGCAGCAACACAAAAGAGAAATGCATTTTTTTTTTTTTAAGTGAAACACACGAACGTGCCAAGCGATGAGTCCGTTTTTTTCAATTCGACTAGGGACCACCCTAGCTAGGAAAATTTATGTGCGCCAGGACCTTTGCCTGCATTTCAATTTTAATTAGAGCAACATAGACTGAAATTATTTTCATTCTCAAATTTTCGATTTTTCTCTCGCTGCTCGCTTAGTTAGTCTGTCGGCGCCTTTGGCTTTGATATTTATTTTTTTTTTGTTTTAGTTATGCGCCGCGGCCTTTTTTTCTTCTCTTCGCTTATAATTAGATGGCAAAAATGCCGCGCGTCCAGCAGCAATTGATTGTTAAATAATTTTCTTGTGCCACCTTTGCGGCGCTGATTGGGCCTCGTTATGAGAGCGAGACGCAGCAGCTTCGGCTCTCAGCTGGACTGGACGAGGGTCTTCCAAGTGGTTCCCAAATGTGTCAATGTAGCTCTTGAGTAGGCGGGGTAGCAATAATATTCAGTGTCGATATGATTTTTGTAGTTTGGTCAAATTATTTAAGAGCCTGAGCAAGTAAACATTTTGGCTATCAAAACGAATATGTTTATAATATATTTTGGTTATATCAAAAATACAGAAAGTCGCTAAATTATACTATTTTTCAATATATATATTTTTTATTTTTCAATAAATTTATTTTAAATTTTCTTTGCTTTTAAAAAAATCGTATTTCGTTTTTATATAAACTCTGAGCTAAGTAAATACAGAATTAAAATTTAATAGCTATTTTATATATTCATTTTACTTTAAATTTTCTTTGTTTTTACAAAATATTTCGTATTTCATTTAGAGCATAAATATATTAATTTGCATTATAAATTTATATATAAATTCTAAGCTAAGTAAATGTAGAATTAAAATTTAATAGCTATTTTATATATTAAATTTATTTTAAATTTTCTTTGTTTCTAAAAAAATATTTGGTTTAGAGCATACATTTATTAATTTAAGAAAAAAGAATTAAAGTTTAGTAGCTTCATTATATATTAGAATTTATAGTTAGTTGATTTATTGGTTAAACTTAGCAAACTGCCCTCTACTAACTTAACACTTGCTGCACCCATTTCAGTAATAAACACACACACACACACACACACACACACAGAGAGAAGTTTTGTATGCAAAATATGCCGACAACAAATCAAAAATAAAATCGCCAATGCAAAATTAACGAGGCAAATACAAAGCGAGAGCGCCGCTTTATAGACTGAAGTGGAGAAGGGAGTGGTGGGGGCTGAGGTTGAGTGCTGTCTGCGCATGCGCGGAAGCAGCTAAAAGAAAATTAGGCGTACATTTTTATTGGCGACAGTTGCTGCAAGTTCAAGCTGCAACGTAAAGAGAGTAAGAGAGAGAGAGAGTGTGAGACATTGTGGAATTTGAGAATTCTTTTTTTTTACAATGCCTACTAAGCCAGTTAAGTGGGCACAGCCCAGGCAAACAAGCAACACACACTCGGGGAATTCTTCACTTCACTGGAAGGACAACAAAACAGTTCGAGAGACAAGCAAAGGGGTTAACAGAGGAGTACAACGGCTCTTATTTGTTATTTTTGAGCGTTTTGTGGGCGTCGATACAGTAGCCAAGCCCTGCTGACCACAAAATGTCCAAATATTTCGCTCGAAAAGCGGAAGAGTTTGCCACTTTTTCTATTTAGTTCCGAGTAAAGAGTTGAGTTGAGTTGGGTTAAGGCGCTTCGCCACTTCCTGCTCATTACCAGGAACTAGTGCTCGTGCCCACACTTGAGCAAATGTAAACAGAACACAAAAATATTTGCATTGAGTTCTTGAGAGAGAAAAAAAAAGTCAACTTGTTTATTTCTTTAACAAGTATAAAGTTACTTGAATGGGAAGTGCTTAGCAATATTTTGATTGTTGTTAGTCCTTGCAATAAAAAAAAAAGTATTAAAAAGAATTTAATAAACTATTAAAAAAAAATATGCATATATATTTCTATAAATTTTGATTTTAAAAATATTGTATTGTATTAAATATAGTAAATAAAACTATTAAAAAAAATATGAATATTTTTCTATAAATTTTGATTTTAATAATTATTTTTGTTATAATTTTTTATTGCATTAAATCTATTTTAAAAGTTTTCTCTTTTGCAATGTTAAGCTAAAAATATTTATTAAAAAATCTCTTTATTACATATATATTATTTTTGATATATTTTATATATATTTTGCTATATAAATAGCAACAATGACATTTGAGTTGGCTAAAAAAATATTTAAGATAAAAATTACGTTTGATTTGGACTGAGATAACAAATTGAGATTTAAGCTAGAGATTAAGGCAATTCTTGCTAACTAAACTGCATTTATTTTTAGCAGTGTATTTAGACCTGGGCTAGACCTGGGCTACCAGCATAAAGTTGGCTTGTGTCTGGCGCGTGTGGCCCTGAGATAAAAATGATGCTGGCGACCGCAACAAGTCCCAATAGAGAAATTACAATGTCAAAACAGCAGAAAGGGTCCAGGTGTGCAAATATATATCTGTATATATATATATATATATAGCTGGGTATGCAGCTGGTTTTGGCCAGAAGACACAAAACTCAACCTCGTGCCATTTTTACGCTAATTGTGTATAAATATTATTTTGTCAAACAACGTGGGGTGGGGTGAGAGATACAAAGAGCAGCGCAGCAGAGAGTTTGCATGTTTAATAGATTTGTATTTGGCTTGTGGGACAATTAGAAACTGTTTAGGTTTGAGAGTTAACTAAAGCGCTGCAGGATGAAGGATCAAGGCTTAGGGCTCAGGGCTCAGAGGCTCACAGCATGCTAATAACAGTTAAGAACACAAATTGTGTTTGTTGCTCATTTCAAGGTATTTTAAAGTGTATGCGTGTATGCGTGTGTGTGTGTGTTTATCGCTGCATGTTGTGCGGTCCCGAGCATCAATTGTTCATTTAGACAATGTTTTGACCGCATTCGCCAAAAAAAAACCAAAACATACAACTCTATGCCAAATGTCCTGGGCCTAGTACAAAAGACAGCTCGGGGACACTCACGCCTTGACCGTCGTGACATCCTCGCTGGTGTGGTCCTTTTTTTTTCGTCTTCTCTCATTTAGCATTGTTCTCTGCGCGTTTTTATATGCGTGACATCTTATTCTACTTCTATATATTTTCTTATATACAACTCTATTTAGTTTGAGGCGTTTGTCAATTGTTATTGTCATTGGCTCTAGAAGAGATTCGAGCTGGTGATAACCTTTTCATAGTTTTTTTCATCATTTATTTCTATTTTTTTGGCGCATCTGCTGCTACCGCAAATTGCATTAGCCATGCCCCTTGCTCCTCTCTGTAGACAATTGAGGCGTGATTGAGGCGTTGTGTGCGGTAGCAATACGACCGCAAATTTATTTCTAACTGCCCATTGTTCAATTGCAATTGTTTGCAATTCCCCTGAAGCTGCAACTCCCCCTCTCGCTCTCTCTCTCTCTTTATTAAATCGATGCGTCTTCCAGCGAAGCAAGCCCACAACTCTTATGCTGCTAATGGTGGGCACAAGAATTAAAATTTCTACTGAAAATCTCACTTCAGGCGTTGTAATAGCATTAAATCTGTACTTCGTTTTCAAGCAATTATTTCTATAACAACTATGCGCCTATATATAGTGTTGTCTTCATTTATATTTTGTTCATATAACTTTTATTTTACATTTAGCGAAAATGTGTTTTGCATGTTTAATCCTGTCAAAATTCATTTGCAATTAAACATTTCTTAAGCCTCTAAAATGCACACAAAATCAGCAGCGCTGCGAGTATTTACAGTAGGTTAGTGTTTTTTATCTGATCTTTCCATCATTCCATGCATTTACAGTTAGCTGGCATTTGTATCAACTCTTTACATCATTCCATGCGTGCATTACTGCCAGCTTAAGAGTCCTGGGGTCAAGAGTCGTTTATCTATTGAGTTTGGAGCCTCTTCTCTTTGCGCGCTCTTATTGACAGAGCCAATGCGAAAATTTTTTGTACTATGGCCCATCTGTTTTGAGTTTCTACATTTTAAATTTTATAAGTACTATGTATATTTTTACATGTATTGTTGTTTTTTGGCCTTAGAGACATTCAACATGTTGCATAAATAATAAAACATTTATAATTAATAGCATACTTAAGCATATTCAAATTCATTTACAATTACAATTTTTAAAGCCTCTAAAAAGCGCACAAAAGCAGCAGCGCAGCGACGCATTTACAGTTGGTTAGTGTTTTGCTATCTGCTCTTTCCATCATTTCATGCATTTACAGTTAGAATTTGTATCAACTCTTTTGCAGCCTTCCATGCGTGCATTATTGCCAGCTTAAGAGTCCTGGGTCAAGAGTCAAAGAGAATTGATCTATTATGCTTGGGCTTCTTCTGTCTCTCTTATGGCGCAGGCAATGTGAATATTTTTTGTACTATGGTGTACATGACTTTTTTTTATATTAATTACCAAAAATGTGTTCAAGTAGAGCAGTGTGGAGTCCAATGGAAAGCTGAACTTCATTTGCGTTGCACAATTAATTGCCCAGTAAAGAAACGAAATGAGCCCACAAGGTTAGTACAAATCATAACTGTTCTTTTTCTCTTTCGTTTTGGGCCCAGGCAGTGCTGCCATTGCTTTTGGTTGTGCTCCCACAGTGTGGGTCCCACACACTGAAAGATCTGCTAGCTGCGCTGCCCACTGCGCTGCCTTTGCTTAGAACAGTGAGCGCTTTGACATTGACATTGCTTGACTTTGACTTTTGACTTTGATTTTGACTTTGCGATTTCTTTGCAAGGTTATTATGCTCTCTTAGCAATCCAGCGTGCAATTCAATTTGAATGAACCTGGTGACTTTGCCTTTGAGTTTCAAAGTGCTCTCTTGGTCTCTCTCTCTCTCTCTCTCTCTCTTTTGATGCCTTAGCTGTTTTGCTGATTTGCTCTTTGATGTGTACTTGGTGTACTTTATAAATGATATTAATATTATTTTTGCAAATAAAAAAATACGAATATTTTATAATTATATTTATTCATGTATGTATAACAAAACAACAATTTATTTTTAATTTAAAGTAAATTTTTAGTTCCATACTGAACCTTAACTGATATAGACATTTTCTATTTACCAAAAAGTGGCAAACTAATTTTATAATTCTCTAATCTTCAACTTAAAAATATGAAAATGCAATAATGATGTCTACATTCGGCAAATTTAGCTGTCGGAAAATGCAGTTCTTAAGCATTTGAAGCCACAGCTAGTCACGCCCACAGAGTCAGGGGCGTGCACTTTAGTGCCTGTAGTTGTTGTTGTTGTTATCGCGCGTGCTGCCGCTGGACTTGGTGCACATTACGTCAGGTTAAGCCAAGCGTCAAGCATGTCCAGCCAGAGAGAGTGTGAGAGAGAGAGAGAGAGAGAAAGTAAAGCTGTTAAGCACATTCGTTGCGCATGTCACTTAAATAAAATGTACGAAAATTAATAGCTAAAAACCTAGACGAAAAGGTGTTAGAAATCTCTGATTACGCTCTCTGGTAATTTTAGACAGCGTGTGTAATGCGAGTAATTCTTACACCCTCACTCTCCCCCCCTCTCTCTCTCTCTGTCTCTCTATCCCCTCTCGCTACAATTTCTCTTATCATAATCATATTTGCTACGCCAAAAAAAAGGAGCTGCATGATGAGTGTGCAATTCAAGCCACAGGAAACAAACTCAATTTTGTATCCTGTAAGGGACGCATTTTATTTATTATTTTTTGTGGTTTTTCCTGCTCATTTTCAAGGCGTGAATTCAAACAATTTTTCTATTATTTTTGTCTAGATAAATATATATATATGTATATATATATTTTTTTTGGTTGGATTTGTCAGCAATTTCCTTCCGTTTTGGCTTGTAATTTCAAACTTGCAAAAACATTTTGTTTGCTAAACTGTTTATTTATTTAAGTAGATAGAACTGCTATTAATGTGTGTGAAAGTACAAATATTATTTTAAAAATTGCTAAAATATTATTTTAAAAAGGCAACTAGGCTTATATATATTTTAATTTTACTACTCTATTAATCTATTTTATTACTACACACTCTTCAATATGTAATTAATTATTTCTATTTTCTTTTTTCAGGTGGTTGCCTATGTACTTGAATATGAGAAGTTAAAATACAGCTATTTTTGGATTAATTTAAAATGAACAAGTGAGACCAAAGAACAAATAAAATTACTTACACTTTGTTAGAATCACAATTACAATATATGATGAGATCCAACTATTATTTATTATTCAATGTATCATTTTTAGATTTCTAAAATTTCGCGATTTAGTTATGAGAATACTGGAAATATTTTTGTAGTATTACTTGACCTTTTATAGTTTTGAACTCGCTTAAAATCTACCCAACTGCTTTATGTTTCTAATCATAACTCAATCAAAACTGCTGTGATTTTGGTTTGGGTGTTGCAGCTTGTCTCAGTTGATGCCTCCGGTGGCACTTGAGCTGGTTGCGCAGCAGCATGTTGCATGTCAGTATGTGTCAGGGAGTGTGTGCGCCTGGCTAGATAACTAAATTAGTGTTGAGCCACTCGAAAGGTGCTGACAGCCAAGCAAGCGATGCAACGAAGATGGTGAAGAAGAAGAAGACAGACGTGTGTTGCTTGTCAATTACTCGTCACGAGAGAGAGAGAGAGAGAGAAGCCCCCAAACTCTTTGACGTGCAGCAGCAGCAGCTTGTTGTATGCAAAGTGTTGCGCATGTTGCACAGACTGACGGCGAACACGCCCCTGAGGCAGCATCAATGAAAATGCGGCAGTGCGCACTTGTTGCAAGGAAAACCTGAAGGAGCAAATTGGCCTCAATTAAAAGACAACCTGCTGCGAGGCGTCTCTGCTCTAGATACAATAATTGTATAAAAGAAGAAACATTCGGCATGCTGTATTAAAAATATTTAAACAATTGGCGGAAGCGCACGGCAAATGAATGAATTTTCAGTTAGTTCGACGGGCGGGGGTGTGGCAAGTGTTTTGGCCCTAAATTGTTCACGCCTTGGTCGCAGTTATGCAACCCGCGCTTTGATCTCCGGCAACATTCGGGGGCAGTCTCTTTTTTTTTTTTTTTGGGCTATTAATCAAACAAAAGGACACAACGGACAGGACACAACGGCAGGTTGCATGCAACGGATGCAACGGACTATGCAAAGCGCCGCTAAATGTTGCAAGAGCAAGCGGCGTGTGCCGATTTCCCAGAAACTGTTGCAAGTGTTGCAGCTACCTGCTGCGTTGCCCCAGCGTTTAATTGCTAGTTACAACCGATAAGATACACGATAGTGGAAATCTATCTCAAATTATCTATGGATTCTGTTTTTGGCAATCTTTGAGGCACAGCAAGATTTAGGGCAACAATTCGATTTGAGTTCAAATTAATACATGAGAAGAAGAAGCAGCAACGTTTTAAAGTAATTTATAATTTCTTAAAATAATTTATTAATGCGTCAAAATTGGTTTTCTAGTTTTTAACTTAAAGTTGTGCTTAAATTTTTAAACAATTTTTTTTAGTACTAGAACAATTTTTAAGGACTTGAAATCATTTATTTTGCAAAACTATTTGTTGTTTGCCGCTTTTAGTTGTTTTGCCACATAAAGATACAAATGTATCTATCCAAAGTCTGAGTGCTGGTGCTAGCTGTGAACCCGGCAACGCCTTCTTAGCTGCAGCTACCACAAGTGGGTGTGGCAAGCAGACCAAAAATGGTTGTGTGTGTGTGTGTGTGTGCGTGTTGCATAAAAATAAAAATAGCAGAGCCTAGAAGAAAGAAAGAATCATTTGTATGCGGCCTGACTTTTAATGCTGTCAACGCTGCTCTCTTTTTTTTTTTTTTGCTGCTGCGCTGCTTTCGGTGTTGGCCTTTGCTTGGGCCTTTTGGCCCATCGGTGACAATGGCCTAGACAATGGTGACAATTTCACATCTTAATGCACATGAATGCGCGTTCAGAATTTCTGAATCTGCCGCCCGCTCTTTGACCAGGCGGCGGTTTTTTGATTTTGCCAAAAAACTTTTGTTATTTCTGTATTTTTTGTTGGCTCGTTGATAAATCGATTATCGCATCGTAGGAGGCAGTCACAAAAACAAAGCGCGCCTAGGAACTCTCAATGCCAATCGGTAATTCGCATCGCTCTCTGCTTCTTCTAGTCATCATCATCATTATCCCTGCTCATCATTAGAGTTTTCATTTTCGCTTTTTGGTTTTCTTTGTGGTTGAATTCAGATCATCGTGATCGCTTTTGTGGTTGACATTTTTTTGTCCACGGTCGGTGAGTTTGCTTTGATGCCACATGGGGCAGTGCCACGATCCTCTCTGACCCTGCCACATCCCATTTTCCACTCTAACTCTGACTTTGAGTCACAACGGGCGCGCGGGTTAGCCACAATATATTTTTGCTTTGATTTTCCGATGCGATTTGCACTAATTCTTTTTGTTTGTATATTTTTTGGCGGCAATTTGACAGCAACAGCAACAACAACAACTGCGAGTAAAATCGCTGAGTAGTTTCAATGCCGATGTTATCAGCAATCTTTGCTTTAAGCTGGTTTCGTTCTTAGTTATCTAAGATGTGTGTTAAGCCTTTACTCAACATTTACCCACGATCTTCTTTTTAAAAACTAGATTTCTTTAAGAATTTATAAAACCGCGAAAACTCGTGCTCAAAAATATTTTTTTTTTAAATTATTTTTACAGCCAGGCTAATATTATCTTGTTATTTTACTTTTTAAAATATTAATATCTATCTCCCTCTCTCTCTTTCGTTGCTTAATTACTTACAAGTTGTCGCGCGATCGCGTCCAAGTGACAAATGCATTTTAAATAAACATTGCTCATCGATTAGATTAGAAACGAACATGTCGAACATGTATCTAGTCAAGTGATCAGTTAACAGCAAGAGATGATGGCTAAGGCCAAGACTAAGGCACAGCAAGCAGTCCTCAGTATCTCTATCTCTAGCTGTATCTCTATCTTCAAGTTGTATCTTTCGCAGTGTATCTGCAACTAAATCAGCAAAAAAGCAGTAAAAAAGAAACGTATCTTAGCCGATGGGGCTGCTGTCAGTTGAGTTTGAGCCACAGCTTGTTAAATCTTTGATATTGCATTACCAGCGATGCTTTTGTTTTTCTTTTTTCATTATTCATCATTTTTTTTTTCCTCTAGTTTTATTAAAGGTACGACGATCGTTCATTGCTGACGCTACATTTAGCACAGTGTGAACTGTCGGTAGTTAAATGACTTTACTGCGGCCGGCACAGTGGGTGATTTGAGCACTTCTAGTGGAATTTTATTCATTTTTTTTAAATTTAATTTAAACTTGTTTTTACTTTTTAAAAATACATTTTTTAGATTCAAAGCTTTGAAAATTTAGGCCAAATTGCACACTGTGCGTTGGCAGTCCTACTATGTTGCGTTGGATACGGGTCCAAGGCTTACAAAGCATTTGACTTGAATTGTTGACATGCTGGCAACTAACCGCAAAAAGTGAGAGAAAGAGTGAGAGAGAGAGAGAGAGAGAGAGAGAGAGAGCGAGCACACGTGTCCTATTGCCAGCTATGCAGGTTCTCTAGCTTCTACTCACACAATAAACTATCGCTGGCAATCAAAGTCAGTCGCGTATTTAGAGCGCAAAAGCAAAAGCCAGTTTCAAATCGAGACAAAAGCAACAGCAGCAGCAACAGCAACAACAACAGCCAAATCCATTCAACAAAACATATTCTATTATTTGATATTTCATTGGAATATCCTGCGAGCGCGCTCAGACTATTGTTTGGCGCTCTCCTACGCATGAAAAGTGATTTCTACACACGCATTTTTATATTTTTACCTTTTCTCTTTTGATTCTTTTGATTTCACGACATTCTCTCATAAAAATTGTGCACTGATGCGCATATTTGAAGCCAAGAGCGCGATTCAAAGGTCACAAAGGTCAGATACACACATACATAGACAAACACACACACACACACACACACACAAACACTCTCCCACTGTGGCAAGGATGTGTCTAAAGTTTTAGACACATTACACGCTAATTGAAAAGTTTATGATGCGCCCAAGTGAGCGCCTAAAGCAAATTTACGCAGTTTGTCCTTTCACTCTCTCTCTCTCTCTATCTATTTTTGCGTCTTTGCCATTAGCATTAGCAATTGTGTTGAGCTGTCAAAAATTCGTCACACGGCAAGGGGCAAGCAGCGTATCAAACGCGTAGGTGTCGCCTCCTATCGCTTCCTACCTGTCTCTCCTCGCCGGGTTTTTCTCAACTCTCTCGCTATGCGTAGCTGCGCACAACAAGTGTAAGCTATGTGCAACATGTGGCTGTTGCCTGCCACATCCAACTGCAGATTAAAGCGTAAATATTTGTAGGTCAAGGTCTTAACGCTAGGGGAAATACGCTAAGGAAATTCAATGAGAAATCATTTATCATTTGGCTTAATTACTTCTATGCAATGCATTCATTCATTTTTATATATTTAATAATAATATATATATCTTTTATTATTAAAATTGAAATGCAATTGTTGTTGGTTTGTTGTAAAATTTCTGGAAAAGCAGAATCATTAACTGCAAGTGTTTGGACTCGAATTTTAACAGTTCAATTAAGTAACTGGAATTTTTGTAAAGTATCAAATGCGAGTTGCCACTTGTAGTCGCCTCATTAATGAGCTACTAGGAAGACACTTGACCCAGCCTCAGCTAAGTGCGAAATTTGACAACCAAGCAACCAGCAAACGAAAGAGTTTCCATATATAGCAAGCATATTGATCGATGATCTTTAGGGATTTGTTGGAGGTGGGGGCGGGGCAACAAGAGCGCTCGTATTTTGACACATGGCTCATAAATCTTGTGCAACAAGCGCAGCAGCGACGGCGACGCACAAAGTCAAGCCATAACTCATCTGCATATGGGGAGTGAGTGAGCGAGAGAGCAACAAGTGGAATAGATTTTTCCTTTGAATTGCGACATGATAAAATAACATGAGGCTCGAATTTCGCTGTAGCGACATCGCTATGAAAATAAATAGCAAACGAAATCGAAAGCCTGGCGGAGCACTTGAGGCCGCTCTAAGGCCGAAAGGACGAAAAACAAATACGCACTTCCTGCAACGAAGGACTAAAGTGGCGCAAGGACTAAAGATGCTACTTCCTGCGAGAGCGAGCGGAGATCAGAGCTCAGGTCAGCGTAAGAGAAGAAAAAATGAAATGAAATGAAATGGAAAAATGAATTTATTGCAGCGCAAGGACATGCGACATGAAATCTTAGCTAAAATTGCATAAAATGCAGCTAGAGCCTATTAAAGGGCATTGGTTTAGACATCGTATTTTGACACCTTAAAAGAAACAGGACATCGACTGAAAGGACAGGCAGGACATGTCCTGGATTTAGCTCGGGAATAAGCTTCAAACAAGGATCTTGTACTTAAGCTGACATACAATCATCAACGCAGGCGCATTGTCCTGCTCGCAAAGGATCAGGGATCTACCTACTGCTTCCTTTTTCTCAAATTCCTGCTTTAGATGATTTTTTTTTGAGGTAAAATATCGCTGATTTGTCTGCTTCCTGTCTTGTCGCCTGGGCGTGGTCAGCGGCACACACCCCATGCAGCATATCCTTGCACGTGTCCTTGCTGCCTGCATTTGCATTCGCCCATTTAAATTTTTACATGCATAATTAACAAGACTTTGGCACACGCGCCTCTAAGCTTCTTCTTCTTCTTCTTCAAGGAACTGCCACACCTTTAACTAATATCCTTTTTTTTTTTGTTGTTGTTAGGGGTTGTTGCAAGGCGCTAGAGCGTTGCATCTAGCGGAAGTGCAAGTCCAGCTTTCAAGTTATTTGGTGTCTGTTGTTTATTTATTTATTTTCTTGTTTTTTTTTTTTAATTGTTGTTTGGGGTGCGCCAGCCACGTGGTCCGCATGTCCTTTGAGCCTCAAACTATGTTATATGCTACGCTTTCGATCTCTCAGGCGTGACCGACTATTTCCGCTTCTGTTGGGCAATTTATGCGCCATTAACAATGAACCACCCTACCCTAGCCCCTCGCTAGTTAAAAAAGTAAATTAAAAGCGCAGAGCAGTGAATTTGAACAATTCAAATATTTGTTGCCATTTCCGGTGCGCTGTACGTTGATTGCTGAGTGGGTTACTCTACTCCGCTTGTCCAGGAAGTGACAGCGCAAGAGCCTGAGCCTGAGCCTGAGCCTGAGCCTGAGCCTGAGCCTGAGCCTGCAGTAGTTCCTTGGTCCTTTATTGTTCGTTGAGTCATGTTTCTTTTCAAAAATTTGCAAGTGTGCAGTGCGCTATGGAAAAAATACAATTATAAATAAAAATAATTAAATAGACATTTTTGCTGCTTTTATTAATATTTTATTTAACAAAATTGCAAATACTTGTTAAGCCAACTGTATTAGTTTTTAAATTAAAACTCATTTTATAGAATAAAGTTTATCAAAATTATTTTGCTCTTGAGTAAAATATCAAAAATTCTTAACTAAATTCTTTTTAAATTGAAACTCGACAAATTTTTTTAAACGATTTTTGTTTTGCAATTTAATATTCTAAAATAATAATAATAAAAATAAAAAAAAGTTTATGAAAATTAGAACAACATTTTCAAAGTATTCAGAGTTGAGCCCAAAGGACTCTCGAAACATAATTGCAAACTATTTTTAGCTGCACTTGAGTCTCGAGCACTCGAGCAGCGTCTCATAAATCACAGTGCTAGGCACAAGTCTATGGATAAGATAGTTGAGTGCTTAAGCTGAAATTGTAGCTGCAAGTTAAGCAGAAAATCAAATAAAAAAAGTTGAGTTGAAATTTTGTTTCATTGTCTTTGTATTTATTATTGCAGTTCCAATAATAATAATAAACTTAATAGTAAAAACTTAAATTAGTTTAGTGTCTTCCATGCTTATAACAAAACTTAAGGCTAATAAAAAAAAAAAAATTGTTTTAAATCAATGTCTTCCATGTTGCTTAAAAACTAAACACAAAAAAAAAATTATAGCTAGAGGTGCTGGGACTTGTTCTCACTAAGGCAACGAAGCGTGTTATGTACAAAATTTTTACACTTGGGTTTGACTGCACTCCCACTCACTGTTCCTGCCAGGAGCTGATGTAGTCGAGCAGCTCCTCATCGTCGGGCTGCTCGTCGCTGAAGCTGTCAAAGGATTCGAATTTGAATTGTTGTTGCAGTGGCAATTGCTGTTGCTCTTCTTCTTGCTCCTGCTTGACATAGCTGCCACTAAGATCGGAGTCGCTGTAGCTGGGCGTGGGTGAGGCAGAGTGATAGGAATGTGGCGCCTGGTAGTGAGTGTAGTCCTGGTCCTGATCTTGGTAGCTGCTGTTGCTGCTGCTCTCATCGCTGCTGCTGTTGCCGCCGCCGCCGCCGCTGGTGGTGAAGAGACGACGCGTCGACTCTTGTCCTTCCAGCATGTCCTGCAGTCCACGGATATATTCAACGGCAATGCGCAGTGTGTCGACCTTGGAGAGTTTCTTGCTGGCGCCGCGTCCACCATGCGACAATGTGTTGATCACTGTTTGTGGCAAGTGCTGACGCAAGTTGACAAATCCGTTGTTCACCTGCTTGACGCGATTGCGCTCGCGTGCATTGCGACGTTGCACGGATGGTGTCACTTGTGGATCACTGCTGTCGTTGCTGCCGCCAAAGTGTGGCAAGTTGTTGTTGTAGTACTTCTTCAGCTGACCGGCAACGTGTTGCATGTTCTGCAGCTGACTATTGCCCAGTGGCAGTGGCTTGGGTGCCAGCAATTGATGTTGCTGTTGCTGCTGCTGCTGCTGCTGTTGCAGCAATGCAAATTGTTGCTGCTGTTGCTGCAGCATAATGTTGCCATTGCTCAGTTGAAAGTGCTGATAGTTGTTGCTGCTGCAGATGCTCGTCATGTTGTTGTTGTTTGTAATCCGTGTATTTGTTTATAAAAAAAAAATGAAGTTTGAGTTTGGTTGTTCACTGTTTGGAATCAGATTCCTGAATGATGTTGCACGTCCTGCAGGCTGCGCTTTATATACGCGTCTGAGGCAAGTCCAAGGCGCTACCTGCCCCATGGCAAAGTGATCCCGATCTCTCGCTCTCGCTCTCGCTCTCGCTCTCGCTTTTAGGCTCTTGCGCTCTCGCTCGCGCGCTCTAAGGGTTCGCCTCAAATTTTAGGGGTTGCTGCCTCATGTGGGTGCCCCTACCCCTAGCTCTCTCGCTCTCTCCCTCCCTCTCGCTCGCGCGCTCTCCCTCTGTACTTGTTCTCTTGCTGCTTTTCTTCTATTGTTTTGCTTAGTTTTTCCTTTTGCTTTTTGCCAAAAGACAGTTTGGGAAAATCTCAGTCGAAATCGAGACTTAAATCAAATGTTCTCTCGTTCTTGCCACACAATGCTGCCACGCTGCTGATCCTTGTCACAGCAACAAAACTGTAGAAGTAGAAGAAGAAGAAGAAGCAGCAGCATAATCATAAAAGGACTTTGTCAATGCATTCAAAGCAGACAAGTATAAAAAATAAAATTTACAAAAAAATGTTTTTTATTTTTTATAAGAAACTGCGCAGCGCTCAGTTGTGAACTTGCATATAAAAATTGTGATCCATCATGTTAGTGCCACTGCCACTGCCACTGACTGTGCCACTTTCACTGCAGCTCAAACTGTTGTTGTTGTTGTTGTTGTTGTTGGTGCCCCCAATTCTACGTTGCACTGCAAAATTCTTGCGACTCTGACTTCCTTTGTTGAAAGGATTGCCAAGCACTTGATATTTTTATTATACACAATTGAACTCGAATAAATGCGTAGATACTTTATATGGCCAATTAAATTGAGTGAAATTTATATATAAAAAAAGCGAAAGGCTTGATTAAAGTTTGTTGAGAGAGTTAAGTGTATATAAAATGTATAAATTCTGATAAAAAAATTAAGCAAAATAATTATTTCAAGTGTATTCATATTCGCACAATACGCTCAGATATATTCTCTATATTTGTATCTGTGTTGTGTGCGTCGTAGGTTGGGGCTGAGTTGAAGCTTGAGTGCATGTGGCATGTGGCAGGCGGCATGTCTGGTGGCCTTGGTTAACGTTCAACTGTTCTTTTGCATTAAGCATTGCCGCATTTGCCGCATTTGACACGTGCTTCCGATCAGGGTGCTTAACATAACAAGAGGCAACAACAAAAAAACAGCAACAAGATCACGAAGAAGAACGCGAGTTGCAAGCAGCAGACAAATCCCACAAGTGTGTGCTGCCTCATGCATATAAATTGCCCCCAAGCTGCCATTTGCATGAGCTGCCTGCCCCACTTGACAAAGTTGACAGCCAAGCTGCCACACACCACACACCACCTCACTCTCCACTCCTGCTTGCAGCCAAGTCTAGGCGCTGCGCTTGCCACAATTAAAGCGCGCATATAAATGCTGCTTGCAACTTTGTTGTGTGGCACGATCAGAGGCCAATAGCAATACCGTTAACTGTAACAAGCTCGCCACCATAATAAATGCATAAAAGTATAAAAAAATAAATACGCGCTGCGCAACCACCAGCTGCATGCCACTTAATGAGGCAAGAATGCAACCCTAGTGGCTGTAGCATCGCTTTAATCGTTTTTTAAACTCCAAGCTAAAAAAAATTAAATTTTTAATGCATTTCTAATATCAACATCAACAGGTCCTGTGGGCAAATCCTTTGCGTCATCGCATACACGCCCCACATTGATGAAAAGAAGTAGCAAACGAAACTAAATTAATATTTTCAGCTCAACTCTTTTCTTCAAAGCGGTTAGCATTTTAATTAGCTCGGCAGAATTCTCCTGCTCCTATTTTTTTTGATTAATTAAACTGCCTTGTAATGCTCGCAAATGGTTTTTTGTTAAGGGTGGGGCATGCCACTACCTGCAGCAAGGATCAAGCGAGTCAAACTAGGGTTGTCAGCTAGATCGAGAATTTAGCGCTAGCGACATCTGTGTGGCAAGTAGCTGATTAATTGGTATGCAAAAGCGCCCTCTAGTGTTCAGCACGCAGTTGTAATGGAAAAGTAGAAAAGCTAATGGGAAAATGCGTTAGATCAAATAAGAAAGTTATGATTTTTGCATATATAGTCTAAAAATACAAGTTTTAGATCTCGTACATTTATTTTATTGAAATTTATTGAAGAAACTAATTTTAGGAGGAGCTAACAAATTACTGCATTGGTAGAATAGAATTAAGAATTTCAATATATTTATTATTTATTTATTTTAAATTTTTATTTTTTAAATTTTATTTATTTTAAATCTATAATATAATACAATAGGAACATATGGTACATATATAAATCATAGATTTTACAAAAGGATAGTTTTATAAAATTCCCATATAATAATTTATGATATTTCATTTTATATTGTTGCAAATACATTTGAATATATTTTTTATATAATAAGATATCAACCGCTCTAGAGTTTTCGAACTCCTTGCCTGAGCATTTGGCAAGGTGCTAACAAACGGAAATGCGTTTGATCCGAAAATAAAGTGTAAATCTATTGCCCAGGGGTCTCGATATCAGTGGCTCTATTAAGTATAAAGTTTATGTGGCGAACTGTTCATTAAGACTAATTGGAATTCAGCTCAGCGGCTCAGGAGCTGCTGGGCGCAGTTCAAGTAGCGCTCACGTACGACTTGAGTCGCTTGTAAAGACGTGATGGAGTAGGTCAGGTCAGTGGGTCAAAGGACATGCCATCCGCATATCGTAAGCGTGAAATCTAACAGATCTCTTCTTCTTCTTCTTTTTTTTTTTGTTTATCTCTTTTGTGGGCTTGTCATCAACACATTAATTTGACTTTTTATGGGCAGTGCGTGTGCTAAAGCGGAAATTGTCACTTTCACGTGATTTGTAAATTTGTAAATTGTTGTAAATGAAAGCAGCAGTGAAAACTTGACGAAATTTGAGCTGCTTTTAATGAAGTGGTGAGGAGGGGCCTGGAGCATTGGGCATGGGGCAGGCGCAGGCGCAGGGTCTCGTAGGGACAGATGTGCTAAAAATTTCGCACGATCACACCTAATAACGGTAATTTACACACACGCCAGTCTCTCTCTCTCTCTCTCTCTCTGTCTCTCTCGCCAACGATAATTGCGCACAGGATATTGCACGCTTGCCATGCCCCTGCCCCCTCGCCAGAGCCACCAAAAAGACGCACCCACCAAAGCTTGCCTCAATCTGCGTCCGCGTCCGCGTCCGATGAGCCGAGTGAGATAACAGGCAGCAGCGCTTCTGCAGCGGCGCGGCTAACTTGGTGTTTATTAAAAGCCAATGCCGCTGCCCTATGCTGGGGCATAGACGAATGTTTGATACGCTGTAAGTTTCAAAATTAAATATAAAAATTGAAATAAGAGAACATTTCTTTAGTAACTTGAATTAAATTATGAATATGCTTAGAACTTATGTTCAATTCTAGCTATGAAGTCATAGTTGAATATTTGATACCCTTTTGAAAATAAAATATTTTATTTGTATGGTTGAAAATTAGTTTCTTTATTACCAATTTGGACTTATAAGACTTTAAGTTAGCTACAAATGGACAAAAAGGCTTTAGAATGAGATTAGCTGCAGTTGCGTTCATTTATAAACAATATAATCAAAGTACCATTTGTAGTCAAGTGTATAAAAAACCAGCGGCAATCGGCAATCGCCACTGAGCGGTGGCGTTGGTGAATTGTTGTTGTTGTTGTTGTTGTTGTAGTAACCGAATACGCCGCCAAGTGCGAAAAAATGTTGTTCGAGGTGTGAAAAATAACTGAGCAGGCAACATAAGTGGAGGCTTAGCGCAAAGAGTGTGGGAGGGGGGAGGGTAGGGGAGGGGCGGAGCCTGTTTGCAGGGCACGCATCGAAGGTGTTGAAAGCTTTGCGCTTCTAAGAAATCGTTTGTTGTCGTTGTTGTTGTGATTTTGACTGCCTGATATGAGAGACAGAGCGAGAGAGAGAGAGAGAGAGAGAGAGAAGAGGAAGATGATATTTGTCGATGGTGTCGAGGTGTTAAAATTACCCCAAAGCTACATAATAATTACCTTAAATTGCAAAAACAGCGAAATAAATTTTCAAAGTCTGTGGCAGGCGAGAAACGTAGCCCCCCCCCTCTACCCCCTGCCCGAGCAGCCCCACTCGTTGGCTTTGGCGGTGTTGCGTTTGAAGCAGCAGCGTTGCCAGATCTTCAGGGCGCACGCTTTTGCGCATGCAAATGCCACAAAATGGGGCGTGTGTCCTCCATAAAAAAAATTGAATGCCTGTTTGGGTAATTAAAGCAGACAGCGACTGCTCGAAAGGGCGACAGGGCGCAGGGGCGTAAGCAATGGCGACATTTTGCGCCCAAGTGGTTGCAAGAATAATGACAGACGTGCAACGTGCCTCTTCGCTTGTTGCTGCTGCTGCTGCTGCTGCGGGCCGATCTATTTAATTAATTGCTAACAAGTTGAAAATGTTTAAATGGTTTATAGCCAGTCCCCCCCCACCCCTCTAGCCGCTTCCCATCTCTGCGTCCAGCCAGTTTGCTTCGCATCCTTTCGGGCCGCCTTGAAAGCGCTTTGGGGCCATTGGCCATAAAGACAAATTGTGGCAGCTTCTACAGTTGTTGTTGTTGTTGCTGTTGCAGTTGCCTCCATAAAGACTTTGAGTTGCTTTCAACTCCGTTGTGAGTTTGGGTGCCTACAAACGTGACGATATTTTTATTGGACAGGTCATGGCCACAGCGCATTCAAATCGCTGAAAATATAAGAAATACTATAAGTCTTGAGCATTACTTTTCTAAAGAGTTATAACATATATTGTAACTTATTCAGCTTTTTAATAAAGTTTTAAATAAAGTGCATGAGCTTGTAAATTGAAAATCTTTACTCACTGTCTGGCAAAACGATTAAGCAGTTGGGCTTTCAAGCATGAATGTGGCATGAATGTCAACACGTTGTTGCAACAACAACAAGTGAGTTGATTGCTAAAAACAGCAGCCGCCCATTATCATTAAAAATAAACAAGGCTATAGCCTGGGCTGTCTAGATAACAAATTGATACGAGCCTAGTTCGCTCCCCAGAGAGAGACAGAGATGGAGGTTAAGTCATAAATTGATTGAGCTAACGCTAATTAATGATTAAATGCTGCGGCATCAGCCTCCTGTGGTTTTTTTTTCTTTGAGGCATGCTACTCATGCTTGCCACACTATGCAAAACAAACAGCGGCACACTTGTCAATAACTCCACGAGACCCAAGGGAGATTTTGATAAACAAACAAAAATACAAACTAATGAATATTGCGGTGGCTGCCACTGCCACTGCCACTGCCACCGCCACAGCATGCAACTCGCAATTCGCAGAAGGCGAAAGATTTTCCGTCGCTGCTACAATTTCCAATTTCTGTAGAAAATTTATAACATATTTTGGATTTGGATTTTTTGTGTTTTTTTTTTTGCTGCCTGCGCTGTAATTTTTCATGCGTCGTTTGCTGCAATTAATCTAAATCCAATTATAATACTTGCAACATATAAAGGTAGCGCAAAAAAAATATTGCTGCGGGGCATGCGGGGGTGCCCCGTGATATACGCGCTACAATATTGAAATCAAATACGATTTAGAGTAGCAACCAACGCCGTCTCACTCTTTGTGGCAAGCAGTTGTTGTTGTTGTTGTTTTTTTGCCTGCAGGCATCAGAGCAGATCACATTACCTGAGCGCGCGCTGCAGCGGCTGCTTGCAACAGCAACAAGGTGCACTAACAAGATGCATGAAGTGTCTAAATTGGTGTTGAGCTATATTACCCCAAAATGAAGCAGAAGCAGCGTTAAGGCTGCAGCAAGTTGCAATTGTTGAATTTTTAAATTTTTTTCTTTTATTAAAGTGACAATAATTTTGATTTTAATACTAAAATGACCTTAAAATTCATACAATATAAATAAGCCTATGAAAATCTGTAACTTCAAGTGAATGCCTCGCTCCTTAGCCTAAGCTAGACTAATGTCAGCTTATGCGACTACAGCTGGTTTTTTTTTACTTGGACCACACAAAAAACTTGGCTTTAATTTTCAATTACCAAAAATCATGAAGGATTCATGAAGTGCCCGCTTGGAGCGCGCGATTGGGGGCACTGATTAGTATCTGGGCAGGCTTCAAGTCCTTACGACTTACTTAGTAAGTAAGTAATATCTCCCGCATGATTTTTGAAACGTTTGAATTGTCAAAGGATTAAAAAGGACCCACGACACAATAGACTCTTAAATATGAAAAATTCGTTAAAGATCTCACTCTCGCTATAAAGTCAATGAAATTTATGACTTATTTAACACAAAAAAATAGAAATAGAAATAGTGCCTAGGCGCATGACAATGCAGTTCGTCCAGGCTGTGTGTGTGTCTGTCCTTTGCTCATCCTTGCGGTCGTTAATAGCGCATTAATATTGTTAAAAGAAACGAGAAAAAGAATTAAATGTATTTTATATCTTTATCGCCATAGAAATGCAACTGAGAAAATTTGTTCATGCACTTACTAGATACCCTAGAGAAAATCTATTTAAATTGATTATTTAAATAAAATATTTTAATTTTATTTTACTTATTTTTTTTAGCAATAAATTATATATTGTTGCTTTTTATAATTTAACTTAACATTTCTAGGGTATTTTTGACTCTGCATTTCCCTCATTCTCTTTACCACAATAAGTATCTAGAGCCTGCTTGGTCCTTTTTCATAATTTCATATTTCTTCTATTGTTGTTGCTGTGCATTTGTTTTGTGTTTGGTCATTGCAGTTTGTGGAAATTTACACCGCATATCGCAACTTGAGATCTATAGCTTGCCCCAAAAAAAATGAATTCTTTGTTCTTGCCAAACACTCGTAGCTCATTGCTATACCTAGATATATATTTCACTAATCCTGGTACGTGTCGTTGCCTTTAATTGCCTTTAATTTAATTTAAGCGCCTCTAATGAGCGACTCGTTCGCAGTTGCAACATAAAGTGGCACTCAGCCGAGTTATGTTCTTCTCTTATCTAAAGCTGAGAATTATGAAGATTGTAAATTATAATTAATAAATGGATTATTGAATTAATAAAATAATATTTCGAGCCTTAATATTATCATGTTCGGTTTGACTTTAAATTGAATATTAATTGGATAGGGAAATTTTAAAGAGCTTGACGTGTTGCATGTCAATGCAGCATGTAACAAGCCTGTGACGCCTACTTGCGTGCCCCAGATTGTTGTTTTTTGTGGTTGTCTGTCGAATCGTCATCGTGTTGATTGACTGAACTTTCAGCTCAGTTTAACTGAAATTGAATAAAGCGGAACTGAAAGCTGCTGAAGCTGCCACACGCGCACAACATGCAACACATGACATGATTATCCCTGCTGCTGCTGCTGCTGCTGCTGCCACAATGTGTGGCCAAGTGTTGATAACTTTATTTTCAGCTTGATCACGAGCTTGGACTTCAGCTAGTTAAAATGTTATTAAGACTGCTGAAAAGGAAAACAGGAAATGCGTTAAACACATTTTAATTAGACTTTATTAAAATGCAATTTACGAGAGCGCGGCCAACTCTCAATTTCAATTTCAATTCAATTTGCAGGCAATCTGACAGGCAATCGTCTTCGTCTTTAAATAAAGTCATTAAATTCAAATCAAAATTATACGGCAATTTATGTTTTGGGTGGCCCACAAGCCTCACTTCAATTATCTGGCAACATATTTATTTTTTTTTTTGCAAAATTAAACGTAAATAATATTGAAACGGCTTCGAATGAAATTCAATCGCTTTAAAAAGTTTTTGATTTTATTTTTTTTTTGGGAAATTTTATATCCCGTGGTGGGCACATGGCCGAATTAGCCATGGGCCTGTGCTACTGTGCAACGAATGTTGCAGCATGCAACAGCTGCTTGACCTTGCAACCAGAACTAAGCAAATTGGCCAACTGGCCGTGAATTTGCCACGGGCGCACCAGTTGGGCTCTAGTCTAAATATTTATACACAAAACAAACGCTCAATGGTCGTTGCGAAATTAATTTGGCTACACTTGCAACACAAGACAAAACTGCTGCTGTTGCATGCCACACAGACTATTGTGTGCGCATCTGTTGCGCCTCAGCGAGCTGCCGCATACAAAGCTCATTTGAATGCATTTAAACACACACACACACATATAGCTTGCAACGCCACTCACATAGTCGGCTTGCCCCTCAGCTCTGTCGCTCTCAATGGGGCAAGCTCAATGCATTTATGAATGAAAATTTGAAGCTTACAACGTGTGGCAAGCAATTGTTGCCTGACAAGTTGCATGTGCACAGGCTGCCCCCAAAGTGCGATAATTGATAAGAACAGCAAAAGAGAATGAAACAAAAATATTAATAATAGTTTTAGTTTTAGCGTTAAAGTTAGATATTTATAAATATATTAAGCTGAAAAATTTTTATTTATTTAGCTGAAATTTATTTATTTTAATTGTAGCCTAGAATTAAATTCAAAGGCCTTCAGACTGAATTTAGTTGAAATATGATCACAAAATATTTAAATTATAAGCAGCCATTTAAAATATGTTGAGCACTTGTTGACTCTCACATTTGCATGATGAGAGCAGTCAAAGATCTCAGCTGAGCTCTCCAACCAGAACTCTCACCCACACTAAACTGTCGCCTAGCCAAGAGCGAAGCTCGGCAAAGCTGCTGAACGTGAGAAAAAGTTTCCTCAGTCAGTGACTAAGACTCGCCTTGACTATACGTGTGACTAGCTGCTCACATCGACTTTAAATTAATTTAAGAAAAAAATATAAATAATTATTTTATTATTTGATAAATTTAAATTTTATGTGTTGTTGCAACCTCAATTATTTTTTAGTTTATTAACTTTTGTTTGAAATGAAATCTTGCATTGATCCATGTCCAGCTGGCTGTGGTCCATGACTAAAGTAGAGTTAATTTCAAATGACACGAGACCTTCAAGCAAACTCAAGCACTTGAAGGTGTCAGGCGATGGCGATGGCGATGATGCGGCTGATAATGTGGCAAGGCAAGAGTTGAGTTTGAGTCTGGGCATTGTTTGATGTATTCTTGGAAGTGGCGCATTGCATATCAAAATATTTGCGCTTGTGGCATGAAGATGACGCCACCAGGACACACATCAAAGGATAACGTTGCATGGATATCAAAATAAATATAGACATAGCTACGCACTTGAGTTGGAAATTCCAAATAAAAGATAATGTTTGGTCATGTGCCACACAAAGCAAAAGAGTAAAGAAATCCTTTTGAGCAAAGAAGAAGAAACAAAAAAAGGATTACGATTGGCGTTTGATAAACTCTTGAACTCGCTCAATGTTGCAACTGCAACGCGACTGCGACTGCGCGTGGCTTATGCTGTGGCATCCTGTGTGCGCCAACGGGTAATTACACGCCATGATTTATGGACACTGTGCCTGCACCCTGCACCCAAAACCAAAATAAAAAGCCAAAAAAAAAAAGAAACCAAAGCGAACGGCAACAACAACAACAAACGATCGATCAGCTCAGTTCCAGCCTCGGTGTACGCCCATTTTGGCCCCTTTGGGGCCCCAATGTTGCATGTGGCATGCTGCAGATGCGTTGTTGTCTGGCTTCGCTTTTTTCTTTTTCTTCCAATTTGTTGTTTTTTATACTTTTTATGCAAATACGCAAGCGGCGAGCGCGAGTGTTTGACAAACTTGCAACAGCGTCAACGCTCAGATTGATGACAAACGAGTGCGCGTGCGAGCGAGATAGCGACTGTCGTTATATAAAGCCGAGATCAAAACTATTTGCCGCGCAATATATATTAATTCTTTATTGTTGCTCCCTTGTTGTTGTTGTTGTTTGTTCTGCTTCTTCTTCTGCCTACGTTTAATGTGCAAAATCCATATAATCCATCAAACAACATCTCAGACGGAGCTCGTTGTACGTGTTGCTGAATTTCAATGCGAGATCGTTGCAAATTAACCAGACGACAACAAATAACAGTACAGTGAACACTCACAGTTGGAGAATGAGCATTGCAAAATATGTTAAAAATTAAATTCATTTTTTTGCATTAAATAATTATTTTCTACATATGTGTATTTATTTTATATATTCTGTAGCCCAGACGTGTTCATATATCTAAGAAGAATTTGCAAACTGTCGCATGCACTTGGGGCACGTGTGTATTCTCTTCTTCTTCTTCTTCTTCTCACGCAGTCTGCAGCTCTCACTCTAATTGTTTGTTCAGCGTTTGTTGCTGTTGTGCATGGGAAATTCATAGGAAAATTGCATATGCTCAAGTGCTTGAGAGAGAAAGAAAGAGAGAGCAGTGTGCACTTGAAATGAAAATTGTAATTTTCGCTGCTTGTTATTGTAGTGTGAAAATAGTTACGCCCAGTAGCTAGTGCCTGGGATTAGACTCGAGTCTGTTTTCGTCGCCTCCTTAAGAGCGTCTTATGAAAATAACGGTTTTAAGTCTTTAATTGAGATCACGCTGTTGGTGGCCAAGGCGAGAAAAAGTGAGAAATGTGCTTAGCTCTCAAGTATGGAGCAATTATTATTAAAAAAAAGGCGTGTCAGTTAGAAAAAAATAAAAACAATAAATCTAAAGCAATTAAAATAAAAATATTACATTTTAAAATGTTTGAAAAATGTTAATAAATATTTAATACCTCAATAAAAAATATTTAAAAAAAAATTGAATTGTTAAAAACATTTATTAACTATTTTTCAAATTATAAATTTTGCTTCTTGAATTAAATAAAATGCTAAATACTACAATTAGAATAATTTTTTGAAAAACATGAAATTTTCGAGTCATAAAATTTATTGAGATGCCAAGACTTAAAACTTTTATAACCCGCGTATAGCCAAAACTTTAACAAAGGGTCATAAACTCATAATAGATTATTAAACATAATTTCCTTGCAAGTATTTCCCATAGGGCAGCGGATCGAACGAAGAGAGTTAAAGATCAGGTAGAGATTGAAGAATACCCTTTCAAGTGCAGGGCAATATAAAAAGCAGGTGGAAAGTCGTTAGACCTGCAGTCAATTGGCAAAAGTCAGGGTTAAACAGGGCAGTAAAAGCGCTAAATAGAGAGAGAGACCTAAATTTGAAACGAGAACTAGGAATTACCCAAAGGCCATTAAAGCATTTTTGAATGATGTGTGCGGCAGCAGCGACGGCAGCTAAGCGCCACAGTCGGTTGCGTCTGCTGCTGTCACAAGCGTCACAGTCACTGGCAAAAGTTATCACATTGGGTATGTAACTACATTTATCACAACCTAATATGACAAGTCGAATAACTTTTGCTTGCCTGGGCCGCCTGCCTGCCGTGCGACTGAGAAGCTCGCATTTGGCCACGCTAATTGGAGCATATATGCTACACAGAGAGAAATTTTTTAACAATACAGCATAGAAATATCATTTAGTTTCAATGTTTCTTCCAAATTTTTGGTGCAGTGTACTTGCAGTTCGATATATAGCTCTAACATATATCTGTAGAATTTATTTTGATGTACGTAGCGATCGATTTATGCATCCTCTGTTTGAATGAAGTTATCAGTTATTGGTTTGTGTGTGCTGCAAGTGCAAATAGTAGTTGTGCCACAAAATGTTGCATGCTTTGGCCGCAATTGACTGACGAGCCGAGTCCATGGATGGCCATCAATAATTCATAACGCTAATTAATAACGCCCCAGCTTTGGGTTTGGCTTTGGGTATTTTATTTTATTTTCGCTTCGCTTTGTTTTTTTTTCGTTCGTTCATCAAATGTTGCGTGCCGCTTGGAGATGAAAGCAAAAAAGGCCGACCCGAGATCCTATGCCACATGCCACATAACAGTATAATGAACTTCAAGACGAGAGTCCTGCCTGCCTGCCTGGTGGCTTATTGAAATTCAAATAAACTGCTTGCCCCATGCCCCATGTTGTAGCAAGTTGTCTGCTTGCTAATCGCCGCGTTCGCATCACGCCTTGGGTGTAAAAATAAATGTTTAAAGTAACAACTTCTTAAAGAGTTAAAAAATCTGTTGCCGCCCGCGCCAGCCTTGCCCACATAGATATATTCCCCATATACACTTCAGCCCTATAATTTTCGTACCAAATTTTCGTTTAAACTGATTGATGCGACGGCAACAACAAAGTTGCGCCAAAAAAAAAGAAAAACGAAATATCTATTAAATTAAATATGTTGCATGCAATGGCAGCTGCCTGAGCTATAATAATTTATGTATATTTAACAACAATAAGCGCGTATTTGACAGTCGTGTGTTTATCAAATGCCCATTTGGAGTTTTCTTTGTTCGCGCGACAGAGAGAGAGAGAGAGAGAGAGAGAGAGAGAGAGAGAAAGGTGAAAGTTCTTCCGTTTGCCCTAATCCTTGCCTACTATAAGCTGCTGCTGCTTCTTCTTACTCCGCCAAACAATCGCATTGAGTTGTCAAGTGTCAAGCGTTGACATTGAAAGAATGTGATCCAACCCTTAGAAGATTCTCAAGAGAAACAGCGCAGAGAGTGTTTTGCCTTTTGTAACACTTTCACCTTGAGCTGGTTTCTTTTTTTATTTTTTGCTCCCCTTAAATTCTAAACAATGCTTATTGTTCTGTCTGCCCTTTAATGTGTCAAAATATAGTCTAGTCCTATTTTGTTAGAAAACAAATGCAGCTCAGTGTTTTTTCTTCTTATTTTGTTGTTTCTAATGCAAAGTGATTTATTGTTGGCCTTGTTGGCTGCCAGGCGTGGGAGCTAAAGGATTCTCTATATCAAATGATTCAGCTGTTGTCTCTAAAATTAAGAAATGCAAAGCTATGAGCACTTGAGCTGATCTTCTTGAAGAGTTTAGAAATATAAGCAACTTATTTTTATGTAAATTATATTTGAAATTAAATATATATAATATATTAATGAAATTAAAATTCACAAATTAGCACAAAAATTATTATTATGCGTTTTTTTGTAAGAAATAAAGAAAAATTGTCATTGAATTTTATTTTGTTATTAATTTGAATTAAGAGAACAATTATTTCTTGTATATTTATTAATTTTTATAAATTTATTATTATTCCTTTTAATTTAAATGAAATTGTTTTGAAATAAAATTGTAGAAAATTATTGCAAACTATTTCTTTTCTATTTTTTTTTTAAGACATTTTCAACTGCTAAATTGTAGGCGAAGAATTTCCGTTTTCTTGTTTAGATAAGTCATCAAAAAAATATATTTTTGCCCATCAAAGTTTGTTTAGCGATAAGAATTTGTCTTTCTGCATAAACACAGTCAAATAGAACTCTCGGTGGCGCCACAAGAGCTGCAACCCTTTCGAATAGACGAAGCTACCTGCAATTCATTTACATGCTCGGTAACTTTTCCAATTGCTCTGCTCTGCTCTGCTCTGCCCTCTCTCCACGCTTACCTGGTGTTAATGATGATGATAGGCGGCGCGTGTTGATGCCGCACGCTTGATTGGGCTGCCTGCCACAAGTAAAAACCCCAAGAGCTGAGCCCAGCTTAAGATTAGTATTAACGGTTTATGATAGAGCCGAGAGCAGAGCATAAAAATAAAAGTATGCGTTCGCTATTAGTTGTTGCCACTGCCGCAGCTGCCACTTGCCGCCGCAGCAAAAAAAAAAGCAATCAATAAATACATATAAATATTTTGTATATGAGGCAAAAATTACGCTCAGCCCGCATGGGCAACATAATGAGAATAAGATGAGGGCCCCCGATCAGAATTTCCCAGGTTGGGGCTATTAATAAAAAAAACTCGCATTTTTTAAGCTTCAAAATGTGTGTGTGTGTGTGTTTTGTTTTTATTACAACAACTAATTAACATTTGCAAAAAAAAAAGTGTTTAAAATAAATGTTAAAAAAAAATGTAAATTAAATTATATTAAAAAAAAATTGTCTTGTTTATAATATGCGATTTATTTGCAATAATTAAATTAAATATAAAAACTTAAATGGCTAGCAAAAAAAAATTGTTTATGATATAGAGACTATATACAAAAAATCGAGGCACTTGGATACAGCTACTAAAAAATACTTTGACTAGAGATTAAACAGTAGGTGGGCGTGTATATGGGGGCGTGTTGCATGCAGCTTACTGCTCCTGCCACAAGCTGATGTAGTCAAGTATTTCCTCATCATCCGGCGTGGTGCAATCTTCCTCGTCCAGCTGGAAATGCTCATAGGGCTCGAACTTGAGTTGCAGCTGGGCGCTGTTGCTGCTGCTGCTCGAGGATGAGTTGCAGGCGCTGGACAGTTGCTGTGGCGCCGCCTCAAAGGTGCCGGAGTCGAAGCTCATGCTGGAGTTGAACGAGGATGTGGGCGAGTGGCAAGTGTTGCCAGCAGCGGGCGTGTTGCTGTTCAAATCGATTGTGGTCAGCGGCTGATGTGGAAATTGCTGGCGTTGCAGCTGCTGCTGTTGCTGCAGCGTTGTGGCATAGTAGAGCTGCTCCTGACTGTGCTGGCTGCTCTGTGAACTGCTGTGGGAGCTGGCGCTGCTGCTTCTCGAGCTATTGCTGCTGCTCTCGTCTAGGCACAGATTCAGCTGAGCCAGGGCAGCGGCGCTAGCGCTTTGGCTGCTGCTGGTGGCGCCACCGTTCAGATCATCCACCAAATCTTGCAGGCGTCTGATATACTCAACGGCAATGCGCAGCGTGTCGACCTTGCTGATTTTCTTATGCGGTCCACGTCCGCCGCCCTTGGTTAGATCCGCAATAATCGTCTGGGGAATATGTTGACGCAAGCGAGCAAAACTGTTGTTCACCTGCTTCACCCGATTGCGTTCGCGTGCGTTGCGCCGCTGCACAGACTGCGATTGATCGACAGCGTAGGGCGCAGTCGATGCAGCAGCAGCAGCAGCAACATTGCTGGTGGCGCCACTGGCAGCAGCAGCAGCAGCAGCCAGCGCCATGCCACGCGGCGTATATTTGCGTGTCTTGATGCTCAAACTGTTGTTGTTGTTGTTGTTGTTGCCACTAGCTGCATTATTAATATTATTGTTATTTAATTTAAGCTCTGGCGCCGGCATTATGTGCTGATAGCGAAACATTTTGGTGGCGCCACCGATGGTCGTTGGAAATAGTTCAGCGCTGGACATTTTTTTTGTTAACACACAAAACACACGCACGTCAAAAAAAAAAAATGAATTTAAACTTTTTTATGCTCAAGTTGCTGTTGCAGCTTCTGCTTCTGTTGCTTTGGATTTGTGATGAACTTGATCGTTGAACACCTTGCACAAGAATGAGTCCCTTCGTCCTAAACCTTTGCGTTTTGTACCTTTGCGCACACTCAAAGCAGATCGAGAGAGTCGCGCTCTCGCGCTCTTTCTCTCTCTCTCAGTCGCTTTACCTGTCGGCGCAGGTCAGTTGCAGTCGCAGTCGCAGTCGACGCAGCTGTGTTGACTACAGGTAAGAGAGCAACTTCACTCAACTCTCAACACGTACGCAGTCGCTCTCTCTCTCTCTCTCACACACACACACATGCGCTCACACTCGATCGTTTGAACTGATAAGCCTGCGACTCAAATTGGCGCAAAAAAACTGTTCCCACTGCTAAAAACTCACTCAAAAGGCTCTCGAGCTCTCTTTTCCACTCTCTCATTTTGCTTCTTCTGTTTTATTTCTTTTTCTTTTTTCTGATTGAGCAGCTGTCTCTTTGCTTTGCTGCAGTTTTGGCATCCCAGCTATTTGATTTCCGTGTTAATTAACTTAGCAAAAGCATTTCATGTGCAACTCACGCACACACACACACACACACACACGCCCCTATTTCATTAGCGCCGCAAGTTCTTAAACTTCTTAAGCTTTAATTTCAGTTTCAACTGCATTCGCCCACTAAAACGCTTCGGCATGCGTGTCTGTCATTCAGTCAGTCAGTCAGTCAGTCAGTCCAGCTTTTGTGACTTTGACTTGGGGCCAGCTTATTAGCTATGCAGAGTCTGTGACTGTCAAAGGTGTTCGAACAATTTCACAAATGTCTCTCTAATTAAACGATCAACAACATCACAAGTTTTTTTTTCACGCAACAACAACAACAACAACAACAACTTCCGTTTTGACAACTTGACAAAAGTTTGCGACTGCGACTGCGACTGCTTTGTGAGTTTTGTTTTAAATGCAGACATGAGTAATAAAAAACAATTTGCAATTAACACTTTCGTTATAGTTTAAAAGAGAACTTGAGCTAAAAGCAACAAATTATTATTTATTTGTATTAAAACAAAGTTTTTTAAATGTTTCACAAAATCTACTATTTGATTTATTACACATTTAAGCAATAAAATAATTTACATTTTTAGTTGCAAGAGAGTTTTGCTTATTTCAAGTGGCAAAAACCCTTTTAGCTCAGCAAAATCATCAAACGCGCTGCTGTGTCCAGGTGTAACTTTTAATGCTCTCTCTCTCTCTCTCTCTCTCTCTGACACACACACACACGCACTCATCTTCTGGCCTGGCTTTGCGGCTTTGGGTTTTTATTGTTTTCTCTACATTGCAACTCGTTCCTATTGTTTGTTCGCTCGCTGCTCTGCCGTTGTTGTTGTTGTTTTTCTTTTATTTACAATATTTTTCGTTTCTTTTATTGTATTTTTTTTTTTGCTGAAACATCATCGATATTCGGTAGCCGTGTCAATTTACGCCCGAAAATCGCAAAATCAAAAATTCGACTCTCAGCCTGTCAGGCATGACCGATGCGACGGCGGCGCGACATCCTTTTTGACAAAAATTTGGCAAATGTCCTTTCTCTTGTTTGCATGCTGCGGAATTTCCTTTTTGTCTACAGTTTTATGCATTGTAATCATGAGGGAGCTCTCTCTCTCTCTCTCTCTCTCCATTATTTTGGCATCATTAACACTTTTATTGTTTTGTGCAGTTTCGCATATCCTAGCCACACATCCTTTCACCTTTCACCATTTGCCGTCTGCTATTCAAATTCTGTCTCCCCTCTGCCCATTCCCCTTTTGATAAATTGCAAAATCCTTTTTGACATTCAACGTTCGCTGCTGCTGAAATGCATAGAATAGACAGTTGTGGTCTTTGTGGCATGTTGCACGTTGCCAGAGTGAAGCATGTGCTGATGTGTGGCCATTGTTGAGTTGACTATTGATCAACTTACATAACAATTCTTAGTTAATGCGCTTAGCTGACAAAACAAATGAGAAAAGTTCAAACTTCAATTTAATTTCAAATTTAATTTATTTTTAATTTTTACATTTATTTAAAGATGTTTTTTTGTCTAAAATAAGCGTTTTTATTATAGAAATTCAAATTTTTTAAAGATTTTTATTACAATAATTTGTCAAAGCATTTATTAAATTTTATTTTTAAATTGTTACGTTTCCAATTGAAGTTTACAATTCTTTTAACGTTTCGTGCAACTCTTTTATCTTTGAAATATGCAATCTACATATATGATAATCTATCAGCTGGTTTTATTTTTGGTTTTAATCTAGAGAACGATCGTAAGAGCCTTGAACTGAACTTGAGGTAACAATAAAACGCACACTTGATCTCTTGGCTGTAGATCGTTTGATTTGAGCTACAATTTAGCCAAAAAGCGTATCTCAAGTCTCGATCGATCGACTGATGTTTGGCTTGCAGTTGAAGCTAAGCCTCGGCTCACATATGAGTTTTATCTAAGTCGATCTGGCGATTTACAAATTGTTGCTCGTTTGTGTGCCGTGCCACAAGTCAAGGCATAATCTGGGGCTCTCTGGGCTCAACTGATCGCCTTGGCTTAGGACTTCAGAGACTCTTGTTTGGTAGAGTTGTCGTGGCAACAAGCGAACACCCTCGCAGCTAGTCCTGGTCCCTGGTCGCGCCACATCCTTTTCAGCGGCCTGAACGCTTCGAAGATTTAAATGCAATAATTATTTTGATATGAAGCATAGTTCCGGGAACGGGCGCACGACCGGATCAGGAGCAGGGCGCGTGCGTTAATTGCAGCCAAAGCGAATGAGACAGCGAGAGAGAGAGAGAGAGAGGAAGGACTGGCATATCCTGAATTGGTGGGGACGCGAGTTTTTCCTAAACGAAAACAACTTGAAATGCAAAAATGAATGTTGAATGTTGCATGTTAATTGAAACAAGTTTCCAGCGCAAGGAGCAGGTCCTGCCCGTCGTCCAGGCAACCGAAGCGAAGCGAAGCGGTGCGTTGCGTTGCTTTTGTTATTGAACTTCCCCTGCCCCCACTACATTTTCGTAGTTAATATTTTAATTAAATGCAGGCACAGGACTCGACTCGACTCGACTCGACTCGAGTTGCCTGCGTCGCTCTGCTCTGCTCGACTTTGCCTCTTAGGCTGCCACGACGCGTGGCAGGTGTATTTAAAAAAAATACAGAATACAACAAAAAAAAAAAAACAACGCCCGGGGATTTGACGGCGCACGGGGCTTAGAGCACTCGCTACCTATCGCTATAAGTCGCGCTCTCTCTCTCTCTCTCTCACTCTCGCTTTATAGCGACTGCCCCGACTGCAGCTGAAAATGCAGAGAAATAATAAACAGAGACCTGCGCTAGGGGTTGTGGGTCTGTCTGTCCGTCTCTCTGCCTTTGGATGCATCCAACAGCTCAAAATAGGGGAGCCCTCAGCCTCAGAGAACTTGCAGCTCAAAAACCAAGAGCTCCGAACCTCAAAAGTAAATGCGACGCCACGCGAACCGGCGCATTGAACTTTGCACAGAGAGAGGGACCGACCCGAAAGTTCAAGACGTCGTGCCAAATCAAACTGCCGACGAGATCAACCAGCCAACTTTTGAGTTTGAGTCCTTTCTTTGTTTTATACACTACAAAGCAATTGAGGTATATACGACTCTGACGACAATCAGAGCAGCTACAAAAGAGAAGGAGATCGAAAATAGATAAACTAATTTATAAAATTAAAATAAAATATAATAAAAAGCCATTGAATATATTGAATATTTATTTAAAAAAAAAGCTATTAAAATTATTAAAGTCCATTCTGGAGCTTTTTAAAGAGATATAACTTAAACTTTTTGCTATCGATCCCAACGTTAATTGTTAGCAGTAGGAAAATTGCTGGTCATAATTTCATTTCTCTCAACTCATTTTATTACAGACTATAATTATTATTTAGCTTAAATCATTTAAAAGTTGTAAGAACTTCTTCTTCTTCTCACAGAAGCATATAAAGATTATTCTAGAATCGATAAGCGCAAGTGTATTAAAGCAACGGTTATGGCATTAATAGTAGCTTATCTTAGCTTGTGTTTTGGTTTTTAGTAGTGAGAGTTACTTATATCTTTTTTTTTGAGAGAGAGAGAGGGGGGGTGTTCTAAGTAGTCGCGGGCCACAGAGGCAGACACAGCTGATAACTATCATTACCCGCAGCGGGGCAAGATCTCTACGTGTGTGTGTGTGTGTGTTGCGGTCGCTGATCAGACTGGGAGAGAGAGCGAAAGCGAGGAGGAAACGCAGCCAACAAGACGCAAGGTGGAGAGTGAAGAGGCAAGAGGCAAGAACAAACGGCAGTAGCACGCACCATTAGATGCGGTCAACATGAAAACATCTGCTCTTCTGTGTATTCCATGGGGTCAACAACAACAACAACAACAGCAACAACAACAACAACAACAGCAAATAAAAACGTAGCAGCAACTGAAACTGGCATGCGCCATTTTTTGAGATCGACCGAATGCATTCAAAATAGAAATGAAAAGTGTTTTGAAGCGTGGAATTGAAGTCTCCGATCTGAGCTTGCCCCACCAGCAGTCAGCGCCACATCGGGGATGCAAATGAAGCCATTTGGCTGCTCGATATTTACGGCCAACGACCAAGTTGCAGCTCATTAAATTTTAATCAATTTTTTGTCTTTTTTTTTTAAACTTTGCTGCGATTTGCTGCCTCTTCTCGATCGCAGCCATTGAGAACTGCCATCGTAAATCGGCAGTTTAGCTCGGGATTAGCGCATATAACGTTTAATTTTAAAAACGCATAAAAATTTTGTAACAATGTCTGGGAGAGTCAGAGTCAGAGCCAGAGCAGCGTCGAAGCGTAGACAGCGCCAAGACAATTTAGACTCTAGACTGTTGTAGAATACACTGATAAAAATAAATGAATAAATAAAATAAATTACTAAATATTTATAGTAAATTACTAAAGTGTTACCTTTATATATTTGCAGTTCACATGCGGCTGAACTAAGGTAAGTCACAATTTTATTGAAGCAAATCAGAATTTTTATTTTTTAGCTGTGTACAATTTAAAATGTTCAACATTTTGCGCCTTTTAATGTGCAACTAGTTGTTGTTGTTGTTGTTGTCAGTCTGTAGTGAAACTTGTTTGGGTTATGTCGCCGCCGTGCGTCGCGTCCGTTTATTGATTTTTAATGAAGCGCATGGCATATGCGAAACTAAAAAAAAAAAAACCCAATTCAAAAACGAGATCAAAGTGTATGCCCCATGTGGCATGTGGAAAGTTGGTAGCTAGCCAGTCTAGCCCTAAAATTATGTTTGGCCCATAACAAAACATCAATCAAACTGTTGTGGCCCCGAAAAGTCGAAACTAAAATCCAAACTAATTTGGGCTTGGGCTAAAAAGGTGTGAACAGCAACACGAGACAAAAGACAACAACACAAATGAAGCGAAGAAGAAGAAGAAGAACGAAGTCTGAGGTCCTTGTTGCAAGTTGCCTATTAGTGGCAATTTTAAGCTGATTTACGCAGCAGCATGTTCCAATTAAAGCTGACTAAAAATGCCAAGTGAGCCTTTTAAAAACTCATTAATCACACGCTTAACTAACCCAAGGATCGATTTCAAATATTGCCAAAGTCGCGACGCACCAGCAAAAAAAAAAAACAACAAAAATACGAAAAAGGTGCGAACCAATTTGCACCTCAGACGTGCCAAAGTCAAACGTCGCCGTCGTCCCTTTTTGCCTAAAGAGCGAGAGCGAGACTCGGAACCACAAAAACGTGCCCAAGCCCAAGCTAATTTCTATGAATTTCACGCCTACTCGAAATGTAAAATTTCGTTCATTGACCATTTCGTACAATTTTTAGTATACGACGCAAGCTGCGTTTTGTCCCTGAGTGCGAGTGCGAGAGGCCGGCGCCAAGCTAATGGTTCATACATCAAACTCAATATGACAATTAGTATTCGACACGGACTTGCCCATGGACTTGCAACAAATTACAGCTGCTCCAAATAAAAATGAATTCGTTTGTACTTAGCATTAATATTAACAAATTGTTTATAACAAAAACAAAAATTGGAAAATCGATGATTAGTTCAGTTTTATTTGTGGAATTTTTCTTGAATTTTTCTTTTTCCATTCTCAAGCTAAGGCAATAGATCTGTGGTGGGGTCATATATAAAATGTAATGTCTTTAGTTTTTCAATTGTTCAATTGATCAATTCAATGTAAGCTGCCAAGCTTGGCTTCTTTCTTAGTGGCCACAGCTGCCCTGGCCCAAGTCCATAAAAGTAAAATTTGATGTCTCTGCTTTTGATTATTTCAGCAAAGATATCAGATGAAGGCTGAAGCTCAGACTGAGGCTGAAATTGAAACTGAAAGCGAAATTGTGTGGCAGCTAGATCGAGAGCGTTTAATTTGATGGGCCTTTGGGGCCTTTGAATGCTTAATGCTGTGCAGGCTGCGGCTTCTCCAATTAAGCCATTAAAATCTAGACATGCACCAATTTAGGTGCCGTCCAAATTATTCAACGACCACACATTATAAATTTTAAAGCAGGTCTCGTCATAAAATTTGCAGCAAAAACTGAGCGAGCGCGCAAAAAAAATGTCAAAGCCGCGGTGATTTACTTCGTTGAGACTTGTCGCTCCATCTCGCTCCAACTCTCGGACTGCGCGTCTGTGCGCGTTTGATGGCCAAGAAATTAAAACGTTACGCTTGTTTGACTTATTTTTGCTGATGCTGCGCCCATCAATCAAGCTTGCAACAGCCACAAAAACTAAAGAAGAAGAAGCAGCAGCAGCAGCAGCAGCAAACAGAGTCTGTGTCTCAGTCGAAGGCCAAATGCAATGTGTGTGCAATTTTTAGCTAATAAAATTGCATAAAATATATACAAATCCATTATTCAACGCCCTCTCTCGCTCGCTCTCGCTCTTTTAGCACCTCCGCCTGCTTCGATTGCGTTTGCGCCTGCGGCCCCAACCAACTGCAGCCTTTTGTAATATAAAACTTTCAACACCTTCGCAAAAAGTCAATGCAAAACTTTATGAGGCAAAGTCTCTTGCGCTTGGGCTAACTTTAAATTGTTTCTGATTAGGGCTACATTCTGTTGCGTGTGCCTGCTCTGCTGCCGATATATCCAGTTATATATGTATATAGGTAAAGCTTGCATATATAATTAAAGCGTTAGTTAATGCAAACCCCATGAGAATTTTAGAATACGTCAAGTAATAAATTTCTATTTGCAAAAGAGAAGTCTAAAAGTAAATAATATAATATAATATATAGAAATATAGCGAAAAAGATAAAATACTTAAAGCATTTTTACAATGTGCGCCAAATTGCGCATGGGGACTGTTGAAAAGAAGAAGAAACATCAACGTTAGCCCATGAGACTGAGGAGCAAACAGATTGTCATCATCGAAGCTGAAGCTGAAGCTGCTCCCAGCCCCATGCTCTATCTGTCTCCCCCCCACTCTCTCTCTCTCTCTCTCTTCCACTCCCTCTACCCATACGTCTTTCTCTGTCTTATTCATTGCGTAGCGTGCCTAAAATATTTTTGCATTCGATGGCCACAGGATGCGTTTGGGTTTGGGTCGTTTTTTCGTTTGGCCTAATGCAATAACAAATATTTATACTTTTTGCGATAAATGTTTGCGTTGGTTAATAAAGCGATTTGTTATTGTGGGCTTCGTGCTCATAATTTATATGCGCAAATTGGATTAAGTCAACGCCTTGGCCTGGACCTCGATCAACATTGCGGAGGCGTTGAAGATGCATTTTGTTTTTTTTTTATTATTTATTTCTTGACGCCGCAGGCCGCCAACTTGTCTGCCAAGGTGTGAAAATGTTAAACTTTTTATTTGCTTACCCAAAAAGAAATATATACAGATACTTTTGAATATATTTCTGTTGCCAACAGTTTGGTTGCAAGGCAAATTACTTAAGCGTCCAGACTAATGACAACACCTACTACAAGTGGAAAAAGCAGAGCAGCAAAATCGTAGGAGGGGCACATCACTAACTAGTTAGGTAGTCGGTCGGAGCTTGCTGGCGTTGCATGCAACAATCATTTATTTTAGCAAAAACAGACAAAAATTATTGCCACATCGATCAATGAATGCAGCAAAACGGCGCAAGGGGCAAGTGCGAGCAAGAGGCAAAAAGAGGCAGACGCGATATCCCAAGTCCAGTTTCAGTTTTCATTATCATTATAGGGCAGTTTGTAGTTTGTAGCGCTTGCCCAGCAACGTTTGCTTTATTTTTTCCGTTTTATTGACGCTGTTAAAGCTTACAAAACAAACGGTCTAATTAGTGATTGTCGAATAGGCATATGATATTGATCTGTTGATTTTGATTTATCATACATTCTTTATTCACATGTTATTGATGTAATTTCGAAAGAGATCTCGATCATTCTTCTTGATTTATATTTCAATAGTGTATTGAATTAATTTTGATTTTTATTGCCGCGATCTAATTTGTCTGATTTATTTGAATAATTTGTAATCTTTAATTTGATATCTTGAATGACTTATTGATATGCTTTTTTTTTCGACTTAAGAATTTTGATGTATTATATATTTGATTTTAATGATAAGATGGATTTTTATTACGAGATATTTCGATGTTGATTAATGATAGATTTTGGTTGAATTTATATGAATATTGATTCTTGGATTTGCTACTCGACTCCTCCACATATATAAGTGACTCCACTCTCTCACAAATCGTGAGACCACTTAGTAGCCATTACCGAGCAACTACGCCCCAACTCGACTCAACAACTTTGACCTGAGATTCACAGTAGGTGGGGCGTTGTATTAATGGGGCGTTTGCATGCAGTCTATCGACGCTCCCTGCCACATAAGCTGTATGTTAGGATTCTAAGTAATTGTGTCCTTATCAATCCGTGCTTTGGTTTTGCAATTTCGTCCAGTGGATAATGAACCTCATTTAGGCTGTCGAACATTGATTGACAGCTGCGCGCGCTGCTGGCTAGCTCCTGATCTTCGCTAGGATACTGGGAGTTGCAGTTGCGCATGGACAGTTGCTGCTTGCGTCGTCCTATCCGCCTCAAAGGTGCACACGGATTGCTCGTATAGCTTCTAATATTCTCGGTAATTGTTAGTAATATTTCTTGCTTTCTGAACTGAGGATCAGATTGGGCGGGAATTAGTTGGCAAGTTTGTTGCCCAGTTAGCAGCGGGAGGTGTGCATGTCAAATCGATTGTATTGTCAGCGCTTGATGCTTGGAAATAAATTGCTGGCTATCGTTTCGCAGTCTTGCCGCTGTGCATGCCAGCGTTGTCGGACTTTCGACTGATTTTTTCGATATTAGTTAATGGATGGACTAGTAGCTTCCTGACTGTGCTGGCTGCTCTGTGAACTGCTGTGGGAGCTGGCGCTGCTGCTTCTCGAGCTATTGCTGCTGCTCTCGTCTAGGCACAGATTCAGCTGAGCCAGGGCAGCGGCGCTAGCGCTTTGGCTGCTGCTGGTGTGGCTGCCGCCATCCTCGCTATCTCAGTGATCAGTCCAATCCAACATTCTTGCAGGCGTCTGGATATACCTTCAATACATGCGCAATACAGCTCGCAGCGTGTCACCTTGTCTGTGATCTTTCTTTATAGCTCGGTTTTCCACGTCCGACTCGCCCTTGGTTAGATCCGCAATAATCGTCTGGGGAATATGTTGACGCAAGCATAAAATTGCTTTTTGATTTGTACATTTTTTTTGATATTTTAATTTCGCTGGTTCATAAATGTCAGTGGCTTGACTGTTAACCCAAAACACGCCGCCCTTGGTTAGATCCGCAATAATCGTCTGGGGAATATGTTGACGCAAGCGAGCAAAACTGTTGTTCACCTGCTTCACCCGATTGCGTTCGCGTGCGTTAGATTGTTGTCATTGATGAAAATATTTTTTATTATTATATTTCTATTTATTTTTTTGTTTTTTGATTGATTTGATAAAAATTCTTCTTTTATAAATTGAATCTTAATAGTCGAATATTTATGATCTTAATTTTTGTTGAATTGATTTTAAATGTATTAAAATGATAAGTTGATCGGATTTATATGATTATTTCTTTTTTATATATTGAACTGATAATTACTAATGATTATTTTTATAAAATTTATTTAGATTTTTTTAATTTTTAATTGTGATTTGATATAGTTTATAATATTATTTATTGTTTATTTGTGATGTTAATCTATTATTTTCATGCTTCATGATTTTTTTTATTGATATTATATTTTTCTATATTGTAAATATTAATTTATAAATTATTCTTTATTATTTTGTAATTCATTTAGATGGATATTTTCTATATATATTTAGACATTTATATATGAAATAATGATTATTGTGAATTTAATGTGAATTTATTTGTAAATATTGATTGATATATATATTGATTGATATAAAAATTGATGCACTTATATTGAAGGTTGACTGATTATATTTAATAAGAATTATAATAGTTATGGATATTACTGAGATCTTAGATTGATTATATACTATTTATTGAATTTTTTTATATTTTGATTTTGATTTATGCTTTTAATTTTTTGGTTGATATATATTGAGATGGTGGTGATTGATGTTTTTTTGATTTTTGGAATGAAGATAAATGTAATGTGATTTTATAGTTTGAATATTGGTGATTTGGATGATGATTGTGGGAGGAGTTGAAATATTAATGATAATATGGATTAATTTTTTGATATTGAAATATTAGATTGAAATATGTAAATAAGGTTGATTTAGGAATTATTTGCTAAATACAAAAGATAATTTAATTTAAAATGTAAATGTAAAAGTAGTAAAAGTTAGAATAAGTCACACAAAAAAAAAAAAAATTAAAAATTATTAAAAGCAAAATATATATCTCCCCTGAAGCTTAAGTTTAAACTTTAAGTTTACAGTTATTTATAAATAAATAAAAACATTTAAAAATCAGAGCTTAAATTTTGTTTAACATTTTAATTATTAATTTTGAGTTATTTATAACTAAAATTTGTATCGATAATTCTATTATAAAATAAACGTAAGCTACTGCTACAGAGTCTTTAAGTAGCGGCTGTGAACGACTTTGCCGTCTTTTTGCACATTTGATGAAGCTGCGCACTGAGCGAGCGTCAGCGCGTAGACCGGATATGTTGCAGCACGCACACACACACACACACACACACATATACCAGCCGCACTACATTTATTTATGGATCCGCCTGCAAAAAAAATAAGCAAAAGAAAAAATCAATTGTAATCTTTTGAGTTTGATGAATTGATTTCAGATTGCGTAGATTTTGATAAGAGGCAAGAGGCAAGACTTGCTGCTACTTGCGGTAAAGCGCAGTCGCTTCTAATGACACACAATTAAAACAGAGAGCGAGAGAGCGAGAGCGAGAGCGAGAGAGAAAGAGAAGCGATAAGCATAGACATTATAGGCAATTTGTTGTAATTGAAAATTAAAGTGTCAGCCTGTGGCATTCATTAATGCAAGCCCCAGACCTGAGCTGGTTGCATGCCACATGCTGCACATGTGGCTTGGGCTTGGGCTGGGGCTGGGGCTGGGGCTACGTGGACAGTTTTGTTGTCGATCGCACTGCGCTGATAAGAGACGACGCCTTTATATATATATCTGTATATATATTTTACATTAAGTCGCCAGATATGCAAATTATGCGGCTTGGAGGTAAAACTTTATTTATTCCAACGAAAAAAAAGTCGCAACGTTGCAACATCGCATCGTTTAAATTAGCGTTAGTTAAAGACTCAAGCCACAGGCTCTCGCTAGTCCCAGAGATTATCGAACGCTGATCGCGCCTGCCCACTTCACCCTCCCCCCCCCTGGCTTTGTATTTGTATTTTGCAAATATTTACAACATTTTTTGGTTTTGCTTTTCTTTTTCGTTGAAATTTATATGCGCCGCTTGTCGTCGCCGTGATCATGACTTTGATCGTGGCTTTAGGCGCTTAAGCGCCGTCGATTGCGCGCGCAGCTTGAGCCAAAGCCTGCGCTCGAGTGTCAGTTTATGAGCTTCATTATATATTTAAAAAATATATATATATAAATATAATGCGCGCCTTGCACTTGCACTTGCAACACTTTGTCAACGGGGGCCCACTGATCACTTGATCAGACGATCTTGGAGACAATCAGAGGCGATCAGGCGATCTCAGGCTGTTGCATAAATGTCAATTAATTTTGAGGTATAATTATATTTAAATATGTTTTAATATTAAAACTTAAATTATGAACGCAACGATCGATAGATAAATTAAAGAGAGCAGCAATAATTTAAGCAACTCTTAGTTCGTTGCTGTCTCGCTCTCTCCCGCTATGTTTCGAACTGCTTGCGCGATAGGCGATCTATTGAAAAAGCTCGATCGAGCGATCGATGATTATGTTGTTGCCCCAACTTTATGAGACTCGCGGCAACATGCATATGCATATGTATATATATATATATAGTAGTTGACAATATTGCTGACTGCTGCACTAATTTACGAAGAAGAGTGAGCGAGATAGAATCAGAGTGAGCAGCGCTCTGGCCTTAATCGATTAAATCGTAGGCTTTTGTCCTTTTGTGCCAATAAAGAGCGTGATATATATTATAAAGTCCAGCAAGCAAATCAAGAATTTACAGCAACTGTTAGTGAGAGAGCGAGAGCGAGAGAGAGAAGCGAGCGCGCTGAGCTACTTTGGTGGCCACAGGTTAAAGCAACTTAATTTCAATCGATTTTTTCGGGGGCCTTATTGTTATAGCATTTTGTCCTGTCGTGAGACAATGGGATCAACAAAAAGGAAAAAACACAGCGGCACACCAACGAAGCTTTAACTAAAGTAGCGACGGCAGCGGCGGCGGCGGCGGCGGCGGCAATAATAAAGTTTAAGACGACGACGACGACGACGACGAGATCGTCCAATTATTGTTTGCGTTGTTGCAATAAATTCGTTTATCGCCGCTACGGCAGCCAAAATCATTTAAAGGCGATCAGTTTTTGTTTTTTTGTGCCTCGCCTATATGTACTACATAAAAATATATATATACACAGTCAGAAATCAAACCTGGCCAAGCAAACAAATTTTGAAATTAAGTGCAAGTATGACTATTATTTTATATTTTATATGATATTTTTATTAATTTTATTTTATTACTTATTTTGTTGCATAAAAAAATAATTGATTTAATTTGTATATTTTTAGCATTGAATTTTGAAATTAAGTGAAAGTATGAGTATTATTTTATTTTTTATAAATTTTATTTTATTACTTATTTTGTTGCATAAAAATTAATTTAATTTCTATAATTTTCGCATTTCAAATCAGAATTTTGCGCTGTGCATAAAAATCTGCTCAGATATTTACTTTGTTTTTGTTTTTGATAAAGTCTCAGATTAAGTGATTGGCAAAATTTTATGGCTACGAGTTGTTGTTGCTGTTGTTGTTGTTGTTGCTGCTGTGAGGGAGGGGAGGGGTGAATTTACAAATTGATTGAGTTATGTAATTGCATTGGGGACTTCTTTACATGACTGCGCTTCACATTTTAATTAAAAATGCCACTGAGCATGAGCACAGCAACTGGCAAAGAGAGCGAGAGAGAGAGAGCGATAGAGAGAGAGAGAGCGAGAGAGGCTGTCACAACAGCATTTTGAAGCGATCAATGCCATTTCACTTGATGTCGATGCACAGTCAAGTTGGCCAAGTGGCAAGTGGCAAGTGGCAAGTGCATGTTGAGCTTGTGACAGGCACAACTGAAAAAAAAAAAAAACAAAAAAAACTGAAGCACATCATAAATCACGCATAACGTAAAGCGACGTCTCCTTAGCATTTTGTGTTGTTGCTGTTGTTGTTGTTGCAACACGGTTGCACAGTTGCACGTTGCACTTGTTGTAAATTTCGTCAGAAAACTTTGGCGAGTCGCGCGACTCGCACAAGTGTTTTTGGTTGTGCCACTGGTTGTGGCGCGTTTGTGTGTGTGTGTGTGTGTGTTGCTGCAACACACAGCTTGTGGCATTGTGGCATGACGTGCGCACAATGCGTGCGCATAATTCAGACTGCCAGCCCCATGACTCTCTGTGGCATGCAACATGCCCATGCCCATGCCCACACCACCCCTTGCTGTTGCACCAACAAGCTCAATTCATTCATGCAACCAGCAACCTCTCTCATTGATTCATGACACACACACATTCCTTTTGCTTGCCACTTGTCAACACTTCATTTTGTTGCACGTTGCACGTTGCTCAGTCAACTACTCCTTTTGATAAGTCAATCATGCTCCAAGTGGCAAGTTCGAGTGTTGCGCTTGTGGCATTGTGTTCTGCGCTTTTCTCTTCTTTTCTTTTCTTTTCTTTATTTTTGCTGCTGTTTTGTGTTCGCAGCTTTCGCTTTGTTATTGCCACAAGCTATCAACGTATTTGTTTGATCCTTTGCAGCGATCCTGCATTGACGAGATCCTGCATTTAGTATGACAACAGTTAACAGATGATTGAACTATTAAACACTTGACAGCAACACAAGAGACAGACGGACAGACGGACGGACAGCTAGAGAATGGGCAAAGCTCAGGTCTGCAGCAGCAACTTTTTGACGTGACTGTACGTACTGCAGCTAAGAATGTGAAAAGTTGAGCAGTAAAAAGAGTGAGGCGAAATTCCAGACGCTAAACGAATATAAAAGCTTAAATAAATTAAAAGAAATTTGTAAATTAAAAACATAAAATAATTTTAAAGCAATTTATAAACGGAGAGCAAGTGATTGCTCTTCAATGAAAATAGTGAAGCTGCAGTTGCTGCGCTGAATGAAATGAATTGCCCTGGGGACAAAGTAAACGTGGCAAGCGACCTTGCCACATGTTGTTGAATATAGTGCTTAACAACAGTTTGTCGTAGCAAATTGATAACGATGCTCATTAAAATCAATAAATGCATAATTGAGTATTTACGGCGCAGCAGCAGCAGCAGCAGCAACTTGCCACTAAATGTGGCTGCTACCAACTGCTGCTGCTGCTGCTCGGCTGCTGTGACAGCAGCAATTACACGCTAATCAAACAAGCCTGACAACAATTGCCATTGCATTGAGTGTGTGTGCTAAGCAGGGGGGTGGGGGGAGGGGCAAGACCTAATTGCAGTCAAGCAATGTGTCCTTGCGCTTGACAAATTCCTGCGCTGGTCGAGGACAAGTTGCAAGCTGCCGAGGTAATAGGAGCAGCTGGAGACGAGTGGGGTGGGGTAGGGGGTGCATTCAGCTTAAGAACCCAAGCCAAGCAGCGGCAAAATGCGTTTGTTCTGTAGGTTTGGGTGGGACGACGACGACAAGTGTTTAATCGTTGCTAATTATACTTCAACTAGGCGAGTCGCCGCCGCCGCCGCCCCTTTGTTGTTGTTGCTGCTGCTGCTGCTGCTGTTGTTGTTGCCCCCATGTTGCGCGTGTCAATGTCAGGAGACAGACTGGGACTGGAATGATGCTGCTGGGCGAGGAGGAGTCTGCTTGGGCTTTTGGTATGCCAAGCGTCAATTTAATTATGCGAACAATACAAATTGCGTTGCAACAAAAGAAATGATTATGTCGCGCTGGCTATGCAACAATGGGGTAAGCAGCAAATGCAACAAATTGCACTGCTGCACAGTGGGGCAAACAGCATCATTTCATTTATTTATAATTCAAAAACACGCAGCTAATTTGCAATTTGTGTTAAATCAACTTTTTATTTTAACAAATGCTTAGCATTTTGGTGCCACTGTGCAGCACTCTTACACATGAGTGCAGCTCTTAGCGTGGGGAGTGGATTGGGATTGGCAAATGTTGGCGCAATAATTACGCGAGTGCAACGCAAATAAATCAAAGGCCGCGTTGAGTTTGAACGGCGCGACAAATTAACACATAAATTCTAGCGTATTTATGAGCAAGATCAACCAGTTTGCAGCCTCAGCTGTAGCTGCTACAATTGCAAATCCGAATCCACAATAAGCTGGTGGAGAGCGCGCTCTATGGCCAAGCCAATTAATAATAAGACTGAAGAGAGTGTGTGAGCGAGAGATGAAGAGAGGGGGAGGGATGACATGATGACAACGCAAGATACGCGTAATGCATTGCGCATTACATGCAACAAGCCAATGCCACGCTTCAGCCATGCCCCCCCCACCCATGCGTGCCCCTCGCTCTCTAGCTGCGCTCATGTTGGCGCGACGCCGTTGTCTTCATATCATTTGATCATCATCAGGGCACAGGCCAAGCAACAGTTGCAGTTGCAAGTAGTTGTTGCACTTGCCTCGCTTTGTATTTGGCCGCAAGTCTCGCTGTGGCAATCACGATCCCCCCCTCAACCCTTGCGCTCTCTCTTTCTTGCTCTTAGTCGACATTTTAAATATTTAATTTTAATTAAATTGTTAAAGTGCAACACTAAGTTACCATTTAGCGCTCTCTCTCTCTCTCTCTCTCTCTCGCTCTCTCGCTCGCTGATCAATATCAAAGCAACGGTTTATTACTTTAACGCAAAAGCCGCGCGCACAACTCAAAACATTTCGCGGCTCAAATTACATTTTAATGAGCTGTGAAAAAATATTTGGAGCAAGCCACAGACTCCCAAGATAAGCTTGAGCGGCATAAAGCGCAAATGTGGCAAAGACAGCAAGTGGCAAGTGGCAAGGAATTGACTCAAAACATTGCACGCCAAGTGAGGGCAAATTATTTAAACATAATTCGAGCGAAAGTGTGCGCAACAAAATAATTGTATAAACTAAAGCGCTAAAATTTATTAATTAATTAATTAAAATTTCAAATAAAAATACTAATTACTAATTTTGAAAAAATAGTGTAAATGCTATTCAAAAAAATTCTATAAAAATGCCATAAATTGATTTTAATTGCAATTAATAAATAAATGAAAATTTCAAGTAAAAATGCAAATTAAATAAAAAATAAAAAAGCCAATTTAGCAACTTGGCCTACCCCTGCCCTGCACAAATTCTATCTCAATCTTAATCAATAATTTGCTTGCTGTCTGCGTTCGCTGCTTTAATTGCGGCAGCAGCAGCAGCAGCAGCAGATGCTGCGCTGCTTTGGCAACAATGTCGTATAATGTGTGGCAATATACATATATGACAGACTGTATGCTGATTCCGCCGCTATAATCAATGAAACAAGCTGCAAAATCAGTTTGCCCCATGCCTCAAAATGTTGCACATGTCGGGGGCGTGCTTGTCAACTGCGAAGTGTTTGGTGTCTTTGATTCTGAATCTGAATCGGTGGCAAGGTGCAAGATCGTTGGGGTTGCAAGGATTACACAGGACGTGCCTAACAGCAGTTGCACCTTGACTGCTTGCAACCCGTTCCGTGGGCTCGGGCCCAACTCTTTCGTGGCGAGAGCTGATATTGCCTACGAATTGATCAACAACAAAGTCTCGTGTAAATTAATATTTCCTTCGTGTCTTATCACTTGAGACTCGAGCACAAGGAGTTGGGAACTGTTATTGGTTTTCTTTTTTGTCGAGGCGCACGCGTTTGCACATTTGCCTTTCTTCCTGTGTGCCCCTTGCCGCTGTTCCTGCCACTGCTGCCCCTTGAATAGTTTCAAATTTTGCAGCTTGTCTGTTTTTTTTCTTTTCTGTTGTTTGTTTATTCTCTTCTAGGCTGGCGCGTGTGTGTCCTGTCTGTGCCCCTGTCTATCTCTCGCTCTAAGTGTCTGTGTGTGCGCTCGTGTTGCGCTTCCTTATAAATATTTATTTATTTGTTTGCATTTGCATTTGCATTTGCCTGCGCCAAGGCTGCGCTTCTAATGCTGTTTGCACAGCTTTCAATTGACATTTGGCTTGAGTGAGTCCTTCCTCCAACGACTGAGGATTAGCATATTGATTGCTCAGACAATCAGTTAAAAAAAAACGGAGGAGTTGCTTAAAAAAAATTATTTAAAAATTAATAAATCACAAATCATTAGCAATTTCTAGAAACTTTGGCTTAAGTTTCTCATTTTATTATTTATTTACTTTTTGTATATTTTGTAGCAATTTTTCGTTTTAAGATCTGCGATATATGCAAATTATAAGCCAGCTATAGTCTATATAGTCTATGGCTTAGCTTGTGTCACAAACCAGTTTGTCTAGCCAGTGATTAGCATTGTGTATACAGTAGCTGCTGTAAGTCTGACCACACCCGAAAAGAAAAGAAAAGAATAGAAAATGAAAATAGGATTTGGTATTACGCTTGCCGCAAATTATGCAAAATTTCGCTTAGAGATTGCCGCTTAGATTAGAGCTAAAGATGAAGAAATCTTACTCTCTATATGTGTGTGTGTGTGTGTGTGTGTGCGGCTTAGCTACAACTAAATGCGGCTTAAGAGTCTTGTTAGGCGTGAGATTTCTACGGCGGCAAGAATACAGAGCAAAGGCCAACAGCAAATTCTCTTGAATTTGTGTGCATGTCCTTGGAACGCCGACGGCTGCTGCTGCTGTCCAGGATATGTTTGAATTTGTTTACATGTGGCAAACAGAGCGTGCGTGTAACCTGAGACGACACGAGAGTTGCAAGTTGCAGTTGCAAAGTCGCCGGCGATAAACATCTTGCAGCTTCAAAAGTCAGTTGCTCGCACTATATTGCTCTCTCTCTCTCTCTCTCACTTTGCTTGTCGTGCCTGGCAAACATTTATAATATTAACTTCAGCTCAGTTTGTTGCTGCTTTTTTAGCTTCTGGCGTTATTTTTGTAATTTTTTTTAGGTTTTTTTTTTGTTGGGCTGGCTGCCAAAATAATTAAGTCGTTTGTGCAACAATTAAATAAATTCTGACAAACGGTTGCCCAAACGTTCTGAGCTCTCCCCTCCCATCGCTTTCGCTCTCTCAGTCGCCAGTGAGTTTGGCAATTTGTTTAATTGCAGTTTTTGGAGCTGCGAGCGACAGTTTAACATACGAGAAGACGCCTCAAAGCGCTCAGCGTGAGAAAAGTCCGTCAGCAATGCCCTAAACATTCATCATGCCGCACAGTGACACAAAATTGGCAACGAATGCGTCATTTTCAGCTTTAATTTAAAACTTATTGTGTTTATATGTGTTCGTCCCACTGTGCTGGAGCAAGTGCACTCGCACGCTTTCACTGCTGTCTGTCTGTTATTGAGTTTTGACGGCGTTGGCAGCCAGGACGACTACTGTGCCAACGCCCACTTTTTGTTGTTGTTGTTGTTGTTGTTGTTGTTGCTTTTGTTTTATTTTTGGGCGCGCGGCGCATAATTACAATTTATTTTGTAAGAGACTTTTGCGCATGCGAATTCCAGGAGCTGTCCCAGCTGTAGTTGAGCGAGCCCTTAGGGCCAAGGAGACAGCAATGGACAGTGGACAGAGCGGACTGCGGACTGCGGTCAACGGCACCGCAGAGACAATTCCCAAGCGTTTGAGTTTTTGGGTGCGTGCCGAGCGGCAATTGTCACATGTCCAGCCAACTGTTGTTGTTGTTGTTGTTGTTGTTGTTGTTGCCGCTATTGTTATTGTGCATTGGGCATTGTGTTCGTGGTAGGCACTTGAAAGTGGGCGTATTGTGGGCGTTGTTTGCGGGGCGGGGCGTATGCCAAGCAAATCGACTTAACGTCTCTTCTAGTTTGTCAAAGGCAATTAGGACAGGCTATTGTCTCTGGCGGGCGTGCAAAGCGGTTTACACACACACACACACACACACACACACATACGCTTGTCCATGTGCAGGCCGCTCTAGTTAGTCCACTGGGCAATTGAGCCAATTTTCGTTTTGAATTGCGCGCATTCTTTTGCCTTCGTTGCTGGTTTTGTCAACATTCTTTTGTGACCCACTGTATCGTGTGCTGTCCTGACTACTTGACTTTCGTCACCACCAAACAGAAATGTGTGCTAATCAAAATCGGCTTGGCAGAGCTCTAAGGCTCAGCTAAAGCAAGTTTGTTGCCTAAGTCTTTTGTTTTTTTTTTTGCTTAAGCGCATTATAATTTGCTGACTTTGTCACAGCTGCTGCAAATATCTATGACAAAAGACAAAATATGTAAATTTATTTCCAGCAAAATATTTAATAGAAAATGTAAGAAAAATTCAACAAAATAAATAAATAAATTTTTAAATTAATTTCATAGTATAGTGTATTACTTTTAATTTTTCTTATATCTTTTATATGTATACACTTGAATTTATTTAAATGTTGCAGGCAGCAAGCGCTTTGGCTTCTCTACTCTAACTAACAATAACAATAAGAACAACAACAACAACAACAACAAAAATGTCTGCAGCAAATCAATCAATTTGATGCGCCTAAAGTAGCGACATATGAAGAACGACTGGAACCCCCAACGAATATTTAACTAACAAAAGTCTAAAGAGTGGAAAGAAGAGGGAGCAGAAGAGAGTGGACTGACTGCTGCTGCCCTGGTTAACAGTTTAACATAAAAGCAATCATAATCCGCACACAGCGCTGACAAAAAGTTGTCAATTAGGTGCATCAAAAAAAAAAAAAGAGAGAGAGAGCAAAAAAAAACTGTAGCGCATAATAAAAGCAACAACAGCAGCGTCTGCTGCCTTTTTAGAGCTTCACATGGTTGTATATGTTAATGCTGCTGGCCGCACGAGTAGTCAAATGGCTGCAGCAACATCATCATCATCAGCAGCAGCAGCAGCAGCGACTTGAGACTTGCCACAAGTCAGAGCCCTAACCCACCCAGGCAGTTGCCGCATTTATTATGATTGTATTTTGGGGCAACACAAAATGTTTGTCTGTCTGTCTGTCTGTCTGGCTGGCTGCTGCCCCGCTGCTTAGTTAAATGAGACATCAGCAGAAAGCGCTTCCAAAATCCTTAAATCCAATTCCCATAACATTTACAATTTTCATTTGCAATATTTCTTTTGTTGTTGCTACCGTTTTGTGATTTTTTGTTGACCCTGCACTTGTTACTGTGTTTTTGTTAATAATGATGTCAAGTTGTTGTTGCTGCATGCAACACAAACTGTGAGAAAGCTTTGGCTGCAACTTGTTCGTTTAATGTCTTCATTACAGCCACAGACGCAACCTACGCGCACTTTTGTTGTTGTTGCTGCTGCTGCTGCTGCTCTTATATTGTTTATTTATGAATGTCATTCAATTTATTATATCATTGTATATTTGACTTGAGAGGGAAATGAACGCATTTTGTTGCAAAGGGCGCTGACCACAGCTCCAATCCAAGCTGCAGCTTCCAAACACTAACGGGGGCTCTTGTAGGAGTCAACGTCATCGTCAATTCTTGTCGTTGTTGTTGCTGTTGTCGTTATTGTCGTCGTTAGCGTTGGTCATCATCTTTGCTCTTGGACTTGGACTTGGACTTGGCGCATCGCTATCATCATTTTGCCCCAACTAGTTGTTGTTGTTGTCTTTGCAGCATTTGCATCGTTGCACAATCTGCGCTGATTTCTTTTGACTTTATGCAGAGCTCTTAGCCAATCGAATGCCGTTTGTTCAAGTTAAGTTAAATCATTTGTTTGTGGCTTAGCAAATTTCAAAACAAAATACAAATCAAAATTTCAATTTACGCAAAAAATAAACTTAACAAAAACGATGCATAAAGAAAGAAATAAATATAAAGAAAAGATATATAAAAAATTTTATTTTATAAATATTCAATTCAAATGAAAACATATTAATTTATTCAAAGCTATAAAGTCACTACTTTTATTATTAATAAATGAATGTCTGCACTTTTATTGGCAGCGTATTTAATCGTCGTCTATTCTCCGCTTTATTGCTCTCTCTCTCTCATATGCTCCGTATGTTGAGTTGTGTTCTTGATCGCTAAGGCAAAGCTCGATTATTGTATATCATCATGCTTCATTCGTCTGCCAGTCTACAGAAGACAGTCTACAGTCTACAGTCTACAGAGTAGCGCTGCTGTCTTTGGGGCGCTTAACAAGTTGCCAATGCTTATGAGTTGTGTCGCTCTGTCTCGCTCGCTCTTTGTCACTGCGTGGAGACGCAGTCGCTGTTTGAGACTTAGTCGCTGGCATTGCATAAGATAATTGGTGATTTTCATATCGATTTATGCATCCGCCGCCAACTTGCAACTCAAACTCAGACAACGCTTATGGGTGTGTCTCTGTATGTGTGTGTGTGTGTGTGTGTGTTTCTAATGACAAAGACAGAGTGCGCGGCGCTCAGCAGGCGACAGCGTTTAGGCAAAACAATAATTAAATCATAAATTTTAATGGGGCGTTACTTAAATCAAAGTGTAACGCTTTGAAAATTTATTGCTCTATTTGGGTGAAAGTGCAATCAAATCAAAATAAAAATAGTCGCACGCCCCTACAAAAACTTAAACGAAAACTAGACGCAGACTATATATTAAGTTAATCTAAGATCTGTAAACATTTTGTAAACATTGCTGCTTGGCTCCCCCGCTGTGTTTCACTTTCACCGCGAGGACCAAAAGGGTTTCGGGCATTCCTGGAAGGACTAGCGGCGGCCCCTTGTTAATAACATTTATGAGCGCCTCCATAATCAGCGCAATTATATTGCATTTTTTCTTTCACTGCTCGCGCTCTGGCTCAATAATGAGAATTCCAAGAGCTCGAGAGCTCGAGCTGATGAGCTAACAAGTGCAATGCGCACGACTCGCTTTGTACGCTGCCGACGCAATAGAGTGTGTGTGTGTGTGTGTGTGTGTGCAACAACCGCAAATGTGCTAACGAATCCTGCAGCCGTCGCCGCCGCGCACAAACATTGCCCAATTAACGCGAACTCCAAGACTTTGAATTGTAATGCAAACTAAATTTGCCTTTTTTTCTGATTCTTCTTCTTCTTTTTTATAATTGTTGTTGTGCCCAGGCGTTAAATGTTCTCGCACCTTTGCTGACGAGGCGAAACTAGATGTGTGTACATAGAACAAAATGAATTCAAGGACCTTGCGGCAGGGGCTACTACTGATGAGAGAGCCACTCGATAAGAGCCCGAGAGGAATCGATGCTAGACTTGAGGTTGCTTCAGTTGATTAGAACTTGCAATTTGATTAATTGTGATTAAGAATTCGCCCTTAATAAATTATTATATTGATTATTGTGGATTATTTGAAGCGTAGTTTGTTTTAAAATAAATATAAATTATTAATTAAATATAAAATATTAATAAATATAAATTATTAATTGAAGCGTAGTTTGTTTTAAATTAAATATAAATTAATTGCACTCTCCCTCTCTCTCTTTCTCTCTCTGTCGTACTCTGGCACTTTGACTTTGCTGCTGCTGCTGCTGCTGCTGCTTTGGTTGTCAATCAGCGCTTGGGTGGGCAGTTGCACATCTACTTGCCACCACTATCAGCGGCAACATGCAGCAAATGCGTGCAGCTTACAACTTGGCGAGCCTGAGCGACATTAATACGTTGCCCCCAAGCCGATTAATGACAGCGCTGCCTGCCGCAAGTGCTGAGTGGCCGCCAAGTGGCAAGTGGCAAGTGTACAAGCGGATTTTGGGCTGCAAAGCTAAAAGAGCGAGAGAGCAATAGTTGACTTTTATTATAATTTGATGCCTTTGAATATATTTTTCTGAAGCTATTGTTAATAGAGTCATTATTCGCGCACAATTAATGATTATTTCGATGTCCTTTAAGCGGTCCTTTGTGCAAGTGTCCTTGTTAACAAGGGTAATTGTATCGCATTAAAAAAAATCGTTTAAAAAAGAAATTATATAATAAAGGCAGCATAATTTCCATTGTCATAAATTGCTTTCTAAATTTTCTAGCTATTGTCCTTTGGCAATCAAGTGCATGTGTGTGTGTGTGTGCATTGATCTCATTAGTACGCCCCATTTAACACCTCGAGACCGCGTATCAGGTGCAAAGAGCGGCACAATGTCCTTTGATGCCATTGTGCAACACACAGCACGCCCCAATGTTGCGCTAATGATGCTGAATCTGAATCCGAATCCAGCCGCTGCTTGAGTTTCGATGCTGCTTATGCTTCAATTTGCTACAGCTCATTTTCTCACGCTTCACGCTCTTATTATTATAAAAAACAACATTTTAAATGCCTAAAAAATCTAAAGACGCGACATATGAAATTATCGTTGAGTATTTGAAAAATTTCATTAAATTAAATTAGAATTTTAGTGTCAATTTCAAACTTGAGTTGAGCTCAAACTAAAAGTTTTGCATGAAATCCGCTCGAAATGGACTCCAAAGTTCAGAAATATTTTAATGCATATGCTGAGCCACAACATTCGTTGCCCGTTAGAGTTGCATAAGCCGCACAAAGATGAACGGATGTTTGCCTAACTGTCTGTCGACCTTAGTTGGAGCTGCTAGTTTGGCAGTTGCTTTGATTTCTGCGCTGCGTTTTGTTGGCCAAATATTTGCCTAAGCCTTTGCGGAAACAGGAAATGCAACAGCAACAGCGGTGGCATGCAACTTGTAGCTTCCCACACTCGTAGCTGTACCGTTGTGTACAGCTAAACAAATAGTTGAGCTGCATACCCATATCAAAATCAATAAAACCAACAGATTTTCGATCGATGCCGAACTCGAAATATAAAAATTGATTTCTACGCCTCGATCTCTGGCATCAGCATCAGCATAACAATCAACGCCTGTTAAAGCAGCAGCGCAGACCCGAGAACGAACAGCAACAAATGAAAATAAAAACCCTTTTGGCACTTCCTCCCTCCCTGCGCGCTCTTGCCCTTGGGCCTGGCCTTTCGATTTAAACATTTTTGCGTGCTCTTGCTTTTTATATTTTTCACACCAGCCACAAGGCAAGGCCATACAGGAGCTCGAGAGCTGTCGCTGCCAACGCTGCATAGACAGCAATTTTATCTACAGGTGCCGATGTTGGGATCCATTAAACAGGACACAACGTTTCGTAGAAACGAACGCTACACAGCCAAAATCGATTCCGTTGAGTTCGATTTGCTTAATTGAAAATTTTCCCCTGCTCCCTTTTGTATCTTTTATGCTGTTGGGCTCTTTAATAGATTCACACGCACGCAGCAGCAGCAGCAGCAGCAGCGGGATCGGGGGTTTGATGAGGGTACAAAAATTGGCATTAAGTCTAGGTCTGGATGCATTAAACTATTTAAGCTAGTTATAGAAATTTCCTAGCAATATTTTGTACCAATTGCTTTTTTCTATGTTATTATTATCATAAATTTAACTAATATAATTTTTTCTTTTATCACATTACAGCCAAAAAAACGGTAAGTTCAACTTTTTATATTTATTTAAAATTAATTAAACAATTAAATGCAAATTATTGCATTTTTTCGTTTTCTCTGCATAAAAATGCGGCAACTTTATAGTTTATAATTTTCACTTGAAACTGCAACAATTGCTTGCCTTAAATAATGATGAACTGAACAATTGTGTTTGAGGTTGAAGGCGGCGGCGGCGGCATTGGGCATGGGTTACCCACTGACTTCTGCCTAAGAGGATGTGCGCCAAAGTTGAAAGGCTGCAGTCACTGCTGCTGACAACTGCGGCTTCTGCGCCTGCCGCGTGCCCCGTACAGAGAGGCTAACTACATAGAATATTCAATAGAATATGAGGCAGACACTGAGGCTCGGGGTCAATTAGAAACACATTGAGTGAGTAGGCGGGTAGCTCTGAAGAGGCTTGCAGCACGCCTCATGCTTCGCAATCGTTTTGTTTTGTTAGTTTTTGAGTGAAAGGACATGGGCCTTATGCAATTTACTTGTGACTACTTTTCCATTATTATTGTCAATTGTCAATGTGACACAATGGCAAGAATTCCAGTTTAGGCTCTGTTGCCAGTTGCAATGCGCATTGTTGCACACTGAGCCACGTGCAACGCGCTGGTTCGGTTTGTTTTTGTCAAATCGGTTTCTCGGCAGATTCACCACACGCTGTGTGGCTCTCTCTCTCTCTCGCTCGCACTCTCATTTGTTTGCAATTGTAAAATTATCTGCATAAATGTCAACCACAGCTGGTGGCAAGTCCAAGTCCAAGTCCAAGCCTTATGCAATGTCCTTGTCTTTAACGGAAGCGCCTTCAAAGGTGCCACTCCGCCAGTCTCAACACACACACACATGCGAAGCATAACCTTGCCCAAGAGATTTCCCGTTGCCACAAGTTGCAATTTGCAGTTGCTCGTCCGTCAAAACATTTCATAGCCATAATTTCTTATGCAAATATCCTTTGGCACTGTTGCGAATTTATTAATTACTCGCCCAAATCTTGCAGCAACAACCACAGCAAATGCATATAAAAATATAAGAAATGGAAAATAAAAATTGTTGTTGCTGCCACTTAATGTAGCGCCGTGTGTGGCACAGTGGTGCCGAAGCGTACAAGCAAATACATTTCAATCCTTTCATAATATTTCGATATTTGTTGCTAGCAGCAAAATTATTAAGCTTTCAAATTTAAAGAATTAATTTTGACTAATTTCTTTAAACAAAAATTGAAATTAAAACTTTTCAAGTCACAGTTGCCCACTGTGCCTCACTGAAAAAAATCTTGAATTGCAACTGAGACGCTCAGTCGCGTCTTTTTTTTTTTTTTTGCAGCGCCGTGTGTATAATTAAAATGTTCAAAAAAGCGACAGTGTTCATTTTTTCATCATAAATTTCAAAAAGATTGCAACTTTTTTGCTTTTTATATAAAAAAATGTTTTTTGTTGGGCGCGCGCGCGCCTCTCCCATTTGATGTGCCGCGGCAGCAGCAGCAGCAGCAGCAGAAGTGGCAATGACAAACAGGCAATGTGGTGTAGATAAGCGGGGCAAGGTGGCTAGGCGGGGGGGAATGGGGCGGATTGTCTGCTGCCTGAGTTTTGAGTTTTGTGAGTTTTGCGCGTTTCAGTTTCAGTTTACGGCTTGTGGCAATGTGGACTACATTAAATGGCCAACACGAGAGCTTGGGGGCAACCAGTTTGGCATTTGGTTGTTGCTCTTTTTATTTATATTTTTTTGCTTTTAATATATTTTTGAGTAATTTTCAAATCAAACCAAGGTCTGAGCGAAGCGAAGCGCGTGCGCCGCGGCAATTTGATGAAATGCATATGAAATCAAAAGTGAATTACGAGATGCGACTGCGTATGCAACTAATTGGAGACGTCACGCAGTTGCAGGCAGCAAATTATATAAGCAGTAAAATCCATTGCGATGCTGCTGCTGATGACACAAGTTGGACTCGAATCTGAATCCTTGTCTAGGCTCGCAACTTGCTGCGCCTCAAGCTTTTGCAATTAAATATTGTAAATTTCATTATAAAAAGCTACTAAAACTCAAGTTGTGCATGCCACGCATGCCACATGCCACAAGCAGGTCAACCCCCCCTAAGGCTTTCATAACTATTCATAAATGCATTTAAAGTTTATGCGTATTTTATGGTGCCAAATTATAAATCATTATAACAAAAACATTTAGTTTAACTATAGTAAATTATTGTGGTTCTCTCTCATCTTTGGCTAGACACTGAGCTCAAAGTTGCGGCAGTTGCAGCTTGTGAAAGTCGGTCACAACATTCATTAAACATTTTTTTGTTAAGCTGTAATTAAACTAAGTAAAGCAGCAGAGCTTAAAGTGCACGACTATGAAATACACTTTGGACACACAAAAGTTTAAATAAAATGCACAGACAGTTTAAAGAACTAGAAAATGCTAATATAAAAATTTATATAATAATTTGTAACTAATAAACTGTTTTAAAAACTATTTAAATATTTTTTAAAAATTAATATAATAATTTGTTACTAATAAACTGTTTTAAAAACTATTTAAATATTTTTTTAAAATTAATATAATAATTTGTAACTATAACTGTCTTCATTATAAAACTAATATTATCATAATTTGTAACTAATATAACGTCTTTTAAAAACATTTAAATATTTTTTAAATAATTAATAAGCTGTTAATTTGTTACTAATAAACTGTTTTAAAAACTTTGAAATATTTATTAAATTAATATATATTAATTTTAAATAATACTAAATTAAATTACTAAACATTATGTTAAAATATTATTAAAAATTATTATTAAAATTATTAACAAAACATGTTGTTAAATAACTGAGTAAATATTTTCTATTTAAAAAAATAATATAACAATTTGTAAGCTAAATAAATGTTTTAAGAAAGATTGTAATATTTTTAAAAATTAATATAAATAATTCTATTTCCGTAAGCTAAGCTTAAAAAACTTTTAAATATTTTTAACAATTTGGAATACTTTTATTAATTGAGTAACAAATAAACTGTTTCACAGAAATAATTTTAAAATATTTTTTAAATTTTACGCAGGCTGAAATATTTTTTTAAAGCAATAAGCATTAAATTAAGAACGCATTTTATAATTAAGATTAATTTTATGCATTTATTTTAAACACACCACATTGTATTTATTTAAGAGAAAAAACTAAAATATTTGGCATTGTCTTTAAAGCTAAAGAACTTCTTTGATGCACGCCGAGCGTTTAATTTCAATAATATCGCTGGCCCATTTACAAGTGCAGCAAGAGAGACAAAGAGAGAGTGAGAGGGGAAGGGCCAGTGGGGCAGGGAGAACAAAGCGAAAGTGCAAATTAAGACATTTTGCAAGTCTCTGCTGTCTCTGTAATTAAGAAAACGCGCGCAGCGCTCAGAACCTTTGACAAATACGAAAAGAAAAGAGAGCGTAAGTTCCCATAAAAAAAATTAAAAAAATATTTTTATAATTGTAGGCTTAAGCCTAATAAATTCAGCTGCAGCAGCAGCAGCAACTAATTTTTTTTTTATTACAGTTTGGCTGGCACATAAGCCGCTTAGCTTGGCTAATAGAAATTTCAACAGTGAGTGATGCAAGTGTCCCAATTGTTGAATGTTGCACGCGATGCAGGCAATTGTGTTGCAAGGTTTGGGTCGGGTGTGGGGGCGTTTTTAATTGTCTGCGGACAATTGAAAGAATTTTGTTGGAATTGTAACAATGTGCGGGAGTTGAGCACTAAATTTACGATGACGAGAGCGGGGAATGGGAAACTGGGAGACAGAGACAAGTGCAATCTTTACCTGCGTGCACTTGTTCGCTTGAAAATTTCGAGGGTTTGCTTTTGAGTTGAAGCCGCCGCCGCCGATGCCGCCGCAATTGTCAAGCGAATTGTTTTATGATTTTGCAGATATATTTATATCGGTGTAAATATCTTGATAATTGCAACTGCGATTTGAAAGTGTGTTGCAGCTCGCACTCAAGTGTGTGGTGTGCGGGGTGCGGGGCTTGGGTGAAATCCTTGCTGACAGCAAAACATAAATTACATTATTCTTTGTCAACAACATTTGTGAGTCAAAAACGTGTTCATGTTAAACAAATAACTCAAGTTGGGGCAGCGCGCAGCGTTGCAACGTTATTTACGAGACATCAGTCAGTTGCCTCAGTTGGAGGTACTTTGCCGCAAACTGTGGCCCGACTTGGCTTGGCTTGGTCTGGGTCTGGCGTGTTGTAATCAGAGCATCCTTAATAAATCATAAATTTATACGCGGCCCCAAGTTCCCATTTGGCAAAAAAAAAAAAAACAAAACGGCGCATTGCATGTAAAAAGGGCCGAGGCGACTGCAACAACTGGAGGCTGCTTGAGAGCAGCGCTAAAGGGCGCTCTATACGCTACGCCACATAATTCTGCATATATTGGTAAACACACATTAGGGTGGTTCGATGTGTGTGCACAAATAAATTTGACAAAATCTAATCTTAATATAAACTTCGTAATATAAATTCAGCAAAATAAATTTAGTTAGAATTTGCGTAACGAATTTAAAAAAAAATAAATCGATACACCCTAGAGTATATATATATGTATATATTTGGGATGTCAAACGTATTATTAACTTCACACAAAAAGCGTTCGACTTGGCACCGTTTGCTGTCGTCAGCGACCGACCGCCAACATCAACAACAACAACAACACAATTCACAATATGCACAATTCGCAATTCACATTGATGATGACGTTCAATGCGCGCTCTCTCGCTCTCTCTCTGTCTCTCTCTTTCTCGCTCTGCATACATTATTGGCCCCCAATGCTAAAACCGACAGCAAAAGAAAACCGGAAATAATAATTCGATAAATGCGGCATGAAGATGCAGCAGCCCCAAAAACAAAAAAAATAACCGTTGCACTCAAGTAAGTAACAGCGCTCAGTTTTAGTTAAAACCGTTCGTTTAGCTGCTGGCTGCGTTACGAATTGATTGCAACAACAGCAGCAACAATTGCTGCTAAACTTAGTTAAAGCAGTTGCTGCATACGCTTCAATTTTCATACAAAATGTGCAGTACTTATTATAATTATTTTTTATGAATTTTATTTTATTTAACAATTATTTAAATAATAAAATTTAAACTTTCAATTAATTACAAATTAATAAAATTGTATTGATTAGTGTAATTAAATTGAATTTAATTCTGTAAAATATTTAAATAAATGCATTAGCTAATGTTGCTTGATGTGTGGCAAGTGTATGGCAACGAAATTGGCAACAAGAGCGCCCCCAATTGAACAGCGTTGCTGCCTCTGCGTTGTGCGTTGCGCTGCGGCAAGTTGTTGTTGCACATTGCAGTTGAGCGCATTGACGGAAATGCGTATCCCCCAATTCATTTATCTATTAATGAGCCGCCTGTCCAGCGCAGCGGAAACGCGCGTGGGAGTCGACGGGACGAGCTTTGCCCGCCGGATGCAGCAGCAGCGCGGCTAGAACAACTGAGCTGCAGACATCCGTTGCAACACACACATGCAACAGTTACAGACGCAGGACATTGGCTTCAATTGTCTGCGCCGAATCGCATTGTCGGCTTCCGTTGCTTGCCCTCCCCCCACAGCAGCAGCAGCAGCCGCCTCCTCCTCTACTTTGGCTTTTGTCTTTGTCGGGGGCGCGATCTCAGTTAAATTGCCGACTCTTGTGTGCCTTTGTTTGTTGCATGCCTCAAAATTAGTTCATGAAATATCGATCGATCGATCGAACGATTGCGCTTGGAATTGGCGGCATTCAATGTCACCCGCTCTCCCTCGATCTCTGCCATGCAGTTGATTAACTTGCATATGCAAATATGCAACGCAGTAATTTAACTGCGACATCGTTTGCATAATTTACAAGCGTTACACATGTTGCACGCGTAACGGGGTAATGCAACATCATCAGTTAAACTGTTGAAGACGCTTTCGATTGCAGTTCGAAATTCTTTGCAGATTTGAGCAAAGCACAAAACATTTTTACTTTTTTCTAAATGCCCCAAATTCTGATTTTTTATACACTTCGATATTTTTTTTTTGTCTGCTTGCTATAACAAAGTTTAAGTTTTTTCCAAAATTAATTATAATGTATGAGCCAAAGTCTCATTTGGTCTTAGTTTATTTTATATGTATATGCTTTAATTGTTATACACTTTGACATAGAAAAAGGGTATTGTGAAGTTGCTCAAATGTATGTAACAGGCAGAAGGAGGCGTGGCAGACTCCACCAAGTATATATATTCTTGATCAGCTCAACGAGCTGAGTCGATATAGCAATGTTCGTCTGTCCCTACGTCTGTATGAGTGCGTGTTTCTCAGCAACTAGAAGAGCTAGAGCAAACAAATTTAGTATATAGGTGCTTCTATATCCAAATCGAAACGCTTTTATTTTACTTTTTTTAATTTCCTCCCCCCTCCCCTGCAAATCGATAAAAACGTTAAAAAGCAGTAAAAAAAATCTTTAAAAATCTGAAATAAATCACAAAATTGCATAGTCATGCTTTCGAAACGATCGCATAAACAACTTAGGTGTGTGCGTGGCAAAGTGTATCCCAACTTTAATATGTCCACTTGTTATATAATCAAACTTTGATTTGTAATAAGTAAAAATGCCATAAGAATTTTCTTTTATAGTAAATAGTTTAATGTCTTCCAGTTGTGTTTGTTTGTTAAAAAAAAGTTTGCTTACAACTAATTGTCTTCCATCTTAAGTGCTAAACAGTCTTATAAACTAAATAATTAAACCAGGCACAGTGGCGCGCAATTAAAACTAACTAAGCTAATTGCAAAAAAAAAAAAGTATAAATAAATACTGAGGTAATACTGTGGGCGAGTTGTTGTGTTTGTGTTTGTGATTTTTGGAGGCGGAACTGCTGACTAGTGTTTGTTGTAGGCGAGAGAGTGAGAGAGAGAGAGAGCGCGCGCTCGCCTTACATGTTGTCCTGCCAGTTGGAGATGTAGTCGAGTATGTCCTCGTCTTCGGTGCCAGAGCTGCAGGAATTGTTGCGATAGTCTTCATAGCTGTTGTTGTTGTTGCTGTTGTTGCATTCAAGCTTCAGGGGAGCAGCAGTTGCTGCAGTTGAGTAGCTGCTGCTCGAGCTGGAGCAGCTGCTGCCGCTTGGTGAGATGAGCTGCATTTGCTGCAGTTGCGCAAAGAATTGTTGCTGCTGTTGCTCAAAGTTAAAGTTGCTAAAGTATTGCTGCTGTTGTTGTTGCTGCTGCTGCTGCTGCTGCTGCTTCTGGTCGTTCTCATCGATGAGCTGCTGCAGGCGTCTGATATACTCAACGGCCATGCGTAGGGTGCTCACCTTGCTCAGCTTTTTGTCGGCGCCCGGGCCAATGCCACGCCTACCACCGCTTAGATCGGCAATAACGGCAACGGGTATATGCTGACGCAGCTGACTGAAGCCGTTGTTCACCTGCTTGACGCGATTGCGCTCACGCGCATTGCGACGCACCACGGAGACGCCGCCGCCAGCACCAAAGTCCAGCGTTGACTCTGGCCTAGCATAAGGCTGATAGAGATTTGTGTGTTCCAAAGCCATGACGAAGTGTTTTAGAATTTCGAGAGAGTAACGAGAGAGTTGGAGGCTGCTGCTGCTGCTGCTGCTGCGCAAGCTGAAGCTGTTCTGATGCCCTTCCCTGCGCGTTGCGCTCTATTTATAGCGATCCGAGGCGGGCTCTAGAGAATCTCACCTGCCTGCTGGCGTTGTGTCTACCTGTGTGTAGACAAAAGGTGCAAACAACAACAGCCAAGCAGCATCTCCGACAAGCAAAAAGGATACGCACGCTCAGTCACTCCAAACGCTGCCAACACTCAAACTCACTCAAACTGTTGCGCTCAGTTCTGGGAACAGTCGCTTTGAGTTAACTCAAGTTGAGTTGGGAACAGTCGCTGCCTGGGCAACTTACAGCTGCTGCTGCTGCTGCTGCTGCTGCTTCCTTTGATTAATTTATGTAAATTCAATTCAATTGCATGAGTTAGAAAATGTAGCAAATACAATTTAAAAAAACTCAATATTAAGCAAACATAAAAATAAAATTTATTTATTTCTACACTTATTTCAAATATGTTGCTAAACTCTTTTGCAAATGCTAACGATTGCAATTGGGGCTTATAATTTATGCATTAAATATTTATTTATATAATTTTTAAATTGTAGCTAAATTTTAATTATTTTCTGAAACTGAAACAACTGAAACTGGGAGCTTCTCACTTGGTTCGTTGCGTTGCTCGCTCGTCTTCGAATGTTCGTTTGGCTGTCGCGTGCCGCGTCTACCGAACCGGTTGATGGCTGCCCAGGGTCTCGGTCGTGTGGCACTTAAGCTTGGAGTGCAGTTCAAGCTTGCGACGTCGACTGCGACTGCGACTGCGACTGCAACTGCTTTGATGCATCTGAATGCGATTTTATGAGCAGGCGGCAAACTGTAAATTAGACAAGAGCTAGAGATCAGTGGGAGAGCGCAGCCTTGACTGAAACCTTGGGGCACCCTAACTAGACGCAGCGCCTGCTGCTCGTCAACACCTCGTCCATCCAGCCAGCCAGCCGGAGGCAGTTTTCTATTAACACTTCTAATGCCTTCGCAATTTGCCTTGAATGCCGACAACGTTCAAGGACAGCGGCTCAGGATACTTGAAAGCATTTAGCATTGAATTTGTGACCACCACGGGTCATCTTTAGCTATTTTTATTATATTCACAGTTTTTATGGCCTTTGCCTCTGTTGGTTGCACGCTCAGTTAAGCGCAACGACCGTGTCAAAGCGATTGACATTATTTTTGGCAATAGTTTGCTGCAACACGCTGTGCAACATTTAGTGGCAGCCAGCGGGGCAAGCAAACGGCAGCGGGTGTCGAGTTCGAAAACGTGTCCAGATGGTCAGCAAAGCAGAATCTGCAGCTAAGGCGAGAGCCGGAGGTGGAGGCATAAACCAAAGCATATCCGGCTTGCCACATTATGCGTAACATTATTGTTGATGCAATAGAAATTCGCTGTGGCATCAAGAGAGAGAGAGAGAAAGGGCTAAGCATTTGCTCTTCTTTCGAATTAAGCTGTGAATTTAATAAGCTTGCTGTCTCTCTCTCTCTCTCTCACTCTCTCACTCTCGCTGCTTGCGTTGCATGCGTACATTAGCTTGTTGCATGTTGCACTTCGGCACGCTTAATGCTAAACATAACGGGATCTGTATGTTTAACGTAGCTCCATGCATGCGCTTATGTTCCTTTTGCTGTTTTCCTTTTCCTTGTTGCTGTTGTTGTTGCCCCAAGACATACTTAAGTAACACCTGTAGCTCAGGCTCAGGCAGCAAAATGTTGCAGTACGAATATTCAAATTCGAACATTTTAAAAAACAATTAAATCGAACTTCAATTAAACGGAAATAAACTTCAATTGAAATTGAAAATATTGCGAAATCTTAAGCGTCGAATAGTGAAGCGAATGCAAATAATTTAAAATTGCAAATATTTCGATTATTCAGTTGAAATCTTAGCCTAAAGGCCTTTGTTGCTCTGGCTATGCCAGAATTTAATTCTAGGCTACAATTAAAATAAATAAATAAAATAAATAAAAATTTGAAATCTTTTGCGTCGAGTAGTGAAGCGAATGCCACAAATTGCTTAAGAATCGAAATCGAAAGAAATATAATGCTATAGCTTAGATTTTGAAATGCTGCGCCCCAATCAAGAGCAAATGGCAAATTAACTTTGTGAATAAGTAAAGCACAGTGTCTCCCTTCAGAGAGAGAGAGAGAGAGCGAGAGAGAGAAAGAGATCGAGAAATACGTTTCGCTATTGAAAATGCCGCAAATTCAGATAATACGCTAATTTTAGCTTGCGTTTCAATTAATGTAGCCAAAGTGCAGCTTCTAGCTGATATGCAACAACAACAACAACAACAAAGGCAACAACTGAAAGCGGCTTTGGCTTTGGCTTGTGTCGCTTGGAAGTTGAAAGGAAGCTGCTTGCTGCATATGAATATTGGAACGATCTCGGCAGCAGGCGCTATCATTATCTGACACAAAAATTTAATATAAATTATGTTGACATGTTGGCTTAAATATGTGTCTGTGTCTGTGTGCAACGTTGGGGCATATTGTCTGGGGTCGGCCACGGGCTCGGGCTTGGGCTTGGGCTCTGCTGCTTGCACTGATAATTGAGCTTGGCCTGCTGTGGAGTCTCGTCGCGGACTCTCAACTAACTAGAGCCTGGTAATTGCAACAGGCCATAGCGAAAGCAAACTAAAGACTCGCTGCGGGGAAACGCGAAATGAAGTCGTCATTAATATCGACTCCAGGCCTGTCAATAACTTGACATCGCATCATTTTTTGTTTTTTTTTTTTGTGCCCCAGTCGCCGTTTCGCTTTCTTGCCACAATGTTTTCAACTTTTTAGACACTTTGCGGTACAATTTTTGACGCGACTTGCCAAAACGCCAAGGTCAAGTTAAAGCTGCTGCTTGCTGCCGTTTTGCATAAGTTTTATGTTTATCACTCCCGTTTTTTTTTTCTCTCTCTCTCGATGTTTTTTTTGTCTTGTCTTGTCTGTAGTTTTGGTACTTTGCATTGACCCTCGCGTTCGCGTTCTTTGAACATAATTAATTCGCTTGAATTTGCAGCTCTTGATCAAGTGTCGACTTTTTGGCTACAGCAAGTTGCAAGTCTAAATATTGTTGAAGCTCCAGGCGTTTGAAGTGCCACTCGACTCATAATAATAAGTAATAAAAATAGTAATAAAAGCGGCTAAGCATTTCTCTTAAACAATTGTCTCAGCTTTTAGTAATTAATGAAATTTAAATGAAGCACTGCTCAGTTTATTTTAATTTGGAATATATCTTATAGATTTTATATTAAATTGTAGTATCAATTTAATTGTTTGATCAATTAAATGCATCTATTTGTTATTTTCAATTTTCTGTCGCGCTCTCTTTTGTCTTATGCGTTTAAATTGTGACATTTGCTGGGCCTGTCAACTGTTCATGGCCATCAAATTGGCACATGAAAGCGCAAAAGCCGCGCCCGACTTCACATTGACACCCACTCCCAAGTCTAAGCCTGGCCCGGGCGCTGCCTCATCGAACTGAGCGAACTGAGCGAACTGATTTATGTGCAGCTTGGAGGCTGTCAAAGATCTGGCGGCTCTTGAACTTCTAAGGTGCGCGCATTTTGACGCCGCCAATTGCAATTCTATCAATGATATTTATGGCCGCGTGTTTTTGGTATTTTTGTTGTTGTTGTTGTTGATTAATTGCAATGCGCAAAACTTTGATTAATTGCCCGAGTGTTGAACACACATAACAATTTGTTGTTTGTTTCGGCCATTGGCATTAAATCAACTTCGGCTCCTGTTTTCGTCGGTGTCCTTCGTGAGATTGAATGGCCAACACCTTGGCTCGATGCAGTTTCATTGATATCGATACCGATAGCTGCGCTATTTATGTGGCATGCCACGAAATTTATGAATGGCCTCGCTCTGCTGCTTCTTGCTTTTGTTGCAATTATGCAAAAAGTTGTCAAATGTTGCGGCTATGGGGGGCGTGCCGCAAAAACTGTGACTATCAACAATAATAATCAACAACAACAACAACTAAAAAATAAAAAAAAAAGAAAACTGCACAAGCAAAAAATCAAAATTTTTAACGAACCAAAAATTGTACCAGTTTATTATTTATTTTTTTTTTGTTGTTGTATTCAGGCAAAAGCTCTCAGCAATTTACATGTCGCTCTACAAATAACTGCCCCCTTGCCTGCCACACTCTGTGGCAGCAACTACAAGTTGAGCCTCTTCAACAAAACCAATCAACGCGTCTGTCAGTCGCAGGTCTCTGCTTATCGGTAGCCGCGCTGAAATCAGCTTCTGGCACTCACGATCACATTGCGACTACATCAAGTCCCCGCTCCAACCCGCGATTCGCCGCCCCTTAAGCTTGGGCTTGGCTTGAGCTGTGCTCGTTGCTCCTGTCACAATTACAACGGCAAGTGCAGCAGACTAATGACAACCACGTCGACGTCCACGGTGGCACACACACACACACACATACAGACACACAACAGTGCACAGTGCAGCAAAATTCAGCAGTCGCACAGTGGTATGAGTGTGAGTAAAAAATTCAATGCAGCAAAAGTAAAATTAAACATTTGTTGACAAATCTATTGTAAAAATCTATGTTAAGTATATATATATATATTTTTTTTATGATATATATGGTATATGAATTTATTTTAAGCAAATTAAAAAATTTTTTAAACACTTTGATGCATATTATTGAAATAAATATTTTTGTGCTAAATATGTGCGCTTTGCCCACTGTGCGTTTGTGGCAAGTTGACATGGAAACTTGATATTGCACACAGCAGCAGCAGCAGCAGCGGCGGCAGCACACGAGGCACTTGGCTCGAGTCAACGCTAGGGCAAAGCCAGTGGGGCAAGCAGTGAGCCAATGGGATGTAGGGGAGGGGGGAGGGAGCGGTTGGGGCTTTTGGCGTGCGCGTGCAGCGCAATTAACTTTGTAGTAAGGCAGCGAGGCAACACTTTGACATTGACTGGTTGCAGCCACTGGTCACTGGTTGCCCCAGCAACAACAGAGTGTGGAGGGGGCAACAACTTGCGGCGGCGGCACACGGCGGCGACAATTTCACCTGTTTTGGCCGCCGCTGAGCTGACACAGTAACTTATATATTATTTGCATGTAGAGCAGATCGGAGACCCGAAAGACGCTCGCAACGATTACGGACGGCGCTGCATAGAGTTCGTTGCAACAGGTTTCGGTCTGCAGCGTCTGCAATTTCGCAAAATGGTGGCGTGGTGGCAGCCACGTGCAGGCCGCACGCTCAACTCTCGACTGGCAGCTCTCGACTCCAAGGCTTGGGCTGGGCGTTAATTAGAGCAAAGCGCAGAGCCTAAGTGAGCCGACCCCTGACCCTTGGGCCCATCAGCTTGTTAGCAGCGCTGACCTGCTGTGCTGCACACAAAGTGGGCGTGTGGGCGTAACCGACTGACCAGCAGACAAATTAAATGCAGCCGCTCACCAGCGACTACTGCAGACTATTAAGATAATTATCGTTATGTTTGCTTTCTTCTCATTCATTCATTCATTTTTTAAGTTAATGCTCAATGCGCTAATTTTACATTTTGCGCAATTTTAAAAATATAACAAAGTTTATTTTAGTTTAAATTATGTATTTTGCTTAATTTTCATATTTAATGCTTTAAGCTAAAATTTTAGCTGCATTTTTATTTATTTCAATATATTTAATTAATTTCTAGCTTAAGTCCTTTATGACTTTTATAACTATTTATATATATATTAATTATAATTAAAAAAAAAAATGTGTATGTTATATTATTTTTTATTTATTTTTATAATTTAAAGTTTAATTTTTTTAAAATATTTTTTTATGCAATTGTTTAAATTTAATTAATTTTGTATTCATATCTTATTTGCAAAATTTCGTCAGCTTAGCACGTAATTAGAGCTAGCTAAAGCTAAAAGGGGCATGCAGCAAGGCTGTGGCAAATAAATGGCGCAATTGCGTGTTGCTGGGGCAGGTTGCAGGTTGTGGCTCATTTTAAACGCTATACGCATTGATTAATTGCCATCATTAGCATATGGAAAACGACGGCATGATTGATATGAAGTGCAGACAAAGCGAGACAGCTAGATGGTGAGTGAGTGAGTGAGACAGCGCGAGAGTGTGCAAGAGATGAGCTTGGACCACCAGCGGCGTAGTGGCTTGACTTAGTTTTTGGGTTGCATGCCACAACGGTATTGCCGCAGCAGCAGCAGCACTCGCTGCTAATTGTTAACAAATTGTGGCCAAGCTGCAAAGCTTGAGCAGCAACAGCAACAGCAACAACAACAACAACACGCAATGTTTTAGTTTAGCCTGCAGCATGAACTTGCAACTTGGACACGCAATCCGCGCGTAACTGCAAAATCCATTACCAGACTTCTTGCAATGCTTGCCCCAAGTCCAGGTCACGACATGCACGCACTTGCAGCACTCGCGAGTAGCAAGTTGCAAGTTGTTGTTGCTGCTTTTGCGCTGCACAGTAGCTGCGGCTTGTTTGCTTGACTTTTATTAGATGCCACACAATGTTGCAACACTTATTGAACAGCAATTGCAGCGCTCAATCAATTTATTGCTACAAATTTGTGCAACATTTGAGCCAAATTTATAATTTAATTTAATAAATTGAATATACAAAATATACATATATAAATAGAAATATAGAATTAAAAATGTAAAGAAATTTGCGGCTAGCTGTGCTTGCAACAACAACAACAACAATTGCTGTAATTGGTCAATTGGCCAGCCAGTGGCATAAGCATTAATGTTATTAACTCTGCACTGGCAGTCGCCCGATCGTCATAACTTTCCCAAAGCAGTTTCAATTTCAATATTGAGCGGCGACAGTGGCAAGTGGAAGGGAATGCCTGCCAGGCCTCAGCCTGAGTTGCATTGAAAGTAAATGAGGCGACTACCAGTTTTGCTTTTTCTGTTGCTTTGGCCGCGGGGCGCAATTGGAAATGCATTTTCACTCTGGGCGCAGCCGCAAGGGATAAAATTCAGTTGCCTAATGATAATTATGATGATGATGATGACGATGAAGTCTCGACCGCAGGCAAAAGTGTGCCCCAGTTTAATTGAAAGCGGTTTTGTTGTCTTTTCGCCAAAACGGCCTTGAGTGCTGCAACAAGTGCGCAAGTTGCAACTGCAACAGAGGTGTGAGCTACATACGTTGCACTCTCTTATTGATTGCATTGACGAAATGGAAATTTGTCAATTCTCACCTGGCAAAGTTGTTGCTTGCCACATTTTTGTGGTACGCACTTCACTTTACATTTTTTTTTGTTTTATTTTGTTGGTGGTCAGAGACTTTCAGTTTTTTTTTGTTTGTCTCTTCTGCATTTCGATTGCCAAGGTCGCAATCGGGGGGGGGAAAACTCTTTAAGATAAACGAACAACTCAATTTCAATTTCAATTTGGAAACCCAAACCTGCACTTTATCCTTGCTGTTATCCTGCGGCCTGGCGAGACATACAAGAATAACCTTTTAATTAAAGCGTGCAATGATAACAGAAAATCGTTTGACGCTCAACTGAACTCTTAACCCGCTCCAAACCCAAACCCAAAACCCAAACCAAAAATATCTTTGCGCATATCCGTATCCGTTTTTATCGCTTTGCGGATTGTCGCACGCAGCGCCGAGTCGAGTTCTGTGTGTGTGTGTGTGTGTGTCTCGGTTGCGTTTTTATCAATGAGCGACGCTCTTTAAAATTTTATATGTATTTGTAGCCACTAACGTTTGCTCTATCGCGCTGCTTCTTATTCACTTTTTTTATGAATGAGTCTGCGACTGACATTTGGCAACGCCACAACGATTAGATTGTTGCATGCCCCTTAGATTAGAGCAACAACATGTGGGGTATGAACGCAGCAAATAAAATATTTAAAGTAATAAAATAAATTTAAATTACTAGTGAAATTATTAATATAAAGTAGTTAATAATAGAAAATAATAATAATAATTTTTTGCAAATTAATTTTATTTATTGCGAGTTACTTAAGTATAATTAAAAATGAATTGCTCGTTTTATTTAAATTGCAGCTTGAGTCGAGCTCAAGGTCAGTCAAGGCCATAGCTCATGGCTCTGGTATAATTTGCGTGGTATTTGACAGGCTCTATTAAATTTCAATCAATTGTTGCATGTGCCACATGCGGCCACGGTGCACGCACGATGTGCGCAGAGCGTGCATTAGTTGCCACAGGTGCGTTTGTCAGCGGCAAGTGCGGCATCTACCTGCAGATACGCATATCTTACAGATACAATTGTATCTCATGGATGTGGCTACACGCTATACTTGTTCGTAACTGCTGCGACTATCAGCATTTTTTAGTTTTATTTTTTTCACGTTTAATGCGCCACCAACCACGTTGCCAACATACTACAGAGTGAGAGGGGTGGGGGTGTGGGGCACGAATAATTTGCGTTGTGTCCTTTGAAGTTGTTGCTTTCATTAAAAAGACATAAAATGTCAATCAAGATAATTTCGCAGCTTTAAGTTTGCAACACAAGCAACTTGCAACATGCGTGAATTAAGCGATTAAGTAGCGGTACTTTCTTTTTTTTTTTTGTTTGGCCGCATGCCACGCGTGGCAAGTGCCAGCTTAGCTAAATGCAACTTCCAGTTGCATTAAAAATTGCATTTAATTGAAATTTTACAAATTGTATATAAAAGACTTAAGCAACGAACGGGGCCAAGCAAAAAATATACGAATGACTTAGGCAACGAACGTTAACAGCGGGAGTTACAACGCCGCCGCCGCCGCCGCTGTTGTTCATTATCACACAACGACCATGCCCACCCCCCCGCCCCTTTGGCTTGTAAGTTGGCACGCCCCCACGCTGTTTTGTTGGCGCCTTCAATTAGGTCGCCGCTTCGACTAGAAGAGCCGCCGATCAATGCGCCTCAGCTCAGATTAATGAAGCGCTTGCCACAAGTTTATGTGCCACAGTTTTGTGGCGCAACGGAAGCAATCAATGGCAGGCATGAAATTAACGCGCATCTAACATAAAATTAGCAAGTTTTTAGCCAAATCGTAACTGATTTATGGCATTTGAATATGGCCACGCCCATGCCAAACAATACAGCTCCTAATAATTATGGCCCTTTTGGTCTGGTCTCAAACTGCAAATATTTGTTTTTCTTCATGCGCGCGGCCGCCACTTGAAATTTCTATAATTTGCATGTGCGCGCGGTTTTAAATTTTTTTTCTGCATGCTGCTGTTTCTTCTTCTTTTCACTCGTCTTATTGTTGTTGTTTTTTGTCGGCTTGTTGATCTGATCCCTGCTTGTTGGCTTAAACTTAGCCCCGGCCTATGTAAATCATCAGCCGGGCAACCGCAAATTAGCCACACGTAGCACACACACACACACACACACACACACACACACACGCACACGCAAAGGGGCCAAGTTGCAAGTTCAAAATGCGACGACGAGGTCCAATTCAGAGATTCGCAGTGTACGTTTCTCGTTAACGGCGACGGCGGCAACAACGATGACGGCTTCTTAATGTTTTTCAATAAATTTTCAGACAGACAGCAGCAGTCGCGCGAAAAAGAGAGCGCGAGTGTAAGAGAGAGCGAGTGAGTGAGTGAGAGAGCGAGAGATGCAGACGCGTTAATAGAGCAAGTGTTGTTTTGCTCACTTTTGGCGTTAAGTGTTTCGCACAACAGCAGCCCCTTCCCCACTCTCCAGCTCTGCTTACCCCTGCTACTGTTAAGTTGAGATTGCTGCTGCTGCTGCTGCTTCGTAATCAAAAAGTAAATAAATGCTGGCAGCTTCAAGTCGCGAGTTTTGGCTTCAATTCGCTTTCGCCCTTGTTTGTTATATTTTGTGGACTTTTTGGTTGCTTTGATTTTTTCGAAAGTCACTGGCGCGCGTGCCACGCCCACAGTTGGGTACTCGGCTTTACATAAATCATATGCATAAAACGCTGCGGCCACCACTTGCAACACGCAATTGCAACTGCCACTTTTGGCAGCGCTTTGTAATTATTGCCTTATCTTATTGTGTGTGAATTTTTGGGCATAACAGCATAGACCCCCCCCCCCTTGTCCCCCCCCACCACTCCAAAAACAGCTTAACAGACAGCCCCACAGCTGCTGCTGCTGCTGCTGCTGCTGCATATGGTGGGCGTGGCTTTTTGCATATTGACTACTATTTGATTTATTTTTGCTTGCAGCTTTCAATTGCACAAGTCTATGATTTATCGTAGTATTAGCACAAATTTGTCATTAGTACCGTTATTAGCAGCTCGCGCTCATTTTTCATGCCTAAAGTTAGTTGATTTACATAATTTATTTAGTTTGTCGCTATCTTTGATCTATCAGTAGCGCACATTCCTCAAATATTGACATACAATCACATTGAGGCAACTGTTGCATAGTTTTGGGGCTGCCACAGCTGCTGCAATTTATTTAAGTTAGCATTGCACATTTGCATTGATTTGTAATTTATTTTTAATTATTGCACATTTTGTAATTTATTTATTCATTATTTTATCACATATAGTTGCGAGCATTCAAATACAAAACGAATTTAAGTTGCTTAAAACCGCCTAAGTATATGCAACACATTTTGTGTTTACAGCGCCCTCTATTTGCCGTAAATAATACAACGCGGTGTATGTTAACATAAGTTGAATTTTTTTCATCCATAAACTATAAAATATACAATATAAAATTTCCTTTTTTTTTTTAATCGAAGTGCAGCTTAAATTAATTTTTAATTTTTAAGCATTCTGCATTTATTATTCTCAATTCAAACCACTTTTATGTTAATAATAATCATTAAAAAAAAACTATATTTTTAATATAGAAAATTATATGAACACTTTTTGATATATATTATTTTTATTTATATTAATTGCGTGCAAAAATTCAAAACACATTGTTTTCTATAAATTGTACACAAAAAATGTTTATTACGCTTACTTGACTAATATGGAAAACAGAATCTCGTTTCAAAAAATATTGTATACAAAAAAAAAGTAAAATACATATAACATACATACAAACAAACTTTAGAGTGTGTAAGTGTGAGAATAGTCAAATCATATATGATGGATAAGAGTGAAGAAAGTGCGTATTGCTTATGAGGAAAAGTCCTTAACGAGCATTTGAGTCTAGTGAGGAATGGGAGAGCGCGCTCAGCCCTAATGATGATGATGCCACCAGCCCGACTGACGCGAGTTCACATAGCTCTTCAAGCCGCTCGACTGATGAGCCGACGACTGGTGCGAGGGAAACAGATGCGGACCACTGGTTTCATAGTTGAGACCGTTGTGTTGATTGAAGACATAGGCCTTGGGCACATCGAGGTTATTGTTGGTAGAGACGCTAACGCTGGAGATGCTCTGACCCGCCGAGGCGGGCAAGTAGCCACGAGCGGGAGACGAGGCGGGTGCCCAGCTGGTGGATAGTGGCGGCTTATTGGGAAGGGCGGGACGATAGCGTGGCAATTGGGGTGCTGGCGCCTGAGGCAAGACGGGAGTTTGCTGCTTGGGCAATGCAACCGAATTGGATGGACCATAAGCGTTGTTACGCAAATCGCAAATCGTATTCTCCACCAGCACACCCAACGGAGCGGTATAGATGCGGAAATTGACATCACTGTAGTCCAGATCGGAGAGCAAAAAGACGGGCATGCGATCGGACAGCACCCAAACGTTCTTCGCCTCGTCGATCTTGACGTCGGCGGGGAAGACCAAACCGACATCATCGCGATCGACAATGCCATGGAACTGAGGCTGATACGGCATCGAGGAATGCCAACAACCGACGGCATTCTGATCGATCAGACTGAACAGCTCGATGCCATCATCGCTCATCACGCGCGCCGTCGTATGCGCATTCGGACCACGTTCATCCAAAGCGATGAAATCATGATAACTGTCCTCAATGCGCGACTCGTCGCGAAGAATGCGCGTCGAGACGGCAAACTGACGATGACTGGCAAGGGGGCTGAAGTAGAGCGTGCGATAACCATCAGAGCGAATGGGAGACAGAGCCATGCCAAAGATACCCTCCTCACCCCACTGGAAGTTCAGACCCGCAATGTTGTAATCCCCACGCAGTGGATCGGGGAAGAAGTACGAATGGGCCGAGAAGCGCCACGACTTGTTCTGCTCCCAGGAGTAAGCGATCAGGCCATAGCCCAACTCATCCGCAAAGTAAGCGTAGGCATCGTCACAAGTCTTGCCAATATCCACCGCTATATTCGCAATGAACGTATTCGGATTCGTATCCGCCGGCTGCAGTTCATAGCGACGAATTCTCGTGTTTGTGGTCAGATCGAAAACGTTCACCGCATAGGGACACGGATTGGTGGTGGTGTTGCCAATGCCCACGGTGCCTGTGTCCAGCACCCACAGCCTGCCGCACTCGTCGACCTTAATGCGATAGGCGGTCGTTATGCTGTTCGCACAATCTCCCGCCGTATTGCTGCGCCAGTCCGGGAACGGTATCAGCTCCGGTGAGCCCGTCAAGCTGCGGTCCATGTTGATATAAGTGAGCGTAGCGGGAATGCCTGCAAAAGAATTTATAAATAAATTTGTTAAATTTTTAGCTTTTAAACAATTTGCCTTAAGTTCTATTTTAGCCAAGTTAAATTGCATTAATTATGTTGTGCACTTGCCTAAGCTTAATTTCATATTAGCCCGCCCCAATTGCCACTTGCCGCATGCGACATGCCACTTGCCACTTGCTATTTGCTGTTGTTGAGTCTGAGCAATTTCCGTTGTTTATAAACTGCGCGCTGTATATGCAACATCAACATTGTCTTCATTTGTTTCCGCTCCAATTGCAACTTGCAACTCTTGCGGGCGTGCGACATTTCATGACACTTACTGCCGTCTTGGCCAATTTCGTCTAGAGCTTAACAAGCTAAGCCCCCCACTCCCCACCCCTCTGCGCACATTCCCATAAGCTGCTGCTATTAAGTTAAGTGTAATGCCATCCGCTCGATCACAAATCGCTTTAGACATAAACACCCAAAACCATTTGTGGATATTATAAACATTTTGTTTAAGCCAAGATTGGGTGTAAAAAGTTTGGCAACAGTGGCGTTGTTTAGGGGAGTTTTTTTTATTAAATGAAATGAAATAAAATTTATATAATAAAAATTATTGCAATAATTTGTAAGTTTGTATTACTTTTGTTTGCATATTTGGTTAATTTTGACTTTTGTTCATATTATCAATTGAGAGTTTATTATCAATTAACAATTTTATATAAAAAGCCAAATCGAATGGTATTGACAAATAGTTTAATATACAATCATTTATCAAATTTATTTATCAGCATTTGTGAAATATTTTGTTCAGTTTTGCTTATTTATTGCGTTTATACTGAGAAATATCTATAAAAAACCCCAGCCCCACCCCTCTCTCAAAATCAATTGCAACTTTGTTTCTCTGTTGACAGCAACAAATACAAACAACTTGATTTCATGATGTTGTCGCCGCTGCGTTAGCGTTAGGTTGTGCCCCCTTCACAGCAGGCTGGCCAGACTCCCAGACAACAAATCTGGATGTCACTGGACCAGTTGTAAAGCGCGACAAACTGTGGTGGCATGCCACATGAAACGGTAGCGCGTTTATAAAAATCGTTTAATATCAGTCGCATTTAGCGCATTTTGCAAATTGTTACTGGCCTAACGGCTAATGAATTTCCATTAAGCTGGCCCCACTCTTCTCTCTCTCTCTCTCTCTCTCTCTATCTGTGTCTCTCTGCGGTTTGTCATTTTCAATGAGATATCATTCAAAATGCATTGAGCCCACATAAGCCTGATCCAAAAGCTTAAGGAGCCATGTGAGCATTTAATGTGCTCCTAACAAAAGCACTCACTTACTAATAAAAAAAAAATAAACCTATGTACCAAAAATGTTGTCGCTGCACGTGTTCATCGTCATCAGCATTAGCGGCGCTGTTCTATTAGGCGAGAACAGACAGACAACGATGTAGACGTCGACGACGAACACAACAACAACAACAACAACAACAACAAAATAAGAGACACGACCGAGCGCAACAACTGCAACTGCTTTTAATTATGTTGTAGTCTTTATATTTATTTTAGCCTCACCCGTTACCGTTATATAGTGTCTGAGCTGCAATTAAATATATTTTATGGCATACGAATTTAAATGTGGCAATAAATTCCGCCATATATGCATATTTGTCATGCAAGTTGACAACTCTGAAAAATAATCTAGTGCAATTTGTAAACAAAATTTTAATGAGTGCAATTCGATATACAAATCTGGAATATTAATCAAATGTATTAAACAAACAATTTCTTTTTGAATTGAAAATTGCTAAATAAATTTGTAGAAAGTAAATAACAATTTTTTTAATAGTTTTAGCTACACTTTGTTAAAAATAGTAGCAACTATTTATTTTGTTTTCAAACAGTTGCTCAACAGCAAATAATTGACAGCAGCCATTTGTTGTACTTTGATTGATTTGATTTCAATTTTCAATTTTTTATACAATTATTTCAAAATGCATAAGCAGCAGCCAACACATTTAACTGTCAACTGTTTGTCTATTAACATTTAAGTGAGCTAATTGATTTGCTTTTTGTTGTGCGGCTTGTTACATATAAATTTAGTATTTTTGGGTAGCTTTCGCTTTTGAAGTTTATTGAGGCTTGAAGTGACCTTCAGGGCTGGATTGCCATTCTTAAGATGCCGTTTGTGTATAAAAATTTATTTTAAGAGCTCAAGGCTAAGTGGGCTTTGGGTTCAATATTTTCTACAATTTCTTTTTTTTTAACTTAAATGGCATTTCCGTTAATTTCAATTTAATTAATTATAATTTTTTACGTTTGCCATTTGATTCCTTGACCATTGTCAATTGTTCGTGCAGAACCGACAACAATAAAAATAAAATTGATTATTAACTCTCACTTTGTAACAAGCCCAAAAAGCTAATTATTGAATATTTTTTTCTGTAATTGTTGCTCGTAACGGCAATTCGTAGTCAAGGGCACTGAAGAAGCCTTCACAATTGCCAATAGCTTTAAATGAATATTATTGCTTGTTTTGTGTTTTTTTTTTCGCGTTTTTTGTGGTATTCGTAAATTTTTTTTCGCTTTGCTGTTAACACTTTGGCGATTTCCGCTTATAAATGCTAACTAATGCTTATTAACGCAGCTTAGAAAATGAAGTTGTAAATGGCAGTACAAAAACTGAAATACTGAACAAATTAAATAAAAACACTAAATAATTTATTATGAAATAGCTGCAACTTGTATTAAAATTTTACGAATTTAAAAAATCAAAATAGGTTTATTGAGCATATTTTGAACAAAACAAAAATGTAATGAAAAATCATTTTTAAAATTCTTTGCTTGAAATTGAGGAATTGAAAGTTTTATAATATTTTGTAGCAAGTTTAATCAATGAATATTTTAACTTTAGAAAACAGCGCAGCACATTTTTGAAATGTTTTTTAAACTTTAAATAATTTAATTTGTTTGCTAAAATATTTGATTTGCTTTCTGGAAATTAAATAAAAACACTAAATAATTTATTATGCAATAGCAACTTGCATTTGAATTTTACAAATTTTTTGAATTAAAAAAAAAACAAAATAGGATTTCTGACCATATTTTGAACAAAACAAAAAAAAATTGTAAAATCATTTGAAATTCATTCAAAACAAAAAAAAATTGAAAAAATCATTTTTAAAATTCTTTGCTTGAAATTCAGAAATTGAAATTATTATAATAATTTGTAGCAAGTTTAATCATATGAAAGGTTTTTTAAATTTTAAATAATTTAATTTGTCTGCTAATATATTAGATTTGCTTACTTTAAATTAAATAAAAACACTAAATAATTTATTATGAAATAGCAACTTGCATACGAATTTTAAAAATTTTTTGAATTTAAAAAAAAACCAAATTTGATTTTTGAGCATTTTTTGAACAAAAGAAAAAAAAATTGTAAAATAATTTTTAAAATTCTTTGCTGAATCAATGAATATTTTAACTTTAGAAAACATTACAGCACATATATAAAAAGTGTTTTTTAAACTTTAAATAATTTAATTTGTTTGCTTACTTTAGTCGCATTAAAAGTGCGCGCAGCAGCAGAAAGTCTTGGCACTGTAATTAAATTTCACTGATAGCACTAATTTGTTTAATTTGCACGCAATTCGAGATTGAAAAATAGTCAAAGACTGCAATTGCACTTTTTATAATAATATCTATATATGTATGTATGTATGGGGCCTGTCAATTAGCCAAACAACTTGACGCTGTTGTTGTTGCTATTTGTTGGTGACTCTGTGGCAAGAGCACTCAGCGCAACAATTTGGTTGCATGTAGTAAATTATAGACTTGCGGCAGTTGATATCGAGGGGGCAATCTTAATTGACATGCAACAAGGTGCTATAAATAAATAAAAGCGCGTAAACAACTCGAAAAGGCCTAAAAGCTAATGAGATGACAAAAATAAAAACAAATTGAGAAACCCAAACACACACTAAAAATTTGATTTCAGTTAAATTTGCACTTGCAACTTACCGTCGCGCCAGCGGGGCACGGTGACAAATAGACGATTGCCAAAGTGCTCGACGCCAACGGGCAGAGCGTTCTGGGGAATGTAATCGCCACTGGCTATGGCCTGCTCCTTGAGCCGATCGTTGGGGAAGGCAAAGTCCAGAACGTTCCAGCTGTAGCGTTCTTGCAACTTGTAGGCGCCATGCGTCGAGGCCGCAAGTCCTAGCAGCAGTAATAAAGTTGCAGCCCACATGGCGTATGCGCAATGTCGCACGTCGTTTGTATTAAGCACAAAAACAAAAACAAAATAAAATGACAGTCAGGATCAGTCCTTGTGCGTCCTTGCAGCAGCTGCCTGCCTCTTGCTCTAATTTCGAAAACCGTTAGCTCTAAGCTCAAAGCTTCGCTTCGCTTGGCGCGTTTCACGACTGTTGGCCATAATTTCGCTTGCACGTTTTATATAAACTTATGTTTGTTTTTTTCTCTACGCGTGCGCGCACCTTTGTCTCGTTACAGGCTTCGGCTTGTCTACTTCGTCTGCAAACTTCGGCTCGAGCTTCGGCTCGAGCTTCGCCTGTTCGGCTTCATTGTCTTCCATGATTGATTTTCACGCATGTTAGGCCGCTGCCTGTGGCGTCGTCGGCTTAGCTCTTTGGCTTGCGCGCAGTTCCGTTTAATGAATTTGCTTTTAATCAAGCCCCGCCCCGCCCCGGCCAACAAGCCAACGGGCCAGGGCCCAAGCGCCGACGCCGCCTTTCGCTACTTTTTTAATTGGCCTCAGTCGCAGCCGCAGCCGCAGCCCTAACCAACTGAACTTAAGTTTCGATAGACTCGACTCGTATCTATGATTCATATTATACGCAGCGAGGGTCAACAATGCGTAGTCCATAGTTTCCGCCTATTGCTGCAATTGCCCCTTACCTAAGCTATTTATTATTATTAATACTCTCTCACTTTTGTAGGTTTGTCTTAACTTAAATTCGAGTTTCCTTACAAGCAAAAAAAAATAAAAGTGCACAAAAGTAACTAAAATATTTAATATATATTTTTGTCAATTTTTTGACATATTGTGTATTGCCTAAATTTGAAAATTCAAACATGTTAGATTGCCTTTTAATTTTTAATTATTCAACATTATTTTACTACAAAATTAATCAAAATTATTTACTAGATATGAAGCCTAATGTCTTCATAAACATTTTAAAAATTAAATTACATGCGTCTTGCATGGATTCTATACTGAAATTTAAGACTTAATTTATTAAGTAAATTTTAGTGAGATATTATTTTCTCTTTTTTAAAAATGGAAGAAAAAAAATGAAAATCTGCTTGCTCTTGAACAGATTGACATCAAGTTTTTAAAATATTAAAAATAATCAATAAAAATTGTATAAAATTATATTAAATATTTTATAAAATATTTTTAATAATAATAAAACAGAAATTCTAAATATTTTTATATTCTTTTTGATTAAAAATGCATTAAATAAATTACTTTTGCTTTTCTCGATTTTATATTAAAATTATTATTTTATAAAATATTTAAATATTTTTCTATTCTACAATTTCGTCTTGCTAATTCAACAAGTACAGTGCTTATTAATATTATTGATACTCTTAGTATTGTATACTCTCGGAATTTTACATTAAAATATAGCTCTATTACTCTCATGTTTATTAACGATGAATTTAAAAGCATACACTACTCTATTTTTTTTCGATATAATCTATTTAAAGAGCCATATCAATGTTGTGTCTCAATTATAGTTAGCAAATATAGATATCCATCTTATTTATTTCTTTTATATGTGTATTACTTGACACTTGTGTCTAGCGCAACTCAAGCCGCGCAAGGTGAAAATCTATCTTTAGTCTATTTAATTACTTATGTTTTTCTTTTTAGGCAAAGCGCAAAGGAAATCTCTTTAATCTATAATCGCAGTACATAAGGTAAGCAGCATATTATTATATATATATAGAGTATTCGAGCAGCATAGCAACTTGTTGGACAATTGTTTCTAATAATCATTTCTAGCGTAACCTTTATTGAAGCTTGCCAAAATAAGAAAAGGCAAAACAATAACAAAATAATTGGTTTTGTTTATTGTTGTTGTTGTATTTTTAAGGGCAATTGTTGTTTATTGGTTTGCGCTAGTTGCGGCAAACAACAAATTGTAATAGTGTTGCAAGTAGCTTTTAATATTAAATCTGTGGCACGGCTGTTGGTCGCCCAAGCAGGTGCAGCCGCAGCCTCAGCTGGCCAGCGGCCCAGGCCTACGCACAGCCAATCTGTGGCAGCTGTCAGTGGAACGCGTTGTGATCAGCGTAAACATTGCCGAGTGCGCGATTAATGCTGATTTCAGAGCTGGGAGAGACTTTGCATAAATATAAATAAAATGCATGTATGTAGTGGTGCAGTTAGTAGCTGATGGCTTTGCTTCGTTGCAGTTGCATGGGGCTCATTACCACTTTCGGGGGCACACCACAGGCAAACCGCAACACTCATAATTTATGACAAACGCACGCAAATGTTTGAAATGTTCGGTCATAAGTAAATGCAACTCGGCGTTGCGTTGCATGCAGGCGCGTTAAAGCGGAAATCGCAGTGCGCTGCGCAAGTGCGTGCGGCATGCATATGTGGCAAGCTTAATTAAAATTTAGTAACTTTACTTCGCTTGGCTTTTTGCCTTTGCTGCTTGTTGTAGCAACTTAATTATTTAAGAACTTGCCATATTTGGCGTCACGCTGTCTGTCTGTTGCACGCTGTGCGTTTCATTAATTAAGTTGAAAACGCGGTTTCGATAAACGCTAACGCTATTGCAACATTTGTAGTTTATTTTATTTTTAATTAATTTCTATTAATAAATTATGATTTTGTGGACTTGAACAAGCGAATGCCTAAACACAGATAATTAATTACCAATGTATTGACAGCGTCAAAACGCGGTAGCTGCAACAAGCAAGTGCAGCAGCAACAACAACAACAACAACAACAACAGGAGTCGCAACATTGTTGGCTGCAAGTTGCGCGGGTCAACTCGAGAGCGAGGGGCCTGCAGACAAGCTGCAGACATTGCCGCTTGCCACATGTTGCACGCTGAATTTATGTATCATTTTGTGCACTTATGTATAATTTATGATTTGTATTTCAACGCTTGTCTGCGTTGCAACAAGTTGTAGCTGCCCCCTCCTCTCTCTCTTTCACTCTCAATGTGCACAATTTTCTCAATAAGTGAAACAAGTTTTTTGTTTTGTTTTTATATTGAAAACAACAACAGCAAGTGCAACATTATCTTCGCTTTAATATAAATTCCACCAAAAACGTTTGTCGCTTTTTTTTCAATCCGGCTGGTAAAATCCGCAAATACGAAATTCAAAACTCGCATCCATGAAAACTCAATTTAATGAGGGGTGGTCTTTCTATATAAAAAAAAGCACACACACACACACACATACATGCTGCTTATCTAGCTACAGTAGCTGATCGTTAGCAATGAATGAACAAACTTTAATTGCGGCAGCAACAAAAACTGTTAACTGTCATTTATAAATGTTGCTGCCATTTGTTGCTAAAATTTAGTTGTAAATTATTTAAATTTATTGCAAATTTCTAATAAAAAGTGCATGGCAAAATTAAGTAAAATAAAATTCAAGTTAAATGTGCAACTTAATTTTGCTAAAATTAATTACTTGAATATTTTTCATATATATAAGTTGTCTTAAGCGCGCGTTCACTGTTGTAATTATTAGTTGCTCGTTTTTTTGGGGCTATCTACTTATCTAACTCTAAATGGGCAGAGCACTCAAAGTTTTCCGCATAAATTTTGGTCTGACTGTTGCAGCAGTCCACACCCGCCGTCGCCGTCGCCGCCGCCTCCACAAGCAAACGCATGCAACCATTCAACTGTCTACCTGCCACACTGTCTGCTGACTGCGACTGCGACTGCGACTGCGGCTGTTGGCGCAAGTTCAATGTCAATGGCCGTGACATGTCTGTCGAGGTTTTTTCTTTGCTTTTTTGTATTTCATTTCATTTCATTTATTTGTTGAAATTGCTAGTTGGTTTTATTTGTTTCAATGCTTTGATTTATTTGTCTGTTCATTTGCTTGCCTGTTTAAAGTTGCAACAACAACAACAACAAGAGTCAGCATTGTTGAACGACGACGACGGCGACTACTTGCAGTAACAAGAGCCAAATTAGATTTCCTGCTCAGATGTGAATGCAAAATGCGACTCCGACTGCTGATTAAACGAATAAACGAATAAATGAATGAGCGCATGCCGAATGCTAATGAACGGTCACATCCAACTTTAGCTACACACATTTGGAGCTACTTGAATGGGTGGGTGAGCGGGGGTAGTCTGAGCTGGCCGAGCCAATGCAACTGTCTTTTTTATTGCCACAGACACCAGAGCTCGTAATTTTTGTGGCAATTGGTGGTTGTGTCATTTCAAACTTGTCGCTCGCATTTGCTATTGCCACTGCGGCTGTCGCTGCTGTTTGCAGCTAATTTGATTGCATTTGTCGCTTTGCACACACACACACCCCCTCTGCCATAGTTTTGGTTGCTAGGCGTTGCACTCTAGGGGAAATCCATGCACGCCCCCCCCCCAAGCCTCAGCTGCAGCTTCAACTGACTTTTTTTTTTTTGGGGGCGCTTCCGCTGTTTTAAGTTTTGTTTGGCTCTGCTTTCTCCTAATTTTTTGTTAATATTTATTTGTGCTTTTTTAGGTCTAATTAATTCTTTTGTTTGATTTCGTTACTCGTTACTATTTCAACTTATTTTTACTTATTTTAGCGATTAAATTCGCTACTTCTCATTCAAGTTCAACTGACTACAGCTACTAAGTTTATTTTTTGTTTCAACGCATGCCTAACTAGCTCCTTGTTGTTGTCATTTGCTATTATCTTTCATTACTCGCTGGTTTATTTTCTCGATCGTTGGACATGCATTTAACATTCATTTGCCAGCGCCCTAGACACTTGCCACAGCTTACATGCCGCTGATTGCTGCACAGTCGTCGGCAAGCTGCTTGGCCCGGCTGCTGGCGCGACAAGTTAATTATCTTAAATCAGTCGTACAATATACGCCTGACAATCTTATACACTTAGCCGCTGGCTCGATAGGCCGAGTTGGTCTCGTCTTGCAACGATTTGTGTTAATTAGCCAAGATGAATAGTTGGATATGAGAAACGCTTTGATATATTTATTAATTTGCTATTTATAATATTTACAAATAAATTATATTTGACTAAGACTAGTCACTAGTGGCTCTGCTACCACCACCAGGGATACGGCTCTTTGGTATGATCATCCACATTGATTAAATAATCGGGTATATCCGCCTGCTCCGGCTCGTTGCCATAGTCCGACGCCTCGCCCATGAACTCGGATATATTGGAATCGTATTGGACATAGGGCGCTGCGTTCGTCAGCGTCGCAAGCAGCGCGAATAGCAGCAAGACGCTAAATAATAAATGTCGCCGCCTCATCTCGTTGCAACTGAATTGAATGAGCTTGAGGCGTCTGCCTTATATAGAGATGACATGACTTTTGCTTTTGATTTTGTTTTTTATTTTCACAATGACGTTAATTTGCTTTACGATTTTCTGTTTGCGTTTTGAGATTACTTCATATTTTAACTTTGTATTTAATGTAGATTATCTAACTGGGCTTTTAGCAAACTGTTGTGAACTGCATAAGAGCAGAGCGAAATGTTCGATGCACTCGACTGTGTATATACCCGTTGATAATTGTAGTATATAATTATAGTATATAAAACAAACTTCTTCTTAGTTTGTAATATTTACAATCATTTAAATGTAATACACAATCAATATACCCGTAATAGCAAACATTGTAGGGTATAGAAATTATTATGCAGCTTATCACAGTCATAACCTAATTATTTACACAAAAATAAAACATGCATATACCGTTATAAACTAACTTAAGTGTGTAGTGCATAGAAAATTTATCAACTTGAGCTAAATTTGCAGCCCAAGCGTTACGTATTTATGTTGGGCTTATAATTGAACAAAAAAATTGTTTATAGCGCTAACACTTTCTTTTGTTTATTTGCGCAAAATTGTTGCTAATAAGCTGCGCACAATTTGCAAGCAGATAAAAATCTCTGAGATGCAAAATCTGTGATAGCAGCCGGTGCCTCTGATATCGATTTCGATTGTCGATATTCTTGTGGCATGTGGCAGGAAATGCAACTACACATTAATGAGAGCGTTGCAGCAACAGCAACAAAATTTCATAAATGTGAAATGTGCAATTGGAAATTGGACACTTTGTTGATTGGCTGAAAAAAACTTTAAAATGCTGCTGCGTGTGTATTTTGTATTTTATTTTCATTATCTTTGCCATGCTTGGTTTTTTGTTTAATTTGAGTTTTATTTTTTTGGTTTCCTGGTGAAAAGTTGTCATTGTTGATAAGTTGCTGTGGCTGTGGCTGTGGCTGTTGCTTTGAGATGTGATTTGTGACTCAGACTCTCTCGGTCTTAGACCCGACTCCCGACTGTGGCCAACGACAGGCCATGTCGGCCACTTGCCACGCACTTGTCCAGTTTTGTGGCAGGCATTTCTATTTCAGCTCAATTAGTTTTCAATTAAACACTAACAAGTCAAATTATTTCACTTGCAATTTTCCATTTCCTTCACGCCATTTGCCAAATTCTCGATAAACGCTTGACCGCCCGCCGCCGACTGCAACATGAGGAAACATTTTTGCTGCTGTTAGCGCAATCAGCGTTAGTTGTTTTCAGTTGTGGAGTATTCGCTTTTAATTTAGATCAGTTTAGTTTATCTTGACCATTAATGCAAATGAGCTGCAATATGCAGCTGCAGTTTTGAGACTTTGTAAAAGTTGATTTGCCATTTGGCTGATTGCGCAGCAGCGTCGGCGTCGGCGTCGGCGGCGGCGGCAAGTTGCTTTCAAATTTATAAGTATATTAATTTATTGTTTTTCCACAATTGCTTATTATCCATTAGCTTAATGAGTGTTGTCATCGTGATGCACGAACACGCGCAGCTGGACGAGATCTGCGAGTGAACTGCATGAACTGCAGGCAAAAGTTTTCGTTTTCATTTCAATTTGGTAGTATGTAGTTTTACGGAGAAGCTTTAGTAGTAGACGCACAAATAGTAGTATAAGTTTAGTATTGAATTAAGTAGTATATGTTCAAATAGTAGCAACTGTAGAAGTTTTAGTTGAGAGTTACAAATAGTAGTAGTAGTAGTAGTAGAAGTAGTTGTATTAGTAGTAGTAGTAGTAGTATTAGTTGTAGTAGTAGTAGTGTTAGTTGTAGTAGTAGTATTAGTTGTAGTAGTAGTAGTAGTAGTGTTAGTTGTAGTAGTAGTATTAGTTGTAGTAGTAGTAGTAGTAATATTAGTTGTAGTAGTAGTAGTAGTAGTGTTAGTTGTAGTAGTAGTATTTGTTGTAGTAGTATTAGTTGTAGTAATAGTAGTAGTAGTATTAGTATGCAATTAGTAGCACTAAATTTGAGTGAATTTAGTAGTTGACGTACAAATAGTAGTATAAGTTTAGTATTGGATTAATACATGTTCAAATAGTAGCATTTGTAGAAGTTTTAGTTGTAGACTTACAAATAGTAGTACAAATAGTAGCAGCTGTAGAAGTTTTAGTCGAGACTTACAAATAGTAGTAGTACAAATAGTAGCAGCTGTAGAAGTTTTAGTCGAGACTTACAAATAGTAGTAGTAGTAGTAGTAGTAGTAGTAGTAGTAGTAGTAGTAGTAGTAGTAGTAATAGTAGTATGCAATTAGTAGCACTCAATTTGAGTTTGGCAGTAGAAATAGATTAGCACTGGTAAATAAGTAGTAGTAATCTACTCCTACTAATTTAAATTGAATTTATTTATATTTTTAAAAGTAAACGAGCACATTAAAGCAGAAAAAAGTAGTTACATTAATTAAAATTTTTCTCTTGTAAGAAAATTTTTAATAATTATTTTACTTATATATTTATTTTGCTAATTTTCCATTTATGATTAACAAACACAAACAAACAAGAAACAAAAACTTATTGCATTCAGGCCAGAATAAAAAAAAATCAACTGTAGCCAACGCATGTGCGTAAATCTTTAAGCTTAGCGCATTCTATAAACTGCTTATCTGCTCCGATCTTCATATCCTTATGACAAACTGCGTAAACCACTCGCACGATTTCCACATAAAAAATAAAAAGACAAGTTTGGAGCACAGCAAAAAGCAAAAAGAAAAAAAATGGGCGCAACTCGTTTGCATGTGTCTCAGTTACAGTTACGACTATGGCTATGGCTGATCAGCGCAGACATATACAAACTATAAACCAAGAAATAAACATTTACTTAAATACTTAATAGAGTTGAAGTGGCAATTGAAATGGGAGTGAGTGTGGCTTGGCTCGAGTTTTTGTTAATAACAAAGTCATTTAATTAAAAGCGCGCGCGTCTGAAGCGCATTACAAGCACTTGTCAGCTTGTTTGGCTAATACAGCGGCTAAAATATGATTTTGTTGTTGTTGTTGTTGTTGTTGTGTACACAAGTGGCTTGAAGCCAACATAATTAACTGTTAAATTGTTGGTGTGACATGGCCTGTGGCATGAAGCTCTATTAATAAATACAAACATAGATATATATACATATATATATATGCATGTCGGTGTCGACCTTGTTGTCGTTCTGCTCTGCTTGTTTGCTTAGAGTTGTCTTGTTGCTGTTGTTGCACTTGTCTCAACTTTGACAACAACAAGCGAAAATTGCTGCCACTTCTGAATTTGGCAATTCCACAAACAATTTTTACAACATTTTCAGCCTCAGCCTATTGCAGCTATTTTTTATTTGATTTATAACAAACGTTCGATTAAAATTAAAAATTATTGTAATTTATTTACTCCCATTTGTTTAGCAAACTTTATTTGATTACTATTTAAATTTATTCTATTTTGCTGCCCTTTTACTTTTGCTTATCGTTATTTTTTTTTTCTTTAATTTGCCTACATGGCAGCAAAAATCGAATTCTATTATGTTATGGCCACAGCACAGATTTTTTTCAGCGTCTATAATTACCTTTACCCATTGCCTCATAATTAAAAATTTATTTGCTCTGATTACGCATACGCCCCTTTGAGTCAAGGCCTGACAATTGCAATTTGGCGTTGCGATTTGTTTATGCTGAGCAATGGCTAAGCTCGTTGGCTGCAAATTATTGTTTAAATAAAAACAAACAAAGCGCCGCCAATGTGAACTCAAAGTTGCCCTCACGCTCGCTTCGCCTGAGTAATCAATCAAAAAACAATTTGATATAAAAATTAAATATGATTCAAATTTAAATTTAAACATTTCACTGAATTTAAGCAGCAGACAGACGGATAAACAAATCAAAGCGTGTGGCGTTGGCTAAGTAATAAAAATAATAATAGCTATAAATAATATGTTTGTATGCAGGCAAAAGTTGATAGACTGATAGACTAGATAGACAGAAGTGGCCGCGAGAGTGACGTAAATAAATGAACGATGACGTGGCTACAACAATTTGAGTTTATTAATTGACTTTCACGAGTGTTACAAATTATTAATAAAAAAAATATAGTAAATGGTAGTAAATAATTATAGAATTTATATTAAGCTAAAATTATGCAATTTACATTCATAGTTTATTTATATAGTATTTATACAAAAATAGTAAATGGTAGTAAACAATTAATATATTTATACTAATAAAATACTTAAGGCTATATTAAAATTATAGAATAATTATCAAAGCTAAAATTCTGCAATTTATATTTATAGTTTATTTTCTTTATTATTGTAAGTTATGTAGTGTTGAAATATTCGTGTAACTTATTTTAATTTATATAACTGAATTATTGTAACATATTGTTAGTCGCTAAATCATTATAAATCCTGAAAGTATAATTCATAAATCGTTGTAGAGTTGTCAGGTTTACAACATATTTATTTTAAAATTTTTTAGTGCAAAAAAATGGCTTAAAAACTAAAAGTTAAGCTAATATAAAACTAGTAGCCGTACAAAAGCTGCTTGCTTTGGCAAACTGTAGCAATGGTTGTGGTCTTGGCTAAATGCAAAGCTTAAGGCAGCTAACAAGCATTAAATTGAAGATTAAGCAGTGGAAAAAAATTAAAAAAAAAATTTTAACTATTTGAAATTATATTTAAAGTCACTCGTCTATATAACTAGAAGCAATGTGTTCAATGCTTGGCTGCAGCAATTTGCTATTGCCACGCCAACGTTGCCGCTTGCTGTTAATGCGCTGCACATTGTAGTTGTTGTTGTTGTGGCTGTTGTTGTTGCGTCGCTGCAGCTCTGCTGCATTGATGGACTGCAGCGCAGCTGCCCAAAGGCGTTGCAAGCTGTGTTCATCCACTGATGCTGCCACTTGACTGTTGCACTGAAACTGCCGCAGCACGCAGCCAAGTATAAGCAGAAGCACAAATATTTTACACTGATTTTGCATGTTGCAACTGGATGGGAGGTGGGTGGTTGGTTGGTTGGTAGCTTGTCGCTATCTGTTTGCCACGGCAAGTTGCCGCGTGACTTTTATATTGTGGTAGCTGCTGTGCACGCAGCTGTTTGCAGATAAATAAATAACAACAAAATAAATAAATAAATGTATAAATGCGTACACATTGCATTAATCGCCCCAATGCTGAAGCTAAAGTCTTGACATCGTTTTCAATTCTATTTGAAATTCCAAGTCGTTTGCAACTTTTGATCGAACACATGTTTTACGTAAGCGCGTATTGCGTTACGTAGTACGTACGGCATACGTTGTGCTTTAAATCGATTTAAATTATTTAGTTGCCAAGAGTTTCTAACAACAACTAGACTGTGCTCTTTATTTTTTGTTGTGGCTTAAATAAAAACACTTTGTTTTATATTTTTATTTTTTAATATCAGTTTACTTAGTTTTGCCGTTCGTTAAAAATACATACATACATTTGTAATTAAAAGTCGTTTTTTGTTTTTTGTTTCTTTAAATTGTAGCAAAAAAAATTATCATATATATATAGTTATGTATATCCGATATATATGTATATATCATTTATATATGTTGTGTATAATACACACATGTCAAGATGTTGGCCAAGTGCTGATTTGAGTTTTGAGCCCGCATTGAGTTTGAGCTCTCAGAATTTCTTGTTTGTTTTCTTCTTCTTCTTTTTCACTTAACGTACTACAAGTGGCTGCGTTTGTTGTTTAGTTTCAAGTTTTTAATATTTTTTTTTAATATTTTTTATGTTTTTTGTTTTGGTGACTTTTGCGCAAAAAGTGACTTAAATATAATAATTCAATATTTTAATTATTGTATTGTGTAAAAAGCTAATTGCATTTTTTTCTTTTTTTGTTTAAGTAAAGAACAGACAATAGACAAGAGACGCTGCTGCTGCTGCTGCTTAAGGCAAATACAGTTAAAGTTTCGATTTATCGATAAATCGGTAAGCAAATTAAAATTGAACACAAGACTGTAACTAACTAAAATATAAATTTAGCTGCTGCACATTAGTGTTGGCAACGCTGGCTGGAAGTATAGTGTATCTAGTGTTGGAAAACAGGCAAGGAACGTTACGATAGTGACTGAAAGAAAGTAAATTTATCAACAGCTGTGCAGTTGGGGCGGCAACTGTACCTAGAGAGAAATCAATATAAAAGGTATGGCTAGGTGTGTTTGCTTTACATATTGGTGAAGATTGCAAGTTGTTTAGTGTTAAGAGAAGTTTGGAGTAGGAGTAGTGCTGTTGCCTCTGCTTCTTCTTCTTCTTCTTCTTCATACTCTTCCCCTTCTTACGTCTTCGACATCTTCCAACTGCTTAGCGACTGCTGCTAACCTGGAGAGTGCCAGGTTTTCTCAGCGGCAGACGACGACGCTGGCCGAGCAGTCCCAGACCACGAGCCTGTGGCTTGGTGGTGGCCTCAGCCGCCTCCGTAGTCTCCTGCTCCTTGGCTGGGCTATCACCAGACTCGCTGCCTGCCGCCGCTTCCTCCTTGGCTGGCTGTTCGCTGGACGAATCCGATGTATCCTCAGCGGGCGATTCTGTATCAAAAACGAAATGTGATTTAGTTATAATTGAAAGTTTTCTAAAATTAGCTACAAATAGATTTTAAAAGCGAACAATTCTGCTCTCGCATAATTGGAATTTAATTTGAATCGAAATTCATGAACAATTTTTGTTGGCAACACCCACCTGTGGTTGAGGTAGCAGCAGCGCCGCCTAGTTGCAAACGCCGCTTGGCGAGCAGCGGATTAATTTTGCGTGGCGCCGTCGCCACTGCTGAGGGTGAGGCATTGTTGTTATTGTTGTGGGCAGCCTTTGTCTTGGCGGCCGCGTCAGTCTTGTGCAGCGCATTGAGGCGCGGTCTGTTCTTGAGGCGATTCAAGCTGGAAACGGGTCCAGCCGCATGGCTGGCCACCGCACCGGCTGCATCGCCTTCCTCAGTCTTCTCCTCAGTCTTCTCCGCCGCCGCGCCCTCCGCATTCTTCACATCACTATGATGGCTGCTGTCCGCTGCCGAATCCTCAGCCTCGGCCGCCTTGGGCGCCTCAGTGCTGGCGCCGGAGCGTCCCAGCTTGCCACGCGGCAGCAAACGGTTGCCGCCGGCGCGATGCAAATTGAAGCGTGATGGACGCACTGCCGCCGCTGGCTCTGCTGCTCCAGCTGCTGCTGCTGCCGCTCCAGATTCTGCTGCGGGCTGCTTGGCTGCTTCATCGGCGCTGCTGGCGCCTTCAGCGGCAGCGGGTGCCTTGGTGGTGGTGATGCGACTGCGTCCGCGCAGATTCAATGCTGGACGATTGCGCAGTGTGCTGCGTGCTGTGGTGCTGGGCGTGGCATCGGCGGCGCTGGCGCCATCGCTGCTCTCTTCGCCGCCAGCGGCAGCGGACTTCTCAGTGGTGGTGCTGGTGCCGCGCAGATTGAAACGATTGCGGGCTAAGGAAAGAGAGTTGAGTAGTTCAAATTAGTTGTCGCTTAAAATTCTCAACTAGTTTTAGCAAAATTAATAACAAAGTCAAAAAATTCAAAGATAAGAAAAAAGCTCTTGGAATATTCAACTCAGTCAAAATCAAAGAAAAAAGCCACAATTTAAATAAATTTGACTTGAATTTGTTTCAGTTTAACAAAATTCTAAAATGTCAATTTAAATTCTTTAAATTACTTCAAATTTTCCTTTTTTTTTCCTAATTTCCTTTCCTTTGTCAGAATGTATGTTATTTATAAAATGAGGAAAATTCATTATGAAAATATTTAAATTGAAGTAAAACTTGTTGCAACTTACGTCTGCCACGTGCAAAGCCCGAGCTAACAGGTTTCACTTCTTTGGCGGGGGCAACTTCCTCCTCCACAGCGGCATCAGCGGCAGGCTCAGGTGCGGCAGTGGTGCGAGCGCCAGGACGAGCGCGACCTCCAATGGAAGGACGTGAAAAGCGATCTTCAAAGGAAGAAAATGTTTTTGTTTAGAGATAAATAGAGATAGGAAATGCTTTGGACTTACTGCGTCCGGTCTTGGTGGTTTCTGTGGGTGCGGATTCTGTGGTGGTGGTGGTGCTGGCGCCATCACGCAGCTTGAAGCGATTGCGTCCAGCCAGGCTATTCAATCCGGAGCGACGACCGCCAAAGAGCGAAGTCGCTGCTGTGGTGGTGCTGGGAGCCGCCGTGGTCGTAGTAGTAGTCGTAGTGGTGGTGCTAGTGGTAGTGGTGGTGCTGGTAGTGCTGCTGGGAGCGACTTCGTCGGTCATGGTGGTCAGATTGCCATCGGCATCGGTGCTGGCGGTATCGGGTGACATGGTGGTTCCAGCGGCGGCATCAGCATCCGACAATGTGGTTTGCTCATTATTTAAATTCTCATTGGTGAGGATGGCATAGAGATCGAGGGCAGCCTTTTCCATTGAGGGTGTCGTCTGTTCCGTTTCCTCTTCCAACTTGGCGGTGCTTTCCAGTTCGGCTTGCTCCTTGCGCTTTGCTTCAGCGGCGGCAGCAGCAGCAGCAGCTGCTGCCTCCTGCTCCACTGCGATAACCGGCTTCAAATCCTTTTCACCATTGCGCGCCGCCTTGAGCTGCTTCTCCTCCGTATTGAAAGTCTGACTGTCGACCAGCTCCAGGCTGGGACGCTTCACACTGATCTTCTTGCGCTGTTCGGCAGCATTCTCGAGTGAATCCAATGCGGGTGTGGGTGGCACCTCGATGTTCTTGCCGCGACTGGGGAAACGCGTATTGACTGGCAGACGTTCGGCTTCAATGTTGTCATCGGCGGAGCTATCGGAGCTGGAGCTGGATGCAGCACGTCCCTTCGCCTTGCCGCTATGCAAACTGTTCTCGCTGGGCGTGGCCACGGTGCTGCGCTCGATGTTGGAATAGCGCGTCTTGCCGCGCATTTCGGGTGTCTCGGGTGCTTCCACTGCTGCGGGCGCTGCTATGGCCGCCTTGGCTTTGCTATCGCCGCCAGCCTCATCGTCCTCCTCGTAGTAGTAGACATACTCGTATTCGTAGTCCTGGCCATTGGGTCCCTTTTTGATCTCAATGCGCGACTTCTTCTCGCTGCCCGCACCGACCAGCGCGATATTCTGATTGACAAACTCCTCATGCGGATCCATGAGCATATCATCGTCGAGGTTATCGATTTTCTTCGTTGCCGCCGGCGCTTGTGTCGTCAGCTGCATCATCAGAGGTGTCTCAGTAACTCCGCCCAGGGCTGCAGCTTTCGCCTCGGCGACTGCACGTTCGGCCTGCTCAATTTCGCGTCGCACCTCCGCAAGTTCTTCCTCTTCGATGGCGCGCTTGGCCTCAATGCTCTTCATCACATCCTCGTTGATGAGCGCACTGAGCACCGGATTGAGCTCCGGTCGCTCTTTGGTCGCCAGCAAATTCATCGAGTAGTCGTCGCCATTCCCGGCGGCGCGTATGCTAATGCGATGCGCTGTGTGGAATCCCTCGTCGCTCAACAGACTCGCCTCGGGCACCTTGTGCGCAGTCTCGAAACTCTCCTGCTGCTCCTCCACCACTGGCTTAATGTCGGACGCGGCGGCCACGGGCGACAGTTCCTCGGCGGCCACCAGGACGGCGAGGCAGCTCAACAGGCAACTAAAAGCAAAATGAAAGTGTATGCGTTAGTTGAGTGCATTCAAAAATAACCATAAATTTATTCAATTTAACGTTGCTCCTCATTTCTTATTTTCCATTTGTATATTTTTCTTTATTATTTATATAATTTTTTGAAGTTGCTATTTTTTGTTTAATTATTCATGTGGCTATTATTATTGTTTACAATCAATTATTATAATTATGCAACACTTGAATTCTCAATTATAAAATATTTACAACATGTTTAAGCCCAATTTCGATCATTAACATGATCAACTCGACTTCAAGCCTTGAAAGGCGTCAAAAACTTAATTCAAAAATGCTGCCGAATGATCAATCGATCAAAGCTAAGACTAATTAAGTTATAGCCCAAACATGAAAAACAAAAAACAAAAACTAGTTGGAGCTGGAGCTGGAGCTGGAGCTGGGGCATGCTGCATGATCATGAGAGCTCGCTTGATCCGACAGTTCGACAGTCCGACAGTCATCGCGTGTTTTTAATGAGCAAACATGGCTAGACGAAAAATAAAACCGAAACTGAAACTGAAACTGAATCCGAAATCGAAACCGAAGTAAGTTTGAAGATATTATTTATCGCTAATGTGGCATAAAAACCTTTCACAATTTTCATTGGCAACGCCTTTAAGCCATTAGCATCTGCCAAGTCGCAGACCGACGTCTCGCAGTCTCTTTGTCTGATCATTGCGCATGCGATCTTATGCCAGGTGTTTGATATTGGAATTCACAATTGCAGCAATAGTTTTGGCGAGGCTCAAACGCAATGTTTGCGAATCCGCATTGCGATGCAGTCATGAGTAAGAGTGTTAATAGAGATAACGAGAGACAGAGAGAGAGAGAGAGAGCGAAAGAGAGGCGAAAGCCACTCTAAATGCTCAAGGCAAACCACAAAGTGAACGCGAGATCGGGAAAACTGAAACTGAAACTGAAACTCGGGGAGACTTTGGAGACTTTGAGACAGGAATCAAGCAGCAGAGCGAGCGACAGCAATTGTTGAACCGGTTTAAACAAAAGGTGTTAACCCATTTTGACTTTTTTTGGTTTTTCGATATCGTCGTTTGGCAATTTCAACAGACCCCAGGTCAAGCCGTAAAACCCGCTTGAGTCGACTAGACTTCCAGCAGACTACGGATCCCAGTCACAGTCACAGTCCCAGTCCCAATCACAGCCCAGCCCGGCAACAGTCTCGAGTCTCAGCCCGTCGCGTGCTTGATGCTCCATCTCGCTCTAACTCTGGCTCACTTAGCTTTTAACTTTTAACATTTGTGAATTATGTGCAAGTCCGTTCGCTTTTATTTTTCGTATTAACTTTTAACTCTCTGCATAGGTTTCGAACAAGTTTCGACCGACGAACCGGCTTGTTGTAAAGGTAGACAACTTCAACTTATTTTTAATTGCAACAGCTTCAGCAACAACAACAACAGCAACAGCAACATATGTCAGTCTAAATAACAGGAGAGGCCAAACAATGGCTTTAAGAAAAGTTATACATCACATTATGTTAACTTCTGGCTGCACTTTTTTAGCGCCCACTGTGCGGCTCCATAGTAGTGGGTGACAGTGGCTTGAACAAGTTATGAGCCTCAGCTGTGACACATAACCTCACTCACATACATAATTGCAATTTGCGTTTGAATGTGGCACAGTGGGACAAAGCTGATTTGCAAATGAATATGCAAAAGCACTGAAACTATAACAAACTTAATTAGCTATTTAAGCTATAATTTAGTAAAAACAATAAAATGCTAAATTTTGTATTCAATGCATAATTTAGCTGAGAAAATTGTATGCTTTATTAAAACTATAATTTAAATTAAGCAAAGGTCAGTTTTGAAACAATAAATAGCTTAAACATTAGTTAAAAGTTATTGTTGTTATAAACAATGTAATTATTTTTGCATTGTTTGCTTTCACTTTAGCCAGTAATTGAATTAGCTAAAATTAGATATGTGCAGCGAGTTTCTATATAATTGAACCCTACCCTAGTTAGGTAGAGCATAAAGCTCTGCTCGATTCAATCTCGCCCCCGCCTTAATTAAATTTGAACAGGGTCATTTACATGTTTCGTTAGCAATGTCAAGCTGTCTAGTCAACATATAAATTCTATAAACTTTTACTAGCCTTCGGACTAGCCTGGCCAACATTCTAATTGCAACAGCTTTGGCCCCACTGTGGCAATGTCAGAGCGCGCAGTTAATATGTGAATGACTGATTAACTGTTGAAGCTTTATGGGTGTGCTGCTTTGTATATGTTTGTGTGTGTGTGTGTGTGTGTGTAAGTAACGGGGCACTGAGTACATGCGCCGTTAGACAATTGTGCGATTGACTGACTGACTGACTGAGTGAGTGAGTGAATGAATGAATGAATGTATGACGTAGTCCATTGTCTTAAGGCCCGAACAGAGATTTTTTGGAAAGGCCACAAGTGTTGGCGACGCTTTTTCTTTCGGCATGCAAATGCAGCAATACAAAAGCAACAACAACAGCAACAACAAAATTGCAACAATGTGTGTGTGGAGGAGCGCAGCTGTGTGTGTGGGTTGACTCAGTGGTGGGAGTTAAAGTTTGGTGGGTGTCTCATGCCCATAGACGTGACTTGTTATTGAACTTTGCTTGCTGTGTTCGGTTCGTTGACTGCCAGAGCAGAAGATATGTTAGATATATAATTAAATCGAAAAACAGTTTTTATAGCAATATATTGAATGCTAATTAATATATAAAGATTAATTAATAATATATAAAGATTAATTAATCGTGAGTCAGTTGAAATACTAAAAAGCAAAGTTATCTTTAAATATTTACAACTAATATTTGCTATATATATATTTATAAACACGATTAGTTTTATTTCAACGCTAAGCTTTGGAATTAAGTTGAAATTATTGATTGAAATTTAAACTAATTAGCTAGTTAGAAGCTAAAAATTATATAGAGCTATAACTAATTGTTGCAATATTTGATAATTGAAAATAATTCAAAATTCAATCAGAGTTACAATTTTCGAAAACATTTGGCACGCGTTCATCTCTAGCCAACGCGACTGTCTTTCTCGCATTTGGGTGTGGCAAACAAATTACAAACACTCGCAGCTTTATCTTTAATTGGCAATTCATTTTGGCCAACACACAACAAATTGAAGAAAAAAAAATGTTCAAATGAAGAAAGAAGAGGCAGCAACAGCAGCAGCAATGAATGTTGCGCATGCGTTTTAAGCATTTTGTCGATTTTCAAAGCGGCGGCGTCGCTTAGTTTTTGGTTGGGTGTGTGTGTGTGTGTGTTTGTCTTGGAGGCCATTGACGTCTCGAGGCACTGAAGCAGCAACCGCAGCAGCAACAATAAGAAAAAATAACAGCCATGAAATATATGTAAAGTGAGTTGAATTGTTGGATGCGTTTCGTTTCTTTTGGCAAAAGGTTTGTTGACTTGGCATATGGCTTAGATCTGACCTTTTTATGATAGACATGCATGCATGCCTAGCTAATAAGCTATTTATCATATAACTAATGTATATGCATATGCGTTTTGCATTTGACCTTTTGGCGGCATTAAAAGAGCAACAACAACAACAACAACAGCCACACAGCTTCATTGCCACGCCTTTGGCGTTTGCATATTAATGCCACAGCCAGTTTTCGGCTTTGCCTAATTGACCAATTGACTGATTGACTGACTGACTAACTAGCTGACTGACTGACTAACTGACTGTTGCTTTGACCTTCAGCCAACTGCAAAGAATTTCAAGAAATTATGACATACTTTTGGCACTCTAATGTCAGAGTGCGCCCATATCAAATGTTTTGAATGCACAACATTGCGTATACGCAACATTTTTAATGCTGCTGCTTACGCTTAAGCCAGACGCGCTTAAAGAAGCTGCAGACGACTTAATTGGCTCTAAGCTTTGATCAGCCAAAAGACAAATTATGATTTCATTTTAAATACTGTCGAGTTGTGCAACCCCAAATCAGTTCCCATGCAAATTATAAAAAAAAAAAATATTTAATGTATAAAAAATGCAAATTGCATAATTCAAATAATCAAACTAATAGCGAATTATTTAAATTTAAATTTTGTTTGACAAGCTAATTGAAAGAATAATAATTTATTTGCTTCAAGTTTTATTTACTTTTTAATATCGAAAATGAACTTAAATTTTCTTAATAATATTTTTTTAATATTTACAATATTTGCTTGTCTACTTACATTTTGAGCAGCATTTTGTTTAAGCTGTTGTTGGTTTTATTTCGATTTGTTTTTGTTGTTGCAGCTGCAGTTATTTATTTTATTAAATTAGCACTGTTGAGAGTCAAATGTTTAACTATGGAAATAATGGAAACAGAAAACAAAATAACATTAAAAAAAAATACGTAAAAAATTGCTATAGATTTGTTTGAAAAGCACACGCGCGTTTAAATATTTTTGTTTATTTTGTTCATTGGTATTGTTTGTTGTTTGGCATTTGCAATGAGCAGCGAGTGCGGCGGCAATTGTTGTTTTGTATTTTTTCAATATATATTTTTTACACTAAACACACACATGCATACACTTTCACTTTTTTCCCACTTTTATTGTCGATATATGAATTTATTTTTTTTTTTAGTTAAAGCGGCGCGCGCCTCAAAGATAAATACAAAAAAAAAAATGCAAAATAAACAATTACACGCGCAACTTGAACATGCAACAGGCGCACATGGTGTATAAGTGTATGTGTGTGTGTGTGTGTAAATAATATAAAAATATATTTTAAAATTTTTATAAATTTTAAAATTCAATTTTTACACTTGAAGCTGCCGCTTGATGTTGCAGGCTAAGGCTGAAGTTACAGCAGCCAAAGCGGCAGGCTTTATACACACACACACACACACATACACACACACAGTTGTAAATGTAAAAGGCTGCGTTTTGTCTTTTAGGCTGTGGTCTGAATTAATTTTTTACTTTTTGGAGGGTATTGCGATCTTGGCAGAGCTCACGGAGCAATCACTTTCGATTTCGCTGCCAGCTGAACGTGAAATGGCAAAATGATGAACGCTACAAACATCGAAAACCGTTCGCTGTCGTTGGCCAAGTCGCAGCGACAGCAGCAGCAGCAGCAGCAGCAGCAGTAACTCTAAAGCTGCGAGCGCTCGTGTGCCTATGTGTGTGTGTGTGTGTGTGAGCAGCGTTCAGGAGTCGACTATGGTTATGGCCATGTTAACACTAAATCATTCACACCTGCTGCAACTGTTGCTGTTGCTGTTGCTGTTGCTGTTGCTGCTGCTGCTGTTAGCTTTGGTTGCTGCTTTACTTTCTGTTATTGGCAGCGTTTTCAATGGCGCCTTTTAGCCACTAGGAAGTTCAGTTATATGCGCTGCACTAGTTTCTTTTGTTGTTGCTGTTGTTGTTGCTGCTGCTGCTTTGGGGCAAAACCCAGCGACATTCACTTGCATTACAATTCTCTGCAGTGTAGCTGCAGCTATTGCTCTCTCACTCACACACACACACACGCACACACGCTCACAGCTGTTGCTATCTCGCTCTAACGCTGCTGCTGCTGTTGCTAACTCTCTTTGCTGGCTATTTCATAAGTAGAAACTGGTTGCTGCTGTTGCTGCTGCTGCTGGCCTCAAGGCCGTTTGTCTCAGCATCAGCATCTCAGCATCTCTCAACGTTGATTAACCGCATTACACATACGACGCGTTGGCTTTGCCTTTACCTGCAATTAGCAGGGCGTCTCTATCTCTCTCGCTCTTGCTCTCTCTCTTTCTATTGCCGCTTCATGTAAATTATGCCAAAGCAAGTTGGGGCTTCAATCCGGCGGCCGGCTGCTGACCAACTTGAGCAGCATTCGCGCAATCTTAACAGTTGTTGGCTGGCTGTAAATATTATTATTCAATCTCTCTTGGCTTATTGATTAACCGTTGTTCATTTGCCTATTTATGCAATTTCAGCCACATTTTTTTTCATCTCATTTGTTTGCGTTTTTGCTTTTGCATTTGGCAAAGTGAAATGCGCGCGCGCCTCAATTTGTCGCTTTTATCAATGAGAAGAGGCGCCTCTGTTTATACAACAAACTAGCTCAAACGTTTGTTTCCTTACCGAGCTACCAAATCATAAATTATGCATGCGTTTTTATTATTGATTTGGCAATGAACTTTAGCTCCGATAATTCATAAGCTGTAAGTTTTTGAAAGCAAAGGAAATTGCTTTCAAAATTACAAAAAAAAAATTAAAATAAATTGCAAAACAAAACTAAACATTGAAGCTGCAGTTTTGTGATTTGAGTTGGTATAAAATATAAAAAAATTTATACAAAATTTGCAAATATTTTATAATCATTATTAATTAACTAAAGTCTGCGAATAAACATTGATATATTTTTCGATGCCAGCAGCAATGACAAATGCATAAAGACAGCGCCACAGAAATATTTATACTCTCGCTGCGAGCGAACCAGGAAGCTGCTTAAATTACAAATATATTATTTATTTTTCATTTTTTTGCGCTCTTGCAATTTGGTGCCATCCCTTGGGTAATTGTGCACTTAAGTTGCCTGTCGCGGCCTTGGAACAGCCGATGAAGCAGCTTAAATTTCAAGTGATCGTCTCGCTGTCCTGACGCAGAACACTTGGCACTAAAATGAGTCAAGTTATGTCGAGGTCAACGTTGATCAAGTTACCAACCAAGCAGCATCGTTAACAGTTGCTTTGGGCGCTTTTTTGCAGGCTGAGGAAAAACCCAGCAACAAAAACAAAAGCAACAGCAACAGCAAAAGGCGTGACAACAATGCCGAAGGACATTGTAAACAATGCTTTGAGTGTGTGTGTGCAGCAATGACATCAGCTCCAGCATACAGTGTTGGTAAACGTTAATTTTGTTAAAAGATTAAATATTTATCACATCATTCGCTTAATATTGCATTGCTTGTTTATTGTTTTGTTTATCGAAGCTTTGCACTTTGCGCTTGGCTTTTAAATTTTCAAAATTCGTTCAAAATTTTGTATATTGCAATATTTATATATTAAACTCTCAACTCAAATATTTATATAATTCAACAAATTACTTTTCCAAGTCTTCAGCGACATGAAGCAAGTTCTATTAAGTTTTTCTGCTTTTGGTATTGACATTTAAAGCATTTATTGAACAATTGAACTTTTTATTCAAGCAATGAAGTCATGCGGCAAAATGTATATAGAACTTGACATTTGCACATTGCTGCGGAACATTGAATTGTGCCTTGTATGTAGATTTAAGAAATGAAATAAAATAAATTAAAGGCTTTAAAAGGCGTGAGCTAAGCGGCTTGAGCGTGGCTGTCAGCAAGTTCGTCAAATTAAAAACAAATGACATTCAAATTTGTTGTTTGTGTGCGGTTTGTGGGTTTTAAACAAATTCAAAGGAGGGACACACGCACTTAAATTTTGGGCAAATAAAGTTGTAATAAATGTAAAGTGGGAGAAAGACAAGAAGAAGTAAAAAAAAAAAATGTTATTCAACCAAAAAATTTAAAGTGTGTGTAAACAAAAAAATAAAAATAAAAACAAAAAGCTTTTCTTTGCATATGCATACATGTGTGTGTGTGTAGTTATAAATAAACAGGAGTGGCCAAGTTGGAATGTTAATGCGCTGCAATCGTTGCCGCTGCCACTCCAAAGCCAAAGCACGTAGGCTGAGCTTTAGCCTCAATGCAGCGCTGCCGCTGCCGGCGTCAACGCCAACGCCAAAGTCAGCTGCCAAGGGCTTCGAGAAAAAGTTACGTGAACTTTTTTTTTGGTATAGAAATTGAAAATTAAAGTGTGGGCAGCTGTAAGACAAAAGCCAAAAAGAATTTTAAGTACGCTCACTCACACTCTCTCCCTATCTCTTTCTCACGCTCTCGCTGTCTCTCTCGATCGCAGTTACTCGACAAGTCGCCAAGTTAAATTTATAACTGTCAATTATTATGCAAGAGTTGTGAGCAGCAGCAGCAGCAGCAGCGCAATGATGATGACGACGGCGACGGCGACGTCTCCTCGCCGCGCCTCGCAAAACCAATCAGGAAATACCCGAATTCACAGACATACGCACATATACTACAGCAAAAGCTAAAGTTATAAGCACTTCACTTTTCTCTCTCTCTCTCTCACTGTCTCTCTCTCTTTACTCCCTTTGTGCTGCTTTCTTGCTTTTACACGTCTAAGACTTCAAGTACCCTAGCGTTACGCTATCTACTCGCCAAATCGAGACACGTAGTGCCTATAATTTTCAATATAATCCCCCCCCCCCAACCCTTCCCAACGCTGCTTTCAAGCTATAAATTGTTGTGGCAAATGTTTTGGTTGCCGGCACTTTACAGTTTGTTGCCTCTTGTACAAGATATTCTTAAGAAATACCCTCCAATAATGTTTATCGATACTATCGATAAATATGCAAAGACTTCGAATATTTAATGATCTTAAACATTTATGATTTGAAACATAAAAAAAATATGTAATGCATAACTATAAAATATCAAAATATCAAATTGCCTAATTAATTATTTCCCAACTAACAGCAAAGCTCACAGGGTAACTTAGAGTCTAGCAGCTGTTAAAGACAATTCTTTGTTTCTTTGTTAATTCGTTGCTGTTCAAGTATTTACATTGCCGCCGCTGCTTCTTCTTCTTCTTCTTTATACATAATAATTTTGTTTAACGGTCGTGTTCTCAGGAGTGGCCAACGCATCCCAAATTTGTTTTTTTCTTTCTTATAGGCTCACGTATGTGGTTCAATGTACGTGCAAGAACAAACACCTTCGTATTATCCACAACAGCAACAACAATTATTACCTCTTTTATTTTTATTTTTTATTTTTTTGGTATATGCGTGTGCTTAGCTTTCATGTGGGCTGCCAATTAACTGATTCACTTTGATGCGCTCGGGCAATTTTTGTTGTATCTTTTTTTTGATTTTTGCAACTTTAAAACTTAATGCGACCTTCGGTTGACGATTGCCACAACTTCCGGTCTGCGCTTTATTTTTTTTTTTTTATTTTTTTTTATGATGTGCAGCATATACAAAAGTTTTAGTTTTAAGTAGTGCATAATTAAGCTGGGAAGTAGTTTCGTGCATGAGCTGGAGGCCTCTCTACTATTTATAGAGCATAAAAACTTGTTGAAAACGCGACTTGAACGACGTTTTAAAACAAAAGCCAAGCTTTTTATTATATTTTAAATATACATACACTGAAGGCTCGCAGACTTAAGAATTGCAAACTTATTTTAATTTCCTAGAATGTCACAAATCCATTTAATTTGAAACAACCAAATTTACGACAATATATATTTTAATCAAACAAATAATTGTTTGGTATTTAAAGTTTGGCATTTTATTGTTTTAAAATGCTTTAATTAAATTTAAATTAAAATAATTTTATGCAAGCATAAAAGTTAAGAGCGCCACATAAACAAAACTATAAGCAACAAAAATCGTGTATAGCAATTAGTAAGTAATTAATTTAATTGCTTATAAATTTAAAAAAATTGTCTACAATTTCAAAATTGTAACCAATTTATTACTGCGGCCTTCTACTTCTACTATCTATATTTATAAATTTTAATATTATTAATAAAAATAAAACTCCTTCAATAATCACAATTTGAAATTCCAATTTCAGCTGCTTCAAAATGTCAATGGTAAGTGCCAAGATTTCGTTGACTAATTTTCAAAAACAACTGCTAATTATTTATGCACACACATTTAGAGTGAGTAATAGTTATGAAGGCTTCGCTTGAATTATAAAATTAAAATAAGAAAAAACCGTGCAGAAAATTCCCCGCCCCAAAGACATGAAAAGAACAAACAATTTGGTCTGATATGAACTATGAGTAAGCCCCAAGCTGCCGCATTTGATGATTTTGTGGACTTCTTAGAAATTCAAGATTCAAGATCAACGAGTTTGATTTCAAAATGTAATAAAAATATATTTAAATATATTTTATACTTTGAAAGCGCCGCAATTTCTTGCTCAAGATAATATCTGAGGCTTTTGCAGTTCATTAAACGTTAAGAGCGTGAGCGTTGTACAGTTAAGACTCTAATGAGTCTTAGCTTTGGCATTTAGACTTCGATTGCAGTCAATCAATACATCAATCAATGCGACCGACCGACCGACCGTCCGACCGCCAGGCAATCAATCAATATGCCATTGAAATTGCAGTGACCGTCGCCCAGCCTCAAAGCCCCAACAACAACAAAAAACAAGTGCAAAAAAATATAAAAAAATGCTGCTTAAATCTCACATATTGATTATTAAATTATGAGCAGGTTTTTTGTAGTTGTAAATATTTAGTTTATATAATTTTTTTTTAAATCGCGTTGTAGTTTTTGACCCACTTAGGGCTCTTGTTGTTGTTGTTGTTGCTGTTTCCTTTTGGCTGCGCTTTCATTACAAAATTTGTTTAATTTTAAATTGTTTAACTTGAAATTGAGTCACAGCTGTCTGACGGCGGCAGCGCAGCCTCAAAGTTACATAAAATGGCATTAAAACGATTCAAAGATTGAGCTGCGGCCACCACCGACCACAAGCTGTGCAGCCAAGAAGCAAATTAAGAGCGATAGAGAGAGCCCCAGACCAGAGATTTCATATAAAAGAGAGCGCAAAGCGCAAAAACCTGATGCCGAGCAAAAAGACGCTACATTCAGCCATTTGGCATTTGCATGCTAGTGTGTGTGTGTGTGTGTGTTGATCAGGTGTAGTGTAGCGACTGCTGCAACAGACAGTGAGACAGACAGACAGGCAAGCGAACCAAACCGTTCGATACAACTGTAAAAGGTGAACAACATTTTTTCTTATTTTTTTTTATACTCTAACTGCAGGAGTTGTCTGAATTGCTTAACATTTAACAACAGCTATAGATAAAGTTTTAGAAAATATGCAGATTTCAATAAGGAACAACTATTTATTTAAATGAAAAACTCTCTAACATTTATAAAATTGTTACCTATTTTTAATTAGATTAAGAACTTTTGCAGCTATAAATTCAAGTTGTTAGTTTTTGTTTATGAAGCAAAATTTAAAATAGAAATATGTATTAAAAAAAGTTGAATATTTCTAAGCAAAATAAGTTGCAGTTGCATTTTAATTTCAAACTAAGAATATCACTTTAGAATATAATTTTTAATAAATACTTTTTGTATTTATTCAAACAGCTACCAAAAAATGGTTTAAAATATTTTGAACAATTTGCTCGACACACTTTTCAACACTCCGCTACAAGTTTGCGGCTGTCTTGTGTGGCGGCGCTAATCAGACAAATGTAATCATTGATCATTGATCAGTGATCATCATTAATCTAACACGAATTGTTTACGCTGTTCGACAAGCAACAACAACAACAACAACAAAAAGCAAAGACAACTTTATTAAAAGCATACAAAATACAATAAAAATCCAAATCCAAATGCCATGCCGCATGGTCTATATTTTTACAAAAGCTTATAAAATGCTCAAGGCCAAAGCCAGAAAACGATCTCAAGCACAGCCTTAAATAATACAACCTAATATGCTAACTAACTAGTTGAACTAGATTTTTTTTTCTGTGATTTTTGATTGTGACTCTGGCCTGGTTCGGGGCAATCAATAAGCAGCACTCTAGAGTTCTCTCTCAGGTGTAAGCGTGTTCGTGATCCACTTGTCAACACCTACACGCATTTCGCAATTTAGCTTTTTTTTTCAACTTTTTTTTTTTTGTTTTTTTTTAGCTGTTGTTGGTGGTTTTCTTCATGCAAGCAAGCGGCTGGTTCCGGTTTGTGCGTTAAGTGATCGCTGATCACGGCTCACACTGTTTGTCAAGTTATGCAGTTTGCATACACAGTGTTAACTAATTATCTTCTTCTTCTTCTTTTTTTGATTTGAATTCGATTTAAGATTTTCGACGCTGACGTAAGCGCGCTCATACAGACATAACTACTTACATACCACACACACACACACACACACACACATGATCGATGGGCCAAGTGTTTTTTATTAGCTAAAAACTGCTTCGAAAAGTTTAGCGCTGTCTGTCGTTGTCGTTGTCGTTGATTGTTGATGATTGCTGTTGATTGTTGTTGATTGCATAGAAAGTGCAATGAAGATTCACGCTAAAAGCTTTCAGCGCAATGGAAAGTTGAAAGATGAGCCAAGGCAATTAAATAGTTGCCAGCAGCAGCAACAAAAACAAATAAAACTATAGCTAAAAATAAAATTAAATATATAACAAATTTAATGAAGTGTTGAGCATTTCCAACTAATCAATAATAACAGAATAGAACTAAATTGTTAATAATTGTTGAATTTGTTTTAAATTTACAACAAAAATTCGATTTTTCTGCTCAATCCTCTAAGCTAAAAGTTGATTGAGGCCAATAGACTTGGCTTAGACATGGACTTCCACTTCCACTTCCACCACATCCACATAGATGCCACTTTTGGCTAACAAAGGCATAACTCGGAATCACAAGACTTGACCAAATGTAGCTTTGTACAATTTTCAAGGCTAATTGCGGGCCAAGCTCTGAACATCTTTAACAACAAAACGTGGCTCCCAACAGCAAATTTAGTTGTTACATGTTTCTTTTTTTTCTTTCTGATCAAATTGTTTAGAAAACTTGTTATCGACGCCGCAGACTTTCATTATACCGATTGAACAATCGATGAGCGTTTTGGAAATTTGCAGCAGCAGCAGCAGCAGCAAAAAAAGAAGAAAACAAAATGCAAAGAAATTGCCGGCAATAAATACAAATAACGTAAAATGCAACCGAAAATGGCAAAGACCGTGAAAACGGCAAACGCAAACGATCGTACCGAACTCTAGCAAAATAACAAAAGTTACTTTCAAATAGTAATAATAATAAATTAACGCTTAACGCATATTTTAGCTACACAACATTTTTGTGTAAAACCAAATTCTGCTTGTCAAACTTACAGTCTAAGCTTGTGACTAAATTAAGTCAGGCATTGGACTTTAATGTGTGTGGCTTATGCATAAATTTGTGTTGTACACGTGGTTAATGCCAGTTGAGCAAGTTTTCTGATATACCAATCATATTTTATAGACGTTTTATTTATGGCTTGTAAACTAGAATTAGAGTGAGATAGCAAAAACCAAAAATGTGCAGCAATAAAAAAAATATTTAACATGCAGATAAACAAAAAAAAACATTAGAGTTTTTTTTAAGATTATAACGATTTTTTCTATATATTTTTTAGTGTGCCAGCAATAGATTCTTGCAATTAAATGGAAAAGCACAAACTTAAAAATGAAAAAATTAAATGACATTCAGGCAATGCAAGTAAATTAAAACTATATTTAATGCTAATGCGGCAGCCCAAAATGATTGAAAATTAATTTGATGTAGGCTTAGCTAAAAAACTTGATAGTTCGATATTATTTAATAATTATAAATCAAAGATCTCGTATTTGAAACTGCAACTTGAGCAAGTTTTGCAAGCATTTAAATAAATGTCTAACATTTGGCATTTATTCAAAAAAAAAAGAAAAAATAACAACTAAAGCTATACAACTGTCAACAATGATAAATAGTGTTGCAAAAATAAAAGCACGAATCAATAGCTACAACAACAATTACAGAAAATAACACTTTATGCTAAACACAATGCAATCGTTTCACTTTTGCCCAAAAAAGCAACAACAAAAAATTATCATATAAAAAAAATATATAAAAGAAAAAAAAAGCTGGGCAGTTAAATGTTTGTAAGCTTTGCATAAACGCGATTATTTATTGTAATTTTTTGTTATATTTTTTATACGCGGATACACTTTATAGGCGCAACACAGTTCCCTCTCTTTCTTGCTCGCTCGCTCTCTCTCTCTCTCTTTCACACACACACAGACACTCACTAATGCTTTGAGCGCTCTTTAAACGCGTCCAATTACCTCAACAGACTTTCCGTTAATGTTTCAAATTTCGAAAAACTTGCAACTGAAAACCCAAAAGCTACAAAAACTAAAGAAAAAACTACACACACACACACAGAAACAAATTTAAGCGTGTGTGTGTAAGTAGACAATGCATATGTTGCGTCGGGAATAAAATTAGATTTGGGATTGGAACTTTTTATGCAGCTGCTTGCTTGTGTGTATGTGTGTGTGTGTGTGTGGGTGCAGTGTGCCATGAAATCACACACACACACACACACACACTGTTGCACTTAGGACTTGCCTTAGCCTGAGCGCAGCAACTTTAAAACTCTTGCGCTTAGCTTTAGGAGTTCAACACTTGGTTGACTGCCTCATGGCTTTTTTTTTTTTCATTTTCAGTTTTTCAGTTTTATGTTTGTTTTTTTGTTTTTATTTTTTGTCTGCTTCTTGTTGTTGGCAACTGTTGCACACGTCGCCATTTGCTGGCGCGCGACCAGAATTGTTGATTTTGTAATTTGTTGCATTTGCTGCTTGCTTCGTTTCTTTCTGTGGCCTAACATTATTTATACCTTTGCCCAAAATGCAACAGCAAAAAAAACGCTCTATTATTAATTTTTATAGCCCACCACACAACTGTGTGTAATTAAATTGTTTTCATTCTTTGTTTTTTTAATTCAAGTTTCAAATTCTCCTTTTGCCCACAAATTGAGTTGAGCAAGTGCAGCAAGCGCCAGACAAAGCTTTGTCTGCTGACTCATAAGAACTGCATATGAGTCTAGAGTAGTGCGAATGAATCAATGAATCATGCAGCAGCATTTTTACCACGACAATTTGTCTTTTGTTCAGCAGCCTTCATCAGCTCTAGAAATTTGACCTTCTGCTAAAATTTATCATTGTTCAGTTTTCATCGGCAATTAGTGCAAAATTGCATTTGTATTTCTTGGAAAATTGATTTGCCAAGCAATAATTTATTGTTGCTCAATATAAACATTTTTTTATAAAACATTTTAAATGCAATTTTATAATAATTTTAACACACATAAGCTAATGAATAAATTGTTCTAAGCTTCATATATTCATTTTTGCTATTAACTATAATGCAATTGGTTTTTTTTCTTATTCAAAAGCAATTTTTCGTTGCTTGACACGTGCATTTAATAAATTTAAACATTTAATTTATTACCTTATAAATTTTAAAATTTTCGTTTTCATTTTTATATTTTGCTGACGATTATTTGCGTTGATTATGTGCATTTTATAAACTTTATGTTTAGTTTATTACACGTTTTAAATTTAAATGTTATATAAAAATGTTGCTTGATGATTTTTATAGTTCATTTCCGTTGATTATGTGCATTTAATACAATTAATTGTTTCAAACAGTTTAGTTTATTACTCTATGAATTTTAATTTATTTATGAGGACTTTCGTTTTTATTTTTGCTTATTGTAAAATCAGCGCGCTTAGCTTTGCTTCAGTAAAGACAGCCACCAATGCGATCATTGCTAACTTAGCAAGGACACGCGCCCACTAAATGAAATAACTTAACGAAGGCAAACGCAACAGCAACCAATTTGGTTTGTTTCTCGAGTAAATGCTGCTTTAGCCAAGACAATTTTAAGAGGCGCCTAAAAGATGCCAACATTTTCTTTTATTTTAAATACAACAAAAAGAAAAGTTTTAAATAATTTTATAAATAAATAAAAAAAAGGATTAATTAAAAATAACTTGGCTCTAAGAATTTAAGGAGATTAATTATATTACTCATACGAACGCTTCGTTTGAAATGCCGATTTACTGTTAAAGCTACTGTGTTGACATTAAAATGCAGTTTAATGTTTAATTAAAGCCTCTGCAGCAGCTGTAAACAATTTACGCTGACAGCTTGGTATTCGTAACGCTGCTGAATTGAGAAATGAGTGTGTGTGTGTGTGTGTGTTTATCTTATCCAGAGATCGAAATAAAATGACATCATTTTGTGTGAGCACTTGAATGAAATCGATCGCATGAATGACCTAATAAATTCTACAATCAAATGAATGCTACATGAATCAACGGCACAATGGAAAATTAAGCTGCACCAGCAACAACAACAACAAATAGAGAGAGAGAGTAAAAATAAACAATAGCCTATGGCACACAATAAATAATTTCAAATGCAGTTGACTTAAGTTCCAAGCGGATCGGATGGAGGGACTGGCGTAAATAACTCGCGCTTGTGGCCAAAACTTATTATAGGCGGGAAAAAAATGCCAGACTGGGCAATTTCCAATTTCATCAGAAACAGACGCGGTGTCGCCAGTTTACCCCACTGTGCACACCCCCACCCCCACCCAATGTACTAGGCCCACAGTACATTGCCCACTAAATTGGACAATGAATGTGACGTGCAGGCCGCTGTTAATTAATCGCAATAGAATAGAAAGAATAAAATAAAACACATTTTTGTTGTTTTTTGCTAATGCTTTATATAAATTTTTTTTAATGGGCATCAGACAACACCCAACAGTTAATATAATCAAACGACTGTTTGGGGTACTAGATGATGATGATGCTCCTGCCGAGCAGCACACACACACACACACACACACATACATAGACATGGGTTAGTCAGTTGAACGCCCACCCACTGTTTATACGCAGCTCATTTGGAGTTCATGCAGACGGATATTGAAAATATTGAATCTTGTTGCTATTGATGAGCAACAATTTATAAATAACAAAAAAGAAATTATTAAGAAAGTTGTAGCAGACTAACTTATGCGCTGCAATTGATCAAAAGCAATAAGTTTCTAAAACTCTAGCCCCAACTGTTGCCATAAATGCGCAAACTTTATAATGCTCATGATCATAAGATGATCATAATTAGATAAGAAAATTACAATTCGTTGCTTATCAGCGAATAAAACAAGGCCGGCATCGTATGATCTATACACAGGTTCAAGCTCATTATTAAAATTGCTAGTCAATGTTTATTTACACACACACACGCAATTTCAATTCCTTTGGTCTCTGCGGCGCAAATGCGTGGGGCAAAGGAATAATTCAAATTTTTGAATTGATTCAAGTGTTTTTAAAGTGTTTATTTGATTATAAAAAAAAACGCAGAGTGAAATGTATAAATAAATAACAGGCGCTGTTAATGTTAATTGCGTTTTAAGTAGCAAATTATTTAAGTGGGTTTTTCTTTTGAGCAAGCAAATAGTAGCATAAAGAATACAATAAAAATTAAATTTAAATGAAACATAAAAATAATTGAAAATATAGTACAATTTTATGTGTCATACTTGCTGCTGTAACTAAATGCACATTGCGTATACGCAGCGTTGTGCACAGCACATATCTCTCTATCTCTATCTCTTTCTCGCTTGCTTGTAACGACCTCACAGCAAGCATTTGATGATGTGTGATATATGACACGCACATGAAATGGCAACAAAATGATAATTATTATGCAAATGCGTCGCTTTGTTTTATGAGCCATAAATACGCACTAACGAACACACACACACACGCACGCACGCACACAAGCAACAGTTTGAAATGTCAGTTAAATTAATTGCTGCTTATTACAAGAAAATGCCAAAGCAGCAAAGTCAGATAGTCAGTCAAAGAGAGAGAGAGAGAGAGAGAGAGAGAAGCTGCAGCCTGCTCAGGCGGGAAGAGAAGACCACACGTGCGTAGCTTTAGCCAGAGCTCTAGCCTTCAGCTTCTCTCCATCGATTAAACCCGGAAGATGATGCAGCAGATCTTGGGGGGGCCTAGAGAAATGTATTGGATTGCATCGCTTGGCGTTGCATTGCGTTGATTAAACCAAGTTGCAACAATAAATGCAGTTTCATTGAAGTTAATCAGGCAGCGTGTAGCATGCGGCATGCGGCGCCGAGCTTGCTTCGCTTGCTCTTTTTGCATAAGAAAGAAAAACAAGCCGCAGAGCCAAACAAATTAGCAAATTGAATGAAGCATTGAGCTAAAGTATGTTGCAGTTGCAGTTGCAGCTGCAGAGAGGCAGCGAATGAAGCGAGAGTGAAGTGAAGTTGATTGAGGGGCAAGCGCAAATGCACTGAGCGAAATACGTGTATAGTTTTATATTTAATATTAGCTTAGAAGTTAAGGCTGATAGTAATTAATATCAATTTGAACAATAAAACAATAATAGTAAATATATAAATAATATGTAAATATTTATAAAATAAATAGTATTTTTTTTTGTATTTTAATTAGTTTAATATTATAATACTTTTGTTAATAGTTAATATGCAATTTAAATTTATAATATAAATTATTGGCTCGCACTTTCTTTTTGCTTAGTGTGTGTCACAATAAATATTGAAGAAAAGGGAGGCTGGCCTGTTGCCTAAGAGGAAGGGGTGTGGCGGGGTGGGGTGGACATGTTGAACGCAAATGGGCGCCAGCTTTGGGGTCAGTTGATGGCATGTTCATTTTTAATTTTTTTTCTTGTTTTTCTTTACTTGTTTTATTGGAATTTATTATGTGTTGCCTTAAGATGCGAATGTGCGACTCTGTGTGTGTGTGTGTGTGTTGCATATTTATGTTGCACTAGTGTCTTGTTGTTGTTGTTGGAATGCATTAAGATGAAGCTGCTACGATAATGTCATTTGTATTCGTAGCTCTGTTGTCTGCCATTTGAATTGAAATTGAAATTGAAATGACTTTGTTGCAATGTCGTTGCCGCTTGTCGTCAAAAGTCAATAAAAATCAATAGATCTCTCTATATATATAGAAAATATGCATTTAAGTTCGCGAAGCTATAAATAGCTGCCAATTTAAAATCAAATTTAGCTAGAGCATTGGCTTAGCAGCTAAACTGTTAATTTAACAAAAAAACTAAAAATCGGATTATAATCTGAGGCATGCAACTGCAGCATGCCACTCACTTTTCATTGACACAATTTGCAACAAATTAGCTGCAAAGCTATAAAATGCATTTAGCAAAAATAAAATGGGGCAACAAAATGCGTGTTGGGTCACTTTTCCGCCGGAGACGGAGCCGCCGCCGCCGCCAGCATTGATTGACAGCGTACGTGCGGGCGTGCTGCAGCCTGTGGCCTGTGGCATGCCACATACCCTAGAGAGAAGAAGAAGAAGAGAGTCAACTGCGTTAGTCTCTGTGTCAATTTATGGGAGGAAAAGGCGGCCAAATTGGCAACCGAAAACTGCGGCTAGGCGTAATTTATGCATGGAAGCCAAAGCAATGCAAATATTTGCAATCGATCGAACGTGCTGCGATCAGTTGAATTGAATTGAATTGAATTGAATAGATGGATCGATTCTATTGACTGACGGGCAGTCGAAGCCCCCACTCCATCCATCGATCGATACATCGATCCATCGATCAATTGGCAAAAGTTGCCGAGCTGTGAACCGAACCCAAATAAATGTCAAATAAATAAAAAGTGTACAGGCAATAAAATGTTAACAGCCCCAGCTACCATGCAATAGTAAGGAGATGCGCACGGTGGGTGGGGGGACGGGGGGAAGGGCGTATTGTGCCAATGAAGGTGTAAACTGTTTGTGGCACTTTAATGAAAACAATAAATCTTCATCACATTGCTTGAGGCGGCGGCGGCGGCAAATGCAATGAATTCAAATGCCAATTGCCAGGGTTGCCAAGGTGCCGACTGCTGTATGTCTGTGTGTGTGTGTGTTATAATTTATGGTAAATAAATGCACTTACTGCAACAGCAACAACAACTTACGAGCGTGCAACAGAAATTCGAAAGTTTTAAACGGAAGCTGCAATTGTATTGAAAAAAAAACAAAAACAAAGCGAAGCCAAAGGAAAATTTATGCACTTAGTGGGTGTGAACAGATACACAAATACATATGCACATGTACATATATTAGGGTAGTTTGTTTATAAAGCTGCTACAAATGTAATAAAATCTTAAATATAATTTATGGAATTTTTAAATTAGTTAGAAATAATTTAAAATTGTAAAATGCTTGTGACGTTTTTTATTTGAGCTTTCTATAATTTAAAATAAATACTAAATTGTATTAAGAGCGCAGCTTAATGCTTAATATAATATTAAAAATAAGCTGAGTTCACTTTGGTATGGAATTTCATATTATATATTTTTCTTAACGAACCACCCTAGTGCATACGCATATCGAACTTATGCAACCCTTTTAAGCATTTGCCTCTAATAATTTATGCCCGCTACAAATTTCCAAAGCTGCAGAACTTTTGCAAAATTTATCGATTCCTTTTCAACATTTAGCCGATTCACTGACAACTGCATTAACACACACACTCACACACACACACACACACACACTGATGTGCTAAACTATAAAATTAATTAGCTGCTTAACTATAAATTGGTGCAGAGCATTGACAACGTGTCAACCATGAATCATGCACATGCACTCAACTGTCTACAACCCCAACCACCCCCCTGGGCCAACAGTTTTCTTCTTCTTTGGCGCCTGCCATCCATCGATTTCATATTGCAACTGCGACGCAATAAAATGAGCTGAGCACATGGTATCTATGGAATTTATTGAATTTTTCGAAAAACTAAATATAACATTTATGAAAATTTTGTTTTTATTTTTGCATAGCAGCAGCAGCAGCAGCAAATTTTATTGATTGAAATATACATATATTTAGAAAATTTGCAAAAATATTTTCGAAAAACTACTCAAAATAATTTAATTGCAAACTTGAAAGTATTTCAAATATTTTGCAAAAACAATAATAGAATGCAGAGCTATAAAATTTGTTACCCAAAATAGACAATTGAGTAAAGTTTAAATTTGATTGTAGAATAAAGAAAAGAAAAAGCTATAAGATCAAATAATGTTATAAATATGAATAAATAGTTAGTTAGTTCTATTGTTTAATTTGCAAATGTAAAGTCAAAGCAAATTTGCATTTTGCTGAAAAAACAGCAGCTACAAATATTTCAAGAATTTGTCACGTACACAAGAATTTTTGTTTGCAATATTTAAATTATGATAAATTACTTAAGTAAAAGAAAAATGATTTTTTTAGTTGGCAGTCGAGACGGAGAGCAAGTGTTTAGATCATAGACTACAGAGTCTCGCATGTGTGTGTGTGTGTGTGTGAGTGTGTGTTACGTGAGCTAACTAACTAATTTATGGGTGTGGCAGTGACCCCAGCACGCGCCCAGTTGCCACCGTCGCCGCCGCCGCCTCGAGCCTCAAGCCTCAAGCAGTTGCAATTGCAAAATGTGCAACGACAATTGACAATTGACATTGAGCGTGGCAATTAATCATCATGAAACGTGTCTGATTGACAAACGAATCGCAAATAAATCAAACCAAATGCAAAATGCTGCAGAGACCGAGAGACGTGAGAGCTAAAGGAGACGTGTGTGTGTGTTTTGATTTTTCCAGTGAATGCGAGCAGAGTGCACGAACGTAATCCTGTCCAGGAATAGGGCACTTGGCTTGGTTGTGTTTGGCTGTGCTGCAAGTGCAACCAGATGACGCACGTAGCGGAGAGAGTGTGGAAAACCCCGCAACGAACTTGCGCCTGCTATTTCGCTATTTTTCTTTTTTCAATATATTCTATTCTTTTTGTTGTTTCAGTTGAAAAACTATGCCGAACAATATAACCTAGATCTAGGAGTGCCTAGTGCCAAGTGGAACAAGCGAACGCTATACATGTGTGTGTGTACGTGTGTGTGTGGGTTAAAGGTTATGCCGGAAATTCCCAGACAGGTAGTTCTTTGATTTGCTGCTTCGAGAGTTTGAGATTGTGTCAGCGACCGACCGCCCGCCCGCCCGCCAAGAAGCCAATTTAAATAAGCAGCATAAACAAAGGACCAACAACCGCTGCCTATATATATACCGTTAGTTTATGACGCCAGCCGCCCATTATTAGCCTGCTGCCTGGTTGCTGCCGCTGCCTGTCGTCTTGGGCTTTTCCCACGCCGCAATCTTATTTGTGCTCTCTGCCCCTTTTATACAAGAGCTAGAGACAGACATACAGACCGACCGCATCTGTTTGTCAGCCCGAGGGAAATTCCAGCATTTCCGCTATATTGCGCTCTCTTGACCCTGGATTAGTTTAAGCCACCACTACCTGCAACAAAAACTAAAACACTCAACACTCAACTCAAGCAAACGTTCAACTTTCAACTTTTGCCCAATTAAAAAACAAACACAAATCAAAAATTGCGGCCTACTCTCTAAGCTATAGCTTATTTTTATAAACTAACGATCACGCCTAGCAGCTTTGCCTAAACCTTTAGAACAAATTCAAGCAATTACAAGTCATAGCTGTTATATTTAAGTGACGCTTACTAAGCAAATCAATTATTTAAAAATCAGCAAATTTATCATTTAAGAACTTGCGCTAAGCTCATTACGTTTAAAATACAAATAATGCAACTAATAATAAATTATATTTATAACCAACAGCAATGAATTTTAAATTAATTGTTAGCATAGGCTACAATTGAATTTAAAATGTTTGTTTTAAATGAAAATCTTGTGTAACTTTATTGTGTTCATATTTAATTGTAGGCGCAGCTATAACAAAAATTCAGCTGTAGATCGACATATTTATATTTAGGTAGCTAATACTTTGTCGTGCCTTTTTTTTTTTATTGCGTTGCAACAAAACTCACTTTTGATGTTTGCCACCCAAAGGAAAGGCAAATGCAAAAAGCATTTTCAATGCTGTTTTTGGCCACAAATCGAGCTGTTTATACAAATATAGGTAATGCATATACTACAGAGACACAAGGCACTTGAAAGCAGCCAGACAGTCGTATATATATTATATACTATATATGTTGCACAGATACACGCGCAGTTAGCCGCCATATTCCCCATAGATTTAGCACTTGTCGACTGGCGCCGGCGCCATCAGGGTCGTCAATTTTATGCCACTTTTGACATTTTGTATAGTCGCCAGTCGCCAACTATATAGCTATAGATCTCTAGACATATAGACATGCCAAAACTGAGAGGGAGGCATCGAGCGTGCGAAAGAGAGAGCAATAGCTGTGCTGTTGGACTTTTTTGGGGGAAGGCTACAATAAACTGATCGGATCGGCGCCAGACGCGCATAAAAAATAAAGCTAAGGAGAAAAAACAATAACAATAACATTAACAACAATTATAGCCGCCGCCGCCGCAGCTAAAGTGAAAGCCCACATTATACAAATTCCCATTTGTTTATTGTTCAAAAAAAAAAAAGATTCTTTTTGTTTTAATGCTTTCAGTAATAACAAAAAAATAAAGAAGTCAAATTAAATTTGGGCTATTTTTTAAAATTTGTTTCATATATATTTTTGCATTTGGCTGCGTTTACGACTGCGCATTAATTATTAATTAGCCATGTTACTTAGCCAAACCACCCAATCCACCCACCCCATCCCCTAAGCAGCTTGAGCCATGTCGCTCGTAAAAAGTAAAAGAAAGCAGCGCTGTTTAAACGCCCACTAATTGACCACGCCCTCAGCATGTTAAGTCAAGCAGCGATATGTATAAATAAATCTAAATACGTCTATATAGTCGCACCATCTGCTCTGCCTCGCTGCTCAACTTGTGCATGATTCATTAAAGTCTAAAGATCTAACTAATAGTCAAAATTTTTATTTAATTTGTGGCCGCATTTTATTTTCAACAAATAAAAAACAAAAAAGCTGCGACGGTCTACACAACTGCGCTATACACTTTGTTGTTAAAAATATTTTAAATAATTAATTATGAGCAAACAGCAAGCAAACTAAATTTTTTGCATAGCAAATTTCAAAAATTAGCTGCTGCTAAAATGATTACAATGAACTATAATTAAAATGCTTTGAACAATTCGACAAACAAAATGCACACACACACACACATTGAAATTGTAATCTAAACAGTCATGTATATATATTTGTATATATATATATCGATGGTTCGATCTGTCTATCTGTTTAGTCTGTCGCTTTCTTTTGTGGGGCTATTTTGCCTTTTGATTTTGGCTAATCGTCGACAAAAGCCAACACAGAGATGATCTAATTATTGACGCACGAATTCGCAATGGGGCAGGCAACAGCAACAACAACAACAACAACAACAATCAGCAATGCAACAAAAAGGAAAATTGTATTGAAATCATTTTTGAAAAGCCAGTCAGAAAACAACAACAACAACAATAAAGCGACATAACATGCCAGCAAAAAATGTTGAAAAAAAATCAAAAATCATTATTCAAATCAAAAATGGTTTATGTCGTGTTTTTTTTCTTCTATTTTGTTTTTGATTCTTGTTGTTGTTATTGACTATAAATCTGCTAATCTGTAGTATTTGTTATAGAACAAACAACTGTGTATATATATATCTAGATTTATAGGGTCTGCACTTAGTACGATGTTTGTTCAACAAAAAAAAGCCGAAATTGGTTCATGGCCAAAACTCTGACGAAGGTCGTCTGATAAATTTGGCTGTTGTTGTTAATATTTTAGATATATTTTTTTTATTATTTTGTTTAGCTTCAAGTACGCATGTTTAATTGAAGCAAAGAAAACTTTTACGCACACGCCCGCCTGTGGCCTGTGGCCTGTGGCAAGCAAATGTTGCAAGGACACTTAACTTGCAACTCAGGCATGAGTGTGTGAGTGCGTGAGTCTGTCCGTCTTGTCTGCAGGCGTAAACATTGTAAATTTACGTGATCCAGATTAAATTGTTGGCATTATCAGCTTTAATGATGTTGTGATTATCATCATTATGCTTAGCGGTTTTACAGCTTCAAACAAATGCCAAAAAACAACAAATATTTAATACTCTTTAATTCAGTTTTTATAGTGCGGCTGTAAATTTGAATATTTTGGTTTGGGTAGTAAATTTTTTTTAATAAAAAAAAGCGATGTAAGTTTTTTATTTTATTTACTATATGATATGAAGTTTTTATAAAATATTGAAAAGCATTTTTGATTGATTATTAAAAATTATGTTAAGCTTAAGACTTAAGTTTTATAAGCAATAAGTTGATTTCTATTATTTTATTTGATTATTCCCAACGGCTAATAGGGAATTTCTAATTTATTTTATAAATATTAGGTATTTGAATATTTTGTATTTTTTTATATGATATGAAGTTTTTATTAAATATTAAAAAGCAAATTTTGATCATTAAAAATTATTTTAATCGATTAATTGGGAATTTCTAATTTATTGTATAAATATTTGAAGTTTTATAGGTATTTGAATATACTTCCAAACTTTTTAAACAAAAAAAAAAGCGATGTAAGTTTATTTATTTTTTCTTTTTTGTAATAATACTTATTAATATTTTATTTATTATATTACAATTTATAAAATATTCAAACAATTTGATAAATTAAAAATATTAAATTAATCCTATAACAAGATGTATTCTATTAATATTATTTATTATGCCAGCGCAGTTGTTAAAAATTTGATTTTGTTTATAAGTATAAAAATATATTTAGCAATAATTCTAAATTCTTTATGTAAAATAGATAATTTGGAATGAAATTGCACGAAATTAAAGCGACACTGACATACGCAAAACGAAAAAAGTCGAAAATGAAGAAGAAGAAGAAGCAGCAGCAGCAGAGCGACAGCAGCCAAGTGATAAGATCAGAGTCACAGCTTTAGCCTGAGACTGAGACTGAGACTGGGACTGGGACTGGGACTGGGACTGGGACTGAGTCGCAGTCAAAGGGAGGAGTTTGCAGTTAAAAAGTCTGAGCCCCAGAGCGTCCATGTGTGTGTGTGTGTGTGAGTCTTGGATGATTCGCTTTGGCGTGCGTATCAAAATATAACCATAATAAAAATGCTTATAATGATGCATCATAAATCGCGCCAAATGCCAGCGGCTCGCGCGTTTACAGTCGCCACAATCAGTACAACAACAAAAGCAACAACTGAAATTTTTGCACAATTGTTGCCACAGCTTCAAGTTTGTGTGCTGTGTGTTGTGTGTGGGGCAGGACCTACCTGTGAAACACTCTTCGTTGTTGTTGTTGTTGTTGTTGTTAATATTGCTGTCAATTCAGTGTAAATTTCAACTATTAAATGCCAATTTATGGCGCGTAGCTTACAATTTTTTATGAGCCACATAGTTTAGGGTGTTAAGGGAGGGGGTGCAGAGAGGGATAGTCAATCTTTTGGGAGGCGAACACAATTTAACTGCGAACTGATTGTGAGTTGGGCCCTTCAGCGCCGCCTTTTGGCTTCACGCGAATTCGAGTTCGAATGCGAATTCATTGTTGTGTCCGTGTTCGGTCCGTGGTGGCGTGAGAAGAGATTAAAAACTGGAATTTACAGATAAATCACACTAAATCATTTCAATGCTGTAGCCTATACTTGCAACTATGCAACAGACACAAGCGCGGAATGCGAGAAGAGAAAGAGAGAAGGAGAGAAAGAGACCGAGAGCAGCAGATGAATGTGCTGCAAACAATTTTTTGAACGCCGGCGCGTTCTAATCACTCGCATTGTTACACGATCACGGATTGCAAAAAGTATCAGAGCGAATGAGAGAGTGAGAGTGAGCGAGAAGCAAAGAGTTGTAGTGGGAGAGAGAGAGGTAGCCGAGTTCACATTGCAGACAAACTGGAGTCCCAACTTCGCTGCTGTTTGTTGTTGGCATCGCATCTTTGGCATACCCTGTTAATTTTCTTGGAAATTAAATAAAAATCTAAATAAGTAAAAGAATAAATATTAAACATTAAAGGCTGTCAATTGTTTAATTGTTATATTGAATATTAAAGCTAGGAACTATATAGCTTTAAGTATGAAAGTAACTAAAGAAAAGTTTCTTATTACTTAGTATCGAAATTGATTTATATTAATTAAGTCAATTTCGATACTAAGTAATTACGAAACTTTCTGTTAACTAATACACTATTATAGAAAGCTTTGCAGTTATTTCTATAATTAAATGTATAAAACAAAGAAAATAATAAGCATAAAAGAAAAGATACTTATATTATTATATCAAATGTTGTAATGTTCAAATTTGTGCTATTGCCACAAGGCCTACAGTTTCAAAGGATAACTAAATGTTTGATCAGTGCCATTTGTTATAATTTACAACGAACTCTAATGCAATTTGTAAGTTCATAAATAGTTTTGAGTAATTTTCATGCCAGAGCCAAAAGCAATTGAAATCGTGCGGCACCATTCCTGCCCCAACATCAATACAACATACACAACAACAGCAGCACACAACTAAAATGAAACTGGCCAATGTCAACAGCAGCACAGCAAAAGCAACAACAATGAACTAAAAACTAGAACTATGCATCAACCTCAGTCAACGCTTAAATTGGCACAATAATACTAAAGGCAAAACTGCAGCGCGCTGCGACACCAAGCCACACCACATTTTGTGCATGCAGCATCAGCGCCCAAGACAGCCAAGGCAAATTAGCCATTGCCGTTGCCAAAAAGCCAGAGAGCTTCAGTGCAGCTCAACTTCAGCTAAAACAGCTCAACTTCGCAGTGACTAGCACAACACAAAGCTAAGACAACATGACATTGCGAGACGACAGCGAACAATCTACTCCGACGACTGCCGCAGCTGGCAACGCTGAGCAGGCTTCGGTATTAAATGTGATCCACAATTAGGTAACATTCACATGCTTTCTAAACCAAACAACGGTGCAAACTCACAACACACACACACACAGTCACACACACTGGACAGCAGGAAGGACCGAGGCGAAACAGCGCGCAATTGCGCAATGCAAGCTGGCCATTGTCAGATCACAAGCTGATACATTCAGCTCGTCAACAGTCATCCGCAAGCCTCTGCCTCATATCCGTACATTTTCTAGCATGAAGAGTGCAGTGCTTAGGCTTCACAGCAAAACTCAAAACCAATTAATACTTAAGCACCATTGCTGTGTATTTCCATTGGGAACACAAAATTGTAGCAGTTTTCAATTAATTGAATTTAGCTATAATTATGCAATCAATTTGCATTGATGTATTTAATGTTGAAATAGCCAATATAAAACTTAATCTACGCAGTGTTGGTGTATTTCATTGGTGAAAGCAGCAATTGGTAGCAGCTATAATTATGCTAAACTTTGCGTTGATGTATTCATTGTTGAAATATTCAATATTAAACTTAAGCTATGCAGTGTTGGTGTATTTCATTGGTGAAATATTCAATGGTGTATGCCATTGGTGAAAGCAGAAATTGATAGCAGCCGTAATGAAGTGAAATTTAGCTATAAATATGCATTACTTTGCATTGGTGTATTCATTGTTGAAATTCCCAATATTAATCTTAAGCTACGCAGTGTTGGTGTATTTCATTGGTGAAATCAATTGTGTATGCAATTGATAGCAGCTATAATGAAGTGTAATTTAGCGTTGATGTATTCATTGTTGAAATACACAATAAAATCAACAATTGAGGGGTATTTGCCTTAGTCTGCTTTGCAGTTAGTTGAGCTTGAGCCCAAAGGTTCTCACATGCAATAAAAGTCAGCGCTGTGCACTAACAATTCCAGTCTTAATGGCAAGAGTGAGCGAGAGAGAGAGAGTGAGAGAGACTGAGTGAGCGATAGAGAGAGATAAACTATAGTACAACATGTTGGCATGTCAATAATCTTGTAGTTTGGGACCAAGCCTGCGAAAGCTCGTGCTCTTGGTGGGAGTTGCTGGCATCACACACACACACACACACACATTGACAGGAAAGCAAAAGTGCAACAAACTAAAAAGAAACTAGTTGCTGTTGTTGATCGATTTGATTTTGTGGCTGCCTGAGAAACTTGTGGCCTGTTCTTAGCTCTGAAGGTTCTTCGATATTTTGTAATCAATTTTTGTGATGTGTGAAAAGCAAAAAGGAAAGAAATGAGTGCGTCTGTGTACGTGACTTTTCATTTCCGTTACGACTACACACACTTTCCAACTAAAAATTTGGAATATTGTAATGCAATAAACATTTTGATTCTCACACACACACACACGTGCGTATAGAACACGCATTTGTAACTGCAATTGCAACAAAATATTGTAAACTGGAACTAGAACTAAAACAAACAGTGACGCTGACGCCGACGCCGACGCCAACGACGACGCCTGCGTCACAGCCTTTATTTATTTATTTATTTTTATTTTTATTTTTTTTTTGACATTGCGTGCAATGCGATGCGACGTGACGACGACGTGGCCAGAACCTAAATAACAGCGACCCTCACACGTGCGTCCTTCGCATAGCAAACAAACAAACAAATGAGCAAACAATAAACAATTGTTCGAATGCAAAGAGACAACAAAGTAACCGACATCGGACGCTACTAACTGCTAAGCAAATAGCAAATGCTGAGCATGAAACTGAAGCTTATCAAATTTATAGCAAAGTTAAAAAATCACTTTAATTGCTTAACAAACGACGAACAGGCAAGTGCTAAGTGCTTATCTAAGTTGGTTAATAATTAATTAAGTATATTTTCAATATTAAATTATTTATTTTCTTTTTAATTGCAGCAATCGATTGACAGCAGCTTGTAAGTTCAACAAACTTTAAATAAATATAAATAAAGTTAAGCGTAAGCATAAGTTAATTAATTATGCTGAAGTTTGCAAGCAAACGCAGCTCATTTATCAATTAGTCAAGGCGTTTTCCACAGAAATATGCCAAAAGTTCAAAAAGCCGCCGTGGCTGGAATTTTGCAACAATCATCGCCCCAACCGCAGAGTTTGAGAGAAAGTCAAGGCAGCTTATCGTATAAATAAATAGTAATAAAATATATAAAAATAATTATACAATATTACGCATACGCGCAGTACAAATATTACACATACGCCGCGTAAGTAAGCTGCGTATTATTAGAATATTTGAAATATTTGCGCTGACGAAAAGAAAACAACAAAAATTATGATGCTCAGCGTTGAAAAATACTTGTGCACACATGACAACAACAGCAACAACAACAACAACAACAAGAAAATAAAATAAATAATTGCCAAACAATTTGTGTGCTGTCTGCAAATTGCGAGTGGCGATTACAATTTTGTGATTGCAATCAATGCGATCGGAGGGCAGCCAACAAAAGCAGCAGCAGTAGCAGCAGCAGAAATAAATGCTGCCCACAGTTGCTGCTCTGCATTGTTTGTGGTATTGGTGTTGGTGCTCTATTGTCTTAATTACCTCACTGGGTGCTGCTGCTGCTGCTCCTGGCATGACTATCGCTACAGCAGACAGGCACAGCCGTTTGGCTAGCCGCTTACTCATCGCTCTAACATGCTCGCCCGCCCGCCCCCTCAGCAACGCTGCTGCTGCTGCTGCTTTTGGCCCAACAGCGTACACAGCTCGTTCCGCTCTCGTTCCCTTTGCACTCATTTTCATTCTATTTTGTATTTTTGCTGCTGCTGTTGTTGTTGCTTCTTGTCGTAATCGGCAGCGTGTAGTTGACCATTCGCCATAGCCCATCATCGGCAGCATCAACGTCACCGCCAACGGCCACCGCCACTTGTTTATTTCTATTTAGCTGCTCTCGCAAGATCACGCGCCGCAACGATTGCTGATAAAATATATACACACATATACTATTTATATATATATACACATATATATCAGCATATATATTCTTTGGGGTCTGTGCCGTCGTTTATGAGTTGAGCGAGCGTTGAGCTACTGCAAGTCTGTCTAATCGTCAAACAGTTCTAATTTAGAGATGGGCGCACACTCATGCCGCGAAATTAGAACTCGTCGTTGTCTTTGCTGCAACGAGTTCATTGTGTGTTGTTGGTGTTGCTGCTGCTGTTGGCATCAACAAATCATTTAGATGCAATCTTTTCTTTTTATTGTCTCATAGCTAGCATAGCGAGTGCTTAGGCAAGCATAGCGAGCATAATTGCAATTGCAAGCTTAAGAGCGAGTAAGCAAGTAACGAGAAGTAGTATTAGTCATTTTTCAATGGGCGTGTAGAAGTTAACAGCAAGTAAGTAAGCAACGAGTAGCGAGTAACAAGTAACTAACAGCGCGTAGCTACTAACGAGTAGTTAAAGTAAAGTCATTTTCTAGCGCTTGCTGTACTTGCCATACAATACTCGTTAGTTTTAAGCAACGAGTGCGAATGCAACGAGTGTAACGAATATTAAAACCTACTCGCCACACTCACCAATTGTAAACTTTAAAGTATTTTCCATACACACACACACAGTTGAGTTCTGTCTACCTCCCCTGCTGCTCTCTTTTGGCTTTGGTGGTAGGGTGGAATGGAGGGTTGGGAGGGGGGTATTGGCCCACAAGTAATTATGTGTGCATGGCTTGTTGTTTGCATTGGCCATAAGTTAGTTACGTGCAAATGCTGATTTATGTCAGAGTCTCGGGATCGAGATAAACTGGTCTGCTGGTCGGTCGGTCATATGGCCATATCTAGAGTGGGCGGATCGGACCTGTGATCAATTGCCGCTGCACGTGCCGTTATATTTATGATTGCTTTGTGTTTTCTGCTCATTTGTTTACTTATTCTAATGACGGCCTAGCGCTAATTAATGCAGCGGAAGTGGCCGAGGCAAGGCGCTGATCAACTAATTTCGATGCGCTAATAAATAATTAATAAATGTTGTGCCATACGAATTCGTTGATTAAACAATTAACAAACAGCTGCTGCTCCAGTTTATTGGCATATTAATTGGCGCGAGATTATGAATCCTTTGCAAAGCGAACTCCTAGCCACAGTTGTAGCCTCAACTTGTCGTGTCTGCGAAATGAAAACAAAACCTGCGACTATTTTTAGCCTGCAAATGCACACACAACAAAAACAACAATGAAATATGCCAAACAAAATAGTCACACATTGTGAATGATGATGGATCATCCTAATGGCATCTCCAGCTAAGCAGTCAATGACGTCACTGCAATGTTGAACAGACACAAACACACACACACACACACACACGCACTCAAGAGCGTGGAATTTTTGAGGCTGAAGATTATGCATTAGGCTGCCGCACAGTGGTTCCAATTGCTTTTAATTAATTAGCACTAAAAATACACATTTATAGTTCATTTACTGCAACTAAATAAATTTATATTTATTTAATACTAATATTTTTATTTTAATAATTTTTTTTTTTGCCACACTTTTACCCACTGTGCGTGCTGCCTTATGGCAAACTGATCAAGCACAACAACAAAATTTCAAATAACATTAATTGTTGCGCAAACTACGCAAAATAATGAGCAGAAATAAAAATTAGATTTTACATTAAAAAGTCGTAAAAATAAATTTGACACTCTCGAGGAATTGCAGATACTCTAACCAAAAATATTTAGCAGCAGTTATTTAATTAATTAATTAATTTGTTTACAGCGTTTATTAATTTATGCAATTAATTAAATTGCAAAATGTGAACATTGCTAAGCATTTTAGTTAAGTTTTCTGCACAAATGAATTTGTTGCGCATACACCGCATTGCGCATTGACGCTGTCCTAGGTTAGTGCTGTCCAATCCAATCCCCACAGCCAATTTACTGTTATGTGCACATACAATGTTCACATGCATAGATTCAAAACAGAGCTTTGCACATATTTGGCGGTCATTGTGTGAATGCTAAACTGGGGCTTGGCCACTGGCGCTTGCGCTTGAGTTAACTCTGAAGCTTGAGAGCAGCAGCAGCAGCAGCAGCAGCAACAGCAACAGCAACTAAAGCAATTGTTGTTTCATGTTATGCTGTGTATTGAATGACAGCGCACGCTTCAATAAGCACACTCTGCTCTGCTCTGCTGCTGGGGTGTGAAGGGGCTGGGAGCTGGCAGGCTGGAGAACGGGTTACTGCTCTAAACTGGGCGTGGCAGCCAGCCCCAGCCAGCCAGCGCACATTAGCTTAATAGCTAACGACAGGCAAAAGACAAAACAAGCTATTTGTTAAATACATTAAAGAAAAAAGAGCAAGAGCTGGCAAAATTAATTTTTTTTTCTAAAAAAATAAATAAATATTTAATGTAAATTTCAATTAAGCGATAAACGTTTTTTAGTTTGTCTAGATTTGAATTTTAATAATACGATTTTCGTTTCAAAATAGTTTCGAAAAGGTTTTTAAATTTTCAAAATATCTTAAAATAATTTTAAATTTATATTTTGATTCAAACTTAAGTGTATATCGAAAGCGCCAAAACCAAAATAAGCAAAATAAATATAAAATTCAAATCGAAAAGAAATTCAAATCCGCATTAAGCCAAAATACAACAAGCAATAATCCAGCGCACGTCGTGCATGTGAACAAAAAATAAATTGAAATTGAAATAAAAAGCAGCGCAAAAAATAAAACGCTAACGTCAACGTCGACAGCGGCAGCTGTCCGCCGTTGTCTATTTGCTATTTGTGTATGCGATTGTCATAATGCTTAGAAGAGAAATAGAGACAGCGATTTCGAGAGAGTGAGAGAGCGCGCAGCTGAGCGAGAGCGAGAGCGAGCAGGCGTGCCGGCTTATGTGGGGGGGATGTGTTGGTGTTGGGCCCACTAGGGTACGTTGCTGCTGCCGCCGCCGCCGGCAGCGACAGCGCCCAGCGTCCGACGCCCGGAATCTAACTTCAGTTTGTCCAAGATCGCGTCGACCGAACGAACGAACGCTAGACAAAATAAAAAAAAAGACGCGCGAGCTGGCGCGAAAGACGCGACAATCGATAAAGCGAATAAAACGAATTTGAAACCAAACGACAGATCGATATACACAAATCAAAGAAAAACGAGCTGCCAAAACGATAAGCGATAAAACCGCCCTCAACAACAACAACAAGAAAAACAGCAACGAATGCAACAACTCGAAGTGCAAGTGCAACATTCGCAACATTTTCTATTTTTTATTTTCTTGTGCCTTTTTGCATTTTGCAATTAAATGACATCAGATAGATCAGCAATATGTATTGATCACATGTAAGTGCTGAAGCCCCAACCCCCAACCATTTAATTTGTGCTTGAATCAAGAACCGCGTGCTTGACTCAAGCACATGCTCATTAATATAGATATAAATAAAAGACAAAAAAATTATTTAAAAAAGGAAAATAATTTGTGATTTGAATATGCGTAAAACAAAAAATAAATTAAAAATGTTTAAATAATACTATGGTACAAAATGTAATACAATAAATTGAATAAAAACACATCACAATCATTTTTAACTTAAATGTTAGTCAAAAATTAAAAATAGAAAAATATTAAAATATTTGTTATATAAAATCAATAGAAAAACGAAGTGTGCACATTTTGCATTGATTTTTATATTATATTATATGTATAAATTAAACTATAAAATAAAATAAAGCATAAAAATGCATTTGATTAAAGCTTAACGAAAAAAATTCCCCTTGACCCAACTAAACTCAGTTCACTAGATAAATGCGCTGCGCTCGAGCTCAAAATTGCTTGACAACAGAAAATGAAGAAATCAACATTCTTAGCTAATTTGATGATGCGTTGTCAAAAGGAAAACTCAAGCTGGAATTTATATAAAGTTTCAGACCATTAACCGGGGCGTTTAGACTGCAAAGGGCAGAAATAAATATAAAAAAGTAAATCATACGATTGCTGCTGCTGCTGCTGCTGTGATATCTGCAATTGATGATGAAATTTGCTCAGCATTCAATAGCGAAAAAAAACACAGAGAAAAAAGTATATAAAACAGCAATTTACGAATGCGAATGCGAAAACGAATACAATTTACAATTCAATGGCTGTGCGGTATTAGCAATTGGTGTGGCTTACATGCGAGCGTAGATCAAATGGATTGAGCAGAGCAGAGCAGAAGAGATAGGGGGGGGATGTCTGTCTGTCTGTGGGCCGATCAGAGTGTTCGAACTGTGAGGGCGTGGCAGGCGCATTAAATAAGCACATAAATTGTGGGTAATCAATGACGCAGCAACAGTTTATTTTGTTGTAGTATTTGTTATTTGCTCTTTTCTTTTACCATAAAGCACAACAACATTCCTTAGCTATATTATGCTATTGTTGTTGCTCTTTTGTGGGTGTGCAGCATTCCATTAACTGAGAGCCGAGCCGAGCCGAGAGTCGCAGCCAATTGAGTTGTAGTACAAACTCCAAGCTCAAGCCGCACGTTAATAGAAAAAATATTTCATTAGTTATTTTGATTTGAGTCTTTGAGCGTTGATAGCTGCAACTACTGGCGGTTGTCAGCCAGTTGTCAGTTCGCTTCATTCCCATGAATATTCAATGCAAGAGTAGAGAGAAAAAAAAAAACTCAACTCTATTTTTCTAAGCGCGCACACATGACGTATACTTGATATACACTTTAAAACGCGAGAGCGATGTGTGTGTGTGTGTGTGTGTGTCGAGCTGCTTAGTCAGCTGTAATAATAACATTGACTTGGCTACACTGTAACAAAATTTGCTTAGCTAATATAAATTAAATAAAAATAAAATAAAAAAATTATAAGTAATTTATAATTCAATTAAAACAATAGCAGTCATTCGAAAAATGAAACCAAGTCACGCCTTAAAGCTTAAGATAAATCTATAATAAACAAAATAGTTAACTATGCTATTTGTTATAAACAATTGACTTATCAGGGGTGGGTAATTGTTGCTGTTGTTGTTGGCATAGAATGCCAAGCCATGCCATACTAATTGGGTTGACTGAGACTGAGACTGATAACTAACTTGGCCCGCACCATATAAAGTTGCTGTTGTTGTTGCGCATACGCCGCGTAATCCGAGCATTTGACAATGAATGCAACGGTAGCTGGCAGCTACGATGATGGTGGTTAAAAATAATTTTGACAATGCATGTCAACCGCAAAGCAGCGCAGCAACAAAGCAACAAAACCAGCTTATCAAGCTGGCCAAAGTGTCAATATAACGATTGCCACTAACTAAATGTCAGGCCAAGACGAACAGACGTCGAACTATTAGCGATGACACTTGACTGTTGTAATGAAGGCAAACTTATGATCTAAACGCATCTCTAAAGACTTGCATGCTATAGTATTACAAATTGTAACCATATCTCTCTGTTACTCTCTCTTTCTCTCTCTTTCTCTATTTGTATTGCGGTAGGCTCGCTTGCGTTTGCTCTTTGGTCGCCACGCAACGTTGGCAAACTGTCAATCATAAATTTAGATGCCAATCAAAGTAAATCACAAACAAATTGTAACTGATTTAAATGCCAGAGAAATAAGAACAATAATAAATGCCAATCGGTACCCCAGACCCCCAGACACAGCTGCATCATAATTCAAAGCAAATGTGTGCAATTGGCTTCATCTCGCGTTCTTCTTCTTCTTCTTCTTTTATAGAACCATTAAAGCAAACGAACTATATCAAGTGCAGCTTATGTAAGCGTCTAAGGTTAGCTTTGTTATATGCCAATTAGTTTATTTAAAACTAAAGCAACAATAAATAAATACTAGTTAAATACAGTTAAACATAACTATATATATCAGCTACAATTTGAATACTTACGCTTAATGCTTATAAATTCCAAATTTCTGCAGCTTTGATCAATCATTTAAGGGCTGAGCTTAGCTTATTATTATTATTATTAAATCATATTGTCTGCTTACGGCAGGGCACTCACTAATGCATATGAACAAAAACACACACATATATAAATGAGAAAAAATTTAGTTGTCAACTTTTGCACTGAACAAAATTATTGGCAATTTAATTTCGAATAGTTTGGGATCTCTAATTCATAGACGTAAACTAAAAAAACCCTAGCAAGCCTTGCAAGTCACACACACCATTATACATATATACTATGCTTGTGTGTGTTCAATATGGAAGGGCACTGTATGTGTGAGCCTACGTCCCCCTATACACAAGTGTACAACAAAAACAAAAAGGCATAAAGTGTATATGGGCTGGGCACCCTTAAAAAATATTTAGTTTTTTTTTAATACTTTATTAAGGCATACGGGGGTATTCCAAATGCCTCCTTATAGCCTTTTTGGCTTTTAATTTAGCCCATGTGGGCGCGCCGGCTAGTCATAAGTCTAGCTTTATCAATTTAGTACAAATATTTAACAATTAACCATAGACTATATATCACAATTAACAATCACAATTTGTATTCAATTTAAATCCGACATCAAGTCTCTTGGCTGGCGTCTTTTCAGGATTCACTGGCCAAGACCTTCGCCAGTCTGTTTCGATGACGGGTGAGCCTGTCGTTATATCGGCTGGAGTGCTTGTTGATTTCCTCAAATACAGTTGATTGGTTTAGCTCATTGTGCAGCATCTTGTTGCATCCCGTGATCAGCCTTAGAGTTAGATTTTGAGCCGCCTGAACTCTCTTGATCTGGCTATTACATGTGATGCCCCATACCTCCAGATCGGCGCGATGACCTGTCTGTATATCGCCTAGTGTCAGTTTGCCTTTGGAGCTGAGTAGCCAAAAATGTTTGGCTACTAAATATTTAGTCAAGTTTGCATATTTTTTTAAAAACTTTCAAAAGCTGTAACTTAGCTAGCGAATTGGTCTTCGATTTTAGAGATTCATGCCTTGATATACTCATGGAATGCATAGGAACATGCATATTTTGATGAAAAGTCTTGGCCTTAAATTGATAAAAATTCGCATAAAGTAATGATGCAACTTTAGTTTCTGAACTTAAAACGAACATAAGCCAGTAAAACAATTAAAAATCAAAAGATTTTTGTGCAAGTTATGACTGAAAACTTTGAGCTAACAACGAATTTTTATTTAAATGGAAATCGAATTAAAGTGATGAATAATTCTCAGTGAGTTATACAGTTAGTTAGTACAAATGCTACAGTTCAAAGAACTAAACTTAGTCTCAACTTTAGTCAAAACTAATTCTGTTCTAATTTCAAATTGCTTGTTGCTTATTTTGTGCAATTCTTTGTTTGATGAATGAAAATGTAAAACAAATCTGGTTACAACGCACAATAAGCCTACATACATATGTATATATAGTATATATACTATATATATACAGACGCACACACACCTGCTGCTGCTGTTGACTGCGACGTCGCTGTCGCTGTCGACTTTGGCATCGCTAACTAAAACTTCATAAATCAAAACGGAAAAACATTTTTGTGCTTTTGCCTGTTTGATTTTTATTTAACAGTTGTTATTGCTATTGTTGCTATTGTTGTTGTTGTTGTTGTTGTTGCTCATTGTTGATTGCCGTCTGCTGCTGCTGCTGCTGCTGCTGCTGCTTTGGCTTTGCATTAGCATTTTGTACGCATGTTTCAGACATTTAACATTTCTCTTCATACACTGGCTATGTAAATATATATAGCATATAGTATATATATCGCAGACAAAAGACAGATATCGCACTTATACTTATACTATATAGTCGGGCATGTATGTACATGTTTCAGTTTCTTTTTTTTTTGCTGCCCATTTTTTTTTATTTTTTACTTGTTTTTTTTTTTGGTTTGGTTTGGTTATTTGTTTGCGGCAGGCCGTGAGGCCAAAACATTTATAGGAATATTTCAAATGGCAGACGACGCCGACGTCAGCGTGAACGTCGCGTCGCTGCCAGCAGCGCATTAAATGAGGCTGACACTGCCGACAACAACAAAAAGCGCGCACAAAAAAATAAATGGACCAAAAATCTGAAGCAACCAAAAAAAAATTGGGAGACAATAATAAATAAAAATATAAAAAAGAATCTGCGCAAAAATGTGAGTGTGTTGTTGTTGTTGTTGTTGCTGCCTCAAGTGTTGCCAGCTGCCTATTTTCGTGCATATTATTTCATAATTCAGCTTGTTGCAAATTTTCTTCCAATGTGTGTAGTTTTTTTTTTTTATGGCTGCCCAAACTATTTTAATTTGTTTTATTTTTGCTTTAAGAGTGACAGAAATTATTATTAACGATATCGTGCGATTTTTATTAGTCAACGCCTGGCGCTACACACAGACACACACACACACATAGTAAGTTGGGGAAATATTTTTTTGTCTCTGCTGTGATAATGAAATCGACATCAACATTGAGTTCGACAAGCAGCGCAAACAAATTAATTAACTAAATGAGCTGCTATCACACACACACACACCCACACACCCACAATGCTATGCTATGCTCAGTCAAGCTCACAAACCACTTGTTACTAAGCGCAATATGCATATAGACAGACTTAAGATACCCTGTAAAAAAACGATTGCGAAAATCTTAAATGCTGCTCAGTTTACAAATTTATTAATGTTTGTATTTTGAAATCAAGCGAATAATTGCTTAAGATAATAAAGTTTCATTTTTTAAAATATATATAACATTAAAAATAGAATAAAGTTTATTGTTGCAAAGTCTTAAAAATAGTTTTTGCTTTAACATTTTACTACAGTCAATTGCAATATTGGCATAGAATTTGTTAAATCTTTATATTTGTTAAATCTTTATATTTATTTATATTTATTTATATTTATATATATTTATTTATATTTATTTATATTTATATTATATTTATATTTATTTATATTTATTTAATTTTGTTAAAAATCTTCAATTCATTTTTGGTAACAGTCTATCAATTAATTAAGCAGTATACAGTTAGTTGTAGCCACATTTGTTGATTCACCACAAAAATTCACATAATTTAGCTTTTCATAATTTTTGTTCGCATATTATTTATTACTAATACTTAATATATTTGCGCTATAGCTTACGTTTATATTTTTTAATTGCGCTCACACGTGCCACAAAAATACGCGAAAAAATTTGGAGAACAAAAAATAACATAAATAATTATAAGAGCAGTGCCAAAACAACAATTTATATGCAGAGCTTGCATGTGTGTGTGTGTGTGTGTGATAAATCGGTGCGGCCATAAAGGGATTTGTCGCCAGCCAAAAATTTAAGAAAAATGCCAAAAAGTACTTCTTGCAGAAACTATGAAAATTAGCCACGAAAAAAAGAAGAAATTTTCTATACGGTTTATTATATGCTCGCTACACTTTCATCTAACAGATATGCATATATAATTATTTTGTTGTTCTTAGCCTTAAAATGCAATTGGCAAACGTTTTTGAAAAACTTTCGTGTGCCCCGCAGCAGCAGCAGCAGCAGCAGCAGCAGAAATGTTCAAAATTGAATAATGACTCGCAACCGTCTGTTAAATTGAGCCACATTTTCTAAGGCTCTTCCTCTTGCTCTATATTTTTTTCGCTGCTATGCTTTATGGTCAACACGTACGCTACTTATACAGTCACAGCCAATTGATTGGTAAATACTCGCATATTATAATTATAATTAGCAGCTTTGCTATGTGGCTGGCATCCCCCAGCCCCCAACCCCGCCCACGCTTACGCTCGCGTTCCTAGAATTTGCACAAATGTTGTCTATAAAGTCGAAAAGACGAGCAAGTAAATATTGTATCAATGTAGTTTATTAGGGTGTCTCGATTTGATAGCAAACCTACAAATAACAAAATCTGAATCTAAGCAAAACTCAATGTTTTAAAACTAAACCAAATACCGATTTATGCTGAAGCAGAATTAGTATGTGAAATTGTAAATTTACACATTTTAGAATTAGTATGTGAAATTGTAAATTTACACATTTTTTTCGATTTATGTGTTGATATATTAAATATTTCTTTTATTTTTAAGCTTTTATTTTCTCTTAACATTTTGGAGTTTTTCATTTTTATTTCTCATTCTGCTGTTTTTAAGATTTTACTATGACATTTTATTGATTTTTTGTCGTTATACTATCTTGGTACACCCTAATGCATGTAGCGATAGCATGCGTTGATATTATTCAAGGATTTTCAACAATTGTTGTAACAAGTTGTTATTGTGTTGGCTACTAGGAAGTTGGAAAGTTCAAGCAAATACTTGGCTCATCATAACACATAACTTGTTAGATAATACAGCGACTACAGTGGAGACTAGCTAAGCGAAACAAAAGCTAACACATTTGTTACATCAATGAGCATAATTTAGTGTTTTTCTGTTTCGACTATAATTTTTGTGTTTGCTTAACAACAACATAAAATAAGAATAATTTTAAAAAATTCGTGAATTCTAATTAATATATTTAATATACATAGCAAATGTATTAAATATATGCTTACATTTTAATCAAACGAAATGAGTTTGATTTGTTTGGCTGTGCATTTTAGCGTGTGTGGACTGTATTGAGTACACAGCGAGTGCTTTTGAAGTGGCTAACACACAACTCATAAACAGACTATCTACATGACTAACGGTTTAATTTGATGGGCATGGCTCAGCAGCTGATAGACTAATTAGCACAGCGAACTTAAAAACACAAACAAAAGGCAGGGAAAACAAAAGCAATAACAACAAAAGGGGCTACCATATCAGCTTATCTTATCACAACCAATTAAGCATAGATACACATATATACATATATAAACTATATACATATGTATGTAAGTATGTAACAAGGCAGCGGCGCTGACAGCAACAGAGCAAAGTAGAGCTGCCTGCGATTGGCTTAAAAAGGATGCTCAGCGCGCTCTCTCTCTCTCTCTCTCTCTGTCTCACTCTCTTATGCTCTCTCGCTCTTGCTTAACCTTTGAGCGCGCCTACGAACGTCCGCTCACGCCCACGCTGCTAGTCAAGGCGCAATTTGTAGCCAGAGCTAAAAAGAAATGCAGGTAGGCCAGCTTAGCAACATGTTGCTGGCAACATAATTTCGCAAACAACTCGGGAGTGGGAGGCAAAGCTACGCATGCGTCGCTGTCGTCGCTGTCGCTGTCGTCGCGCGTCGCCTTAATGCGCTCATTCAACTTTGCATACGACGTCGGCCGCATCGCATCGTTCGTCATCGGGCAAGCATCTGCTACACACACACACGACACGACACGCGACTCACCAACACCAATGAGCGCTAAGCTTAGAGGCAATGGGCAATAGCAAAAAGAAAATTTTCGCCAGCAACGAGAGTCCAAGCGCGCACGATCATCAACACAAGCAACTTTGTTGCGCTGCTGCGCGCTCTCGCTCTCGCTCTCTCAGTTTCAGACTGCTGCGACAGCGACTGCGACTGCGGCTGCTGCTGCTGCTGCTGCTGCTTGCGCTCTCGCTCTTGCTCTTGCTCTCGCGCTGCTGTGTGTGCAATTTATGTCTCACCTGACTTGCCTGCCTGCCTGCCTGCCTGCTTGTCTGTTGTGTATGCCGCCGCCCGGTCTCTCGCTCTCTCTCTCGCTCGCTCGCTTGCTCTCTCACGCTGTCGACGTCGCTGCTTGCTGCGCTGCTGTCAACGTTAGCGTCGTTTGCGCTTGTTGGGCTTTAGTTTATTTATTCAACCGACCGATATCGTGTGTGGACATTATTTTCCGAAACGTTCGCAACCGCACAACACACACATACACACACACACACACACACGTACACGTACTCACACATACACTCACACGTATAGCAAGCAAAAGGCAGCGCCGCAGCAGCAGCTCAATATACACGGCGTGTGCGCCCCGTGAGCTATCTAGTAGATAAAAACTCGCCGACTCGCCGACAACAGCAGCCAAGCAGCAAACCAACAACGAGCTAACAGCAACAGCAACAGCAACAACAACAGCAGCAACATTAACAACAAACTTGCAACAATTTTATCATTGAAATCAATTTTGTTTGCCCAAACTTCGGCGGCAAGAGAGCGCAGCGCAAAATGTTTGCCCTAACAATTTAATAGAAAACACACACTCCATTTGTTTATCGTATTTGGGCGACAAGTGTTTATGGCAATGCAACAATTGCCAATGCAATTGCAGTGTGTGTGTAATTAACAAACAAATAAAATATCCAAGAGCGCATATAAAAAAATTAAAAAATAGAAGCACGCGTGTGTTATCTAATCTTGGCAGGAAAAACTGCGCGTAGAGCTCAAAATAAAAAAAATAAAAACAAAAAATAAAATATATTAAACGAGACTGTGTACGACGACGGTTCTAACGGTAAACGCGTGCGGTACGGTGTTTTGTAAATAAATAAATAGCAATTAATTTAACAACTTTTTTTTTTGCAAGTGTGTGCAACAAACAACGCAAATTTTTTAAAGTGCTAAAGTTATTAAAGAAACGACAAAAAGAAAAGAAACATGTACAACAATTTAACGAATGTTGCCACGGCCACGGCCACAGGCACGGTGCAAACACTGGAAGCAGCAACAGCAACAACAACAGAGCGTGAAGCAACTTGCAACAGCAGCAGCAACAGCAGCAACAACAACAACAGCTATATATATTATCAAAGTAAATTGCATCACCTGCTAATTGTTGCACTTCTGCTCTGCCTCAGCAGCTGCTTGCCCCAAGTGGCGCAGGCACGACGTCACTCGCCGCTGCTGCTAGAGGAGTCCGATACGGGCAGACGCTCCAACAGGCCAGCGGGTAAGTCCAACTAAACCAACTACACAGATATTTGCTAAATTGCGCATACGCTCAGTGAGCCGCAGCTTGCGGGTTTTGCCCAACAGGTAGCGCAAGTGAGAATTGCTCGCACCCTTAATCCGCCTTTTTTCGGGTTTTTCTTTATTTTGTATACACAAATATATAGCTATATATATATTTTTTTATTGCGTTAATCCGGAAAACGGGAATTCCCTTCCGCTTGGCCGCCTGCGCCTGCGCCTTTCTACCTGCCACACCGCACGCTGCGCTCCTAGACACAATGGCGTCGCTTTGAACGTTGCACGTTGCACGTTGGCGTTGCTTTGGGCCTACGCCTGTTCCTAAGCTGCTTAGGCGGCGTCTCTACGTGCCCAAATATCCAATCTACAGCTCTCAATTTGTTGCAACTCACACGCCTGATTAGCTGCATTTCCTGTTGCCAACGCAGCAGCACAAAAAGCGAAAGAAAAACCAAAAAAACTCTGCAAGCGACTCCGCAAGCCAAAATTGAATGTAAAACAAACTTTTGATACACAAATTGAAAAATTACAACTAACTGCGGCTTGGCTGAATAGTTTCATAAAATTCATTTAAAATATATTTATTTATGCAATTTAATTGTTAATATTAACAATATCAATTGAATATTTCTATCACTCTCGACTATTCTATTCTTAGAGTTGCCATTAGATTAAAAATAATATTAAACTTTCGCCTAATGCAAAATTTGCAGCGCATGCATTTGAATTAATCGAAATAAAATTTGAATTAAATGCGCAAACTTAATATGAAGTTAAACCGTTAATTACACTTAATAGCAATAGTGGCCTAAACTAAACTAAATATAAAGACGCAAAGCAAAACTTGAGCTTATCAAAAAAGACACCCACATAATAACGCAGACTTAATTAAAAGTTCGAACATAATTTAAACTATATTTATATGTGGAGTATGTATGTGTGTGTGTGTGTGTGTGTGTGAGCTGCCTAGCGTTTTTTTTAATGAATGAAAAGCCAACGCAAGCGACACACACTGGGGCCAAATGTATTGCTGAGTTTAGTTTGGGCTAATCAAACATTAAAAACCACGCACGTTTTCACACAAGAGAGCGTTAGAGAGAGAGAGAGCGAGGGAGAGCGAGAGGGGGCAACTGCCAACAAGCTACAAACCAATTCGTTTTGTTCATTTCGCATTTAATTTAGCTGATTAACAAGCGCTCAGAGCGCTTCGTTCCCCTCTCTCTCTCTCACTCTCTACTCTTCAGCGCTACAACAAGCACGGGGGGGGGGGGAGCTCACGTCGCCATTCGTCAGCATAATTCATTTATTCAACTGTCTGCCGCCCAGTTAGGTGTTAAAAAGTTGTTAACTTATTTTTAACGAATGCGTGTAAGAGACAAACAACAACAACAACAACAACAACAACAAAATCAAGATGTGTGCCTACGTAAAACAGCAAACGAGACGCTGCTGCTGCCGTTGATGATGCTGAAGACTGTGGCATGGGTGCGATGAGCGGGACGGGGGGCGGGGCTGGTACTTTGAGCATGCGACAGACCGTACCGTTTTGGCATCTCTCGGCAAACATATCCATGATCTTTTCTTGAACGAAAACGAACACGAAAACGCACAAGACAAAGAGAACAACAACAAAGCAACTGACAAAAAGACAAACGTTAACGTTAAAAAGCAAAGCCAAGTCGTCGTTCCAGGCCGACAATTGACTGTCAGACGCCAAAATTATATTTTCGCCTGCATACGGCAATGGGGCAATACACTAGGCTATAGCTGAATAGCAACAAGCGAAATTGTTGAAATAAGCAACTTTTTAAAAGCAACAGCAACTTAAGCTAGGCTAGTGTTGATGATTAGCTAGTAGCGCTTATATATTAATTTAGATTGATTATTCAGTTTATAGAGCATGCGCGCTGCGACTTAAAATTGCCCAAAAAAGTTTGTGCCTGCCCAAAAAAAAGCAAAAAAAAAACGTTCACCAACGTCTGCCGAACGTCAGTGTCAGTTGCATCATGTCGCAGTTGCAGTCAAAAAAAAAAAGATACGAAATGCAACCAATTTGTGCAACAGACACAGCCACAGAGCAAGCGAGAGAGCAACAACATTGAAGATTGCCAAATGCTGTGTGCAGCCTTTTTTGGATTTGCAGACGAGGCGTCGCGTTCGCGTCCGCGTCTTGCAGCAACTGGCAACTCAACATTTTGTTTGAATTGAAGTCGTGTGTGTGTGTGTGTGCGTCTGTGTGTGTGTGTAGGCAGAGGAAGCACTTAATGCCCACAAGGTGTCAAATTGCCAGGCAAAGTTGCAAGTTGTTGCCTGTGGCTGCTGCTGCTGCTGCAACAAACGAGCTTAAGTTGAGCTGGAGAGCTGCAGCGCCCACCCAAGCAACATTGCATGTCTCAGTCTCTGTTTCTGTCTCTGTCGCTGTCTCAGTCTCAGTCTCAGTCTCTGTGTGTTTGTTAATTAATTTGGTTGCTTTGATTTTTCGGCAAAGCGTGGGCAACAACAACAAAATCTATGCAGTGGGTTTTGTTGATTGCTCTCGCTCTCACTCGCATTTCCGTTCGCCTTGGGACGTGCGCGCGCGCGGGTGTTCGGGGAGTCGCTGCATGGATCTAGGCAAATTGAACAAGAGTTATGCTGGTTATAACTGGGCGCACTCTCTCTCCCTGTCTCTCTCTCTCTCTCTCTCTCTCTCTCTTCATTAGCACAACTATATAAAATACAAATTGTTTGTTATTTTTGCATTGCAGCATTTTTGCTGCCATGACTTAATTATCAAGGCGCAAATATCTTTTGCCTCAATGTTGCCGCTGCGCATCATCAAAATTTTGCATCTTTGATAGTCAGCGCTGCTGCTGCTGCTGCTTCTTCTTGCTCTACAACAATATTTATGTAAACTTTTTGCAATTAAGCCCCAATTTGCAACAACATTTACAAAATATGCATAAATAAATAAACACAGCTAATTGCATAAGCAACAAATGATTAAATAATAATAAAAAGCAGCAAAAAAATAAAACAAATTAAATTAAATTAAATATTCGATTTAAAAAAAGAGCTTGAAACACAAATTAAATTAAATTAAATAGGCGCTAATTTCAAATTAAAAAATGAGCTTGAAAAACAATAAGTCAAAATAGATTTAATATTAAAATTAAAGTACTTTGATAACTAATTAATATACAGCATTAAACATTAATGTAATTTTTTTTGTATTTATTATGCGCTTGCCAAATAATTAAATTTATATTTTATTTAAATTAAAAGGCAGGCAACGCTCTCTCTCTCTCTCTTTCTCTCTTCTACTAAATGCATCTTTAGCATTTTTGTGCAACTTATCAGCACATTTAAAATTAGCCAACAATAACAAGCATTAGCAAAAATTGATTGTTGTTGTTGTTGTTGCAGCAGCAGCAGCAGCAACTGTTGCTGCTGCTGAACTTTTGACGACATCTGCGACAAGGGGGCAAGTTGCAGTCGCGTGATTTACAAAAGCAACACAAAATACAGAATTTCGAAATTTTAAAAATAGTCATTGAAAATGTTTACACACAGTCAGTCAGTCAGTTTATTTTGGAGCCAACACACACACACACACACACATACAGAAATTAGCTGTAAATATGTATGTTGAAAAAAAAAGCTAAATAGCCAAATATATTTATTTATTGCCGCTTTCAAATTAGTTTGCAAACAAAATTTATTTATAGCCAATTCATTTGGCAAATGCATTAGTAGTAATGATAGTTTTATTTTTTGTTTTATTTTTTACATAACAGCAACAGCAACAGCAACAGCAACAACAAGAGCAGCACGAGCCCCTCTTTTATTTTTTACGCTTTAGCGGCTTTTTTGCTTTTGAACTGCATGCGCTGTCTCTTTCTAATTTCGAATTGTGTTTGCCCAACGCCAAACACTTTTTATTTGCTTTTCAGCTTTTTGTTTGCGCCGCACAAACAGCGAGAGAGCAAAGCCATAAATTAGAAAGAAAACGCGAAGCTAGAAATGTAATAATTTGTTGCAGTGTATGCAGCAAGTCGGCTTTGAGTTTGAACGCGCTTATTTCTCATTTGTTAGCTTAGCACTCAAAGTATTTAATTGCTTTTGGAGTCAATAAATAAATAGAGCGCTGCTACGCTTGCCACAATTTGTGGCAGCAGCGCGCGCGCTCTGCTTGCTGCTTTTTGTGCCGCCGCCAAACCTATTGATTGATTGATTGCTTGATATCAATTGATTGACAGCTCAACACTCGTAGCTGTCAAATTTAAGCAGCAAACAAATTCGTTAAACAATAAATAAATAAATAAATTTCATTATAGTTACAGCTACTTTCTGCTCTATATAGCGGCCATATAGACGCGCTGCTGATCTTTTAACTCAATTAAAAGCGCACGCAGCCAAAAGTATAAATATATTTAAAACTAAAGGCGGTCTACAAGGACTTGAGCAAGACCCTATAGTTTAATTAAAATCAAAAATGTGTGCAATGCAATTCAAATTCATGTGATTTAAATGCATTTAATATATTTATATATATATATATTTATATATATATAGTGCCTGCCTACGTTTTATGCGCTGCTTGCGTCAACGTCAGCGTCGACGTTCTGCGTCATGTGAGTCAGCAACGCAATTGGCAACATCACGTACAACAGACAAAAAAAAAGAACCAAAAAGAAAGGCAAGAACGAAAGCCAAAGCGAATGTGTTAGCTAAAACAAATGAGCAGGCAAAAGAGCCACAAGACATTGGCAGACTGTGTGGTGTTGTTCTTGTTGTTATTGTTGTTGTTGTCGCACACACGTGTGTGGGGCGCAGTGTAGAGGGGGCGTGTCAGAAACAGCAAAATGTTTATTACAGAAAAGCTGAAATGCCTGTCGCCTGCCTTTTGACTGTAATTAGCACATTGTGCGAATATCAGCCCACTGTGCACACACACACACACACACACACACAGATACGTAAGCAACTTGTCGCTAAGGGCGCCAATGACAAGCTTGCTGAAATGTCTTATGTAAAAGCTAATTAGCTCGACTCGCGGCTACAAGTGCGAGCGAGCGAGAGAGAGAGAGAGAGAGAGCGAGAGCGCGTCTAATTTTATGAAAAGAATTATACATGTGTATATAGTAAATTTCTAAATTGTTGCTTGCCATAATTTCAAGTCAATGCACTGCCAAAAGCAACAACAGCAACAACAACAGCAGCAACATTTAGTTTATTTCTAGACATTTCGTCTTAAAATGCACAAATTATAAATAACATGCAACGCTGCATATAACAAAGCAACATATATATATATATATATCCAGACTTTGCTGCAGTGCGATGAATGAATTTGGCGCAATACACAAAAGACATAAATCAAGTGTCTAGACAAATTTGCAAACAACACAAAAGTAAATACAAATTGTATGCTTATATATATACCATATCTTTAGTTAATAATAATTAACAGCTGCCCAGAGCGACAGAGCATATTATCAATGCAGCGGAAATGAGGGGCGTGTTGTTGTTGCTGCTGTTAACAGTGCTGCCCACTGTTAAGCAACATAGCATTGCTTAGCAACATGTTGCTAGCAACATACTTGTTGCTAGCAGTTAAAGCAAGCTTGGGGCTGCACTTAATGCAATTAATTATATAATAAATTAACTAAATTATTATAAATTTATAATTAAATTTAAATAATGCTTTGTTTATCAAAATTTGCAACTTTTCGTAGATTGCAGCTGCAATTTCTGTTCGTCTGTCTGTCTGTCTGTCCGTCTCTGTTAGGCGGGGTCAGGTGTGTAGCATTGGCTATTTCTTTGATTAGCGCATTTTATTTTTGGAAACTTTTTTTTTGTGTCTGCTTTAGCTGATATATTTAAATATATATTTGTTGTTGTTGCTTTTGCTGTTTTATGGATTTTTACTAAATATACATATATAAATATTTATAAATGTATAGCGCGTAAAGGCGGCAGCTTGTTTGTTGTTGTTGTTCTTGTTATTGTTGCTTGCATTTAAATTGTATTTCTTGATTTTCGCACGCAAATAAAACTGGCGCCAATAACAACAATAACAAAAATTATAATAAGGCCGCCACTTGATAAAAGCTGCGCGTCGTTAGCGCCACTTATCACGTATACGACATGTCGCCAGTTTTAACTTTGCCACAATGAACGACAATGTCCCCATCACTCTCTCGCTCTCTCGCTCTCGCTCTTGAAAAAAATGCTAAATATTTTGTTGTCATTTGTGTATTGTGTTCAGTTTATATGTGTGGGGGTGTATTAGTTAATTAGTTAAGTTAAGTTCATGACATATGAGGCGCCCCAGAAAAATAAATTAAGCTGATAGCAGTTAATAATATTAACAACAAATACATGTTCATAATATTGATTGCCCATAATTCATCAAAATACCCTGGAAATTATGTTAAAATCACAAGCAAGAGCCCAACGCATTTTTATTGTTAAAAAAAAACTTTTATTTAATTGCTTGGCGCCAAATAGTTTAAAGTTTTAGCGCGCATTTAAATAAATTAATAACTTAACAAAGCAGCAGCAACAACAACAATATTGCTAATGAAATGGATGCTAATAAAACGAAAACGAAAAAAAAAATCATTCAAATAAAACTAAATACAAAATTATTTGTCGCATTGGCGCACAACTTGACACTTGTTGGCGCCAATAGCGTCTTTTTATATTTTATTGCTGCTTTGACTTTGCATTTGTAATTGTAAACGCTGCCGGAAGCAACTACAACAACAACAACTGAACAACAACAACTCAACAACAACAAGCGCACAACGCAAAAATTGTAAAAGCAACATCTTTGGCTTTTATATATATATATATATATATATATATATAGATTGTCTAACTGCAGTTTCAAGTTGCATTTTGTTAGGCTTGGAGTGTGATCATCAGCAATATATATATATATAGGCATATCGCATATAGACAAGTATGGGCAATTGCAATTAACGTGGCGCCACATCCACATACCATATATTTTTACTTTTTATAGCCATTTCTTAATCCGTCTCATGCCATCTCTTTCTATCTACTTGCAGTTACTGAATGTCAATTTGGCAAAGTCCTACGAGAATTGGGCTCCACTTGGTATGCGGATCTGGGACCGCCATTTGGTGTCATGTATTGCATTAAATGCGAATGCGTTGCGGTAAGTATGATAAGTTATAATATGAAGTGTTGGTGAAATTCGTTGGTGAAATTCATTCGCATTAAAAATGCCAATAGCCGTACTAAAATGTATGCAAGCTTTAATTCTGCAAAATGCAGCGTTGGTGAAATTCGTTGGTGAAACTCATTGGTGAACGCATAACAAATGCCAATAGTCTAAGACTCAAAGTTATGCAAGCTTTAATTCTGCAATATGCGGCGTTGGTGAAATTTATTGGTGAACAACAACAACAACAAAATCAACAATTGCCAGCAGCAGCAGCAGCTGTACTAAAGTGTACCTAAATGATAGAACTACGTTGGTGTATTTACACCAACAAAATCAACAACAGCATTTACTGCTAGTTTAGTTTTGCTTTGCAACCTTCAACTCAAATTATTATTGCAACTGGCTATACAAAAGTGTGGAGGCCGCAACATAAACATTTTTGCATTAGAGCAATATTTTCACAGATGCCCAAACAAATTAAGTCAAGTGCGAAATTTTAGCGCTGATAGGCAACCAACTAATTGACTAATGTCCGACGACATTTGCTACAAGCAACAGCGACAACAAAACAACGTTGCCAAAATACAAAATACAAAATACAAAAAAAAACAAATAATGAAATAAACAAGCAAAGCAAATAAATAAAATCGAAATAATGTTATATAGACTAGATATATTTTCACTTAACGGGGCAAGAACGTAAAGCGCATAATTTATGGCATTTCTACGCATGATTAATATTGATTTTAAAGCTCTCTTTGCTTGTGGCTGAGACATTTTATTTTATTACGTATCAGTCGCACAAATACATATATACATGCTATATATATATATGCTATATATTCGTATAGTGAGGCGACGCAACCAAAACGCAGCCTTGCCAAACTAAAAACAAATTTAACATTGCGTTGAATCGAATTACGCAAAAGCAAACAAATTAAATAAAATAAATAAGTACAACATACATTGGTGAGAAAGTTAAACAAGCGCGCGCTATAAAAGTAACAACAATTATTATATATATAATATATATATGCTGAACTGAAGGCAGGCCCCAAAAATTAATTGACGCCATAAAGTCTTGGCGCATTTGTTGTTGTTCTTATTGCTGCTGTTGTTGTTGTTGTATGTCTACCAGCTAGCAGACAATCCAAAAAAAAAAAACAAAAAAAATACAAAACAATTTATATATATGCATAGCATTTGTTTTTTTAAAGCTTAAGTAGCGCAACTTGAATTTTCAAGCTAATTTATTTACAAAGCTTTAGTTAATGAGCGCACTAGCTCATCCCGCAGCTGCATAAAAGTCACTTGCGCTACTTATATTAATTAATTATAATTTATGTCTGCAGTTGGCCATAAAAAATTTGCTGAAAACATGTTGCTGCTGCTGCTGCTGCTGTTGAACTTTTAGCAACAACAGCAACGGCTATGCATATAGAAAAATATAAAATATAAAATATTAAAACCCATTGCGACGACGACGGGGCGACGCTGACATGAACACGCCAATAAAAAATTCATAATAAAAAGTATAAAAAAAATCAAATAAAATTGAAAAATTATATACAAGCAACAGCAGCAGCAGCAGCAGCAGCAGCAGCAACATCAAAAGCAGACGAGACAACGACACTGACCAGCAACACTCAGAGCCAGCAGCTGAAAAATGAAATCATAAAATTATATATATTATATATATATAAATAAATTTATATTAGGAAAATTGTGTGAGCTAAAATTAAAAGTGCGATTAAGTTTGATTTAATGTGGCAGCCCACACACACACACACACACATATAAAGGGGCGTGGCAAGCAGAGCATTTGCTAGTCGTTGAGCTAATTAATGTTGTGGCTACATTAAAATGAAAATATGACAGCCAGTGAATATAATAAAAATATAAACTGAACTAATTAAGTGCAATTTTCGATATCTACATATAATTAATATATAACTTTATATTACAGATACCCAAAAAGCGACGCATTGTGGCGCGTGTGCAATGCCGCAACATCAAGAACGAGTGTCCACCGGCCAAGTGCGATGATCCCATATCCTTGCCCGGCAAATGCTGCAAGACCTGTCCAGGCGATCGCAACGGTAAGTCTATATATGTATATATCATGCCAAACATATGCGTCATTATATTTTTTCTCAAAAATATTTCGTGCGCTATTTTCGCGCGTCTCGTTTCATTTTCTTTATTTTTTTTTTATGTTGTTGTTGAACATATCTCAATATTTTGACAGTTGCAATTGTTTGCCCAACGCATAATCATAAAATGATATGTATATGATTAAGCTATATATCTCTGACTATATTTAAACATATATATGCATGAGCAAATAGTTGAGCTGTCGCGTAAATTGTTTATGAAAAATTACTTATGCCGAAATGAAGGTCAACGCTACGCAATTTATATTTCATTTTAATGCCATTTACTGCGGCGACAGGCGACACAGCAGCATATTCCAATATATATATATGCTATATATACATATATATATATCATACTTGATGTGTGCTATGTTCTGCATTTATTTTCATTTCATTTGACTTTGCAAATTATTAATTATTAAGCAGATAAATCCCTGCTGGGGAATTGTGTGAGCAGCTCAAGTGTCTCTGGGGTCCAATTTGTATTATTCGCCGTTTTGTTGTTTTGGGGCCACACGTGCCTCCCACTTAAGTTCAAAGTCAAATTCTCTAGTTTATTTTATTGCTCTGCTTAATTAGCATGCGTGGTGGTCAGTGTCGGGCATGGACGCTGGCATATTAAGCAGTGCCCCAAAAAGCTCATTAAAAAGCTGCTTAATATGCTGCCCAACGAGCTGCACTTGCCACAAAAGCACAAAACAATTGAAGAAATTTAAAGTCGAGCTTTTGCTTTACTGCGTTGCATTTATCGAGTGCACACTGTAACTGAATCAGTGGCAATTCTTTTAGCTTTAGCTAATTTTCTGCATGAATTGAATTCTTAATTAGAAAAAAAAAGTGAAGAGCGAAGCAAAGTTTTTGTTTTTTATTTTTTATGCATTATAATATTAGTTACATGTGTGTTCGTGTGTGTGTGTGTGTGTGTGTGACATTTTTCACATAATCAGCCAAGTGCTGGCTAAATTCCAGTCCAGCAGTCGCTCGCTCGCTGCCTGCCCCTCCCCCTCTCTTTCACTCTCGCCCTGTTTTAGCTGCTGCTGCTGTGTGGCATGGCCTAAGTAAACTGGTTGCCTCAACCGGGAACGCTGCTGCTGCTGTGGCTTGTTGCAAGTTTGCTGCAACACATCATTAGTTTCCGTTTTGTGGCAATTTTTCATTTGCTTATGCAAAGCCGTTGACCTTTTTCCAGCCGCTGCCACGCCCCGCTCTAAGCGCACACGCCCACTTTGGGCCAACAACAAATTTCACTTTTATTTAGCTGCCACGTCAAATACTAAATATATATAATATATATATACGCGCTTATGTGTGAGTGCAAAAATTTCAAGCAGCTTGCAGCAAGCGGCAAGCGGCATGTGGCAGCAGCGGCAGCAATAGTTGCTGACTAAACTACACGGAGCATGCAACTCGTTTGCCATAAATAGTTAGAAGGCACGGGCGCGGCCCCCAACTTGGCTAGTAGTAGCCTCTTGGCTCTCACGCAGTCGCCTGGGCTATTGTAAAAATATTTTCAAGCAGCAGCAGCAACGGCAACGGCAACAAGCAACTTGCAACTTAGCAAACAACTTGCCACAACTCTAGCCACAAGCCAGGCCAGGCCAGGCCATGCCTTTTGATTTACCAAAGTTATTTTTGCTTTTAGCCTAACTTGGCAGTCGCTTTTGTCATCACACACACACACACACACACACACACACGTATATATGTATGTGTGTGTATCTATAGTATTTATAGCTATATACATATTGCATATTTAGTGCGAGTCTCGAGCCTCGCGTCTCGAGCTGCGTCTTGTCTTGTGCCCATGTCCATGTCCATGTCCAGTTTTGGGCTTGCGCTTGCGCTTGACCATTAATTTATGCATTTTTTCGTTATTTCTTATAATGACATAACTCGAGCATTTTAACGCTTATTAAATTATCTCATTTAACCGACAAAAGCAACAGCGGGCGGTCCCCCCCTCCCCCCTCCCAGCTAGACAATAAAATTTAATGCCCCTGCGGCAACTCGCTGCATCGATCGATCGATCGTTTTGCCTTGATAAGGTCGCCACAGCACAGTGAAAAAAAAGAGAGAGCGAAAGAGAGAGAGAGAGAGCGAGAGCCATTAAGCAACCTCGTTCAATTTAAGACTCAACATTGATGACATCGGGTCGCATTCTCGATCTCTTTTTGCCTCTTTTTGGTAGGCGCGCTCATTTCCTCTTCTTCTTTCTTTTTTTATGGCCAGCAACATTGTCGCACACACAAAAAATAATTCGAAATAAAAACTAAAGTTAATTGATTTTTATCAGTCGGAGCAGCTGTGAGCAGTTTTCGCAAGTCTCCTCCAGTTGAAGTTACAAATATAGAAATTTAAATAAATCACACAAATGATTTTTAGTCTAAACGAAAATTGTTTTAAGCCTCAACTCAACAGTTCACATTCATCTCTAAGTCGCCCAACTCTGTGGCCAACAATAAAATGTTCAACTTTATCGTTATCAGCAAATGGCATCAGAACGGAACTGTCTACACCTCGAAAATAAAAATAAAAATTGAAGGAAAAGAAAAGAATGAAAAGCAAAGCAAACAACAAAAATTACCGCTGCTTGATATAAATTGATTTGTTAACTCGCTCTAGATTGCATTGCCGCTCTCGCTTGTACACTCTATGCCGCTCTCTCGCTCTCGCAGACTCCAACGCAGCCACACACATAGTTTGAAATTCTTGAGAACAAATCTGAAAATCAGGCTAAGCCGCATTTGAAAAACACTTTCAAACTTCAAAGATACTTTTTTCTTTTTTTTTGTTAATGAGCTCGTTATGCGCTCTAGTCTGTGTGTGTGTGTGTGTGTGCGTGTGTGTGTGTGTGCATACCAAAGCGTTGAGTCAATGCCAAAGGTGTCGTTTGTCTCTTTTTGGGCCGGCTTTGTCGGCTTTGCTGTCCGTCCGTCCGTCCGTCCGACTGTTTGTCCCCCTGCCTTGTGGTTGTCATGATGGGCAACGTGTCGTCGTCTTTGTGCGCAACAAAACTCATTTATCTTGGCTTACAAAAACGGCAAGCCAGACCAACAACAACAACAGCAACGAACGATCGCCTAAGAACCACACACGGCATTAAAAATGAAACGAAACGAAACGAAACGAAAATTCATTCATCTGCAAAGCCAACAAGAGTCAAGGGCAATGCGGGATCACAAACTTAAAATCAAAATAAAAATACAACAACAATCATTTTTTATAACAACAACAACTGCAGCAGCAGCAGCAGCAGCAGCAGCAGCGGCGGCAGCAACGATCGCCAGGCCTAACTTCCAATAAGCTAAAGAATGTGCGACGACGACGACGCGTCAAATTGAAAAACGCAGCCGCAAAAAGCGACGGCGGCTACCTTCGGTCAGCTCAGCGCTGCGCTCGAAGTGGCTCGTATTAAGATCAGGCGATAAGATCGTCGCATATACACAACACACCACACACCACACACCACACCACAGCCCCCAGTAAGCATAAAAAAGAATCAGAAGACTGCAAGACAACCACAGAGCAGAGCAGCGCAGCCTTCAAAGCTTCACTTTGTTGTTGTTGTATTCATTGGTGTATTGTTGTTGTTGTTGTTGTTGCTGCTGCTGTTGCTGTTGCCGTCTCAACGTCAACGGCATCGACTTTGGCATCGGCTCAATAAAATGCTATACAAGGTGTCAGATTTGTCGCCCTTCATTATGCGCCGCTTGCTATATGCTCCTCTTTTTTTTCTCCATATACTACTATATGCGCTGCTGCTTCTTCTTCTTCTCCTGCTCTTTTTGTGACTGGCTTAAGCCGTTGGAGTTGGAGTTGGAGTTGGAGTTGAGCATAAAATAATCGAAATTCCAGCAATTTAAAGTTGGAAAGTTAACGCGCTCGCGTTTTTATTTCTTTTTATGGCCTTTGACATTGTGCGCATAATTTTGATGCTTTAGGTTAATGAAACAGCAGAAAATTTGCTGTGCAGCAAATAAATTTGCAATTTAATGTGCGAATTGATTAAAATTAATTACGATATTGGGCTACGATATGCAGTTGAAGTTGCCCTAATGAGGTTTGACATGCATTACTAATAAGTAAGATGTTGAAATGGCAATTTACGATATTCGGTTTTACGATATAGAGTTTACGATATACAGCAAAAATGATTTGTTTTGGCTGCTAACACTAACGCTAATGTTAGTAGACTTACGATATTGAGGCATACGATTTAGAGAGCATATATAAACTTTTAAACAGATTTACGAGCTTCAAACGAAGTCGCTTTTGAGCGTTTGAAGCTGCGACTGCGACAGCGACTGAGGCTGCGTTGATTTATGCGCCTGCCCGCTGTCAATCAATTGTATATTTATTTTTGTTAGTGTATTAGTGTGTCTGTGTGCGTGTGTGTGTGTGTGTCTGTGTGTGTGTGCAACACCGGAAATGTCCACCTACTTTCACGCCGTAACTGAACGTGTCATGAATTCCTGGAAGTTGCATTTGCCTTTGTTCGTTTGTTTTGCTTTTCTGTCGTTTTCGGGGCTCTAGTTTTACCTGCTGCCAGTTTCAATTTATGCACGATTAATGAAATGCCCACCTGGCAGCTCGTCTCGCCGCCCCTCCCGCTCTCAATTTCTAGTTAAGCTACCTGAGGCTCGCTTCATTCTGCATTTCAGTTCATTCATTCATAGCGAGTGCGCCCGCCGGCTTTTGCTTTTGATGGCAGTTTTAAGCCAAAAGGGAATTGTAGCCTCAGCCTCAGTCTCAGCCTCAGTCTCAGTTCATTTGTAATTTTGCTACTTGCTGTTGCTTTGTTAACTATTTTACGGCTTATCTAGCTCTAGCTCTAGCTCTATCTCTTTCTCTATCTCACTCATGCGTTTATTTCATTCTTCATTGCAGATACGGATGTGGCCTTGGATGTGCCAATGCCCAGCGAGGAAGAGGAGCGCAACATGAAACGTAAGTGAACCTTAAATGTGCATAAATCACTACGGGCCTAGGGCTATAAATAGCTAAAAACTAATGCGAAAATAAATGAAGAATTACAACAAAAAGAAAGGCAAATAGCACAAATTATTTATAATAAATTTGTAAAGCTAATAAATGAAAATCAAATGCATAAGTTGCTATAAAATTTCACATTTAATAAAAACAATTTAAGCACATAAAACATAATTTAGAGTAGAGTTTTCCAAATACAAAATATATTTGAAGCTTGCAAAATTGCTTAGAAATATTTAAAATTTATTACCTGCATTTAATTGAATTAATTTTTGATTAGAGTAAAGTTTTTAAATACAAAATATATTTGAAGCTTGAAAAATTGCCCACAAATATTTCAAATATCAAATTGATTGGCCTGCATTTAATTGAATTAATTTTTGATTAATTTCCCTTCCAATGTAGATTACGCTGCGCTGCTAACGGGCCGCACATCCTACTTCCTCAAGGGCGAGGAGATGAAGTCCATGTACACGACGTACAATCCGCAGAACGTGGTGGCCACGGCGCGCTTCCTCTTCCAGAAGAAGAACCTCTACTACTCGTTCTACACCTCGGGGCGCATCGGGCGGCCGCGGGCCATACAGTTCGTGGACGATGCGGGCGTCATACTGGAGGAGCATCAGCTGGAGACGAGCATGAGCGGCAGCCTGAGCGTTTACCAGAACGCGACCGGCAAGATCTGCGGCGTGTGGCGACGCGTGCCGCGGGACTACAAGCGCATCCTGCGCGACGATCGACTGCATGTGGTACTGCTGTGGGGCAGCAAGCAGCACCAGTCGGAGCTGGCGCTGGCGGGCAAGGTGGCCAAGTATACGGCGCTGCAGACGGAGCTGTTCAGTGCGCTGCTGGAGCCGCCGCAGCAGGCGAATGGCAAGACGGACCTGCAGCTGGCCGGAGCCGGCGGCACGGCCATTGTGTCGACCAGCAGTGGCGCTGCCAGCTCCATGCACCTGACGCTCGTCTTCAATGGCGTCTTTGGCGCCGAGGAGTTCGCCGACGCGGCGCTGAGTGTGCGCATTGAGCTGCCGGAGCGCAAGGAGCTGATCATTGATGAGATGCCGCGAGTGCGCAAACCCTCGGCGGAGGTGAATGTGCTCGAGATTAGCTCGCCCATCAGCATCCAGAATCTGCGCCTCATGTCGCGCGGCAAGCTGCTGCTGAGCGTCGAGTCCAAGAAGTATCCCCAGCTGCGCATCCAGGGCCACATTGTGACCCGCGCCAGCTGTGAAATCTTCCAGACGCTGCTGGCGCCAGCGGCGACGGCGGCCGTCGAGCAGCGCAGCAGCGGCCTGGCCTGGGTCTATCTGAATACGGACGGCAGCCTGGCGTACAATATCGAAACGGATCATGTGAACACCAAAGATCGGCCCAACATCAGTTTGATCGAGGAGCAGGGCAAGCGCAAGGCGAAGCTGGAGGATCTGACGCCGAGCTTCAACTTCAACCAGGCCGTGGGCAGTGTGGACAAGCTGGGACCCAAGGTGCTGGAGTCGCTCTATGCGGGCGATCTCGCGGTCAATGTGGCCACCGAGCATGAGACGAGCCTGATACGCGGTCGCCTCGTGCCGCGTCCCGTGGCCGATGCACGCGACTCCGCCGAGCCGATTCTGCTGAAGGCGACGCATGGCGGCGAAGCTGCCGCCGGCATGGCCTGGATGTCCATCGACAACGAATGCAATCTGCACTACGAGCTGACGCTGAGCGGCTTCCATGCGCAGCAGGAGCTGCAGCTGTATCTGGAGGAGAAGCCCATCGAGGCCATTGGCGCGCCCGTGACGCGCAAACTGCTCGAGGATTTCAGCGGCAGCTACATGGAGGGATTTCTGCTGGGCATGCCCAGCGCCGAGCTGATCAAGCTCGAGACGAGCGTCTGCTATCTGGAGCTGCAGTCCAAGCACTCGCACCAGCTGCTGCTGCGTGGCAAGCTCAAGAGCACCAAGGTGCCCGCCCACTGCTTTCCCATCTACACGGACAACAATGTGCCCGTGCCCGGCGACCACAACGACAACCAGATGCTGACGGCCGAGACCAAGTGCTTCCACTCCGGACGCTTCTACAACGAGTCGGAGCAGTGGCGCAGCGCCCAGGACACTTGCCACATGTGCGCCTGCCAGCGTGGCCAGGCCAACTGTGAGCTGATCAAGTGTCCGGCGCTCAAGTGCAAGACCAGCGAGCAGCTGCTGCAGCGCGACGGCGAATGCTGCCCCAGCTGCATCCCACCCCGACGTCCCAGCGATGGTGCCAGCTCGGATTGGCTAACGGGCGGCACTTCGCCGGCACTCAATGCCAGCGAGCTGCTGAGCGCGCCGCGTCGTGGCTGCCGCTTGGGTGAGCAGTTCCATGCCGCCGGCGCCAGCTGGCATCCGTTCCTGCCCCCCAATGGCTTCGATACCTGCACCACCTGCAGCTGCGATCCGCTGACGCTCGAGGTGCGCTGCCCCCGCATGGTCTGTCCGCCGCTGCAGTGCAGCGACAAGCTCGCCTATCGGCCCGACAAGAAGGCCTGCTGCAAGGTCTGCCCGGAGGGCAAGCAGAGCAGCCACGGCCAGGGCAGCAAGCAGACCCCGAACAATCCGAACGTGCTGCACGATCAGGCGATGCAGCGCAGCGCCGCACACAATGCCGAGGAGGTGCTCGCCGCCGGCGGCTGCAAGGTGGTCAACAAGGTCTACGAGAACGGCCAGGAGTGGCATCCCATACTGATGTCCCATGGCGAGCAAAAGTGCATCAAATGCCGTTGCAAGGTAAGTGCGCGCAACAGATGAAGCTACAACTACAATTCGGAACTAATATTTGATTTTCTCTTTTTGTTTTCTTTTGCTCCTGCAGGACTCGAAAGTTAACTGCGATCGCAAGCGCTGCTCGCGCTCCACGTGCCAGCAGCAGCAGCAGCAGACGCGCGTCAGCAGCAAGCGGCGACTGTTCGAGAAGCCCGGAAGCGATGGCGCGTCCACAGCAGCGCCCGTCGACGAGTGCTGCTCCACCCAATGCCGACGCTCGCGGCGCCACCACAAGCGCCAGCCGCATCATCAGCAGCGGGCGGCAAGCAGCTGAAGCTGAAGCCACAGAGAGAGAGAAAGAGAGAGAGAGAACCCACTTTTATTTTTGAGGGGGGGGTAAACAGTTTATGCGTCTGCACTCAGACGAGCGAGAGCGAGCGAGCGAGAGAGCGATAACAATAGTGAGTGTGTAAGCGAAAGCGAAGCGCAGCGAAATGTTAACTTGTATTATATTAAAAAATTAAAAACTACAAAAGCAAAAGCACAGACATACACAGTTAGCCAAGAGGGGTGCGCGCTTGTGTGTGTGTGTGTGTGTGTTCTGTAGTACACTGAAAAACAAAATTACATTATATATTTATATATATACAACTACTATATATACCAATTAACCAGTGCAGTTGCTTTAAATTCTCGTCTCGCGTGGAATTTAACTAGAGAGCGCATTTTTTTTTTGATAAATATGCAAATGTGAAAAGCAAAAAAAGGGAAACATAACTGTGCTGTGTCCAAGTTGATGCTTTTCTTCAAAAAAAAAAAACACAATTAAATTCAATATACTTTCTGCTTCTTTATCACATTATTTATAAATATACATATATTTATTTCAATTCATTTAAATTCACATTTAAATTGCAATTTGAAAGGCAAAGAAAGCTAAAATACAATTATATTTATATACATGCATATATATGTATATATATATAGTATATACATTTAACCCAAAAGAGCTGATGATGTTAACGATTAACAATTACACGATATATACATATATTTATATATATATTTGTTTCATCTATAATTTATGAGAATTAAAATGCAGTGGGAAACGCTTTTGGCGCAATATTTAGTTGTTGCTATCGATATGCACACACAGGGCTGTTATCGTTTGTTATCGATATCGACGGCGCCGCAAAATATTTTTGAAATGAAAACCAAAAGTTTCGACTGATTGACTGAATGGCAAAAATTATATATAAAATTATTAAAAACATTAAACTTACAAAAAATATATACAATACATATATATTTAGTTTAAAAGATATGTTTTTTTTTATTGTTGCAAATGCGCAAATAAAAAGAAAGAAAAGAAAGGAAAAGAAAGGCTTGCAACAAACCATTTGCTTATTGAGGGCTTTTCAATGTGAAATTATTTTGTACTTACTCACACACACACACACACACACACACACACACATACAAACACGCCATGCCATGCCACATCTAACCAAAATTTATTTACAATTTTTAGAAATTACAAACAAAATTCTATCAACTATGTACAAAATTTGTTTAATGAAAATTATTTAATATACTGCCGTGTACACATATTTATACACACACACACACACACACATGCATACAAATTCATACACATACACGCATGCAATGAAAACAACAGCAACAAAATTTAAAAATTGTATTAATTTTTATGCTATTTTATTAAATTATTCTTATTATTATAATTTTTATGTTTATTTTTTTTTTATAGTTCTTACATATATATGATATACACAAACATAATTGCGAAATACTAAAAAAAAAAACAAACAAATACCATAATATTTATACATATCATGCAACCAATTGAATATGAACAAAACAAAAATGAACCAACAAAATATTGAAAATGCTAAAAAAAAAACTTGTACTAATAATTTATTATTAAATGTTTATAAGTAAAGTGAAACAAGAAACAGAAAAAAGGAGAGAAAAACCCCCGAAAAAACATTAAAAAACACACAATAAAAAAAACAACAATAAAACATAAAAACTTTCTTTTATTTAGCATAGAGTACTTTAAATTTTTTTACAGCTGCACAACAACAAAGGAAAGTTCTTAATTGCATAATTATGAGTAAATTAAAATATTAAGTGACAGTCATATTTGATGAATTCAATTAACCAAGTCAATTTTAAAAAATACATTATAAATGAGCTGCGTTTATTTTGGCTTTAGAACTTCCGGCGGAAACACAAGGTAAACATTTTGGCTAAAAGCTACAAAAAATGAATTGAAATTAGTTGAATTATCAGCTTGAACTTTAAGAAAATTGTTTGCCTTAATTGGCAGCGTAATGCTTCATATTTGTGAATCGTCTATAGTCTATGTTAATCATCTTAACGTTTTTAGCCAAATGTTAAACTTAAATTTTCAGCATCAACAGCAGCAATGTTTATAGCGCATTTATGCCAAGTATGCCGCTAAGAAGCGGTAAACCCAAAAACAAAATATACATACATATCGTACATACATATGTTTATATGTATGCATGTGTGTATATATTCAAACAGAATATATAAAACAGCCGCTGCTCCGTTGCTGCGCAGTTGTCGCGATCACATCGCAATCGCGTCGCAAAAGTAAATGAAATCGAATAATTAAATATTGGCATAGTCACACCTTGTTGACAATTATTGACAGGCTGATTGGCAAACAGCAAACAATTTTATACTATGACAACAATCCAACAAAGCGACAGTTCAAGCCAAATAGTGTTTTGGAAATTTCGAAATTGCAATAAGATTTTATTTCAAAACATCATGTAGACTAAAACTGTAGCATTGTTACAACATTGGAGAGAACGCAACCATTTGTTATTGATGTAACAACCTTTTACTATTGATGTAACTCTATTTATAACAAAAGCAAGTTGGCTGCATTGTTTTTTTAGCTTAGCTTTCTTAAAAGCCATCCGATTCTTGAATGATTCGCTGCGTTATGTTCGTATTAATAGCAAAAACAAAGTTGCATCTTTAAATTTTGGATTTTACAAGCTTATAACTTTTTTGCGTTTTTGAAATTTAACCAAAGGGTAACACTGCCAATATATCGAAAAACAACAACCAAATTTGAATGCAGTTTTATTTAGATTCATCTCACAAGTCCAACAAGGCACGAAACTCGGAAATCGGACGCCGTTTCGCTTAGTTACAGCTTATAAAACTTGGGCATTTCACATGAATTTGTCTTGTTTGTTTACTATTTTGCTTATAACTTCGCCAAATAATGTTTTATATAAAACAATGTTATATTCATTTTAATTGTGCTTTCAATACCAAAGTAAAATGGTATACTATTCTATATTTAGTATATATTATATTTTATATTATATTTTATTTAGCTGAGTCATAGCTTTCCAAAGCTTGAAAATAATCAAAAAGTAGCTCTACTGCAATGGTTTTACTACCATAACTTAGTCTAAATATTTTTTTTATCAACCAAACACAACAGAATATGTTTACTAAGAACCTCATGAGTAAATTAATGTATAGAACTCTTCAGTCTGATTTTTTTTTGGCTGAGATATAGCTTCTCAAAGTTAGAAAGTTATATGAAATGAAGACGGCATCATTTTTGGCAAAAATTCAAAGGGTTAACATCACGTTTTTTGCCTAATTTACTCCTGATATTATAAATAAACATATGCTGTTGTGTTTGATCAGTAAAAATTTAGAACAGTTAATAGAAAAGAGAAGAAAAGCTGATAATGTTAAGTTTCGTTGAGCGTGCTATACGTTGTTTGTTTATTGCGGGTTCTGTTGTAGGCACGACACGGCAGCAACAGTATCAACGTTTGATTTAATTTGTTTATGGGACGTTGGTAGCACAGTGGGTGTGGCAAAATACAAAAATATGCTTGCCAGCTACCGCATGCGCACGCAAGGGCGCCAAAAGCGTCCCAATCTACAGCTAGATACGTGGGCTGTGGCTGCTTCTGCTGTTGCAACGTTTAGCGTTGGCGATTGTCGTGTTGACAGCAGCAACTGTTTCTGCTGTTGCGACGGCTGCTGCTGCTGCTGCTGATGCACATCTTCGACTACTATATCTGGCCAATATCATTTGCATTGCTATCAATGCGACGCGAGTTGGGCCAAACCTTAAGCGCCCACATTAAAACTGCAAATTGCAACTGCCATGGCAAACAAATAGCAACAACAACAACTGCCAGCACAAAATTGAAATTGAATTGAAAATTGAAATTGCAATTGCAATTGCACGAATTGCCGATCTATAGATGATATCTAAAAAAAACACAACGCTCAACGCTAGCTCAATTTATATACGACACATCGACAAAAAAAATATATATATAAAAAAATACATACATATGCTTTGGATATGCGTACACTGTAAAAGGCTTAAGCATCATTTAATAAACAATAAATAAGAAATATATAGAATAAAAAGTTGAAATGCATTTGAAAATTGAAATTCATTTATTATTAGTTGTTGCACAACTTTTATTTACAGTGCATGCATAGACTATGCAAATACACACACACACATACAAATACACGCATACATTTGTAGTTTAGTTTACAAGCAACATGCTCACGACATTTAAGCGACACTCATAATCATCAATTATCTGAGCTGTCGCCTCAGCGCATTGGCAATTGAAATTGTATTTGTATTTGAATTAGAATTTGTATTAGAATTTGTATTAGAATTCGCAGTGCATGCGAAATATGTAAAGCATGTGTAAATGTGCTTTATGGCCAAAGCCACGTTTGTCACACGGCTCGCTCGCTCAATTAACGTGGCTAAAGTGGCATCAGCTAAGGCCTAAACTATGTTTTGACTTCAGCTGTCAATGCGACAAGAGTTATGGCCAACTGACCGCATGACTAACTGACTAAATGACTGACTGACTGACTTGTCATCGCACCCACTGCTGTCCTTTCCCAGACAGACGGACGGACGGACGGACAGACAGACGGACCAACCAGTTTTTTTTCTTAAAGCTTCACTCGTTGCGCTAATTGCAAATGCGCTCCATGGGTCACAACACGTTGACACTCGTGTGTTGTTGGCTAATTGCAGCAACAAGCAACAAGCCAACAACATAAGCAAAGCATAGACAGGACACACGGGCTGAGGCTAACTAAGTACAGCAATCGATAAGCGATATGCATATAGCTCAGGTCTATTTATTATTTCACTCAATTGCATTGGCAATAAAGTTTTATTGTTTATGTTGCACTACTTAAGCTTACAGCATTTTTACAAATTAAGAAATTGCTAAACTAAACAAATGTATTAGTTATACTAGTTCCACTACGATTTGTTATATAGCAAAATAAACACACATTATGTCAGCGAATTAAAAATAGTTTGACTTTTGAGCAGACTTCTTGCTGATATTTTGCATAATCTTAAATTTTATCAATATACAATTGATTAGTAATTATGATTGAAAGTGAGCAACACTGAACTGAATAATAATTATATTATAAATTAAATCAAATCAAATATGTTTTGCTAAAGTGTTTTTATGATTGCTCATGCAGCATGTGCAGCTTGAGCGTAACATTTTATGCAAATGCCATAAAATAAAGTTGAAGGCATATATTGCGCATACGACATGTTGCACGAGTTTGCCGGCTTGATGGCTTCATGGCCAAAGTGGTGGCCGCTAATTGACGCAGTTTGCTGATGTTTATTGAATATTATTATGATGTTTATGGCTTTTGGCTGTTATTGTCATGCTGACAAATTAGTTTCACACTTTGCAAATCGTCGCTGCTGCTGCTGCTGCTTTTGTTGTTGTTGTCTGTTTGTCGCCCACGTTCACTCTTGGCTTTCATTCATGTTCACTCCTGCGCTTAATGCCCGTCAAGCAAACGCCCCCACCAATTGGTCAGCTGGCAACTGAAAAAGCAAAGCATAAAGTGTGAATGAGAGTCGAGCGCAGAGTGAGTGTGAAAGAGATAGAGCTAGCGTTGACTAGTTTTGGTGCTGCCTGCATTTATAATTAGCTCCAAATTTGTCGCGATTCAAAGCTTTATGGCCGCGTCCAGTTGCCTTTTGCTGCTCGCTGGACTTGCTCAACATTTTGTTGTTTATACTACAATCTTTATATTGTACACCAAATTGGCGTATAATTCATAAAAAACAGCAAACAAAAACAACCAACACACACACACAAATTGTAAATTTTTACTGTGCGCTTTCTTGTTATTATTTTGATGCTTGTGTCTCTTTTTTATGGCCAGTCGCAAAATTGAAGCTGAGCTCTGAGTCTCTGATTGTGAGCTTAAACTGGAGCAAACCAAGCGTATCGAGACAGCACAAGACAAAGACAATAACAAACACAGCGAGTGTCTTTGCAATTTGTTATTGTTACTTTTATTAATCTTGGTTCTCCGGCTACTGCCGATCGATTGCCTCAGCTCAGGTTTGATGCAGCTCTGACCACATTTTTGGGCGTTTCACAGCTCATAAATACACACGCGTGGAAAGTTATTCAGCCCGAGATGCAAAACATGATTATTCAAAAGCTACAGCTCAGCTATATATATTTGTTTTTTTTTTATATAAATTCTTAGCATACAAAATGTTTAAATAAATTTAGCAAGCCAACACATGCAATTTACATAAAATGCAAAAATGAATAACAAATCAAACAAATTGTTATGGATTTTTAATTGTTAATAATAATGTAAGCTAATGCTAATGCACAGCTACAGTTATCAATTTGTCGCATAAACAATCTGAATTTATTGCCAACAACAACAATTGAGATCAATACTAAAAATAAATCTGAGCTATATTTTATTATGCGCTGCCTACAATTAGCTTCGTTTAAAAGAAAACATTCCAAATAAAAATTCATAGAATTCACATAGTATGCCAAATAAGAATTGATGGTCATAGGTGTGCCGCATATGGAGCTTAGATTTGGAAATGTATTAATTTTAATATAGCATACAAATTAAATGTTTGTGATACGTTTACGCATTTAAATTAAACAATCTTTTTATTTTGTTGTGTGGCAATTAGGGATTTCCCTTATGGGTTGTTGCTATTTCTTATTGTTGTAACAGCTGCAAGTACAAATAAAAAAACTTTCCAATTAATATTGGCATATTACTTTTTGCTGCTACTTATTGCTGCTTCAATTGTTGCTGCTGATGATGCTGATGTTGCTGTCTTGTTATGCTGATGTTGCTGCTGTTGTAGCTCAAAATAAAAGTTTGCTTAAGTATTTGTGACGCATGCAAATGACTGCGAAAATTGCATTTGTGAGTATTTCATTTATTTTACTTTGTTTGTTGTTGCAATTTAATTGAATTATAAACGTTTGCTAATAAAATCGATGATGTAAATAGCGTTCGCTTGCATTTAACACCTTTTAGCTTATTGGAATTTCATCTATTTATATTTATGATCCATGCGGAAAAACATGTTTCGCCATTTGCTGGCAGCAGGCAAACTGCCACAACTCGGCCTGGCCAACAACAACAACAACAGCAGCAACAAGCTGACAAACAGTTAACTGCCGGCCTGGCCTGGCTTGGCTTGGCTTGGCTTGGCCTGGTCGGTGCCTAATCGCATGCAAATTGTATGCAATCGTAGCGTTAAAATAAAATCAAATCAAAATGCTTTAGATATACGCGAAACTATACAATAAAATTCTATGATGCTGACAACTGAGCGAGCGAGCGGGCAGGGCTGGTGGGTGGGGGGATGTTGCAATTTCAAATGTCGCTGCATTTATGCATATGCGTCTGTTTATCGCACACACTATATAGATATAAATATATATGTATCCGTATCTGTATCTTTAACTGCCAACGGGCAATGGCAACAATCAAAATCAATTGCTATGTAAATAAAATTGCAAATTAAATAACAAATTGATTAGCTCACTAGCGAGTGTTTAAATTAAAGCGACAAACCGAAATTGTTTAACCAACAAACGCAGCTAATGAAAGTAAAAGAATATTTCAAAATATTGAAATGTTAACTAACCTAATGCATTGCAAATTGCTTACAAATTGAAAATCTTTTAGTTTCAGCTTGCATTGGAAAATGAAAACAAAACAATTAAATAGACGGTACAGTAAAGAGCCGCTTAAAGCAACTGCAGACATATTTTTAAATATATTTAAAAGTAAATGTAAAAATCTCAAAAGTAAGTTTCGCTGCTGAATTTGGACGCAGCTGTAAATACAGCACTGGCCTGGAGCTTTCACTGTACTTAGCCAGCGGGCTAAGATTTGTATTTTTTAGATTGAAGTTGACGTTGTCGTTGGCACGACATTTTAGCTAAATTATGGCCTGGCCCAGGCCGGTACGGGTGACCAAACGAGGACAGAACAGAAACAACAAAAAATAAATAACACACAAAAAATAGAAAAAGAAACCAAACTACGCTCTTGGCCAACACAGTCGGCCAGTCAGCCACACACAGCAACTCCATCTTCGTTGTCTATTTGCTTCAATTGTTTTCGTGGCCGTGCCCAAGTCCGCAGCACTCTGGCGCTCTGTCAATCAGCAGCAGCCACAGCAGCAACAGCAACAATTGTTTGTTGCAGCAGCAGCAGCAACAAGAGCGGGGGCGTTTAATACTTGAGGCGTGTTTGACCCCAAATGCCAATCCATTCGTTCATTCGTTACTCAGTTTGTTTGTTTTTGTTGTCGTGCATTAGACGTGATTAGTTTGGAAAAGCAACAACAACAACAATCACAACAACGTTAACAAAAAGGAGCAACTAGCAAATGCCTAGAAAATTACTTTTATGTTCATAGATAAATAAATACATGCATATGTCTATGTCTATGTCTATGTTTATGTGTGTGTGTGTGTGTGTGTCTGCCACGCGCCATAAACAAGTTAAGGCAGCAACAAAAACTCAGCTACCTGGCTGGTCTCTTTGACAAATTGTTGCAATTGCCAACAATTTAATTCAAGTCACAACAGCCGAGCTACAACAATTATAACAATTTGTTTAGTCTGACATGCTTAGCGCATAATTTATACAATTTTTGTTGTTGTTGTTGTTGTCGCGACTTAAGCGGCAAAATTAATTTCAAAAGCAAATACAGCCATCGCTCAAAAATGTTACACATGAATTATTGCTGGTTGCTGTTGTGCTTATGCAACTAATTATTATTATTATAACTATTCTAATTATTAGTATTTTCAATAGTTATTATAATATTTATTTAATTCATTTTAATATAACGGGTATTGTACCATAGAATTAAGTCTAAGCCGCAATAAGAAAATTAAAAGAATTTGCACTTTCATAACTTTTTACTCAGTGGATATTTCATTTGTATTAGGTAAAAAAATATGCGAAAATAAAGCAAATAATTATTTCTATTTTTTCATAAACAAAGTTACTTAGTTGCTTGAGCTTTTGTTAACTTTATATAGCTAGTAAGTATTTAAGAATGTTTGTCTCTCGCTTTCGCAGTCTCTGCCACACTCAGAATCTTCTACGCTCTCTCGCCCTCTCTATCCCGCTCTCTCACTCTGACATAATTCGCGCTCTCCATCAACTGCTCTCCTTTAATTAGTTGAACTCTTTCAGTTCAGCATTTCTCACTCTCCCACTTCTCTGTGGGCAACCTTGACCTACGCTAGAATTCGAAAAATTGTCCAAATCATTTGCATTTCATTTGCACACACAATTAACAATGTGCGCTGTGTGTGCGAATTAATTACATGGCTAATTAATTGTATTTTGTATTCTCTTCTTTTATCGCTGCCATTACGAACTGGTTCACGCTTATCGGCAACCACTCATTAAAATACCAAGCTATGATTAATAGTCTCAGCTTGAGGACTGAGCGGGGCCGCTGTTATCATCGCTTAAGTGACTCGTTAAGCCAACAGAGTTGAGAGTGAACTCTTTCAAAAGTTATTAGACATATGCAGCGATAACATAAGCGAATCATAACTGCATAAACAATTGCGCTTCTTGTTGTGTTATACGCGTCGTATGATTAATGTGCATTTAATAGTGCACATTCAATGGCAACACTGGGGGAGGGGCGGTCACTTGTAGGCGGCAGCTGTAGGCTGCTAAATGTTGCAATTTATTAAACAGCAATAATATAAACAAAACATACAACACGACAGCACAAATAGTTAATGAAAAAAAACCAAGCAAACAACGTAGAAAACAAATATAATTTGCATATCAACTTTTCACATTAAAATCAATTGAAAGCTTTTCTCACTTTAGCGTCAGTTTATTTATTTTTTTTTTTTTTTTTAATTCAATGAGCCGCATTTCCAAGCTGCTAGTACAAAAATTTATGCACATATAATTTAAAGTTGCATTCAAGCTAATGCTAGACTAAATTTACGATGGCATTTTAGCTAATGGCAAAGAAATAAATTTATAGTGTTACTTGCAATTAACACGAAATATAAAACATAAAATATATTACACTATTTATTGCAGGCATGTGCTAGTTGTAAGTTGTAAACAATTAAATATGCAAGTCTTTTAACCACTAAAGATTATTTGCTAAAACGTGTGGGCTACTTGAGATACTCTTTAAGCTGAAATTATAGCAAATTTTGACATATATGTTATGACTGCATATAAATAACTATTTAAATTTCTATAACAATCCAACCAAATTTGCATATTTATAGTTAAGCTTACAATAGATTTTTTCAAACATTTCGTTTATATGCAAATATTTTTATAATATAATAATAAAATAATATTTTTTAAAAATTCGAATTCAGTCAAATATTTATTTTAACTTTTCACATACAAAAAGGCGCAAGCAAAAATAAAATTAGTCAAGACAACAGCCAGCTGTGGGTTTTGGTTTGTGTACGCGGTTTGCGAACTTATGGACTTTCGTTAAGTGCTCAGTGATTAGCAACAGCAGCAGTTTCGTTAAACATTTGAACAGCACCCAATGCGCTGCGACAAAATCTTTAATATTAAACAGCTTGCAATGATTATTTAATTTAAAACTTGCACATAAAGTAATTATTTAATTAATTAATGAGCAAAAAGTAATATGTTATATCTTGGAGCGTTCAGTTTTGAGAGCGCGCAGCTTAATGCTTTGTATTGCTTCGTGTAAAATGCTTAGGACCATGTCAACTTTCTCTAGCGTAGCATTCTCACCCATTAGGCCAATGCGAAAGACGTGCTCCGCAGTGGGACCCAGGCCGCCGCTGATCTCCAGATTATATCTAGAGCAAGAAATCAGAGATAAGCTTGGGAGCATAGATAGATTAGGTGATGGACTTACTTGCGCATGGCATAGTCGGCGACCTTTTTCCAGTCGATGCCAAATGGCACTTTGATTGTGTTTACTGTGGGCAAGCGATCCGCTTCACGCTGCACAAACATCTCCAGGCCCAGCTCCTCGATGCCCAACTGGAGGCGCGCCGAGCACTCCACATGCCGCTGCACCACCGACTTCAAGCCCATGGCACAGAAGTGCGTCAGAGCCTCACGCAGACCGTAGAGCAGCGTGCTGGAGATGGTGTGATGATAGATGCGTGGAGTGCCATAGCAGCCCCAGTACTGGCCAATGAGCAGCACATCGAAGTAGTAGACCTTGGGCTTGCTCTTGCGCTGTCGGATGTGGGTGAGGGCGCGCCTGCTGAACGAGATGGGGGTGATGCCCGCTGGTCCGCCCAGCGACTTCTGCGAGCCCGTGTAGGCCACATCCACTTTCCACTCGTCCATGAGGAACTCTGTGCCGCCCAGCGAGGCAACCACATCCACCACCAGATAGCAGTCATGCTGGCGGCACATCTCGCCCAGCTCACGTATATGCCGCTGCAGTATGCCCGTGGAGGAGTCACCCTGGCAGACGAATAACACGCGCGGCTTGTGTGTATCGAAAGCGAAGCGTATTTCGTCCAATGTTAAGGCGCGTCCGAAGCTCGCCTCCACGTAGCGCACATCGGCGCCATAGCGACGCGCCATGTCCGCTGCCCGATGCCCCCAGACGCCGCTGATGCCCATGAGCACCACATCGTTGTCCTCGATCAGATTGCAGAGGGCCGCTTCCATGCCGCTATGGCCGGCGCCGCTGATGCACATCGTGGCATCGTTCAACGTCTGGAATACATACTTGATGCCCTCCTTTACTTCGTCCATGATCTGCAACCCACACCATTTAATTGATTAATATTTATATATAATATATATATGGAATGCATACGATTAACTATTGAAATATATGATGCATTTAAATAATCAGTTTGACTGATAAGGCTGCATGCGCTGTTTAGTTTCGAAAGCCTAAGTTCTTAATTTTGCTTTTAATATTTCCGAGTAAATATTTAGTATCTTGAAATTTTTACTCGCTTATTTATTTAATTTATTTTATATTTGTTGACTATTATAATTTATTTTACTGCACGTTTAGCTTATTACATATATTTTAAGATGCGTTTAATAATTTGAAATTTATTTATATATTTCTTCTATTTTCAATTCATTCAACTTATGAAGATCAAACAATTTTAATGAGTTCATATATAATCTTGTTTTATATTTTATTTTACTTATTTTCTTTTGTAATTAATTTAATTTCAAGTGGACTATAGCTTTTACATATAATATTGCAGATTTTTTGTTTTTTGTTTTCATCTATTCAAATGTACTTTCTCCTTTACTTCTATTAATATCCATCTAAGTACATATTGACTTAAATTTTCCAATTGTCAAGAAATGATAAGAAAAATTTCTTATTTAACGCCTCATTAGAGCTTTATTGAATTTCATAAGCTACGGTAAACATTAAACTCATAAACATATGTATTCTGATTGCTTAAAATTTAAAAGACTTTACTATGAAACAAAGCTGTGTAAATATTGTATCTTTAATTTGCCACATATTCAACTTACCTGTAAGCATTCCGGATGCAAATGTCCCAGCACTGGATTACTCATGGCCTCCAGCACGCGCTGTGAGCAATTGGATGGTCCTGGTCCCATTAACGTCTTGCTGGGCACAAACAAGGGACGCTTTAATACTAAAGGCGGTGGCACTTCCATTTTTGTAATATTATTTTATTTGTGTGAAACTTGTTGCAATATTGTTTTTCACTTTGTTGACGTAACAATCAGATTTATTTTCCGTATTCTAGTCTTATCACAAATAAATAACACGAGCTAAAAAAAATAAACAAGCAGCCAGTAGCAGAGCTATTGACAACGATGTGCACGGTGTAAGCGAAATATTGAACTGTAATGAAATAGACAAAAGTCATGCCACTTTATAGAGATTTGTTAGGAGATGGAGCCAATCTCTCAGAGAGTGCGCTTATCAAGATGAAATGTGCAGCGTTATCTCTTTGCTGCGGGAGTGAAATTTGAAATGATCATGAAGGCTTGCTTCCAGGCTCAGTCCTTAACTCTCTCGCTCTTTCTCTCTATTGTTTACCCAACTAAATTGTAACCTTGCTCGTGTGTGAGTTTAAGTTGATAAGCGGTTGTTTACATTTTGCAAATATTACACAAAGATTAATGCACATTGTCAAGGACAAATATATTAATAGCTCATAAAGCAAAGTAATTAAATCAATTGTTTTTTAAATTAAGTTTAGCTGTGCGCCTTAACAGACGATAACTAATGCCTATCGAAAGGCTAGCCGGCCACCACACAATCAGCTGATATTGATTGCAAGCAGGTTGGCAGTCCCATTCAACACGTGCAGCGCGTAAACAAAAATAATTGATTCGCACATGAAATACAACATATTTAAACAGTTAGAATGTCACGTATTATAGTTAAACAGCTACCCAAGCATGTAAGTATTGACTATATATAACATAAACGTTATTATAATTGTATGCCTGGCAGATAAATGAGGAGAAGCTGCGCAACATATTCGGCGCTAAGGGCACTATAACAGATTTACAACTGAAATACACGCCGGATGGCAAATTCCGACAATTCTGTTTTGTGGGCTACAGCAACGAGGAGGAGGCGCAGGCAGCCATCAAACACTTTCATAATTCATGTATACAAGCCAATCGCGTGCACGTGGAATTGTGCGCATCGCTGGGCAGTGAGGATAAGCCGCAGTCGTGGAGCAAATATGCCAAGGACAGCAAACGCAATTTAGATAAGCAACAGGTGAAGCAGCCGGTGCTGGAGAAAAAGCAGCAGAAAGTTAATAAAGTGGATGAGATAATAGGCAAACACAAGGATGATCCAGAGTTTCAGGAATTTATGCAGGCGCATGACAAACAACGCGCACTGTGGGCTAACGATGCAGCGCTGGGTGCGACAGAGCAAGATAATGACGAGGATGACAACGAAGAGGAGCAGCAAGTGGAACAGGAAGCAGCTGAGGAGGAGGTAGAAGAGGAGCCAACCGAGAAGCTGGCTGCGCAGCCCATTAGCGACTTGGAGTATATGCAAACACTCAAGGCAGGAGCTAAAACAACCAAAGCTGATAAAAGCAACCTCGAGCTTTTTACTATTAAAATACACAATGTGCCTTACAATACCAAGCGACAGGATGTACTGAAGTTCTTCAAGCCACTGAAGCCCTACTCTGTGCGCTTGCCTGGCAAAGTGCATGGCTTTGCCTATGTGGGCTTCAAAACGGAAAAGGACTTTGACAAAGGCATGCTTAAGAACAAAAGTTTCATCAAAGGCAAGCAAGTGTTCTTCTCCGACTTTACGGAAAAGAACAAGATAACCAAGGCACAGCGTGAGGGAGACAAGAGCACAACAACAGCAACAAGCAATGTGGCGGGCAATGCCAAGTGGCAGCAACAGCAGCAGAGTTTGCAAAGCGAGGAGCACATCAGCGACTCTGGACGCATATTCTTTCGCAATCTGGCCTACACCACCACAGAGCAGCAGTTGCAGGAGCTGTTTGAGAAGTACGGACCCGTTACAGAAATAAGTTTGCCTGTGGACAAAGTTACGCGTCAAATCAAAGGCTTTGGCACTGTGACGTTTATGATGCCGGAGCATGCAGTGCTGGCATTCAATGCGTTGGATGGCAGCGACTTTCAGGGACGTCTGCTGCATTTGCTGCCTGGCAAGGAGCTGGACAAGTCGGCAGAGGAGCAGCAGCAGGCTGCAGATTTCGACAATTTGTCGTTCAAACAAAAGAAGGCGGCCAAGCTGAAGCAGCAGGCACAAAAGTCCATAGGCTGGAACACGCTCTTCATGGGTGCCAATGCTGTTGCCGAGCTGCTGGCCAAGCAGTTCAAGACAACAAAGGAGCAGATACTCGACACCAGCGGCGGTGGCAGCAGCGCTGCTGTGCGCTTAGCCTTGGGTGAAACACAAATGGTCATTGAGATGAAACAGTTTCTGGAGGAAGAAGGCGTGCGGCTGAGCGCCTTCGATGAGCCCACACAACAGCGTTCCAAGACGATAATACTCGCCAAGAATTTGCCTGCAGGCACCGAGCGCAGCGAGCTGACGCCTATCTTTAGTAAATTTGGACCCATAGGTCGCTTGGTGTTGCCACCCAGCGGCGTGACGGCGCTCATCGAGTACTGTGAGCCCTCGGAGGCGCGTCAGGCATTCAAAAAATTGGCCTTTAGCAAATTTAAGACAACGCCGCTTTTCCTGGAGTGGGCGCCAGCGCATGCATTCACCAAAACGCTCAACGGTGTGGACATTATACCCAAATCAGAGCCCAAAGTGGAAGAGGAAGTTAAACCCGCGCCTGCGTCAGAGCCTGAGCCCAAACCAACGGTTGCCGAGGATGAGGATGATGAGCCGGAACCGGAGACGACGCTGTTTCTACGCAATCTCAACTTCAAAACTGTTGCCGACACGGTGCGTGCGCATTTTCAACATTTGGGCAGCGTGCACACAGTGGAAATTGCGAAACGCAAAGACGCGCAGAATCCCAAGCAGCTCAATTCCTTGGGCTATGGTTTTATACAATTCAAGAAGGCGGCCATAGCAGCGCAAGCTTTGAAGGAGATGCAAATGACCACGATTGAGGGTAATCTGGTGGAGCTGAAGCGCAGCGATCGTGTGCTCAAGTAAGTAAAATTACAAAGTGAACAACTGGAATCTCTAACATTTATTTTTCACACACAGAACTCAAGATGATGGCGCACGGCGACGACAGATTGAGCAGAAGAAACAGACTGGCACCAAGATTCTGGTGCGCAATATTCCCTTCCAGGCGCGCTATAGTGAAGTGCGCGATATATTCAAGTAAGTGCACAGACTAAATGCTAATTGATAAACACAGTCCTAACTGTATTTTCACCCACAACAGAGCATTTGGTGAGCTGCGCTCGTTGCGCATACCCAAGAAGATGACACCTGGCGAGGATGCGCATCGTGGCTTTGGCTTTGTGGACTTTACCAGCAAAGCGGAGGCGAAACGTGCCTTTGAGGCTTTAAGCGCCAGCACGCATTTGTACGGTCGCCGTCTGGTGCTGGAATGGGCCACCAACGAGGATACACAGGATATAGACGAATTGCGTAAACGCACCGCTGAAAAGTTTGATAATGTGCAAGGAGCAATCGAGGCTAAGCGCAGCAGACGCGCTTTCTTCGATGTCGACAGCCATGTACCGCAGCAGGCGGAAGAAGACGAAGAGGAAGAGCGTACTATATAAAGAATCCTATTCTTTTTAACTGTAAATTAACTAGTATTTTGTTAATGCTGTATATAATTTATATATATACTTAATATGTTCGAAAAAATTCAAATACATACGACAAATTTTAAAAACTGTATTATTTCAATCGATTTCTTTGAAATTTAAAAATACCTAGAGCACATTTCAGGCAACTCTTCCAGTAACTAACTAACTGGTTTTCCATTGAAAATCTTCTTGACTTACCGGCTTGTGCATCCTCGTCGTTCTAACTCGCTATATTAACCTGCATATGATCTGAATTTCTATTGCCTTATCCATCCTCATTTGGTAAGTCGCCTGAGACTGAGTCTCTAAAAGATAAAACATGAACCTAATTAGAAGTTATGAAAAGTTTGGGCTTTAATTTAATGTTTTGGTTATAGCTTCTGTGAAAATCAATTCAATTTAATTTGTGGACTTTATACACAATCAGCCAAGTGTTAAAATTAAAATGCAGCATTTTCTAAATAGAATATATTTTTATTTTACGTTTCTGTTTATATAAAAACCTAAATAATTAATACAAAACAAGACAAAAAAAAAAAACATACATACATAATTCTTTAAGCATACACAAATCATTATCGATGATATACCATATAATCAATCAGTAAACGCATTTTGTTTTTAGTAATATATATATAATATAGTATATATATAGTACTAATTAGTTAATAATATAGTTTGTATATATAAATATTTGTTTGTATTTATTTACTATTGAAAATATGATCTTTTGCCATTTTACTTGCATTTTCTCTTCTCGTAAGGTGTTTCAAAAAATGTTTTAAGTTTTTTATTGCATTAAGCAGGTTCTAGATTTTCTCATTATATGTTTTGTATTTGTTTTTGTGTTGCTGTGTCAGGAAGAATTTGAGTTGTGTGTGTGTGGGTTGTAGCGAAACTACAGACATATGTATTGTATTTTATATGTGTAGATAAAGCATAGGTATATATGTAGTCGTTACTACTATATAAATATATATTATATTTAAAATATGTTGATTTTTTTTTAAATTTCTTTTGTAGTAATTTTTAGAGCAAGAAGCAGCAGCTAAAAGTCTTGGCTAGTGGGGATTACAAGTCTAGTACTAGGGGGGGGCCAGGCAAATTGGAAGAGTGTTGAACACTAGTGTCTATGTTTAAGTGTGTGTGTGTCATTGTGTGTGTGTTGGGCCCTACATTGAGCACTTTTGTTCAGTTTTCACTTAATTTAGTTTAAAATAAAAAACAAAAAGATATTAAAGATTTACCCTTGGGCTACGCTACAATTTTTGCGCCTGCTATATACAATCGGCAGCGTCTATATGTGTGTGTGTGTGTGTGTGTTTGTATGTGTGTTAGTTGTGCCAGGAGTATGGATACGCTTCAAGCTTAGGCCATAGTTAATATATTAAGCTGTTAAGTTAAATTGTTTTTTGTTGAGTTGTGTAGTAAATTGTTGCTGTTTGTTTTTCATATATTTGTTGCTCGGAATTATTCCTTCTTAATGCGCGCCTGCAAAAAACAATAGAGTATGCCCGCCTGGGCCATCACGTCCACGGTGCTGGCGGCCAATGGATCCTTTTGCTTCACCTGCGTCTGTCCCGGTCGCAGCAATGTGGGTCCAAACACCATCGCCAGATTGTGCAGCGACATTTTGTTGTCCGCCTCCTTTTCATGCACTCTGCAATTGCAATATAAGCCAATTAGTAGAGTCGCACATAAAGAAAAGTGCTAGGCTTACCTAATAAGATGATCGAGTATAAGATTTATGGAGGCCTTGTTGGCCTGCGGCAGCTCCTCGAACACCTTGAGCAGCTCGTGGATGCGCGTGGCCTCGTTGTTGTTGCCAAATGCGCTAAATGTTTCGAAGAATCGTGGATAAAGCTGATCGGTGAACAATGCCTCGGGCAGTTCACGTAAAAATGTCTTTAAAATGCCAGTAACCGAATGTATGTCCACCTCGCGCAGCAGCTGCTCAGCCTCATAGGCATCTGGGCAGGACAAAGAGGCAAATAATAAGGGAAATAAGTTGCAAGTTACCACGTGACTTACCCGACTCGAAGGACTTCTTGAGCTTGGCCAGATCGGAGGCGGAGCCACTGACGCGATAGCAGCCCACTTCCAACATGCCACGTCGCTCCACTTCCCGTATGCAGGCACTGATGATGAATGGAATGTCGCGCTTTTCGCGTCTGCACAAATTGCGTGAATGAATGAATTAGTAAGTTAGTAGTTAATCAAGTTCGAGAGAGAGCTACTTACTTTAATACTTGACTCATTTTGGCACCGAAGAGTGCGCCCGGCTTCATTGTGGCGCGGCACAGCTCGCCGGGCACAAAACGGAAGCTGGCATTCAGTTCAAGCGTCTCGCTCAGCTTAATGCTGCGCGTCTGTGTCGTTTCCGTCAGCCAGCTGCGGCTTAACTGCAAGCACAATTAATTCATTAATTAATTAATAATAGTAATTGGCATTGGCATTGGTACATGCCTTGAGTATGTGCTTGGCTCGCAGCAGCGGCCGCTCCTTGGACTCGTAGAGCAGAATGCGAACATTTTGACTGCCCTCGAGCTCGAGCATAAAGCTTTCGTTCCACAGCGGCGATTGGCTGCGGCAAATCATTTTGGTGGTGGCCTTGCGGAAGTAGTGGCCATACGAGTCCACCTCAATGCATATGTACAAGTCGGCCGGCTGCTCCAGTCCCTGCAGGCCCTGCGCGCTCATATATAGATCGCCCACGAGCAGACTCTCATCGTTATGGTTGCGCATAAGATAGGAGCCCATTTCAGTCTTCATGCCCTTTTGCATGGCCACAATGAAGGCGGTGACCTCCAGGGAGTTGATGGTGTTGGCGCCAGGTAGATTACACTTTTGCTGCAACAAAGAGAAAGCAAATGAGCGACTGAGCGACTGAGCGACCGAGTTGGAAAGTTGTACTCACCTTCAATGACATGATCGAGTCAATCCACTGCGTGCGCTCAAAGTCGGAGCTAAGGAAAAAGGTCATGGTCTTGTTGTTGGCCTTGTTGCCTAGGCGCAGCACCAGATTGGGCGTGGCCAGCACCAGCTGTGACTCCAGATCCGCCAGCTTGCGTCTGTATTTATCGCCAGTGCGCACTCCATTGCCCTCAAAGACGAGCTGATCGCGCACGGAGCGCAAATTGCGTTTCACTTGTGAAATATTCGCTGGACTAGATTCCTTGAGATCCGCACTTGTGTCCGTCTCCTCGAACACATTGACATCCTTCAGCGGTATGAACCACTTGAGCTCGTAGTCGATGCGATCACGGCCCAGAGCTTTGTATTTGGCGCAGGCAATGACATCGTTGAACAGAAACAAGTGACGCAGCTTGCGATGCCCATCGACCAGTTCGACAATGAACGAGTTGCGCACCATGCGGCGCAGATTGCGATTCGATTCGCTGGGCAGCCGCTGGTTGACCACATTGAACTGATTGAGGAACATTTGTATGATCTTTTGTGCCTGCCGCAGCGGCTGATGATCCGGATGATTGGGCGGCGTCTCGCGCAGCAGATCGTTGAAGACCAAAGCATTGATTTGCACACGCGCCACCGGCTTATGCAGCAAATCCTCCAGCGTCAGCGACTGCTCCGTCTGCAGATTGACGACAATGGTCGATACAATTTTCTTAAACTGCGGATTGCTGGCGCTGCACTTCTTCACCGTATCGATGGCCTGGCCATAGTTGTGCAGAAAGGCGCTATAAAGATCGAACATATCGGCGAGACGCTTGAAGGGCTCGCCAATGAGCACATCGCCGCCCTCGTGCGCCACAATCGTTTTCAGATCGCCCAGAAATGCGGTGTGCACCTCGTGCAGCTCGTCGATCTTGAAGAATATGGTGTTCTCCTCCTCCTCCTTGATGACAGGCTGCGATGTGCCCAGCGTGGCGTGTATGGCGCGCTTGTACTAACAAAACAAAACAAAACAAAACAGACTCCAAGTGAATTATGATAAACCAATTGATATATTCTGCGACTTACCTGCAGCATCTTGTTCAGGCACTCCACATAGATCGTCTCGCTGTGTATGATCGAGCTCAGGATGTTGCGTATTTTGGCGCCACGCGCATTCCCAGAGAGCTGTGTGTGAATTAATTGCAATTGAATTAGTTACAAGTTCATTAAAATGCAAGTCTCAAGTCTCAATTCAAATTGCATTTGTATTTACAATTCTTGCACCAAGTACCAAGTCTGCTATATAACGAGCTATATAAACTTATGATATGAACTGCATGAGCATAGCTAACACATATATGTATGCATGTATTTGTTTATGTACATCGAAATGAGCGAGACAGCTTAACAAACAAATGAACAAGAGCGTAGAACTTTTGTATGAAGGAAGTGGAAATGGAGCTATAAAGGAATTCCAAGGAGGCTAAGCACTAAATACTTATATTTATATTTTGATATGCGCACGTTTCAAATAACTTATTACATTATCTTATTATTTTTCTCAGTTTAAGTTTCATTACTTTTATTATTATTTGCTTCAGCTTAGGTATTTTACTTTTCGATTGACATTTATTTATTATTTTTAAATTTTTATTTGTGCTACGATTTAATTTAAATTGAATTATAAATTTAAAAAATATTTAAGAGCTCATTTAATATTTACTTTATAATTGTAAACGTATTTTTTTATAACCTTAAACGTGTTTTTCTAGTCTACGAATATTTTACTTGTTTTTTTTTATACAGTTTTAATTAATTTAGAGATTCATGTGCATGTGAAGTTTAAGAATATTTACGAAACATACACACACACACACACGCACATTGAGGACGAAGTGCAAAGCATATGTATGCATGTGTGGGTGGGTGGGAGGTTTGGTAGGCGTGTGCTTCATATGAATGTCCATAATTTGCATAAACAATACACTCAAAGAAAAATGTTGCTAAAGCCAAACAAACACACAAGCGCATTCAAACTAAAGCCACACATAAATACATAAAATACACAGCTATTAATTAATATATAAATATGTATAATACATATATATATATATACATATATATACAGTTAGAGAGCGCAGTGTATGCGAAGCACAAACAATTTTGTAACTAAATGTGTAGCGTTTGCTTTTTTATTTTTTTAAGTGTATTTTGGTACTCACAAGTATTGCTGAAACTAAATTCTGTCGAGTTCCAAGACAAATTTGTTAGGCAAAAAAAAAGAGTTCACACAACAGAAGAGAAGAGTGTAAAAAAATATATGGAAAAAATATAAGTAGGTTAGTAAATTGTTTATAAAAGTATTAGTTGCTTAAATAAATGCTTAAAAATAAGTTAGGCCATTGGCATTAATTGCAGTCGAAAGCTTTAGCTGAACAGTGCTTCAAAATTAGCATAACAGAGTTATGTTAACGCCAGCCAAAGAATGTTAATACTACTATGCTACGGCTGTTAATAAAGTTGTTGACATTTGTTAAGTTAAGCACAACTATATTATGTTAACGCTGCAGCTGTTAAAGCTATGTTAACTGTTTAACATAAGTCTGTCAATTAATTTGAAAAGCCTATGCTGAGTTTTTGAAATGCAGCAATTCGATTTACAAATTACACTTGCCAATTTATATAAGCTTAAGGTAATTAAAAAATAATTAAACTGACTAAGCTTAATGCTTAGTCATAAAAACAGTCACAGCTTGCCTCATTGGCAGCGACTTGACCATAGCAGCTAAAAAATATATAAACTAAAAACAAAAACAATGCACAGCTCGCATTGGCCCATGGGCAATTAGTAAGCTGCTGCTTAAACTATATAGATTAATATATTTAGAGAGAGAGAGAGAGCTCGAGCCATTGCTCGTGGACGCGTGTCGCAGTTAGAAGATCTCGCAGCCACAATTACATAAAATAAAACTAAACAACTAAATAGTTTTAACAGTTGGCTGAGCACAAACCTTGCGCAATGCACCTGGCGTCTGTGATGTTGATGACGTCGATGTGGCTGTGCCTGTGGCTGTCGCTGATGTGGCTGTCGATGTGGCCGACGACTGTTGTTCATCATGTGAAATGGTGCGCAAGATGGGCGGTCCCTCGTATTCGCCATCGCTGTCCAATGAACTCGAGCGCGTCTCATTGCTTTGGCTGCAAGCGAACACAACAAATTGAATGCAAGAGTTTCAACAGATTTGTTTAATCATTTGCCACTTACATGAAATAATCAATGTTCACATAGTTGGAGGTACGCCCAGGAGATTCGGGATCCGTAACGCTCGTCTGGCTGCTCAGCTGAGCCATGGGCAAAGTGCTGCCCGGCGTGGACAGATCGTCGCGACTAGACGAGGAGCCAGTGCGTCCTGGCTTGATGAACACGTACTCCCCATCGTTGCTATCTAACGGTACACTATCGTAATACGGCTCATTGTCCGCCTGCTGAGCTGCCTTGGCGCTATCCGAGCTGAGCGACGAGACCGACTCGTAGCTTTTGATCTGACAAGGGAAATCGAAAAGCAATATTAATAATAATTGAAATAATTAAAACTAAGACTAAGAAATGTCAAAATTATTGTTTACAAGCTATTATAAACATTTAAAAATCAATTGCAGCTTTGAAAATATTTTATATTATTTTAACTATTCAGCCAAGACAATATTTGGGCAATTTAACAAATGAATATAACTTGACTTATTTGTTGGCAGTGTCCACTTACAACTTCCGATATGCCTTGTGATGCGAGCGACTCCTTGGAGCCGGCGCTGCGTTGATGCGCGGCCGTTGCCTCTGCATCGTTTGCCTGCAACGAGGCGCGCGACTTCTTCTCCAGGCTGCTGGTCGAGCTGCTGTCTGTGGTCGTCAGCTTGGGGGTTTTGTTTAGGCTGCCAGTGGGCGAAGCGCCCACATTGCGTCCCGCTGGCGTTAGCTGGCGACTCGGCGTTGAGGCTGTGCGTCCCAAGCTGCCACCAGTGCCATTTGACGCTCCATTGCCGCCGCCGCCGCCATCATTGCGCTTGGCATGCTCCAAGCTGTCCGTCTTGCCCACCATTTTGCGTCCCAGCTCCTCCATCAGCTCCGGCGTATTGGCCAGCTTGCTCAGCTCTGGCGTCGTCTTGCGATTCGCTGCGTACTTCGACTCCAGCTGCTCCGACGACTTCTGTCGCAATATATCCGATGGCTTAATGTTGCGCTCCAGCGAGCTGGCTGGACTCTCGCCCGAGCTGCTGCTGGGCAACGGCATCGAGCTGCCCACGTAGGGCGTCTCACGCTTGGGCGAGGAGGACAACTGCTGATGCTGATGCTGCTGCTGCGTCTGGTTGGGTATCGTGGGTGGCTCCACGCGTCTGATGTTCTTGGGCGGCGGTCTGTTGGCAAATGCATTTACAGTTACAATTATAGGGCTATAAATAGATTTTAATCTACACAGATTCAAGCAGCGCTGCCAGTCCAAGTAAAGTTTATGAAATATGTTAAATATTATAATATAAATAATTTTATACAATTTTTTTCACTTGCATTTTGCTTTGGTTTGATATTGCATATAAATTATTTAAAATTTAAAACTTGTTGAATTCGATTTTCAATGCGCACAGATTATAAAATATTTTTAAATATATTTTATTGATAGGATTTGCATTTTAAAATGATTATTTTTAATTGAATTGCATTAATTTTGATAAATTTATATATTTAATATATTTAAAAGTATATTTCTGTACAATTTTGTTGAATGAATATGAATTATATAAAATTGAAATATTTTTAAATATATTTTTATATAATATTGTTGTTTGCATTGTACGATTTATTTCAAAATTATTATTTTTCATTGAATTGCATTAATTTGATATATTTTCTGTATTTCTGTACAATTTTGTTGAATGAATTTAAAATTTATCATTTGCTGCACTCATAATATTTGTGTTTGTTATTATTTTGTTTAAATTAAATTCAATTTTTAAGCTTCTAATTGCCATTGGAAAATAACAAATAAATTCTAGTGAACGTGGCTTCGTTTCTGTTGGCAGCGCTGATTAGACTGATTTGCAACTGTAATTGGCTCAAACTCACCTGGGCGGCATTTTCTTTTTGGCCTCCAGATGCGCGGCATACGAGGATGCGGACATGGCGGGCGATGTCAGCGATGGCGACAGCGGTGGCGCTGTGGGCTCCACGTTCTTGTTGCGCTCGGTGAAGCGTGCGAAGGTGGATGGGGGCGTTGGTGCTTGGTCATTGACCGTCGTCGTCGTCGTCGTCGTCGTCGTCGCTGTTGTCGCTGTCGTCGATTGGGCTGACGATTGAGCATCATCCAAGTCTTTGTCTTTGGCCTCCTTGACCTCAATGACGGTAACAAAGTGGGAAGTTGACTTGCGCAGTGGCTTCGTCGACTGCTGCTGCTGCTGCTGCTGCTGCAGCTGCTCAGCCTCCACCCCAGCTCCAGTGACAGTCGCCTCCTGTTTGTTATCGCTTTGTGCAGCTGCTGCGGCTGCTGCTGCTGCTGTCCTTTGTTCGTTGTTGTTGGCCTTGCTGCCAATGGAGGCCGCCAGCTCGGTGATACACTGCTGGAGCGCACCGTTCGAGTCCTTCTCGTTGCCACTGTCCTTTTTATCCTCGCGCTCAAAGCTGTGCTCCGTCATGCTGCGCTTGCCCGTGGGCGGCGCCGAGCTCAGTCCACTCCCACCACCACCCACATGCTCCTGCTGCTGTGTGTGTGTGTATTTGTTGTCTGTGCTCAGGGACAGCCTGTCCTTGTCCTTGCCAGCTCCTGCCGCCGACGCGCTGCTCGCCTCGCGCAGATTTAAACTCGATTTCTGCAAATTGCACAAGCGGACAAGTTAATTAAAAACTAGATTAGTGTCTATAGTTTCCCAATAGCAAAGGGAACAAATGTTATTTATAACGATTTTTGCAATTAAAAAGTTGACATATTATATTTATAATAATAAACAAATGTCAAGTGAGCGATGAAGATGGAAAAGCTTTTTAACATTCTATCAATTTGCAGACTATTTAACTTATTTATTGCCAATTTGCATAACTAAAAATATCAATCAATTCAAATATATCATTTTTCTATAAAATTTAGCAAATTTTGCTATCAAATTTAAAGCTTTTCTATAATGCAGCGCATTGAAGTTTAAGTAATATTAACATTTATAATTAGGCATTAAAAATTGGGCAATTTGAAACTAATGTTGAGGGCGTATCTAGGCCTGAATTTGCATCAAAAAATCAAAGTGGGGGCGTAATTGTTGCCTAAAGAAACCAAAGTATGCGCATAAATTAAGCAACAAAATAAAGCTATGATTTATATAACAAAAAAAAACTTGACAACTTAAATTACGTCTAATATTAAAAAGCGACTGCGGCCATTAGACATTGACATGAGAAACGCGGAAAATTGCTGAAAAACATGAGAAGCGTGCCTGAGCTAAAACAGCAAACTTAAAGTTAAAAACTGATGAGCGCATTTGTTGTTTTTCAAGTGAATGACTAAACAAATTGCTGCATATAATAAATATACTATAGAGTTTAATTGATTTAGTTCAAAGTGTCAAAGCAAGAATCAATCGCAGCGGCAAAAAAGAAAAGCAAAAGGGTTAACAAACTTCAGCAGCGCCGCAGACAGAGCGGTAGAAAGAGAGAGAGAAAGAGAGAGAAGGAGATGGAGAGAGTGAGAGCGAGCAACTGTGGGGGAGTTGTTAATGCAGAGCACGTAACGCATTTCTTTAACACGTTGGATAGCAACTGCTTTATAAATATATAAACAACAACAAAAGTAACAACAACGTGCTAAGTTAAGTGTAAAGTAAACAGCAAAAAAATAAAATATTTATGTGTGTGTCTGTGTGTGTGTGTGTGTATAAGCCAAACTTAAAGCGTGTGCGTGTTGCTATTAACGTTTTTTTTTTTCATTTTTTTTGGGGGCTTTAAAAAAGTGAAAACTATAAAAAAGAGAGCAAGCCGCTGTCTGTCTGTCTGTAATTTTTTTTAAACAAAAAATAAATAATTGGCTGTTAGATAAAATAAAAAGTGTGTTTGTTGTTGTTGGCGCTTTGCTTTTATATGTAAGAGGCGTAGTTTGTTTTTTTTTTTATTTTATTTTGGCTTATTTTGGGGGGTGGCCTGGCGCTGGCTTTAGAGCAGCTGCGTGTGTGTGTGTGTTAAGTGTGAATGTGTCCAAGCGAAGCGAAGAAGAAAGCGTGCAAAAAAAAGTTGACGGCGAAGGTCGCACACACACACACAAACAGCATTTAGTACATTGAAAGCTGAGCTCAGTCTTTTGGCGGCTTGACAATTTCTAGCGCTCTCGCTCTAACGTGCGCGCGCTCTCTCTCTCTCTCTTATTCTCTCTCGCATATCAACTCAGTCGTGTCGATACAATTATTTAGCATATTTTCAATCAACAAACACAAATAGATGAAGTATGGCAACAGTGAGTGTGAATCATATACGAACATACATTTGTGTGTGTGTGTGTGTGTGTGACAACAACAATTTGCAACTATTGTTATTGTTGTTGTCGCCCCTTACTTGTGAAATTGCTGTGAGAAACATTCAAGAATAGCAGATGACAACGCAAATGTATCAAATGTTAATACACATTGTTTGTAAGTTTAATTATACATAATAGCAGCTATTTGTTGCTAAAAGTTACAAAGTTAGCGTATGAGAAAATATATATTTTATTATAAGCTCTATGGGAGCTATGGAACTTTTCGAGATTGATTTATTTAAATTATTAGCTATAGCTATATTTAATTTTAAGTCTCAGTCTCTACTAACCAATGGATAAGAAAATATTTTGTGCATTTAAATGAAACATTAACTGCTCTATACAGATTTATTCTATTATATTCTCTATTCGTTTTTTTTAACAAAATAAAAGTTCAAAAAGTCTTTATCCTATAGTTTTCAATCTTTTTTAACTTTTGCTGCAGCTAACTATAAATTATTTGTTTATACAGTCATAAATTGAAGCTTCAACTATTTTAAAACTAAAACTTGCAACTATTTTAATCAAACAAAAGTATATAAAAGCAAAACAAATAATTGCTGCTGAGTTCAACTTTTGTTTTCAATCTTTCTTTTTTACTGCAGCTTTATTTGACTTTAATAACTTTTTGGCTGGCTAATAACATTGAAAACGTTTAATAGTTGCCATTGCCTATAAGCTATATGTACATATATCGTTGTGTGTACATATGTTATAAAAAAAAAGCTTATCAATTGCGGCTAATCAAGCTTTTTAAGAAGTACCTAAGTATATACACTCCCACATATACACACATATATATCAGTATATATATATATATATCAGTTCGCACAGTTAATGCATTTCTTGAGCGCTTGGAGTGGGTGGGGGTGGGGCTGGGGGTGGTGGTTTGGGTGTGAGCTGATAGCTAGGCATAGGCCTGCTGCTTATCAATACAGGCAGAGGGAATGGCGTACAACAGATTTGGATTGTGTTGTTGTTTGAGCCTACAAAAGAAGGGCTACAAAATAGTCAGCACCAATACAAACAAATGCACACACGCACACACACCCACAAACATAACGCTTGTTTAAATTGTGTTTGCTTTGCTTTTTGTTTTTGGTAATAACTAATTTTCAATCGCTTCGGTGTGTGTGTGTGCGATAAGTTTATTGATTTCAACTTTTGATAAATACTACAACTTAACTTATTTCTTGCCTGTTACAGCACACAAGAGAAGACAAATTAAAGTTATTGTTTTTGTTTTAGTTACCCCTCTGGTCCATAACTTGAATTTCTCTTTAAAGGAAGACATGCTGCTTTAACAGCAGCTGCCGTCATTCACACTCGCTCGCACTCTCTGTTATAATTACAGTGACAGTTTAACAGTTTAGCAGTTAACAGTTGTTGTTGTCCCACGCAAATGCAAAATGCAATTCGCGCAAGGAGCGCACGACGAACGAAGAAAACGAAAAACACACGCACGAAGCTTTTTTTTGTTGGTGTGACTGTGACGCCAACTGCGCCGCTGACGTTAGCGTTGACCACGAAATTTGAGTCAACACACGCACGCACACACACTCACACACACACAAACGCTTGCTTAAGAGAGCAGCGACGACAATTGCTTCAATTCACTTTTTATTGTCGTTGTTGTTGTTATTTTCTTTAGATTATTTTTACGTAATTTATTTTTATATTTCGCTTTGATCTTTGCTATAATGTATTTATTTATTTATTGTTATTGTTGCAGTTTGTTGATTCAGTTCTTTGTTTGTTACCACACACACACACAAACACACACGCACACCACGCTGAGCGAAATAAACGAGCATAAGAGCGAGACAGGCAATCACGCACGCATTGCACAAAAAATTAAAAAACAAAAAAAAATCGTTTAAAAGGTGTTTTTCCTTTATATTGTTGCCTCTTCTCGCGCTTGTTGTTATTCACCGTAACTAGTCACTACTGCCGACTGACGACGATTGGCAACGGGGAATGGAGTCTCAACGCCAGCAGCAAAGCCAAAAGAATACACAGATACAACTGCAAGTACATGAGTGTGTACGTGTGCGTGTGTGTGTGTGCGTAGATAACGGCGTAAAATTCAAGATATCGCATTGTTAGTACGTAACGCATGAACTCTACCGAAAGCAGCGTAGGGTGGCTAAGTAGGGTGAGCCAACAACAAAAGCTTTCTTTTGGCTAACTTAACAACTATTTCGAATTGTTTGTAATATTAATAATTAAGCTAAACTATTAGCCGTAGCTACTCGTACTATCAAGCTTGCTAAACATTTGCTGTTTATTGATTTTACTCATCAATTAAATAAATAAACATTCCTTGGTTCTAACTACTAAAAACTGTCTTTTAGCCAACTTGCCATTGCTAAAAGCTAATAAACTAAAGTACTATCTGTTTTGTTTGCTTGATTTAATTTAATTATGATTTAATTTTTTAAAAATTATATTTGCATAAATTTGTTGACATTTTGCAAGCAAGATTCAATGACAACGGCAGGTGTAGGGCATTAGCAAGTGCCGCAGAGCAGAGCTGAGCTGCGCAGCGTTGACGCTGGCAGCGCAGTAAGCAGCGCGCACTGATAACAATTGATAAGTAAAGTGAATGGACAAGCTTTTGCTTTTGCTTGCTGTGCGCCGGCTAACTGTTAATGACAAACGCAATCAGCAGCAGCAGCTGTTGCTGCAAGATCAGCAGCAACAACAACAACAATAGCAATAATATCAATGGCAAGAGTAAACAATAAAAACAAAGCTTATGATAAAATAGCAAGACATGCAATTGCAATTATTGCTGCTGCTGCTGCTGCTGCTGCTGCTGCTGCTTATGCTGCTGCTACTTTATCTTCTTCTTATACTACTTATACTATTACTAATACTTACAAAGTCTTTGTCAGCGCTTGCGCCATTGGCAGCGCCGCTGCTGCTGCCACTTGGCGTTTGTGGTGTAATTGGAGCCGCATTGGGATTAACGCTAGCTGCCTCAAAGAGCGTTGTGGGATCGCCGCCACTCTCGCGATATTTCTCCACATCCGAGAGCAAACGCTCCAGATACTCCACATAGAGTGTTTCCTGTTCGAGCTCCTTGCTCAGTTCACTGATTTTGAGTTTGTGGCGTTCAAGGCTTGCGCGCACATCCTGCTCCCAGGCATCGGAGAGTGAGCTTTGTGGAAATCGTTGCATCCACAAGCGTTGAAAATCATCAAACACGCTCATTGTGCTCTTGCAGTCGCAGTCGCAGTCGACGCCAACAGCAGCTGCAGCATCAGCTGCGCTTTTCGTTAAGTTTTGTTGTTGTTTCGCGTTTTAGCACTGTGTTAACCGTTATGATATTTTTCCTTGCGCTTTAGCCTAAACTTTTTCAATTACACAGTAGTTATCAGTTATATGCAATTGTTAACTTAAAAAATATATATTACTTTCATTTCATTTGTTGCTTAGCAATGACAAATATTTTGAGCAATTCAAGAGTGTATGCATCGATTTGAAAATTCCCCCATACCTTTACTTTAACTGACTGTTTTAGCAACGAAATTACAATTATTTTTATATGCAATAAGCAAATGCGTCATATAACCGTTAGACCACTGTATGTAAATTTTGTATACGAGCGCATCCTGCTGCAGCTGCAGCAGCAGCAACAACAACAACAATAACAAGCAGCAGCCAACGATTCATCAGCAGCAGCAGCAGCAACAACAACGACAGCTGCAAAAAGGTTTTCAGTTTCAGTTTTCGTGTTTCTGTTTTGTTCTCATGTTCTTTGCCTTTATGTTATGCACTTGCACTTGTGTTGTTGTTGTTCTTACTGTAGCTGCCCTTTTCACAATTGCCTGTGTGTGTGACTGTGTGTGTGTTTGTAAAAAAGATGTACATATGCGTGTATGCAAGATGCTCTTGTTGTTTTTGCTTTTGCTTTTAGTTTTCATCTTAGCCAAGGCCAATATGTTGTGCATTTTCAAGAGGCATTCATTTTGTACACACACACACATACACACACCTATACATCTGCAGTGCCGCTCCTGTCTATGTTGTTGTTGTTGTGGCTGCGCCCATGCCCCATGCCACACAGGCACACGCATATACGCGGAGACACTTACAACATATGCACTCACACTCACAGACGCGCACTGCTTTTCCTTTAGGCCACGACCAACGCACGCTTTACAATTAATTTATTTAATTTTATTATGTGCCATTTCACTATGTATTTTTCAATCCCAATCAGATTTCGATTCGTAAAAAAAAATTCACTTCTCGCACACACATATACAGCCGACTTAACTTTTTTTAAGTTACTGGCACTGTTAACTAACATTTGCAGCTACGACTCGATAGACTGGCGCCTAATAATCGAGCAGACTTATCGCTCGATTATGTGAGCAGTGAGCAAATGTTAAATTACATTAAGCGCCTTTTGCGTGCTGTTTAACATTATAATAACATACTAAGTATTAGATCTATTAATTAATGTTATTGTTATGACTGTTAATGCGCTTTACAATTACACAGAACTACATTTTACGCCGTATGTTAAGTTAGTTAGTGTTGGCTAACTACAAGAAGTGCTGCAAAACAAACGTTACAGTTCAAGACAAACATTTAAATTTCTACAATATTTATACATTTTGAGATTATTGCCCGCATGGGCAATGGATACATGAATAAACACTAGCCATTGATATCCATGTACACTATACGTGTGGCAAAAACCACAAAAGTTCAAAGTCGAAATTAGTTTATCTTATTTTCTATAAATACCGTATAAGCTAATTAAAATTCTAAGTAAATAAATATATTTACTTTGTGAAATTTGTAATGAGTAAGAAATGTTGTGCTTGTGGAATACAAATAGCTAAATGCTATAAATTGACCTCAAATCATCAACAGATTGTGCAGTTTATCAACTAAATAGATAATACATATGCATAGGTGTACATAATTAAGCGTCTTGGCCAATTGATTAGAAAGAACAATAGACAGCGGCATGAAGCCTTTGGTGCCAAAATTAGTCAGCACACTTTCTACAGTGAATACAATTTAACAATAGTTGGTATAACATTTTACATTCGAATAAACATAATTTTATAGATTTAACAATAGTTGTAGGTTTCTTGGAACCTATTTGTTGGTTTTATTGCTTTCTTATCGATATAATCGATAGACTCATGCGCTTATAAGCTAATGTTATAGTAATATAAAGTTTTTGTGATTTGCATATAAGGTATATTTACTGTATATAGACGAACGGCCATGACGTAGAGCCTGTGTAACCATAGCCGTAACCGATATGGATATAACTGCAAATAGACTATTGCTAAGCTAATGCTAGGTGATTTTTTAGGGCTTATCTCTAACGGATATAGGCAGCATATAAAAGTCAGTAGTTTTAGATTTCAAAGACATATTCCGCTACTGCCGCTGGGCAAAGCAAAGTCGTTAACACTAAAGCTGACGGGATTTACAACATAAACATGGAGTAAGTTGAAAACCCGAATTGAGGTTAGAATGGTTATAAATTAAAGAAATTGACTTTCTAGCTGCAAGAAGTGCGCTATTTTATGGATATTAATCGCCGTTGCTGCCGTGGCCATAACCTTGGGTCTCGTCTTTGGTCTGCGCAAGAGCGAGGAGCGACAAATAGGCGCTGTGGCTTCCAATGGAGCAGGCTGCGCGGAGATTGGTGGACATATGCTGGAGATTGGCGGTTCGGCGGCGGATGCAGCCATTGCCACCATGTTGTGTGAGGGCGTCGTATTGCCGCATAGTCTGGGCGTGGGTGGTGGCTTCATGGCCACGGTGTTCAGCAAGGAGACGGGACGCGTGGAGACATTGGTAGCCAGAGAAACGGCGCCAGCTGCTGCTTATCGGGATATGTTTGTCAACATGTCGACGGTGACGGGCGCCTTGTCCGTTGCTGTGCCTAGCGAGATTTACGGTTATTGGAAGCTGCATGACAAATATGGCAAGTTACCTTGGGAGACGCTTTTCCGACCCACTATTGAGATGTGTCGTCATGGAATCATCGTTAGCCGTTATGTGGCGCGTGTGTTGACGTTGCATGAGGAAGTTATCATGGCAGAGCCCAGCATGGCGGAGATTTTTGTTAATCCTTATACCAATGAGCTCTATAAGGAAGGTGAGATCATGTACAGACGTATTCTGGCCGATACCTTGGAGGTGATCGCCACGGAGGGACCAAAGGTTATCTATCGTGGTGGACGCATTGGTCGCATGCTCGTCGAGGATATTCAGTCCATGGGCGGTATTGTTACCGAACAGGATCTGCAGCAATATGAGTAAGTGTAGCATTAAATATAAGTATATCGATACTATCGTTAACTGTGATTAACTAATATTCTATATTCTCACTCTACTTTTTTTTAGTGTGCGCTGGGAGAAGCCTCTGCGTGCCGTATTCTCCAATGGCCATGAGCTGTACACCTCCCCGTTGCCCAGCAGCGGCGCCGTGCTCATCTTCATACTGAATGTAATGGAGTCCATGTATACGAGCAGTCGGGACAAGTATTGGCATCGCGTGGTGGAGACCTTCAAGCATGCCTATGGACATCGCACCAATTTGGGTGACATACACTTTGAGCCATCGGTGCGTGAGACTTACGACAAATTGACGGATCCGGAGTTCGCCGCCGAGATACGTAAGCTAATACGGGATGATCGCACATTTACGGACATGGCCTACTATGGTGCCAACTTTACCAATGAGGAGGATCACGGCACTGCGCATATTTCGGTGCTGGCGCCCAATGGTGATGCCGTCTCCGTGACCAGCACCATCAATAGTCACTTTGGTGCCAAGGTGCGCTCCCGTCAAACGGGCTTCATACTCAACGATCAAATGGATGACTTCTCCACGCCCGGCGTCATCAATACCTATGGCATACCTGCCAGTCCAGCCAACTATATACAGCCCGGCAAGCGTCCCATGAGCTCCACCTGCCCCAGCATTGTGCTCGACTCCAAGGGCAATGTGAATCTTGTGGTAGGCGGCGCTGGTGGCTCCCGCATCACCACCTCGGTGGCTCAAACCATTTTGCGTTACTTTGTGTTGCGCGAGTCGGTCGAGGATGCGGTCAATGCTGGCCGCATACATCATCAGCTGGCGCCCATGGTAGTCGATGTGGAACTGGACGTGCCCAAGCATACAACACATCATCTCATGTATGTGGGCCATGAGCTCAACTATTTGCAGGAGAACAAGGCGTACTCCTCCGTCACAGCCATTGGTGACATGGACACTGAACCCTTTCCCGTCTGTGATCATCGACGCGTGGGCAGCGCTGTCGTCGTCGAGCCCATTGTGGATTAATTACAAATCTTATACATAAATCTACATACATAACATTAAATGTGATTTTAAAATTTGCTTAAAGCGCATTTAGAGTCACCTTAAACATTTATTTAGCTAGTTAACGTTATGCTTATACATATAGTACATATATATATATGTATATTCACAACTTTATTTTTATATGTTTCCAAAAATAAATTACAAATTACTTAAACTTTTGAGTGTCTTCATAGTATTTTAACTGCATCAACAAATTTAGTTATAACAAATGGAAATTGAAGTTTCCAATTTTAAATGAATGCAATCTTAATTTGCTTATAAAAATTGATTTTTTTTTCAATCAGAAATGTTTTGTATAGAAATTTGAATATTTTTTAAAGTTTGTGTATATAAGTTTACAACCAATGCAGTTTACGACTGATTGTTTAAATTATGGAAAGCATTTCATAAGCAACGCTGTTAAATTCTTAGAATTGAAATTGTTTGTTTCCATTACAGACATTCGATAAAAGGCCTTAATTAACAAATAATTGCAGCTTATGCTTCACACTTAGCACCAATTGTATGAGCACGACAGAGAAGGCATGTCATACTGAAGGCATGAAGGCTGTCTCACTCTCTTATGCGAAATGAAAATCACTTTTCAAATATAATTGATGCAGTTAAGTGGGTATGAGCTTAAGGCTACAGGATATATAACTAATTCGAATATCGAATACATGTTTGTATAAAAAATAATTCAATTTGCTTTCGGTTTAAAATTAAAAAAGCTTACAAATATAGCAAAAATATCGTAATATAAATTGAGCATACAATATATGTAAAACTAAACAATGTAACAAAATCGTGTGTGTTTCAAACAATGCATTATGATATAGCGTGTAGTGTAAAATTAAAACTAATTTCTTTCTTTAGTGAATAAACTTTTAATCATCATCGTCGTCTGCAAGCGGTTTGGTTCGTTTTTTGGCCATTTTTCGTTTTTTATGCATCGCCTCCATACGCATATCCTCCAAATCCTCTTGAAAACCTAAGATAATTAATTGCAATTATTAATACAAGTCTATTGACTATTAATAAATGTTAATCACCTTACCTATCTTTTTACTAATAAACTCTTCACGCTGCACTTGAGCAAAACTTGATTCCATTTGTTTATCATCTTCATCCAGATCGCGATATCTGCGCTTATCATAGCCAAAGATATCACGTATATGCGACGATATATCCTCCTCACAATCACCATCATCAATAAAATCATCCAGCTCTGAATCATATTCGGAATCATCATCATAAATGCGTCCTATGGCGAAAGCAAGTTCAAAATCGAATTAGTAAACATATAAAATAAATATTAATAATAATTTATGTAATAATATGAGTTGATATAGTAGCGCTTACTTTGACCTGGCTCTGCTGGCGGTCTGCTGCGTGCAGCTTGCGCGCCACGCCCACCTGGCATTTGTTTACGTTGCGCTGCTCGTTGCACATCGTTTGGCGGAAACGCGCGCGTCTTGGCAGGATCACGTGGCGGAAATTCACGCGCCTTGCCATTCTTATTGGCATCTGTATAGGGATTACGCGCAGCTGTGCTGGACGTGGAGGCGGAGGAAGCGCTGGAAGCAGCAGGCGGGGCGTTTGTTGGGCGTCTTGCAGCGCTGTTGCTGCTGCTGCTTAAGCTGGAGCTGCTGGCAGGCTTTGAAGCAACGCTGTTTTTAGTGACGGAGTTGTTGTACCTGGTCATTGTGCTGGGGGCAATCTTAGACTTCCCACTTTTCGCACTGTCACCGCTGCTCTTTGACTTGACTGCTGCTGCTGATGATGACGCCGACGACGCTGTGATTGGTGATTTGCTTGCTGGCGCTTTATTTAGCTTGGGTATGCGTCCATTGGGTTCCATGCGTGTGGGCGCCGCTGGCTGCTGCTCCTTGGCTTTGAGATCAAGCTCACGCTGGCGATCACGTTGCGCGCGCTCTTCCTTGGCACGTTGACGTTCCTCCTGTTCGCGCTTCTCACGCGCTGAAAGTAAACGCTCGGGCTCCTTTTTCTTTTCGGGCACCTCGAAGACCACAGGCTCATGTTGCTTTTGTTCAGCGAGCCGCAGCAGAGCTTGAAAGTCCATGGGCGGCGGCTGTGCAGAGCGCTTAATCTTAGCTCTTTTGGCTTGCTCCTCAGCACGCTTTTGGCGCTGCTCCTCCTCGGGATCATAGAGCTTCCTGCTGGAGCTGGTGTAGGCGCGTGCTACAGACGCTTCGCGTGGTTTTGACGAGGACGAGGACGTAGACGGTACATTGCTGATGCGTTGTCGCGTGCCACATTTGGTATCCTCAATTTCGCGTGTTATGGCCGCCTTCACACGCTCCTTAGTGCCCGAGAGATCCCGCAGGGATTGCGGCCTGGAGGGCGCAAAGCCTTTGTCCTCCTGCACATCCTTCACCTTTTCGAGATATTTTGCATAAAGCGCATTTGCCTCATTTGACACATAGCCATAGTCATCACCTTCGCCTCCTTCTGCATCAAATTGATTATTGCTGCTATCCTTGGCATCCTCCAGCACAGATTTGTTTGCAGATTTGGTTACTTTCAACATTTTGCGTATTTTGTTCTTGGATTTATCATCACGCATGGCCAGCAGACTGGCCACCTTGGCACGCTCCTCATGCTTGCGCTCCTTTTCCTCTGCTTCGCGTTTCTTTAAAAACTTTTGTATGTTTTGCGACAGCTGTTTGCTCTCCTTGCTCTCCTTTTTGGGTGGCGCATACTTCGTGCTATAGAATTTTCCCTGCAACAAAGTATACACAAATATGTTTAAGCACTTGTTGCAATTGTTGTTGTTGCATCGGGAGGATGATATGCAACATATGTAGGGGTTTATTGGCTGACCCACTTAAAAACTTTTAACCTAGCTTAATTTTGCTTTTTTGTCAAAAAGAATCACAACAACATGGAGCATCTATGCACTTTTGCCTGAACAATTAAGTGGTGCATGATATTTTTACGCACCTCATCTTTTGTTGCTGCTTCGTTTTTCTTCTTCGCAAAAGTCAGCAGCGCATCGAAGTCCATTTTGTTTAGGCCTCCTGCTCTACTTTGCTTTTATTGACAATTTATTCAAATGTTATAAAAAACGTTGCAAACAAAACTTTTTATTTTTTTTTGACGTACGTAGGTTTTATCTGAAAACTCTAGAAAGACTAGACCAGGGTTGACCAACAGCATCGCACAAGTAATCGCGTAATCGATTCTTGAGTAATTTTTCACCAATCGATGCTTCATAATTTGAAAACCAAACGCGCGAGCTGTAATGAACACTCAAAAACATTAAAGAAAATACATTTTTCCTTATTTCTTTAACAATATATTTTTGACGTATGCTTATTGTAAATAAGCTCTCTCGACAAGCGCTCGATAAGAAAAATCACTATTTGGCCTATATGCGCAGTTCTTGCCACAGGTGCCAATCGAATTGTACTGACTCGTTACTCGTGACAAGTAACTGCTCGCGGGTAAATATTGCCAACCAGTTGAATGCAAGGGTCAGCGTCGTGTTAGAAGTGTGTTAAAATTGAATTTCTTTTTTGTTATTAAATGTGCAACTAATGTATTTGTTTGATTGTTAAGCTGAACAAGTGTAATGCAGGTTACTACAGATGCTGTTGGCATAAGAATGCATGCAATGCAAGCTGGCTTAAAGTGAAACAACAAAATACACACAACACATATGCAAGCACATGCACGCACACATACACATATACAGTGACACGCGTATGAACATATGAGCAAAGCGTAGCAAACAAGAAAACAATATAAAACAACAACAGCGAACACAGTGTGAGGTGAACAATAATAATATTGATACAAAAAAACACGAAACAACTTGTATCAAACATTTATGAAGAGAAGGCAAAAGGAATATACATATGTAGCTCAAGATAAACAGAGAGAACGAAGCAAAGGCAAATTGCGGCTCCTTGTGCCTGCGTCAATAGCAACTACTACAACAACAACAGCAACAAAAGTCGAATAGAGCTTCTTGTTGTTGCGGCTACTGCTAAAAATAGCAACAAATAGACACATAGCAGAGTAAGAAGAAGAAGCAATAGAGGCGCAAAGGCCGCGCAACCCGCTGACGTAAAAACTTGTCAATACGTCGCGACGTTACGTTGCGCTCCTTGCGCTTAGTTACAATTAGCCTGTTGACTAAGGCAGTAGAGCTGCGAACCCAGTTAAACAACAAACAAATATTTTATTTAGTGTGTGTGCTTATTCTTTTTTGTATTTTTCTGTGTTGTTTATTTAGAATCGTCTATTTTGTTTGTGCTAAGCGATAAAAACAGTAAACATAAGAGAAGCAGCGACAAACAAAAAAAAAAAAGAATAATAACCAAAGCAGCGGCACAAAGTGATGCTTTTAAAATTCACAAAAACCAGTGGAGCCGGCGGCGCGGGTCCAGCGTCCAGTTCATCATCCATACAATCAACCACAACGTATGCAGTACGCGGCGGCGGAACAGGTTTGTACCCATATTATTATTAATCTTATGCCTATACACAAATTGTTGTTTTGCTTGTTACCCTTTTTGCCTTTAAGTTCGATAACGAGAGCATATTACATTAGAGAGAGAGAGAGAGCGCAGCATAATCTTTGCCAGAATAACCTTTTGACTCGACGATTGACAATACGTCAACGCACTGTTGTTGTTGTTGTTGTTGTTGTTGACCGTGGCCGCCCCACGTGCGTGCCCCAGCCGCAAAGTTTTTGAACAACGCACACGTGTGTGAGTGTGTGTGTGTGTTCATAATTAAATGCGACAATCCGCTATGCACAGTGGGCATGTATGCTAGAAAATGTATTTAAAATTTATAATTGTTGTTGCACATTTTAGCAAACAAATCAGACAATTCTATACTTTTATATATGTAGCTAACTATTTTAAAGTTTTCGTACCACTGTGCAGTGTGTGTGTGTATGCCCTTATATAAACTCATTATGCTCATTATGCAAAGAGAGCTTACCTGTTATGTATTGGAAGCAATATCTATATCTATTTGTATGCGCTGCCTGTGCGTAGGCGACTTCAATACACGTGGCAACAACAACAACAACAACAGCAGCAGCAGCAGCAATTTGTATAAAATAAAAATAAATAGATAAAAACATATGTTCGACACTTTAGTAAACTTAAATACAATGAGCAATATTTATATGCTGTGAATAATAAAACGAATTTTAGAACAAGAACAAAAACCAAACAAGAATAATTATAAACCTCAAAAATGTAATGCTAAAAATATGAAGATGAAGAAAGCTATACCAAATTATAAATTCAAATTAGCAGACTATATAGCATAAATTGGCAAACAAGCTATATGAATATGATAACGGCATATAGAGTAAAAACTGCAGACAAAATAAATTGCAATGCTACTGGCCAACTGCATTGCTCTTTTGTTATATTTAAATAAAGCTCTTTTAATTACATTGCAAAGCCAGTCAGCAATTAAAAAAAAATGGTATAAGCCAAGTGTAAAGCAATTAAACTTGTTACTCTAGTTGGACGGCATCCTTTAGCCCAGGAATTTCTATTATCTATTTGTGCTATTGTCGCATTGGATTTCCATTATGTTTAACCTTCAGTTGGGGTTAAGACTACGACGTGCTGTGCGCCAATTCCCAGTCCCATTCCCATCGCCAGCGCCATTTGTTGTTTGCTAATGTTCATTTAATACAATTTAATATTGTCTACAAGGTCGTGCCAGGAAGTGCCCACCTGGCGCGCCTGCAGCGACCGCAGCGACAGTGGAGCTGCTCTCTAGACAAGTAATAACAACGCAACAGTTGCGAGTGAAATGAAAAAATAGAAAATAGAGAATAGCAAACAAACAAATGCCACTTAATCCAGGGGGAGAGAATTCAGTTGGAATTTAGTGGTTTATCCTGTTGAGCGAACCGCGGCTTAGTCTCGTCGTCGTCGTCGTCGTGCTCGTTACTTGAGCACTTTCAGTTCTAATTAATAATAATAATATTGGTGGCCGAGACACTGCTGAAATCCAATAGCAAACGCAAGTGCCAGAACTTTTAATTAAAAATTTTATTATTAATTATCAAACGAGCAACTCTTGTTGAAACTTAATAGCAAATTGTTATAAACGCGCGTCCCACAAGCTATGACAATACATTTTGTTGTTGTTGGTGTTGTTGCTGTTATTGTTAATAATGTAAGCGTATTTATTGTTAAGCCGATTTTCTTACCTAATGCTTTAGTTTGCTATAAGTCGCACTACTTTAAAGTTGTCAATTAGTTAGCGTCGCTAATTTCACCTGCGCGTATAAAAAATAAGAAAGAAAGTTCGAATTTCGATTTTTTGATAGTCAATAAAGTAATAAATAATTAAAAAAAAATTAAGTCGTTGAGCTGCAAAACATTTCCTCTGTTATTCAAATTTAATAATTATTTTTAAGCTGTATGTGGTTAACAAATATGATTCATTTATTTAAAACAATACTTGGCAGTTTTTAAAGTTAATCATGGTAAAATCCTTAGCGGAAATTCTTATTGAATTAATTTCTTGTATAGGGGAACTTTTTATAGCTAACCAGTTTGCTATAGATGACCCCAAATCTGCATAAATGTTACGAACTTTGATCTGTCTGCGTCTCAGTTGCGCTCTCTCTCTCTCTCTCTCACTCTCTATTACAAATGTCTCGTGACTTGAGTTTAGTCAGCGAAAAGCGACGACAAGTTGGCCTCCAATTTGCCTTTTAACGTCAAGTGTATTAGTTATTGTTGCTGTTGTTGTTGGGAATATTGTCTATATAGGTCTCTGTGTAGCGTTAACAAATGTAATTTTCTGCTCTCTAGATTAACTTAATGATTATATTGTTGTTGTTGTTTGTGGTATGCAAATGATTAGCAGACAAGTTAAATAATTTCAAGTTGGCTAATCAATTTAATTGAGTTGATGACAAACAACTTTGCTCGCTCTCTCTCTCTTTCACTCTGTCGCTCTCTTTGCCCTTTCTTGCTTTCTTTCTTTCTTTTGTTGTTGTTGTTGTTAACAATTGTCGAGCCCACCTCAATTATTTTGTTGTTGTGCTACGACGACGTTTGCTAAGAAGTAGCAACAAAAAATTATAATAATAAAAAAAAATACAATACGTTATTAGCTATACATACCTAAGCGCATATCTTTATGTATATATAAAGCTATAGCTGTATGTAAGCTGGTTATGACTTTGCATTATTTATTTGCTGCTGCTTTCATTCTAAACTTGTTGTTGTTGTTTTTATTGTTATTATGGCTATTGTAAACCCAAAGTTAACTTCGAACAGCGTCAAAACAAAATGATTAGTGTTTTACTAATGTTGTTGTTGTTGTTGTTGTTGTTGCTATTGGGTTTTCCCTGTTACCTGTTTAAAAAACAAACGAATTTGCTGCATTCGAAATTAAGTATACGACCAGTTGAGGTCCATTGAATATGCTAGACAGTATAAAATTAAAAATTATTATGCTTTGAACATTGTGCTTGACATTTTTGCTTAATTGCAATACTTTTTATATAATATTAAATTAAAAATTTAAGTTTTAAGCGTAAATAGTCGCATTATTTTCATAATTTATTTTTTTATTATTTGCTGTTGTCATGGTAATAAACTGGGCTAAAATGCTATTAAGTAATGGCACAAAGCGACTACAATATACACTTTCGATCTATTAAATGCTTCACTTATGTTTGGACTTTTGCTTTCTTTTAATTGAATTTTTATAACGCGCGCCAGTCAATAAAACACAATCAATGTATTTACGACTTGAACGACATTTTATGAATTAACTGCAGTTGTATTCTTGATAAAAATCTCAACTTCACAGCCCGAAATATGTGCCAAAAAAAAAATATACAAAATATATATTGCAATATATATATGGCGCACATAAATATTGCAAAAGGCTTCACTTTACTTTTAATTATTAAGTATTGTTTTTTGCATTATGCGATCAACGAACAGTGCACAGGCATTAACTGTAAATTAATTCTGAATGAATGACTGGCCTTATTCATTCAAATGGAAATGAGTGTAGACCGAGTTGAGTTAACTTTGTTGAACGTTTTGCAATAACAAATAAAAAGTTTAATTTAACCATTTTTTATAGCTTTATTACGCTTTTTATTTTAATACGGTTTATTTATATTTATTTAATTTCATTATTTATATTTTATTTATTTTTTTAATTTATATTTAATTTATTTTATATATATATTTTTTTTTTGTTTTTTTAATTTTATTTTTTACTTAAATCTTTATGTGAATAAAACAAATAAAGTGATTGAGTAAAGTTAATTAGCTGCTAGGCGAGTTGAATTGACATTGCATGTTACGTTTATAGATTTTTACTTTATTTTTGGTTATTTTGCTTTTTTTTTGTTACAACTGTCATTACTTAGTTTGATTAGACAACAACAACAATTTGTCTAAGGTCAAAACGCAACAGTGCAAAATGTTTCTTGGTAATTGATCTAGCGTCTAGCCAAAGCACGAAGGGTATGTTGTCCGCCCTGAAGGCCCCGGCAGAGGCAAAAGCTAAAGCTGCCTATTAAAATGCTCAATTGACTGTAACTTGGTTAAAACACAGGGCGCTGGCAGCATCACAGGGTGCTCCCGGAAATGCCGCTAATAAAAACGTGACGTACGCGAAACAAAAACAAAACAAAATTATTATAACAACAATCGTCATCGTCAGATTGATCAGTGCAATGAGCTGAGCTGAGCTGAGCTGATTCGAGCTGAGCTGAGCTGTAAGTCCCCCGTATAGCCGGTTTTTGATAACTGCAGTTATAATAGGGTATAATAACTTGGCTATAAAGCTTGCACTCCCTAATTGAAAGGAAGAACTACGAAAAGTTCTAGAAGTATACGTATACGTAATATTTAATAACTACTACAATTTTGTTTGTGTTTTACACAATCTTGGCTTATTTTTTTAAATAAATTTTTTTTGTTTATTTTTTATATATAATTTGCATAAATTTTGTTATTTAATTGCTCAGAGAAGTTTCAGCAGCTTAGCTTAAGCTTGAACTTACGTATACGTAATATGCTTGTATAAATTATGTTATTTTATTTTTAAAAACACAAGTCTATTTATATATTAAGATGAGCTTAAATTGGTTTTTTATTAATAGCAACGAATTTAGAAAAAAAAGTTTGCATTTTATTTTATGGATTTATTTTACATAAAAATGCTACATTATTAATTAAAGTTTCAAAGAACAAAAGCATAAAAACAAAAAAGTTGTTGCGCATACAAAGACAAATTTCTTTAGATTTATAAATAAATATTTGCTTTTTTTTTTAGGCATATTAATGTGTTATTTGCCTTTTGTTTCCCTTTTGGCTTTTGCGGTTTAAGCGCCATACAAAAGAAACAATAACAATATAATTAAATGTATTTAAGCGCAGGATATTTGTTAGTTCTGTTTGTTTGTTAGCAGCAGCAGCAGCAGCAGCCAAAGCAGGTTAAGGAACCTTTTTGTTTTTGTTGGCGGAAGCTTAATGCCCGTGACGTCAATTGTTTATAACAAATCAGTGTTAAATGCTTTATTTGTACTAAAAATATTAATTAAATGACGCGAGAGTGCAGACGCTCTAACAAAGTCATTTAGTTGCTTTCAAAATTTATGTAAATTGTATTATTTATGCAAACGCTGTTAACATAATATTATTTGATTTAAAGCTCAAATATTTATGGTGTTTATCATGATAAACGACAAGACGCTGGGACTGGTTCGTGTTTTGTTTTGTTGTAAGAACTCAGTTTGCTGCTTTTTTATTTTAATGTGGTGCGCAATTTTTTGTGTTTTTTGTTAGCCAATTGGTTGTTTTTCACGGTTTTTGTTTTCTCTCTTTTGTTGTTATTGTTATTGTTATTGTTGTCTTTGCTATATTGTTAGCCTTGAACTCAGATCGAGTCGCAGGCGTTCGAGAGTTCGTTTGTCTCTCGACAACAAACAAAATGATAACTAATATGTAGGCAGCTAAATGATTGTTAACAAGCGAAGACAAAAACAACAACAAAAGCAGAAAAAAACAATATATATAAAAATAATAACAACACAGGCTTTAGCATATTTTTTATTGAAGCTGCTTGAGCCGAAAAATAAACAACAAATTAAAGAGTAAAAAATGCTGCTGCTTTTATTTGTGCTACATTTTAAAAATGTTTAAAAATCAAAATATCAAAATATTCAAAAAAAAATAAATAAAAAACGCGCGACGAGCCTCAAAAAATAAAATAATTAATAAAGAAGGCAGCGAGCTTCAACTAAAGGCGTCAGTTATGGACCCAGCCTTCAACAAATAGCAATTTATGTTATTGTCTAACAAACTACCTGTCTCTCTCTCTCTCTCTCTCTCTCTCTCTCTCTGTCTCGCTCTTTGTCTATCTCGCTCTCTCTAGCGCGACGAGCTGTGCAAACAAACGGCGGCAATTATAATAAGCAGCACAAACTGAATCGAGTTGTCAACTCAGCGCTCACTCCGCCCCCCCCCCCCCCCCCCCCATCCTCGCGCTCACTTCTCTGCCATTTAGCGTTCAAATTGAGCTTCTATCACTCAAAAGCTAACTGACTGTCATTAGATATATATTCGTAGGAATTTTGCAGTTAACATTGTCGCTTTGTCATCTCTATACCCTGTACTCCAGTCTTGCCTATATATAAACTAGCCAATTCGATATCGAAATTAGCATATGTCTATGCTGAACTATTTACTTAGCTGCCAGCTGTGTATTTTGGCTAAAGTCTAAGCAAACATTTCAAGGCAGCTTGCTAAAAATATTATTAAACATTTATAGTAATAATTAAAATATTTACATATATAATATGTAATTTGATTATAATTTTTTATTAATTATTTGAGTTTTAAAACACTGTACAAACTCAAATACGAATTTTCTTATTTTGAAATACGTTTTACTTGCTTTAAAATTCCAATTGCATTGCTATAAAATTAAAACAAATTGTTAAATTAATTTTTATTAATTTTGCATTGTTATAAAATAAAATATTAATATATTTCATAGTAAGAAAGTTTCTATTTGAATTTGTACAATTCTTTGAAACGCAAATTGCAATTGCTTTAAAATTATAACAAATTATATAAATTAATTTTTATTCAAATGTTGTAATAAATTAAATATTTACATATGTAAAAAGTATTTCATAATTTCTATTTGAATTTGTACAATTCTTCAAAACTCAAATTGCAATTGCTATAAAATTATTAACAATTATTATACAACACAATGTTGATAAGTATTTTTTAAATTATTATAATTAAAATTTTTGTTTTTAATTAATTTAATTATAGAGCAACTGCAAGTCTAATTCGTTAGCTTTGCACATTTTGTTAATTTCTTTGTTTTTTGTTTAGAGATGCGATAGCAACTTTTGTTATTATATGTTTGCATGTGTGCACGTGACACTTGTGTGCGTGTGTGTGTGTGTGTGCGAGCGAGACAGCTAATAAATGCATACTATGCTTAATAAATACTTTGTATGTGCTTCAGACACACACACAGCTGCAATTTGTTATTATTATTAAACTGTCAAGTGAGTGTAGCGCAAATTGCGCATACGCCCCCATGCGCCAAGGCATTATAGCTATTGCTATTGTAATGAATAAACTAAACTTGCAAATTTTTTTAAATTTCTAGCTTTTAATTTGATAAAGTATTTTTTTTTTATTTAATATTGATATTTATTTTTAATTTACTTTGTGCAATTTCTAAATTTTCAAAACATTTTAACATAAGTTAGCGCAATTTTTCAATATAATTTTTTTTTTTTAATATTTAAGACAATATATTATTTTATTTTGATTTTTTTCAGTTTCGTTTAGCATTTCGTATGTTATTTTTAAACATTTTTGGTTTGTCAGAAAATAATGCTCTTATATTTTTCAATTTGGCAACACGTGAAACAGCGAAATTAAAAAAAAACACACTCATATATATATATAAAATTTAAGCGTATACAAAGAGAGAGCGTGAAAGATTGAAACTTATGTATTTGACTTTGTTATACAAATATCTTAACGTCTTTTATGAACACGTTAATGTTCCCTTTGTATGTGTGTGTGTGTGTATTTGTTTGTTTCTTATCGTTTTTTGTGCCATATTTTGTTGTTGCTTATTTCGGCTGAATTGTCTTATGAATAATCATTTAGCTATGCAAAAATGTCATTGAACAAAAACTTAAAACCAAGTGCTAAATAATTGTTAAATTATTTTGGCAATTTCGCTCGCTGTCTCTTTTGTAAATGTAAATTTTTGTAGCTATTTTCTATTTGTTTATGCATATAACTAAATATTTTTTTATGCGCAAGCGCCACAAAACAATAACAAATAACATAAATTCAAATGTCAATAATAAAAAAGAAGGCGGCAGTGGTAATTGCTAGCGATCAAAAAAAAAAAAAAAAACAACGCTACACAAACAAAAAAAAATTCACGCAAAATTATCTCAAGGTTGTGAAATTTATTTGTTGTTGTTAATTTTCATTCAATCACATGCACACACACACATGTATAAACATAATATATTTATATAGCGTGCATATAACATCCGTGCAGAGGCTTTAGCTTCTATGTACAGTTAGCATATAGTAAGTAAATATGTACAGAAATTATATCTTGGCATATACAAAGTAAGACATGAGCTAATAGTTGCTATATGTGCACGACTATGAAATACCCTTTGTCATGAAAATGCAGCAAATTTATGGCTGGATTATTTTTTTTTTAATATATTTGATTTATTTATTATTATTATTTTTATATATATTTTATATTAATTCTTGATTTAAATATTTTTTACTTACATACAAAAAGTTAGAATATTCAATATTTAATTTGAATTTTCATACTATCCCCACCCCCTATAGCCCACGATTGCTTAGCGGTATTTTTCCCCAACTTTTTATCGTATATATTTTAAGCTAAACAATCTGGCAACATTTTGTGCCATAAAATTTCTTTTGATGGCCAATAGAAGGTATGAAAAGTGTTTGGTTAAATAAAAAAAAGAAATATTTGTATATGCAGGGCATGCCAATAATATTGTTTATAGTTTATTTTGACTATAAACTGTGCAAATTCAAAAGCCGTGCATATTTACTTAAGGCGGATTTTTATTTTGTTTTCCAACTACTGAAAGTTCAAATTCAAATGCCTAAAAAAAAAAGCTAAAGCTATCAATTCGAATTTTTAGCGAATATTTGTGAAAATCTTTGGCTTGCTCTCGTTTTGCTGAACCGTTGCACATAACCTCAATTTACAGTTAATTTACATAAATTGGAGTATATGCATATATGCAATTGATAATGATTTATTTTGCAAGCAATTTGATTGATTGACTGATTGATGGCAATTCCAAGTGCTGCTTCTTTTTATTTTATGCGCGCTCAAAGTGCAGCGCGCTCAATGTTAATGAACTGCATATCAAGACGCTCTCTCTCTCTCTCTCTCTCTCTTTCGCTCTCTTTCGCTCTGGCATTAAAAGGTAAACGCGTCAGCGTCTGAGGCATGCGCATGTCACGTGACAACAAAATCTTAAAACAATAACAATGACAATCATTAACAACAATAACAATAGCAGCAGCCATAATCTTATTTATTATTATCATTGTCTTTGGCACATTTTTATTTCATTTTATTTGATTTTGTGTCGCGCGCGGCGCACGGCCAAATTTCAATTCGCGTTTTTCTTTTTTAATCTCACACTTTAAGTCGCGAGCGACTTTTGCGACTTTATCACATCCTCATGCGCATTCTCCGTCTGTCCAATTACCCATTCAGATCGTATCACACACACACACAAGCATACTCACACACACACACCTACACTTCATTTGATATCACACTTTAGCTTCGTGCCGCGAGATCGAGCGATCGGCTCCCACACAAACAAAAACTCAACATCATCAACATCATCATCATCATCGTCTTTAAGTCAAGTTGAGACTTAAGTCGCGTAATCGCTCGTTTAAGCGAAATCAAATAGAATTAAATAAAATGTAAACAAAAATCTTATCAACAACGAAATTTCGTCGCTCGCTCGCTCTCTCTTTCTCTTTTGCTCGCTCTCTCTTTGTTGGCATTGACGACATTCAACTGGCTCAGCCCCAAAGTTGAGCTCACGCCCAGCTCATAAAGATACAGATACAGACACAGTTAGCTCTTGCCCATTATATGTGCCATCGTCGCCGTCGTCGTCGCCGTCTGACGAATTTCACAACAAATTGCCAAAAAAAAAAAAAGAAATAAAAACAATAGTACAACTATTATTTTAATCAAAGCGACAACAACTAAAAAAGAAATGTTACATATTGAGAGCTAAACTAAAGTTATAAATCTTTGGCAATTTTTAGCACTAAATTTACAAATCTACTCCACTAATTTATTAGCATTAATTTTTGTGTTTTTTTTTGTATTACATATATTTAATTTCATTACTTCAAATATTAAATATTTTCAAACAAGTTCTTGCTTAGTATTTTTTTTAAATTAATTTTAGTTTAATTTAATTGAAAATTTGAATAAATCAATTAAAAAAATTATTAATATTATTAATTGCTCAAAATATTAAATATTTTCAACCAAGTTCTTGCTTGAATATTAAATTTGCTGCTTCATATTTGTTGTTAATTAAGTTCAAGTTTGAGCAGTAGCTGCAAGCGTTAAATATTTAATTGAATTGAAAATTTTATTTAATTAATTTAGAAAAAACAATAGTATCATTAATTACTTAAAATATTAAATATTTTCAACCAAGAAGTTTTTGCTTAAATATTAAATTTGTTGCTTAGTATTTTATTAAAATTAATTTTAAATAAATATTTAATTTAATTGAAAATTATAATTAATAAATTAAAAAAAATAATATCATTAATTACTTAAAATATAAAATATTTTCATAACTTGCTTAAATATTAAATTTGTTGCCTTGTATATATTTTTTAATTTATATTAATTTTAAGCGGTAGCTGCAAGCGTTAAATATTTAATTTAATTGAATACCTAATTTTTTTTTAATAAATTGTAAAGCGTGGCTCAATTGTATTGCTTCTGAAATTCCGCAACTATGCGGATCTAGGCTCTAGAAATATATTTCTGATGAAATGCAGCATTAGCTTTTTGAAATACCCGTAGAGCGATGAGAGATAAACAAATTAAAGTTGTAAGACAATAAACTTTCTAGCGAAAGCAATAAAAGATTTGGAGACACGCAGCTGCGGTTCGAGTCCAAGAATTACAGACTCAAGTTGTGAAGCTGCTTAGCTGACATTAGATAAACTGATAAGTGACAGAGCTCTAATTGTATTTGCGCTAACGCAAGTTGTAACATTTTATTTGCTGCTATTATTATTATAACTATAGTTGTTGTTGTTGTCGTCGTAATTGTTACAAGTTCGGCGTACGCCAAGTCGTTACACGTGTCTAACAAATGCATAATTAAATTTATATTTACACACACGCGCGCACACACACAGATTTATTTACTTATGTATATTTACTTAAGCATAGAACATGAATAGATTTGCTTACAAAATGTGCTACAATTATTTGTCAGTCATGTTATTGTTATTAATGTTAACATTGAATTTTGCGCTTATCAGTGCGCTTATGCTTAGTCATAATGATTAGAGCATTAAAATAGAAACATAACTGAAACTAAAACAGTATTAATTGTATTTCTATATTTAAAATTAATTAAATATAAGCTGCAGTTACTAGTAGTAATTTTTTATTAATTTTTTTTAGGCTTATCTAACTTATGCAACCTTGAGTATTGTTGCTCTCATCTTAAGAACTTTTGTTGTTGTTGTTGTTGTTGTTGCTCATCATCAAGTTCAAGCTTATCAGCAGACTTTATGAATCTGTATTTTATTTTTGTATTTTACAACAACAATTAGGAATAGGTCAGGAGCGTGCAAAGAGCTCGTAACTCCCTAGCCCAGCACTATGCGCACTTTTGAAACATGTGATGCGCCCCAGACGACGTAATAGTTAGAGAAAGAGAGTGAGAGAGCGACAGAGAGAGAGAGAGAGAGAGAGCGATCCCGGAAGCACATAATATCAGTTGTATGTTTCGAATGAAAATAAGTGCGACAATAGCAGTTTATTTGCTTTTTAGCAAAGCTTATCAAAATTCAACATCGCTGCAATCTATTTAACAAGCCAAAAATAAAAATAAATAAAAAATAAACTTTATACAGTAGAACATTTGCCAAGAAGCTGATTTCGCACATACTAATTGAAATAGCAGAAAGTAAGGCACACCAAATCGAGCTTAGCAACGAATAATGTTAACTAACAGCCATGTTAATGCTAGCATAACATCCTTGAGCCGCGCTGTTAATGCTTGCAATTGTTATTAGCATTTAAGCAATGCAAAAAATACCAAAAATTGTTTATGCCAACTTTTTATACACTTTGATTATTATTTTTTTAAATGTTAATGTTATTAGGAATAAGAGACAGCGCTTAGCGCAAAACTGTGTCGCTTACGTCTGTATGAACTACAAGATCTCCGAGACTATGCGGCCTAGAGCGCTGCAATTAAAGTGTATCAATCAGTTAGCTACGCCCCAAACTTTTGGCATGCTCGTTTTTATTGCTGTCTATAGCTGTACGCGTAATTCGTATTTGACATTTTACGATCAAAACAACCATTGCGCTCGTAAATGGTTTAAATAACAAAATTGGCCAAAAACGTTTTCAATAACAAGTCGAAAACAACAAAATCTGCGTACGCTGTGTGCTTTGCTAATGTTTTAACTTTTATGTGTGCATAAAACAAAAAAAAAAAAAAACAAAATACTACAATATGCTGCGAGATTGTGCAAATTTATGTGCAGAAATAAAAACTTGAGAGGGTTAAGGTGTTGCATAAATGAATGAAATGCTTAAGGCTAAGCTAAAATTGCAACATTTATGTTGCGAATTGCAAAGAATTAATTAGAAAATGTTGCTCAGTTAATTTTGAACTTAGGCGCATACAAAATTACTGTACATTCTTGTAAAAAAAAACATATTGAATTTTATGCGTTTCTATACGTTGTTTATATTTGTTGTTAGCATGTTGTGCGCTTTGTTATTACTTTTTTCTTTGAGCAGTTTGAATATCGCGTTTTAAATGTCTGAGCGACTCACGTTAATCGAAATATGAAATAAATTGTACGAAATCGTGATTGTGCATTTAACATTATTAAGTTTTTTTTTCTTTCTTATTTTTAACAAAAAAAAAAAAAAACTTGTACTCATGCATATGTAAATGTGTGTGATATACAAATTATAACGACAGTTAAAACCAAAACGAAAAGACGTGCCCTGATGATAATTTCTTCTCTTTTTGGTCTTTTGGGTTGGGCCCCAATTGAGTGTTCTGGGTTGCCGGTTCAAACTGGTTCTAAAAACGGGTAACAGAAATTTTAAAAACAAACAATAAATAGTTAGCAACTTCTCAGTTTTTTTTTTTTTTTTTATTTCAATTCTTTGTTAAGGTTCTTTAGCTTGCTTTGGCGTTGACCTATTTTAAAATAGTTCAAAGTAAAATCTCCTTTCAGAATAATAAAATTAAAGCAATGATAAATATTAATTATTTAAAAAAATGATGCGCATATATATTGTAAATTGTTGTATAAATAGAAATTATACAAATTGTTATGAATTTAATTGTAGTTAAATTTAATTTTAATTTTATTGAACTTAATATATTGAACTTGCAAACTGCAAACTTTTAAAATTTAAAATGCATAAATCTATAAATTTAAATAAAAACATATTTAATTTTAGCACTCAAACATTTACAACTGAAAGCATTTAGGCTTTTAGTGTAATAATTGCGAGTTAAAAATACAGGGTGCCACCTCTAGTAGCAGCTGGTGAATGCAGCGGGGCAATTAAATGCAGTTTAGCCGTAGCTCCGACTTGAGTTGAGATTAATTAAATTAAAACTGCTTAAAAGTATTTCACGCTCACATTACCGCGAGTCTTTTATTATTATTATTGTTGTTGTTATGGTTTTTTGTGTTTTATTTTTTTTACAAGCTGAGAGTGTTGAGTGTGTTCTTCGGGGCCCGCCCTCCTCCCATTGCCGTATGTATAATTTATAACATTTTTTGTGACAGATTATCCATGCATGTTGATTACGGCTGCTGTCGCATTTCATGTTCTAAAAATTGCTCCAATTGTATTGTATATTATTATTATTATTATGGCTCGTATGTTGTTGTTGCTGTATTCAGTGCATGAATGTATTATATTATACCCTATCCAGTGTAAGTGCAACAAAACAACAACAACAACAACAGTAATAATAATAGCTGCAACTGCATCAACAAAAAAAAATCAGTTACAACAAGAAGCTCGAAAAAAATTAAAACACAAAACTCAAGCTGAGTTCAAGGTTAAAACCTGTGCTTATTAACACGGTTTATTGTACTTTTGTAAAAACAGCCAGCAAACCATATTAACAATAACTACAACGACAACAACAGCGTCTTGACCCCCAAGAACATTGGCGTCTATAATTATTTATACGATGTTTCATTTGTTTTGGAATTTTTCCATATTATGGCCTTATAGCTGCCAAAAGCCAAAAGACAACTAAAAAGAAATTAAAAAATCATGTACAAAATAATAAATGTCTTTTTTTTTTTTTTTAATTAAATGGTGTTTTACGCTTTCTTTGTGTATTGATACAAAAAAAAAAGTGCGTAAAAGGCTTTTAATATTTTATATTTAAGCTTTTGTTGCATGGAAAATTAAATTAAAAATTTTACAACATTTTTGTAACATCATTTTAATTGATTTTAAACAAACTTTTGTTTGATTTAATATGAATCCAAACTACACATTTAAAATTGTTTTGTTTTGATTTATTTATTTAATTATTTTGCTCTCAATCAATGTTTAAAGCGCGTCTGCAACTTAATTCACATGCCTGTTTTAATAAAAAGAATTGCTTTCGTATTCACATTCAATTGGCACTCGTCAAATTAAAAGACCCACAAGCAGAAAATCAGAGCACAATTTGCCACAAACAAAAAATATAAAAAAAAAACAGTTAGAGCGCATAACATACTTGTGGCCTGATAGTTAAGTAAAAAAAAATTTTAAAATGGGCGTCATCAGCGACAACGCTGCGTATGCGCTACATTTTCATTTCACCTTCGGCGTTTATTATGCGCACTGCTGGACAAAGAGTGAGCGCCGAAGAGAGACAGAGCGGGGTAACGTTAGTTTGCTAGAAATCTTCTGAACAACTTGTTTGCTTTATGCCCAACAGCCGAAAAAAAAAAACTATTATCACGATAATAGCGGCGATGATGACGCCGACAACGACAACGCCAACGACGACGGCGACGATGATTGTGATAATGATTAGACGTGCGCGCTTGTCGCGCTGGCTACTGTTCTTGCTCTTATTGTTGAATTTACATACAGACATACAACTATTTATTTAGTTACGCGCTACATTTCTATTGTTGTTTGCATTTATCATTTGTGAGAATTTTTCGTCCAACGTATCCACTTTTTTTTTTATAAGCACTACTACTTGCTGCTGGGACTTGTGCCAAGCGAAAGTTCTTAGAGCAGAGACGAGCATTGAACAGGGCTGCAAGCCAATTTAGCACAATAGAGCGCACACGCATACAAATGCAAATGCATAGAGCTCATAAATAAAAGTGATGCGATGGGGAGTGGGAATTAGTGTAATAAGCTGCTCAAATTCTTGGCATAATTTTTAAAAGAGTCTTATATTATACACTTAAGCGCTTTAGAGCAGCTTGCTTGCTATCGATAGCATCGAAAGCATCGACAGTTAGTTGCAAGCCTTAAACAGCTGCATATATTTTCTTTTTATGCTGCAGCCTTGCTTAAACTGTTTGGGAATTACAGCGCGCTGTTGAATTCGGCTGCTTGTCTCCATTTAAATGCAATCAAAGCGCACTGTGCGTGTGCTCAATGAATGTGCGTTGAACTCCAAGAGAGCGAGAGAGTGCGATTGCGCTTAATTAACAACAGCAGTCAATAAGTCGCGTGTGTGTGTGTTTGTGTGTGCTCAATACATATGCGCACATATTGATATTTTTCAATGGCCCAGTGTCGCCCACTCTCGTTAACCGTGCGCCTCTTTTGTATCACTTCTTTTAATATAATTTTTTTCAAATGTATAGAATCTGTACATGTATTATTATTTTTTTTTTGTATATTTTATTAATTTGCGCTTACAATCAAAGTCACAGCGTTGATCGACGGGCAGTCGCGCGCGCGCTCTTTACTCTTTTGCTTAGGCTCATGCACACACACACATACATTGAAATCAATTAAACCCGTTGTCGTCAGCAGACTCGCGCACGAGAGCAAACGAAAGCACGAACGCAAGCGAATGAACGAACGACCGAACGAACGAACGAATGAGCGAGCATACGAATGGCCACGCGTACACTTGTTGTTATTATTGCTTATGCTCGCTCGCCTGGCACTTGTTGCGTCGTCGTCGGCTCGCGCGCTCTTTGACGCTAACGTCGACCCAGACATCGTCGCTCTCACAGCAGCAGCAGCAGCAGCAGCAGCAGCATGCGAAGCAGCCTCAGGCATCATAGGCGGCTGCTCGTTCTTTGGGATTTTTAGTTCATCGATCTCAGCGTAGGTGCTCGCAACAAGTCGCGGACACTTGAAAATCAATTCAACATAAACAAAAATTGAAACAGTAAATAAACATAATCATTTTTTTGAAGTGTGATGTGCGCGCGTTGGCTAGTTAACTTTACTTATTTAATTTATTTTTTTTTCGTGTGTTTGCGCTGTGCTGTGTTTTGTGTTGTAAACGAACGAAGCTTGTGTCGTGTGCTATAAATATTATAATTATTAGTAGTATGCGTGTTTTTTTTTTTTTTTTTTTTATCAGCTAAGAGCCAGCGGCGGCGGCGGCGCTATCGTTGCCTATCACCAACAAATACATGCAAACATATACATACATATGTATTAATAATATTTTTGCTATAGAGCGATCGGCGAGTTTATCTTTTGTTCTTGCAATACCAAAGCAATTTTTTTTCGTCTCGTGGCTGGCTGGCAAACATTTCATTTGTATACAATAACAAAATAAATTTTTATATGTACATACATATGTAATGACAAGCGAAAAACTAACGATTGGCTTTTATTGTATATTTTGTGTGCTCGCTCGCGCGGCTTTATCTTATCAATGAGACACAAACGGCGTGAGCAGCAGCAGCAAAGAGCGAGATAGTCTGAAAGAGAGCGAGAGCGAGCTCCCTCTTAAGTTTTTAGCGCCAGTTCCAGGCCAGGCAGTTACTATATAGAAACGCCGACGTTTTAGCACGCACTAGGAATTTCGCATTCGTTGGCAACGTGTCTTCAGTTAATTATTTTATTCAGTTTTTTGATTGTTGTTTGTCTCAGCGACTTGTGTAATTCTTCTTGCAATTTGTAGTCCTTGCTGGCAGTTGCTTAATTTATTATAATTTTTTGTTGTCTTGTCGTTGAAGGATAAGTAAAAGGCTTGAAAAGTGAACCAGTTTATAACTGTTAATAAGGAAGCTAACTCAAGGTAGCTTTAAGAAAGAGAAAAAAAAAACCGAAACTTGTTTCTTATATCAAAGTGAATGCGATCTTATCAAGCGAATGTCAGACGGACATGCATGTACATGATTCTTCAAGATCAGACAGAGCAGCCGAAACCAGTGAAAAGCGTCGCATAAATTTCAGCGCTGCTTTCAAAGTGTATTTGCTAGTGAGTCGCGCGCGTTTTCTTTTTTATCGTTTAACTCTATTTGATTTGCAGCTGTTTGAAAATTAAAAAACCAACAAACACTTAAGAGAAATGTATTTATTATGAAAATCAACAACAGCAACAAAAATGTACAAATTAATAATTCATTAAACAACTAATTAGTGCAATTAAACTATAATTTATTTTAATCAATCAAAAGAAAATCAGTGCCAATTACAAACAACCAAAAAAACATTTGCTATATGCCTAAAATTAAAATCTAAAATCATAATTTTAGTTGAAATAAACAATTGTTTAACAAAAAAAAAAAAAAAAAAACACGTTCTACAAAAATGCGCTTCACCTACAATCAGTATAAATATTACGAGTCCGGTTATCGGATTCCATCGAAAATGCATAATCTGAACCATCATCATGGAGTCGGCGGCAGCGCCGGTAAAATCAACAATAGCGGCAACAACAACAGCAACAATAATAATAATAACAGCAACAACAATCATCACTTTGGCCATCATAACAACAACAACAACAGCAGCAACAACAATAATAATAACAATATAAACACAAATGCATATCAACATCATTACAAAAGCAATTTTGGTAAGCCTCCAATACAAAAACGCACTAACAAGTCTCACACACACACACACACACACGCACATGTAAGCAGGGCCAACAAAACGAAAGTTGCATTTAAATATTTAAATACCTGTGTCTGTATTTCATTTGTGTTTAAGTTGCCGCCGAAAAAAAATATAAAATAAACGGTATAAAGAATGCAAAAGAAAGTTAACAACAACAAGTTAACAAAGAACTTATTGTAAATGTTCAACTTGCAACGAAAGTTGAAACCAAAAATAACAGAGAAAAAAATAATAAATGAAATAAAATCAGCTGCAAGTGTTATATATAACACTCGATAGTTTTTTTTTAGTGTGCGTTATGTGTAGAGTTTTCTATAATTGCTTTAAGTTTTTAAAATTTAGTAGCTTGAAAGTTTGTTTTGCAGTTTTATTTAAAATAATTTGAGGATTTGCTGTATTTTTTTTTTTTTATAATAAAACAAATTATTTGTTTTTATAATGCTTTGATTTTATTTTTTTACGCTTTGAAAAATGCGTATAAATAACTTTTATGCTTTATTATAATTTAAAAAATATATTTGAGTTGGCTCAGTTGCAATTTAATTTGAATATTGAATTTATTCTAATTAAAAATGCCTCTAATTTGTTGTTATTTTGTTTTTAAAAATTTTTAATAAAACATATTATTTGTTTTGAATATTTTCTGTTTTTATTTTATGCGCTGTTTTTATTTTTTTACGCTTTTAGTATAAATTGAAGTTAAATTTTAGCTTTGCTTTAATTTCATTTTCAATAATTTAATTAAAAAATGAATACAATATTTAAACCGCAACGGCATTTCCTATTTTTAATTATAACATTTATTTTAGTTTTAAACTTTTTGTTGCCAAGTTTGCTTAGCGCGGCGATAAGATTAAAAGTTATTGAAACTATTTTGTTGTTGTTAGCCCCCCCCCCCCAAGGCAAACAGAAAATTCTTTTTCTGCAACATTTCAAATGCAACTTAATGCAAGTAACAATGTTGTGAAGTGGCGAAATAGTAATAGTAAAAAGGACAAGCAAATCGAATTAAACAAAACGTTGGTTCGTTGCTAATTTAGGCATTAATTACATAAAATGCAAAAGATCAGCAAGGCAAGTGAGCAAAATCTTATCTCAGCATCGCCTTTAGATAACTATCTCGGTGCTGCGGGGTGGGGGGTAAATGTGTGAAAAAGGGCGTGCACTTTGCTTTTGTTTTCTTATAATCTGTTCCGTTTTCTTTGCCGCTGCTTATCGCAGGCGCTTAGATAAACTGACGACGCGACGCGTCAGGTGCAGGTATAAAAAAAAATATTGTAATAAATATATAAATTTGTATGCCCCGCACCCACTGTACCTATACAGTGGGCGTGTTCGCAAGCCCAAAAATTATTGTTTTTTGCTTGCAAATGTTTGGTATGAAATTGATTTTGACTCTCCCATGCCCAAATATTTAATTTTTTAGTGCAATTTAAGAGTTGCTCAAGTTTTAAAAACTAAACGCTGATATTTTTACAAAGCCCAAACAAACTCATGCTTAATACTAAAATATTAATATTTATTAGTTTAATCAATATTCTTGTTCCAATTTCAGAACTTGTCTAACGAAAATTTTTGCCGCTTGAGTCATAATTCGATCGATTTTTGTAGATTTTTTTTTATTTTTCGCTCATATCAACAACAGGCCAATAAACAATTTGAAAAGAAATTTGTGTTTTTTTGAATGGCGAGCTCATAAAACATAAAAAACAACAACAAATGCCTAATTGCTTTGTATCTTATCTTGAGAACAATCAATGCATTTAGATATGCGCTATCTGAGTCTTCAGACTCTTTAAACATGATCAGTAGTAAACTAATCGCTTGGCAACCAAACGAAAATTCAATTGCCGAAATTAGGAAGTGTGATTTGATTAGTTGCGACTAAAAAAAACGATTGCTCTTGAACTAAATAGAGACTAAACTGAGTAAAATAAAATAAATAAAAACATGTTTTGAAGCTGAAGCAAAAATTTGCTAAAATGTAAAAGCTTAAAAAAAGGCAATGAAAATTTTAAATATAAAATTTTTAATAAATTTAAATGCATATAAAAATAAATAAGGCAGCTTTATATATTCTAAACTACAAAAAACCAAGTTAATTTTTTAGACTTTTTATATAGTAGAAATAATAAATCGTATACAAAGGTAGAAAATATTAATATATTAATATATATTAAAAAAGTAAATTTAAAATATTAAATTTGATAGCTGAAAAAAATCGTATAAAGCAAATTTAGTCAAAGTTAAACCAAAGCTAGCAAAAATGTTTGAGGTTAAAAAAAATATTCAAAATGTAAGCCTAATGATGAAAGTAATTAGGCAAAAATTAGAAATTAATGCAAAGCTGAACGTTGAGATCTTTGGTAAATTTTTGTGTTGCGACGGGTTGGACGCATTGGCCTTATCAGCATTGATGTGATTGATGTTGTCTGCTTATTGTACACTTTAGGTTTATTGTTGTTGCTGTTGCTGTTCTTGTTGTTGTTGTTGTTCTTATTGTTGTTAAAGTTGCTGCCGTTGCTATGAACTGTAACTGAGGCAATGATAATGCAAGACAATGCGTCAACAACTGCAAACACACACACACACACACACATGCAAATTAAGCATCAATTGAGCGCATTTCTAAACTGCAACAATGAAGCAACAACAATTGCAACAACAACAACAGCAACAATAGCGAGCTAAAGCCTACGCATATGTTTAATATGTAGTAGCTATAGTATATAGTTGGCGGACCTGAGCACTATGCAAGGTTCAATGCACCATAGGCTGCAGTTATAAGTGAATCCATTATCAGCAACACCCCACAGCAGCCACAGGCGCAGCAGCAGCAACAGTTGCAACAAGAAAGAAAACTGAGCAGAAAATCAGAAAAATTCGTTTGCTTTGTCTGCCTGCCAAACAAATATATATGCATATATATATATATAGTATATATATTGTCTTGTTCCAGTCTGCTCAAGAGCAGTTTGCCTTAATTTCTTGCACTCTATCAACGACCAGCGAGACGACATTGCACAAAGTTCTAGTTGCAACTGGTTATATCTTGTGCTCATGACATAGGCATACAATATTTGCATATTATACTTTATTTCTGCTGCTACTGCTTCTTCTTCTTCTTCTTCTTCTTATTCGAGCTCATAATCTACGTTGTCTGTCTGTCTGTCGGCAGAATATTTGCAAAAATTTAATACAAACTGACAAGATTTATGTACTAAACTGGTTCAAAAGTTGCTTAACTGTGAATTACAAATTTTTTGTTTTTTTTTTGTGTAAATTTGAAATTGCAAATTTGTAATTCCAATTATTGCTTTTTACATTTGTAAAATTCCAATAATATTTATTACATTTTTATTGAAATTAATCAACACGTGCTGTAATTAGGTATGAAGCTCACTTATAATTTAAATTAAAAAATAAATAAAAAGTAAATAATTTGAAATATAATTTTGATGTTATCAATACAGAGGCCTCTGATTTTATTACTAAACGATTTGTTTTAATTAATTTTGAACTATTAATAATTAAGCTGATTGGTTTTATCTATCTATGTCTATCTCAATCTATAAACTTATCCAATTTTTAAAAAATATATTTTACTTTAAATATATTTTGTAGTCATTTCTTTATCGTGGACTGTTTAAAATAAAAAAAAAAAAATTTCAAGAAAATATTTATAATAAATAAAATTGTTACAGAATTATTTCTTTATGCAATATTTGAAATTTTGCAATAAATTATACTGTTCATAAAATTAGCAAAGAATTTCAGCAAATGTCGTTATTGATTTTGCCTAAACTAGATCTGCAATTGCAAAATATATTTTATATTAATCATAATTATTTTTTCTTGATTCCTTTTCAGGTATGCGCATGACCATGTCCACAAACTCCACAATGAGTCCTCGCATACATCGCAAGGGCTTTCGTATCCCATCTAAAAGACAGCCAGGCAAAGGATTGCCCGGCAAGCTGCACACCATAGCGAGAGTAAGTGCTCAGCTCTAAACACACACATACACACGCACACATACGCTCTCTTATGCGCTCTCTTCTCTTCACTCTCTCTTTCTTTTCTAATCAACAGACAGGGACGGGCAAATTGGTAGCGGGCAAGCGAATACCACAGCGACCGCATCCGCCGCCCTGTGATAATTCCAATGACAGTGGCCTGGGCTTTGATCAGCATATGGAGTTGCGCAATAGTGCAGCAACAATTGCTGCTGTCGATAGCGCCAGCGGCAGCAGCAGCAGCAGCAACAACAACAATTTACAGCGTACAGCAAATTTGGTAGTAAATAGCGCATTAACCAATACGGTGGCTGCGGCTGCGGCGGCTGCTGCAGCGGCTACTTTACAGCAGCATCATCATCAGCAGCAGCAGCAGCAGCAACAGCAGCAACATCAACAGCAGCAGCAGCAACTTCATCAACAGCAGCAGCAGCAGCAGCAACATTCACCGCAACAGCATTTAATACGCGCCATACCCGTTTCAAGGTGAGTGTCCAGCTGCCCTTAGTATTTTTGTTTTTAAAGCACTCACTAATACACATACACACACAAGCATACAAACACACTCACACACACACACACACAGACACATACACATGTGCATACATCACATTACATTGCAAAAGAAAAATGAATACGAGACGCGCTTTGGCTTGCGTAGTTGCCATTTGATTTACCAAATCGAATTACAAGGCGAAGTACCTGGTACCGCCGCCTCTGCTCTGTTTAGTTATTGGAAATTCACCGTTAGGCCTATCACCTTACTTCACATCCCAATCCCAACGCGCACTTCCAACTCCGTCAAGCACATTTGAAGTTTTTAGTTGTGCGCGACACTTGCTTACGTTAGGAACAACGCGCACGCTCTCGCTCTCGCTCTCGCTCTTAAGCTCACTCACTCTCTCTCTCTCTTTTGCTCGCTCATTCGTCGTTGTCGTCGTCGCCGTGTGCTGCATAATGCGCGCTAGCGCCAAGAAAATATATTTGCAAGCGAGCTGTGCGTAAGTGAGATGCTTGTCCTCTCTCTCGCTCGCTCGCGCTTTGCTTTAATTCTGCTGATAAGCAAATGCACTCTCTTTGTCTCTTTGTGCCTGTTTCTGTGTGTGCGTGAGCTTGGCTTTTTGTTCTCTTTGTTTTCATTTTTTTTTTTTTTTTTGGTAATGTCTGTTGAGTTCAAATTTCAGCAGCGAATTGCATATTTTTAAACATTTGCATTTGCTTATAGCTAAGCGCAGTTTCATTAAATATATTAAATGTGCGCTTAAAATAAACAAAATATTTTTTATAAGCTTTAAATGCTTGCAACTTTGATTAATTAAGCTGAGTTTAGCTACAAAGCTTGTTTATATTAAACAATAATTTTAATGGGCGTTTTTAATTAGCAACTGGCTGCAGTAGAAAAACAAAGCTTAGAGATTCAAGACTATAAGCCAAGTTTTTATTAAGATTTTAAAATGCAAAAAACTATTTTTTTTAAATTAATCTTTTGGTTGCAATAATTTAAGCTCAGATGCTAAATTTACAAATTCAATAATATATTTAAGCTCAGCTAAAAGTATAACAGTTTTCTTTAAATTAATTATTATTTTGGTTTTATTTAGTGCGAAATATGTATTACTTATTTTATTATTTACACACTTTTCAAACATATTATTGTTGAGATTTCATTTCAAATTCCAAAGCTAACGCTAACAAATTCAATAATATATTTAAGCAATAAATTGCAAATTTACAACGCAATTAAATTGTTTGATTTTTAAAGTTTAAAGTTTCGTGGAATTAACATAAGACAGGTTTCTTCTTGCGTCTCCATCGTCGCCCTCTCTCTCTCTCTCTCTCTATCTTTTAATGCGAATACGCAGCTCCTGCGCTCCTCGCACTCTATTGCCATCTCGCTCGCTCTGTTGCGTTAGACTATTGTAGGTCATGGTGAATATGTTTAGTAAACTAGTGTGCAGCGCATTTTGTTGTTGTTTTTGTTCTATCTGTGTGTGTGTGTGTGTGTGCGCGCGTATAAATTGTTGCTGTTAGTTTTACATAAAAAATAATTACAAGCTGCTTTTAATCGCATTGTAATCGCATTTGTATCTTATCAGTGCAGCAGCAGCAGCAGCAACTGCAATTTTAGTTGTTGAGTTGTTGTTGTTGTTGTTGTTGCAGTCGAGTGTCATTCGCTTATCAACATCAACTAAATGCCACCGACAACAAACAGTCAGTCAGGCAATATATTAGAAAATCACTGCAAAACTGATTTTTATGAACAATTAAAAGCAAATACAAATTATTTGCTAATTATTTGATGAGAATTTATGACTGCCAAACGTTGTATTGCAAACTTAGTAGAGCCACTAGCCTAATTAATTGTTGGCTGCTGCTAATTAAATTTGCATTTTGTGGTTTTTTGTTTAAGCTGCCAAAACTACGCAGTATATTTGTCTATAGAGCAAATATTACGCATACGACATGTATGCGCTCGCTCTCTCTCTCTCTCTCTTACGCTTTTGCCGGCTTGTCTCAAATTTTTTTGCTGATAAGCGCCTTAGCACATTTGGCTTAGGTTAGGATTTCAGCCAGCTAAAATAAGCGGCTGCTATTGTTATTATTTATAATATTATACTTGTTGTTGTTGTTGACTACCTGTTGCTTAATATCAAGTTATGTTATGAAATTTGCAATGCCATAATAATAATAAGCACATGTTTATTTCGCATACAAACACAGTTCATTATGACACCAGGCACAGTGTCTCAAGTTCTATGCGCACTGATTCATTTCGTAATTGAATGCTTTAGTTTATTGTGTGCAATTATGTTTAATATGCTATTGGGTTTCATATTGAAACAAATATTAAGTTAAGTTAGCATTGGCATTGATTCATTTGAAAATTTTTGTCATTCGAATCATGCATAATAATTCAATACAAACAATGTTTATGCTATACAAATCTTCTATGCAATAACTCAAATCATTTATATAAATCGTAATTATAATGATTCATATTATTTTGAACAATCATGCAAATCATTTGAATTAATGTTGAAAATAATGCAACTGAACGAATTCCAATTGTATTTTTCATGCTTTGCGCTTTATTTCAATTGATTGCTGCTGCATATAGTTCAGATATAGTCTATATGTAGTTGTAGTTGCTTTTCACTTTTTATATTTCTTGCTCTATAGCCTGTTACTTGTCTTCTATTGATTGTTGTTTATATATACGCTATATACGCATTTATATTTAGTTTTTGCTCTGCTTTTTATTTGATTTTGCTGTAATACATATGAGCAAATGTAAATGTGTGTGTGTGTGTGTGTGTGTGTGTCTACTATAAAAATGCTTTAATAAAAACTAAAACAAACAAACAACAATTTATTGGAATTTACAACAAAATCATAAAATACATTTTCACATATACGCATGTGTATATGTATGTGTGTGTGTGTGTATATATCAGATCGCGACATGTCAAGAAAATGCCAAACTTTTTGGACGACATTGAAGTGGAGACAGCAGTGGAGCTAAGCAGCGCCAACAACGATGAGGACACAGGCTTCGGCACCGACAGCAATCAGACAACAGCAACACCAACAGCAGCAGCAGCAACCACAACGGAGCTCTTTGGCAGCATCTTCAATAGTTCGGCGACAACGCTGCAAAACTTTGCATTGCAACAGCAGCAGCAGCAACAACAGCAGCAGCAACAGCAGCAGCAGCAGCAACACTATCAGCAGCAATCAGCCAACTTTCATTATCCTGGATTGCATTTGCAGCTGCAACATGCCGCTGGCCGCACTGCTGGCAAACATATAAAACGCAAAAAACTTGAATGCAATCATGTTGAGCTCGATAATGACGATGCCTGCAGTGAGGATGAGTTTATACGCAAAATTGCCACCGCTAGCAGCAACCACAACAGCAGCAGCAGCAACAACAACAACAACAACAGCAGCAGCAGCAGCAGCAGCACTGAAGTCGCAACTGCAACTCGCATTATTGCTGTCAAGACTTTGCCTAATCTCAGCAACAGCAGCAGCAACAACAAAATCAGCAGCAGCGACGGCGCTGATCTAAAGTAAGCGGGCAACAAAAATTAATAATAAATACAGCAAATACCACAACAACAACTACAGCAACAAGCAAATTGAATAAACAAAATTCTACAAATTATATTTTATATGCAAAAACTAAATTTTTCAAATACTTAGGCTAGCAATTTTCGTTGGCATGTAAAAAATTATTTAAAAAATATAAACAAAATTTAGTAAACAAAAAATAGCTTAAAAAATGATTTTTTATATTATATATTTTTTATAATATTTTGCATGCTAAAACCAAAAATTATTGTTTAAAGATTTTTTTAAAGCATTTTAATGCAAATTTCTGGCTGCAAACATTTATTTTGGCTTATTGTTGTTTTGTATGTATATGTGTATATATGTATGTGTGTGTGTGTGTGTGTGTGTGTGTTTTTGTTATTGTTGCTTACACTTTGGCGCAAATGTAAACAAACAGCAGCAAAAATTTATTTAATATGCAACTTTTAGTTTTGTATCCAACATAAAATAACAAAAACAAGCAAACAATTAAAAATTTATTAGTTATTTGCTTGCGTGTGCGTGTGTGTGTGTGTGTGTGTTGGTGTTGTTTTAATAATAATACTATATATCATTTCGATTCCATGTACACTTGCATGTTGCTCCAGCATATGTAGCGCTAAATTCTTATTCATAAATCATAACACACACACACACACACACATGCATACGCACTGATCATTATGGCAACTGTATAAATCAATTGATTTTTAGTTAAGTTCAAAGTTCAACTACTAAGCCTACGATTTGTTTTTTTTTTTTGTTTTATGTGCGCAGATTCATTGGAACGCGCACAGCGACGCGTGTGGCCAACAAGCGGCAGCCGACAACGCCGCTGAACAGCATCGCCAGCTCGAATGATGGCCAAGTGCAGCTCGAGATTGTCTCGCAGCCGGAGCAGCAGCATCGGGCGCGCTATCAGACCGAGGGCAGTCGCGGCGCCGTCAAGGATCGCAGCGGCAATGGCTTCCCCATCGTGCGTCTAACCGGCTACGATAAGCCGTCCGTGCTGCAAGTGTTCATTGGCACCGACATTGGCCGTGTGGCGCCCCACATGTTCTATCAGGCCTGCAAGGTCGCGGGCAAGAACTCGACGCAGTGCAACGAGAAGAAAGTCGACGGCACCATGGTCATCGAGATTGACTTTAAGCCCGAAACGGACATGACCATCACCTGCGACTGCGTTGGCATACTCAAGGTGAGCTCCAATCACACCCAATATTTATATATATGACAATTGCTTTGCTTTGCTTTGCCAGGAGCGCAATGTGGATGTCGAGCATCGCTTTCCGGAGCACTTGGCGCAGAAGAACAAAAAGAAGTCCACACGTTGCCGCATGGTTTTCCGCACGCAGCTGACGCGTGACGATGGCAGCAGCGAAACGTTGCAAGTCTGCTCCAATCCCATCATATGTAGTAAGTACTCATCACATATATATAGCGCATATATATTTATAGCGAGTGGACTGCGCAATCCGCTGTATATATTGAAAATTTAAATGTGCATATTTCCGTTTTGAAACGTTTTGAACTTTTCGACGTCACTTGAAAACATGTATAAGCGTATTTGTGATTTATTTCAGATTTTTCAAAGATTTTGTAATTACTTAATATGGTGGGTGTAAGCGTTTTTATCGATTTGCAGGGAGAGTGGGGGAGGAAATTAAACAAAAGTAAAATAAAAGCGTTTCGATGTGCTGGATATAGCAAGCAGCCTATATACTAAATTTGGTTTGCTCTAGCTCTTCTAGTTGCTGAGATATACGCGCTCAAACAGTCGCTCATTTGTAAATACATTTTAATTGCCTAATATGGTGGGTGTAAGCTTTTATTTAGATTTGCTGGAGTGGGGGCAGCATATAAAACAATATAAAATATAAGGAACATGTGCTGGGCACAGGAGCAGCTACATACAAAATTTGGTTGCTCTAGCTCTTCTAGTTGCTGAGATATACGCGCTCATACAGTCGCTCATACAGACCAGACATGGCTATATTGTATCAGTGCGTCTTGCTGAGCTGAACAAGCATATGGATGCTTTGTTGGCTCTGCCACGCCTACTTCTAGCTGTTGCACAACTTTAAAACACCCTTCTAAATTTTTTACAAAAATATCAAAGTGTATAAAACTGAATTTCATTTGCAGCACAACCGCCTGGCGTGCCCGAGATATGCAAGAAGTCATTGAACTCCTGTCCCGTCGATGGCGGCCTCGAGCTGTTCATCATAGGCAAGAATTTTCTAAAGGACACCCATGTGGTGTTCCAAGAGACCTACGACAGTGTCAATGCCGACGATCCGGCCACTGAGATTGCGGTGCGACAGCAGCTGATCGGCGGCACTGCCGCATTGTGGGAGCAGAGCGTGCTGCCCGACAAGGAGTATTTGCATCAGGTGCGTCCACCCACCCAGTCACTAATTGAGGCTTAAACTAACCCTAATATGTTCCCATTTAGACGCATTTGATTTGCACTGTGCCCCCGTACTTGCATCAGAATCTATTGAAGCCAGTTAGCGTCCAGGTGTCGATCATCTCCAGCGGCAAGAAGAGCGAGCCACACACCTTCACCTATACGCCCAAGGGTAGCTATACGACTCTGGCAGCGGCCAGTACCTTAAGTAGCACAATGCGTAACCAAGGTATTTATTTGTTAACTATTTTAATTACTTACACTATAAATTCAATGCTATGCAATAATTATGACTTATTAGCCAGACCCGAACAAAAATGCAAGCAGGGCAAACAAATCCATAAACCAAAAACAAACAACAAAACAAAACAAATACAACAACAACAACCACAAGCAATGTTTATAGATTGCATTTCGTTCATAATAATCATACATAAGCTAAAATAACAATCAATGCATAAATTATTAGGCAGGGCCAATCAACAGGCAGGCAAACAGTTAGTATTAATGCATAAACTAAAACGTATATAAATATGTTTGTAGCACAAACTAATTATATAAAACATATATATATATAGTTCAAGCGTTTCAATCAAGTTTTAACTATAAACATTAAGTCTTCATGCGTTATACTTAAACAATCACTTTCTTTATTCGCTGGCTGGCTTAATAATGACAAAGTTTAATGACACAGTTTTGGAATATTGTGTGGACTTGAACTCTCCCGATTTCTTGTAGCGCACATTATATTTATTATTTATTTTTTGCAAGCAGCGCAATTAGCACGTCTATTGTTAATAATAACAAATATATGCTTATATATTTTTTTGCTCAGACGCAGCAGTTTGCTAATTGTTAACAACAACGCAAGCAACAAAATAAAATATTTAAAAAAAATAAATGACTGCACAATCTAAAGAAAGTTGGGCAAGCCAACATTAAAGTGTTAGGATCAAAGGATTTCAAAAATTCTAAACAAAAATATTTATTTTCTTTTTAATTATTTAATTTGAACTTAGTTCATATGAAAATCAAAATCCTTTGCAGACTTCAGCATTAACCCTAACCAAACTCATTCATTTGTGAATGTTTCTGTCACATTCCATGGTCTTCACTGAAATCATAAATCATTAAATTTTGTTGCCTGTCCATGGAGCTAGCCTATAACTTTGTATAACGCATGAAAACTATAACTAAATATATCAACTCATATATAATTTAAGCGCGAACAAGAGAAAACAAGACTATAAATAATAAATAAAATATAATTTAAGTATATATAATATATAAAAATGAAAGTAGGGGCCAACTAGAACTATATATAATCTGATCTATATGCAGCACAAGGAGAGCTTTTGCCCAAGAGCTTTCCTTGCAACAAATCCTAGTACTTAATACTTAAAAGAAATGCAGCGTTTCCATCGGACGCATTCAGCTTAAAGCGCTAGCCTCCCAACCAACTCAAGAAACTCTCTCGAACTCAACTGTACCGAAGGCAACACGAGCGGAAACTGATCGAGACAACTCTGTGGTGTGATTGAGATATTGTGTGTTAGCTTTACTTGAAGTCGAAGTCGAAGACGAAGACGAAGACGAAGAAATCCTTTCCTAGTTGTTGTTTTGCGAGATTTCTTCTAACATATTGTTGCGCCAGTAGTTTCTTCTAGCTTGAGTTGTTTTCTATGTATGCGTGTGTGTGTGTTTGTGTGAGTGTGTCAGCTTTTCAGAGTTTTCTTGATCACATTTCCACCTCAGAAAAAAAAAGTAAAGAAAACCCAACACGATCAGACCGAAGCCAGACGAAGCGAAGCGACTGCAGCAAGAATTCTGAATTCTGAATGAAGAAGCAGCAGCGACAGCAGCAGCAGCAGCAGCAGAAGAAGAAGAAGCAGCAGCAACAGCTGAAAGAAGAAGAAGATGAAGAACAAGATCATGCTGAAGCATTTAAATTAGAAGGCAGCCATTTCTAATAAAAGGCAGGAATTTTTATGCAACCTTAAAACAAAAAAAAACAAAAAGCAACCTAAAAAAATATACATATATATATTTTTACTTTATTCTTCCTTCCCCCTCCTTCTCTTAGCAATTTAGGTGCTCAATAATAACTATATAGTCAAATATGTAAACATTTTGAGTGCTATAAAATGCAAATTATATCAAAGATCTAGTCATGACATTTTTCCCCATTAAAAAAAAAAAAACAAAGATAAAAGAAATTACCAAAGCCAAAGCTTAAAATGGAATTTTGATAACCAAAAGCTATGCACACACTCTATATACATGGGTCGAAACTAGTCCCACAACAACAATATCTCACACATACATAAGTAAAAAATTCACACTACTTTTGGAGCCTATGAACGTGAACGTGACCAGAGTCCGTGGATAAAGCACAGCCCACCACAGCGAGGAGAGCGGACCGAGCGCATCCAACTCACAACCAACCAACCAACCAATCTACCCCCTACTCAACCAGGAGCCACCACGATCACTGCAACATTTAGGGTACTGGTTATAAAAAACAAAAAAACAAACAACAAATACAAACAAATTACCAAACAAGTTAATGCAAAATATTTATAATCTTTTGAAAGTACCATTGACATCTCGTACATTCCCCCCATCATATAGCAGCCACCCCGACAACCATTTTATCCACACACACACACATACACATACACACAACACACATACACATACCTTTTTTTTTTATTAACTATACACTACATACAATTAACATAATTTAAAGCTAATCATTTAGTATTTATAACATACTAAAATTAATTTGTTTTGCAATTTCTGTTAATTTTTTGCCATTCGCCCCCAAAATTTGTAATTCACATGTTATCATTACATGAAGCATATATTATAGGTTGACTATAGGTTGAAACCCTTAGCACAAAATATTATTGGAACACTCTCTATATGGAATGCAGCCTCGAAAAAAATATAACATTCAAAGAGTTCGATGATTTTCAATATGCAATTTCTTAATAAACTTGAAATAAATATTATTACATTTTTTTTTTTAAATGACAGTCAACCTATTTTATATGCGCATCACATTTCCCAAGCCCAAATTTTGATAAAACTGTTTCTATGTGTGGGTGTATGGTATTTCGTATATTTTTTTGAATTTATTTCTAAACTCACACTCTATTAAGATAATTTTTTTAGTCCTTCATTTTTAGCATACGCATACTAACCCGACATGAAAAAAGAAACACAAAACATAACCACATATCAATAATAAAAAAAAATACATATATATATAGAGCTATATAAATCAAAAAAATATATATAATTAGTTGCATAAGTTTAAACCTAAGAGAAACGAGCGCTAAGAAACGCTTTAGCTTTAAGTTTAGCTTTTAAAAATCAAGCGAGAAACTAGCTATAAAAAAGCGTTGCCGCTGGAAATTGCTTTAAAGTGCAGAACAAAGAGAGAGAGTTTGCTGTGTATGATAACTGAGAGAGCGCGACTGTTGTTCTAAGAGAGCGAGAGAGAGAGAGAGAGAGCTGCGTTCACTATTTTATGTTTTTGTTCTGGAATTTGGAATCTTCTCTGATCGAATAGCATTGTTAGCTTTCATCGTTGGTAATTTGTTTGTTTTACTTTTCTGTGTTAGTCTGCGCTGTAAGCAATTTCCAAGCAATGCCTAAAATAATATTTAAAATAATAATTTAAATTAGTTGCTTAACATTTAGTGCTCTAAGGTTTTTAGCCACTATATGTAGACTTAAGTGTTAACCCAACATATACATAAACATCTCTACATATGTCTATATATTTTAGTTTGTAGTCACCTCCACCCCCCAAAAACCAACCAAAAGCCCCTACCCCTGGACCTCGCTAGCTATACAGAGTTGGCAGCGCTAATAGCAAGCAATGTTTTCCAATTTTTGAAATTCAGTATAGTATATATAGTATACATATTAATATATGCCGTAAGTCTTAATTGATATACATATACCTATGTACATACGAAATATTTGCTCTCTATTATGCGCTGCCAGCTGATCTCTCACACACACACACACACACACACACACACACACATACACTTACACTCTGTCTCACTATCTCTCTCTTTTATTCTATGTTGCGCCCTTTAAATATTTTTACTCTTTTTTTAGCGCTTTATTCAGTTTTGCCCACAGCCGCCCCCGCTGCCCTTGAATCCTTTTTCCTAACATTATCCTCATGCACTTGCAATTTATAATTATCTTTAGTACCTAGTGCTGTTGTCTGAACTTTTTTGAACTTATGTTCGAGTTCCAGTATAAATTTCAAAACTTAGAGCATTTAAAAAAAAACAAAGCTGCGAATAATATTAAAACTAATTTGCGTTGTGAATTAAATATAAACAAATTATGAATGAAACTAATTAAATATATTTAATATATACATATTTTAAATTCGATACATTTTAATTTAATATATATATTTTTTTTGAAATAAATTTGAGCTTAAAATAAAAGCAACTTAAGTATAAAAACTTTTCTACATTTAAATTTAAATTCAATATATGTTTTCCAAAATAAAATATTTTGTTAGCGCATTTAGAGCTTCGGCTTGCCGATTTATTTGTTAAATATTTAATGCTAAAGTTTATTTTTTAGTTGAGCAAACCCCAATCCCCACCCAAACCCTTAGAACTGAGCTCGCTCAGCAAGCAGAGCTGAAGCAGCAACAAACACACACACAGCCACACACTCACACACACATAGACACACACACACACACACACACACACACATATGAATATGCATGCCTGCCATTATCTGTATACTAAAATTGCAAACTTTTGTATTTGTAGATGTGAACTTCATGGACACAAACGTGGGCGCGCCCAATGGCAGCTCTGGGTGGGCAACAGGCGCAGCCAATGGCGCCGCAGTTGTGGCAGCCACAACAGGCGGCGTGGGCGTGGGCGTTGTGGTGGAGACAAAGCATGAACTGGACTCGGGCATGATGCCGCCGCCGATAACAACACAAATCCCAATGGGACTGCGCCGCTCCTCGCTGTCTGGCGGCACGCCAATGATAACGGATCAGCAGCTGGAGGCGGCGCTGAAGAGCGAGCTGCTGGACGAGGGCAGCTCGCACAGTCCGCTGACTGCGGATGCGCTGCACTCGCCGGAGGCGCTTAATCCTTGCAGTCCGACGGCGCTGCAGCAATATCATGCGCACTATGCGCGCAAGGCGAGCCTGGACACGATCATGTACGATCAGTCGAATAGTCTGCCTGGATTTCCAGTGCCGGCCACAGCGGTGGACATAGATCCGGCTGCAGTGGCAGTGGCTGTGGAGCTGGCGGTGAAGAACGAGATTGTCAAGCATGTGGTGCAGCAGCAGCAGCAGGAGCAACAGTTGCAGCAAGTGCAGCAGCAGGTGCAACAACAACAGCAGCAGCAGCAACAGTCTGCGGCCAATGTGCACAAGTTTATTGACGAACTCACCAAATCCACCTCAGTGGTGAATACGGTAAGCGGCACCAGCGAGCCGGCGCTGTTTAGCACCTCGGCGGCGATCGATCATGCGCTCACCGATATTCTGCAGCAGAAGGTGGGCGTGCTCACCCACACGCACACACACACGCACACGCATACACACACACACACGGCGGCAGCGGGCACGCAGCTGAAGCGCAGCCTGTCGCTCAGCAGCAGCAGCAACTCGAGCAGCTCGCTCAGCAGCAGCGGCGCCGACAGCTCGCCCAATAGTTCGCCACTGACGCAGGATATTATATTGAACTCGGAGCCGGCAGCGGCATTGGGCGCTGGACTGCAACTGGCGACGGTGCCCAGCACGCCGGTGGCCACCGCAGCCCTCAGCACCGACATCATCATGAATCCCGCCGTCTCGCCCTCGACCATACTCTGCTCGGCGAACGGCGCTGCCACCGCGGTGGTGCCCAACATCCTGGCGCCCCACCAGGTCACCATGGCCAACTCCATACTGAATGACATTGCCATGCAGCCGGAGCCCACGCAGCAGGACGCTGCAGTCGCCGCTCTGGCGCTGAGCAACATCATGATGCGTCCACAGCCGACAGCAGCCGCCGGCGTCGATGTGCCCAGCACGCCAGCAGCGCTGCAGCCCGAAGTGGCAGCCACTGCCACCTCCACCGCAGTCAGCAACATGATCATCAAAGCTGCTGCCGATTTTATTACCACACAGGAGCAGGAGCAGCATCACTATCATCACCATCACCAGCAGCAGCAGCAGCAACAGCAGCAGCAGCACCAGCAGCAGCAGCAGCAACAACAACAGCAACTCACACAGCAAACCACTGTGGCCAACACCACCACCGCTGCTGGTGATCCGTTGGTTAACTTGCTCTTGAATCACAGCGCTGCCACTCCCGAGGCAGCTGTCGATGCTGCAGCCGCCGCTGCTGCTGCTGCTGCCGCCGCCGCCGTCGCTGGCTTTCCAGTGCATTTGCCCGTGGTGCCGCCCACACCGCAAGAATCTCTCATTGTTGCGCTCGCCACCGAGAACGCGCTGCAGAACTCCGTGGCCACCGCTGCGGTCACACCCAACGGCGCCGTCATGACGCAGCAGGCAGCGGCGCCCACCAACGCCGGCGCTGCCAGCATTCTGCCCGCTGCTGTCGGTGCCGTCGCTGCCGCAGCGGCGGTCGCTGTCCAGCCGCCCATACCGCAGGAGCTGACCACCATGTCCGACCAGGATCTGATTAGCTACATCAATCCCAGCACCTTTGATCAGCGTAAGTTTGAAAGACTTTCCCACTATTGAAAATGTATTAATAAACTTCTTTTAATTACAGTTTGAACGCATGAAACAAACTAATTAAACAATTGGATTAACTAAACAAAATGGGGAACCTAAACAGGCCTAATCCTAAGCTTAGTTATAAACAAACACACACACACACCTTATTGGTTATTTGTATTTATTAAGACTTAGCTGTATATCATATTTTATTTTATTTTTTTTTTTTTTGTGTTTGTGTAACTTGAATTGATTTTTGAATACCAGAAAAGTCAAATTATCTCAAAAATGATAACGACTGCCATATGAGTACACGAAGGAGTAAACAATAAAACAGGCGCATTAAAAATTAATTAATTAACTACAGAATTGCAGTTTGCAAAAAGCAAGAATGAATATTATACATGTAATATGGAAATGCATCATTATTAATATTATTATATATATATTTTATTTTTTTTGTGTTTAATTATTATTTTGCGTTATTTTTTTGTTGCGTTCTAAGCCGAACTTTCTGAAAGTTGCAAGTCTGATTTGATATATGAAGCAAATATATATTTTTTTTTAATATTTAAACAACATATTATTTTTTGTTTTTGCGTATGCTAAAAAAGAAGAACAAAAACAATTCCAAAAGACTTTGTTTTCAAAAAAGAATAAAATAAATTTTGCATGTTAAAGTTTTAAATGTTAAATTATGTGGAAAAGCAAAGAATAAGAAACAAAATGTAACTAATTATTATTATTTTTAAATTTATTAAACTATTATTATAACTATGTTTGATTATGCTTATAAATTATGTTTATTATTATTATTCGTACTGTTAGTAGTTGCTATGTGTAGTTTTAGTTTTAGTTTATCTAACAATTAAATACCGATTATGACAAAATATATTATCTTCTCTACTATGTGTATACTATATATGTCTATATATGTTTTAAATGTCTGCTTGAACCTAATGCATAATTTATGAAAGAAAGAACGAAAGATCAGCAGAGTAAGCGCAGCTAAAGCAACCGAAAGTTTTCTCACTGAAACTAAACTATATTGCATTTGTATAACCCACACACACACAGAAATTTGCTGTACCCATATTTATAACAATAATATATTTATTAAAAACTGTATTGAATTTTGAAAAAGACGAATTTCGCACACAAAACAAAAATACACAAGCAACAAAAACACTCAAGACCAGAAACTTTTAAAAGGCTTACAATAAACAAGACAAACTATTAAATATTGATTAAATGTGTTAGACAAAAAAACAATCTCAGAGATTGCATATATATCTACAATATATATATATCCTCATAATTATTTACAAAAAGTATATACAACATATATTTACACAATTTTTAAATGTACAAGAGTTTTTCTTTTTTTTTTGTGGCTTTTTGTGGCCAAAAATATCTCACATAAGCAAATAAATTGCGCTGAATATAATTGTTATACATAAATAGTTGAATATAAATGTATTTTTGATGTCCCTATTGCTGCAACTGAAACTGAAACAACATTTTTCAAGTACCTAAACCTAAAAATATGTAAAACAAAAACACTAAATGCAAAGCATATCAAGTACAATTTTGAAAATGCTACAAAATGAGTTGCAAATCAATGATTTTTATTAAGTTGTTACAACTATCCGCAAAGATTTACAAAACATATATTTAAATTAAACAAATTGTTGTATGGTTTAGTTTCTAATCGTTTCGGTTATTCCAAAATGTTAACTTTCAATAATTTGCACAAATTAACTTGCTTATTTTAAATACAAATTTCAATTGCAACTCAATAAGAGCGAGATAGCTAGAGAGAGAGCTATGCGCGCTCTCTTTCTGCAAACAGAACAACAATTTACAATATTAAACTCATTGCTTGTCCTTTATTGATGTGCAAATAAAAATATACATAAACATTGAAAAATATATATACATATATATAAACAAAAGCTTTATTGTTCTAATACATTATTATTAAACTTTAACAAAACTGCAGAGATACGAGCACAGCTAGCATCGTGGGATCTACGCAACCAAATGGAGTCCAAAAGTCTGATCAAAGCAGGCAACTCCAACTGCCGGATATCAACAAATACTACATTGAGTGAGGCCACCTCATCTGTCAGTCGCCACTCAGCTGCTGCTTGAGGTCCAGCAGCTCTGCTGGCTCAAAGTGCGCCGACTGCAACTGCTCGTCGCTTATATCCCGCAGCACCAGCTGCAGTTCCTCTACACTGGCAAACGTGTCCGTATAGCTATCGCCCAGCGCATCGAAGCTGTGTTTAAACTGCGCCTGCAACGCTTCCGTAGCTGCCAGCACATCTCTGGGACGCAGCTCCAGCTGCTGCTGCTCACAGATGCGCAGCAGCCAATCCATGCGCAGCACATCATTCAAACGTGGCGTCTGCTTCATTAAACGCTCCACCAGAAAAACCATGTCGCCGGCAATGCAAATGCATTTGGCATCATTGGGCAAAGGATTCTGCACAATTTGCGCGCCATGCTCGGCGGCCAGCGTCTGCAGCTGCTGCTTGCTATGCGCACGTGAGCCGCTCAAGATGCAAACACTGAAGCCCTCCAGCAGCTGCGAGCTGCTGCCGACAGTCTGCGCATCAAAGCGCTTCTCATAGGCTGCCAGTCCAAGGCGAGCACGTTGCGCCAAACTGGGCCTCAGTCGCTTGCGCTCCACGGTGAAGTCATCGCTTTGGACGGCACGCTTGTTCAGCTTTTTAATGCCCGCTCGACCCTGCAACGAAGCAACTGTTAGTATTGCATTTATTTGTATGCTGGATATTCAAGATTCACCTGACACAGCTGCGTATATTCCGCCAGCGTCATGCACTCATCCCACACCTTATCGTCGCGCATGAGTTGTGTGCGCGGAAAGTGCAAGGACTTGGGCGTAAAGAACGCGCTATATGGCGCCAGATCCGCTGCTTTAACCTGCAATATAATGGAATCGCTTGGCTTGATCCAGACATCGGGACAGCCTTCCTTTTCGTTGGGCTTATAGTGATACCAAAGCGGCGGCGGCTCGCGGCTAGCCTCATGCCAATGTGGCGCCAGCTCATGATGCAGCACGCTGCGTTGACGCGTATTATTGGCCACACAGCCAATGCTAAAGACCTCGGCCCGATTGGCATCGCTGCCAGGCTTGAGCACGCCCAGCAGAAAGGATTCAATGAAGGTGCGTTTGCGGTTGTAAAAGCCGCCAATGATGAGCACATCGAATTCCGTAATCAAGCCTTCAATATACTGCATGGAAGAGAGCAAGAATTAATTAATGAAAAGCCATCTCACTGCTGCTGCGACCTACATCTGCTTTATCCTTGTACCAGCCGCCGCCAATGCGCACACCTGGACTGTATACAGAATTTTGTTTCTTCAGCACAATGCCCTCCGCATTGGAGTCGAGCATTTGTTGAAACACCTCATTGAACTGCTGCACTGATCCAATCTTACGACTCTTCATAACTTGCAGCACGCCCGTCTGCTCCTTAAGCAGCTCCTGCAGCTTATAGCTACGCTGCGCATACGTCATATCCAACAAGCTCTGGCCATTCAGATACAGCAAGTCATAGACAACATAACATGGACGCCAGCTGCGCTCTGGCTTCAGATGCTTGACATCCGTATTCTCGCCTTTGTCACGGTAGCGCAGCTGCTGTGTATCCCACACCATCATTTCGCCATCCAGTATAATCGACTCCATGCCCATGGGCAGCAGCCCACGCAGCTGCGGCGTCAATGTGCCGGCCTCAAAGCTAGCTCCGAAGCTTCTTGTATAATCAGCGCCATTGCGTGATATATATTTGAAGCGCTCACGTGCATAGTGCAGCTGAAAGCGCTCGCCATCCATTTTGGTTTCCACATAGAGCACGTCGGACTGCATGAGCTCCTCGATTTTGCCAGGAAAACGTTCACACAACATCGGACGTATCAGCTGAAAAGGTTCTATAAACGAATTCAGATTCACACTCTCATTTGATGTGCTGTCCACCGAAAGTTTATTGTCTGCCAGCAGCTTGCAGACGCGCGACAAGTCCGTGCAGCGTTGATACATGTCTTTGGCCAAAGGATGCAGCAGCGCAAAGATGCGTTGCTCACCTATGCCCAAGGACATGGCCTTGAGCAAAATGCGTATGAGCCACTTTTGTTCCTTGGCCGAGGCGAGCTCGGTAAAGCGCACAAGCTCACGTTTCTTAACTTCACTATCCTCATTGGCTATGGTGTCCAGCATTTCGTGCAGCTGTTGCAAGGTCAGATTACTTGCCGCATTGTGGCAGCGTGGCAACAACACAGCATGCACCACATCTGCATAATCCCGTTGTGCTGTCCAAGCGCGATGCTTCAGACGTATAGCATCATCAGCTGTAAGACATCAAAATGAGTTTAAAGCTTATGCAGTTAGTTTAGCTTACAATCTGCTGCCAGCTGCAGCACGCTGGTGTAGATTCTGCCCAGATTTGTTATTTGTAGTCCATAGTTGTCTCTAGCGGTATCAGCGCCCGGTATTAACAAACGCAGCACGGCATAAAAGCTGCTGTTGCCCTCCTCCGGATCATTTTCCGTTAGGCCGGCGCTTTGGCGAAACGCCAGGCGATGCTTGCAAAAGGATTCATAGTAACGCTTTAGCACTATTTCCTTGCGCTGTGTATTACGCGCCGCTTTAACTTTCTCCATCATTTCGCATATATCGCGAAATTTAATTGTACTTGCTATATCCATTTTTTGTTTTGCTTAAAGTTTTGTTTATTTCGTCAGTCATACCCTCTAAATTTGTGCAACACTGTAATTGTCGTTTTTACTCAGCTTTACAGCACTGTTTGCACACATTTATGCCGTTACTGCACACTGTCGTGACAGCGGAAGAAAAATATATTCACTACTCAATTACAAGTAAAATTGAAGTTTACTAATATTAATTCAAATTGTACATAAATAAAATCAACACAATATGCTGTACTTAGAGGACTACCTAGAGAGTAAGTAAATCCAGCTGGTGTAGTCAGAAATTTACATTTTCTATTTGGTTGCAGTGATTGAGCATCTGCCGCAGGAGTTGCGCGACCGCTTCACAGAGATGCGCGAACTGGATTTGGCTGTGCAAAGTGAGTGGTCCAAGGACGCTGTTAAAATAATTTCCCCCCTACTCCCTCTTAACGTACCCATCTGCTATTTATATTGTTTATTTTGCTTCTAGACAACATGGACTCGCTGGATAAGAAATCGCGGCTGTTTTTTCAGCAGTGCAAGCGCGGTGAGCTGCAGCACGAGTCCATGGACACTGAGTTCCATTGCCTGCGGCGTGAGTATTACAAGGTAATGGAGGATGCGGATGAAAAAGTGGCCATAGCAACGCAAATACACGAGCTGGTTGAGCGTTATTTGCGACGTCTTGATAGCGAACTCTTCAAGTTTAAGTGCGAACTGGAGGCGGATAACAATGGCATAACAGAAATTTTAGAGAAACGCTCGCTGGAGCTTGACGGCAACAACTCCACAGCCGCAACCGCTCTGCTGCTAAGCATTAACCAAAAGGAGCGTTACTATAATAGCGTTAGCAACAGCAGCAGCCTCATTAACAGCGCTGCTGGCATCATTAGCAGCAGCAGCAGCGGCAGCAACAGTCTGCTGGGCAGCAACAACAGCAGCAATGCTGTTCACCATCATCATCACCACCACCACCATCACCACCAACAGCAGCACCAACACCAGCGTCAACGCAAGCTGGAGAAGCGTCGTGAAACTATTTGCACTGTGCCCGTGCAGGAGAAGCGCCCCAATCTTAATCAATCACTGCCTGTTGTTACCAACAGCACCGCCACTAGCAACTTGCTTCCTGTCAATCCCACTCATCTGAGCATCAGCAGCCATAGTCATGTCACGCTGCCGACAGTGCAAGTAACCAGTGCCACTGTTACTGGCACTGTGGTGCGGCAGCTGGGCACGAACTTGAGCGTGCTTGCTACCAACAGCGGCAGCAGCAACACTAACAGCAACACCAATGTGACTGCTGTTGCTGTTGCTGCTGCCGCTCCCCACGTTAGCGTCAACGCTAGTCCCAATCCCGGCCCCACCACTGTTACTTATAATCTACAGCAGCTGGGCAGCGGCACATCTGCGTCCAGTGCCATTGCTGCTGCTGCCAGTCAGGCTATTGTCGCTACGCAGCAAATGCCGCAAGGTCGACGCACGGCCAGCTTGAAGGCCAGCTATGAAGCTATACATGGCGCATCTGTTGCTGCTGCCACAGAATTTTGGCCTACAACAGCAACGCATACAGCTGGCAATCAGTTGTCCACCACTACCTTGCCTACGCACAGCTCTCATCATCATCATCATGTGCAGCAGACGCATCACAGCACACCACAGCATCAACACCAGCAACAACAGCAGCAGCAGCACCAGACACAGCATCATCAACAACAGCAGCAGCAGCAGCACCAGACACAGCAGCAGCAGCAGCATCATCAACAACATCATCCACAACAGCAACAACAACAACATCAGCATCACCATCATGCGCATCACCAAGAGAAGAAGCATAAAAAGTAAGTAGAGCTATGGATTACTTATATGACAACACAACCAACTCTCTCTTTCTCTCTCTGTCTTTCTCTCTCTGTCTTTCTCTCTCCCCCAGAAAATTCACAACCAGCCTTAGCATGCCAGGCGGCATTGCTGTGCACACAATTAACATCGCTTCTTCTGCAAATTCCGTTGCTTCCTCTACCTCCAGCATGAGCATTGACTCTGTGGAACTCTTGACCACGGCACCCACACACACTTCGCTGCAGCAACAGCACAGCAGCCCACACATCAGTCATCACACTCCGCTGGCATTGAATCCCACCACCGTGCAGCTGGCCACCAATGCTGGATCGACTTTGGCGACAGCCGTAACCGTGCCTCATGTGAGCAATGTGAGCGCCGTAGCTGCTGCCATTGGTTTGCCCGCTTCGGCATTGGCACCCGGAACTACTCTCGCGATTGGCGAGAATGGTTTAGTCGTGGAGCAACCTAACGAAGCTGAATGGTCATATGATCCGAATGAACCACGCTATTGCACTTGTAATCAGGTCTCCTATGGCGACATGGTTGCCTGCGATAATGATGCATGTCCTTTCGAGTGGTTCCACTACCCTTGTGTGGGTATAACGCAGCCACCGAAAGGCAAATGGTACTGCCCCAAGTGCACCTCGATGCGGCGACGGGGCAATCGGAAAAACTGACTCATGTCATTCCGCTTTACATAAGCGACATTATACTTGTATATAAACATTTACCAATATTAAATTAATCAATTACATTTCAATCTTCAAGCTGTTATTATCGATCGATAATACGAGGCTTGTACAAATACTATTGCGCAATTCGTATATCTTAAAAAAAATGTTTAAATATATATTACGAATATCTTTTGTATCCATATCTTTGTTTCAAAATAGTCACTCTCAAATGTAATTCACTTTTGCAGGCGTTTCTTCCAATCCCGCCTAAAATTCGAAATCAGCGATAGTTGTTAAACATACCTCGTATTCTGTTGTTTTCCAACACGGTAAATATATGCAAGTGCATCAGTTTAATTGCGCAGTTAATAAAAACATTACGCATATTCCCCTTCCTACACGAATTCTAATTAAAATTAGTGATGTTGAAGTTTAAAACTTGACTCTTAATATTTATTAAAATATTGATTTATTCGTGGCACATTTAAAGGGGTTGCAGTTGCGAGTGTTAAAATCACATGCACAAAAGCTGATAGAAATTGCTATAATAGTTTATATGTAAGTAAATAAGTATGTAAAGAAATGTAATCAATATTTTCGGATTGGTCGTATCCATATATAAAAGTATAGAGCGTAAATAATGCCTTTATGGCATTATAGAACATATTCAAACATTTTAAAAATGCCTAAACTTAGCTATAAAACGGCTAAGAACACAGCACTGCTGCACTTGCACTACTAAAGACGTTTCGCAGAACTGGCTGGCTGGCTTTGTGTGAAAACAAACAAGAAAAGTAAAAATTGTTGTTAAAATTCAGAGCTTGCAGCATTAATTGCGATAACTGCAAAACTACGCATTACGTATTACAACAGTGACAAATAACGGCTTCAAAATTGGCAAAATACGGAAAAATAAGAAAATGAGCTTTAAAGAGAATTGCGAGGCCGTCTCCAAAGAGGAATGGCAGCAGAAACTGGATATGTTCCCGTTCAAGCAATCGGACATGAATCGTCTGGTTATGAACTATCTAGTGACGGGTAAGCTGACCACACTATAATTAAAAAATATATTTAACAAGCTCATTGTTTTCGCCAGAGGGCTTTAAGGAAGCTGCGGAAAAATTCAAGCTTGAGGCGGACCTCGAACCCAACGTTGAGCTAAGTAGCCTGGATGATCGCATATTAATACGCGAGGCTGTGCAGGATGGACGCATTGAGGAGGCTACTCAGCTCGTGAATCAGCTGCATCCAACTTTGCTGAACAGCGAGCGTTATTTGTACTTCCATTTGCAGCAGCTGCAGCTCATCGAGCTTATACGCGCCGGCAAGGTTAAGGAGGCGTTGAACTTTGCGCAAAACAAGCTCTCTGAATCTGGCGACGAGGCCATATATGAGCTGGAGCGCACGCTGGCTTTGCTCGCTTTTGAGAAGCCACAGGAAAGTCCATTTGCTGATCTGCTGGAGCAATCCTATAGACAAAAGATTGCCAGCGAACTAAACGCGGCTATACTGCGTTGTGAGCATAACGAGGAGTCCACACCCAAGATCATGTATCTGCTTAAGCTTATACTTTGGGGACAATCGAAGCTTGAAAATCGCTCGATTAGTTATCCCAAAATTAAGGATATGGAAACGGCACAGCTGGAGCATAAGCAGTAAACAGCAGTAAAAATAATATTTTCGGTATGCTATATATATATATTTATATTTTATAATCGTATGCATTAAGAGCTTATGTTGCAATCTGTAAACTGAATTAAAACTTATTCCCAACAGACGATAATTACGTTCATGTTCAGCCGTTCAAATTGAACTTATGTTAAACGAAATGACACATGTAATAGCATAATTTATTTATTTAATAATTGTATGAATTGATTATGTCGCAATTTGAAACGTGAACCAAAACTTATTTACGATAAGCACTTAATTTTAAGCTGATCCCCTCTCACCAGCCAAAAAACAAATCCATGGCCTTGTTCACCAGACCCGTGCTCTTCTGAGGCACATTGCTGGCGGGCGCGACATGCGCCCCCTGTTGCGCCATATTATACGATTTCTGAGACATGCCACGCACCTTGGACATCGATATAGACTCGGGTACCTCTTGGTTTTGCTTGACATTCTCCTTATCCAGAATGGCTTCATCGGTGCAGCGTGTGACGCCTACCATGACATTACCCGCAATAATCTTGAGGTTGTAGTTCAAAGCCTTGTCACTCTCGATGCGCGAGGCAAAGCGCACATGCATCCAGTTGCCATTCTGTGGAGCATGTAACACATCCACAATGCTGCCACACATTGTGAAATGCTGCAAGATCATGGAACTGGCGCCGGGAGCAAAGCCAAAGACGGTGACCCAGAAGTCGCTGCCACGCGCAGCTGGTGGAACTGGTGACCTGGGCGAGCAGAGTCCACGCATGGAAGCATTGGGTGCAAACGAGGCATTGGGTGCGAACGAGGCATGGGGCCCAAAGGAGTCATTGACAGGCTGTACGCTTTGATTGAGACTATAATTGGAATTGTTCAGCTGCAGCAAATTGAGAGGCGTTTGGCGTTGTGGCGTTACACAGTGTTGCTCATTACGCAGAGATTCAAATAATCCTTGCGTGGGAGGTCCTGCTTGATGGCTTGTATTGGCTGCACCACTGCCGCCGTTGCCGCCGCCGCCACCCGTTGCAAAGAGTGTGCGTGTGCCCAACGCTGAGCGATTCATCTGGCTTTGCTGTTGCTGCTGCGCATCTCTATAGCTTGCCTCTTGAGGCGTATTAGTGTGGTTGTTGTTGGGTGAGGTAGCTGCATTGCGATATAGGTATTACTATTGTTTGAGCAATTTATTATTATGTACTTACCAAAGCTAACATTATAGCGCCCCGGCTTGGGCGACAGCGTATTATTATGTGATGTCATTGCCTGAGGATCGCCCATGAGAAAAGGCGGCAAATATTGGCTTTGATTGTTGCCAGGACTGCTTACAGGACTGCCTAAAGTCATGGGCTCCATTGTGACGCAGATTATTTAGAACTTAAGAATTGTACAATAGTCTGCAATTGATCAAAACTGCAAAATTTACGTTAATTTAAAACAAAAACGAAAAATGTGACCGCAACACAAGCTACAACAAATCAACAATACATAAATGCGATTTATCGTCGCGAGACGGTATCGCTAATCGTAATCGTTTTCTGTATGTCTTACGTTTGAGGTGAACTCATACAACTCGAGGCAAACATTTGAGCTGAACTCATACCGTTGAGTCGAACCTCGAACACTTTTTGAGGAAAAAAGTTGGCAGCACTGAGTTGGTCACTATTATTTGTTGCGCGCGGACGTGTTTCGGTTGTTGCCCGTTTGCGTTTTTTCTTTTATTTTTTTTTATTAATTCAACGCATTGTACATATATATACCAACGCGTTTCGTCTAAAAGTTAATAATACAACTTGTGCTTGTGTGAGTGTGTGTGCAACTGCAAAACAATAACTAACAATTGTTACTGTCCCGCCATAACAACAACAACGACGACAATAACAACGCTATACACCAACACAAATACAGCTACAACAACAAATAATACCGAGATCCTGCAGCCATGTGGAGTCCAACACATTGCAGCGTAACGGGTAAGTGCCGTTGCATAAAAAAATAAAACACCCTTATAGAAAAAAAAAACAAAACAGGTTTTGCTTGCATACAAAGGTGATGATCATGAGCAACAAATGCTTTTAATTGTTATAAATAATAAGCTCATGCAAAGAGGCTCTTATACAAAGCACAACATTTGTTTGCGCTGGTGAAAACACCTTAAATTATTTAACAAACAAAAAAAATTTCACTTTTAGCTGTTTGACAACAGCTCGCTGACGAATCTGACGCCAACGGCGACGTTGACGCAGCTGCTACTGCTGCTGCCTCTGCTGCCTGCCTGCAAGTTTTTCTCAATTTTCTCTTTTTGTATTTAGTCATGCCACAGGCTTTATCAGTGATTTGTTTTGATAAGATTATAAAGCAGGCATTTTGACATTTTCATTGCAAACTTTGCTTTGCTTACTCATGCACACACACACATACATACATACAGATAGACAGACGTATATTTTTGCAAGGCTTGTTTTAGTTTATTGATTTGTGCCGCGTGGCGCGAAATTCTTATTCGATTTATATTTTGTTGTCTGTTTCTGCTGCTGCTTATTCTCTGGTTATTCTGCTTCTACATTTTATTTACGTTCTGTTGCTTGAATGTCAATGAGAAAGCACAACGTTCAAAACAATTTTCGTGACAAAAGCGCAAAACTCAATTATCTGTGTGTTCTTGCTCTCGCTATCTCGCTTGCACTTGCACTTGTGCCTTGTCTTGTTGCTTAATTATGAAAACAAATTTGCAAATTGTTTATTATTTTTTGCATACACACATACACCTGTATGTGCATACATTACATGCTTGCCAAATGACTCACAATGAAATAAGAATTTGTTAAGCTTATAAAAATGATAAAACTGCTGCTTCTTCATCAGTTTATGTCTTTAACAAGAGCTGATAGATAAGTATGTATGTGTGTGTGTATCAGTCAGCTTGTTGTCATTATCATCAACTCGTAGTTTGCTTAAGCGTTTGTTTATCCTTTTACCGTCTGTCTTGCTACCTTGAACTTGAAGAGAGAGAGAGAGAGAGAGAGCATTGGCACGCGCTCTTACTATCTCTTTTGCTTATTTTCGGCACAGGCTGCTTTATGCTAACAATGCTGAGCTTTCATTTGCGTAAACAGTTAAAGCGTTACACTGAAAGAAACTAACTTGCATAAATGCAGAAGAAAATTCAATTTGAGTAACTAAAACAAATGTTACAAACAAATTTGCCAACATAAAATTCAAGTAAAATATAAATATAACATTGAATAACATTAGCTGCCTGTAATCTAATAAAGCAGTATTATTTATAATTTAATTAGATGCTATAAAACAATTGAGCAGAGCAGAGCAGAGTGTGACGTCAATTAAAAAACAAATCTAAAGCCACACACGCATACTTATTTTTTTAAAGTGTGTATTATTATTAAAAATATAACTGATATCTGTTTCTATAACACTTGATTCGTCTGTTTTTATTTGTCATTGCTTTTGTGTCAATATTTGAGCTTTAGATGAGCGCACGCTTCGTATGCGTGTGTGTGTGTGTGTGTATAGCTCACAAAGCTTAACAACAGCTGTTTTTTTTTTAATGTTAATTGCGCAGGTAACTCTTAGTGCAAAGCTAATTAAAAAAAAAGTTAAATAAGTTTGCACTGGCTTTTGGTTCTAAACTATGCATTGGGCCTATAAGGAAGTACAATTTGCAATTGTATGTGCGTGTGTGTGTGCGTGTGCGTGTATTGTCTGTTCTCTTTTATTTTTATTTATTTATCTAGCTGCGCCTCACACGCACTTGGAATTTATATTTAATGGGAGCACTTGGGACTTAAGTAGTGCCCAGACACTCCCAAGTCATTGGCACTCCCTGTATTAGTTCATGCCCCCCTCTAGCCCCGCCCCTGCCACTGCCCCTAGCCTTTTAGCTATGCGTACTTTTCTGTTCGTAAGAGGGGGCCCGCTTTATTTTTAGCCATAAATTCTTGACGGCCAGTTTTGCGTTTGCGTGCAGGGAGTTTATAAACAACAACAACAACAGCAGCATTAACAAATTGCACAACTGTGTGCCGCTGACTTAACGAGGCTAAAATACAAGACAGAGACCGCAAGTAGCAAAAACAACAAAAACATTAAACAAACCAATCATGCGAACTAAGCAAACAAACCAAACATACTTTAAACATATGTACATATTTATTTATGTGTGTGCATGTGTGTGTGTGCAACAACTATTTTCATTTAAAACAATTTTTTTTTGTTATTAAATCTTTGCGCAAGCTGCTTTTTAAATTAGTTTGCTTTGAAGTTGTGCAGACGCGTTTTAAAAAAAAATTAAAATATTTTCGATTTTGCGCAGAATTCTTTTTGTTAAAGCAAAGCAAACAAGCGCTAAAGTATAAAATATAATAAAATATATAAAAGTGCTAAAGCAACAACAATTGGTTTTGCCTTAAGTCATTTATTTATTTTTTTTTTGAGCTTGTTAGTAAGCGTGCAAATATTTCAGTTGCTTTGCAGCTAACATGTTTCTATTATTGTTGTTAATGTTGTTGGCTTGATTGCATGATAAGCAAACGTGCGCAGACCGATAAGGCGAGTGTGCATATGTATGTGTGTGTGTGTGTGCCTATGCTTAGAGCATACTAAACTTAACTATCATAAAATTAAATTATATTTGTTTAAATACAACGCAGCAGCAGCAAATACAATAATAAGAAGAAAAAAATATGAAGAGCTTGGAATGAAATCAGTTTGATTGTATTAAAGTATATAATTAATAAATATATGAAACAAATAGCATTTAAATAATATAAAAAATACACACACATACAAATATACTTAGCATAACTTATGTTAACTTTATTGTTTGCATTGCTATGATTGGCTGTAAACCGTTTTGAACTGCACAGAGAGCCATGGCCCGTCTTACTTTTGCCCACCACCCATGCCCCCACTCCATCTGCCCCTACCCCTGCCCGCTGTGTGTCCGTTCGTCCCAAATGAATGCATTTATGCGAAACAGTTACGATTCATTGCCCCCGACCCAGTTAAAGCGCGCGGCGGCAACTCCAATTCCAATTGGAATTCTCCAGCTGCTGCTGCTGCTGCCGCTTATTGCAACAAGCCAACAGACCAGACGCACATGCAACGGGGCAACTTGCAACGTGCCACTTGCCACAATGTTAAACAGGTCTCCAGTGAACTATTCTCAATTTCTCAGCGTTTCGCTAAGCTTGCAACACACACACACACACACACACACACATTGATTTCCAGTTGCAGCAATATTATGTTATGTGGCCAGCAACTGTTGCATGTGGCAGCAGCAGCAACAATTTAATGATAGCTTACGCATATGTACATATGTCCATTACTTTGACCTTTGTGTGGCACATGCAACGTTTAATTGTTGCTATTTTTTTGCGACTTGCAACTTGTTGCATGCACATCTCAACATTTGTGCACGATCTACGGTTACAACAATTTGGTTTTTGTTTTAATTTGTAAATTACTGCATTTAATTGCAATAGTTATTAAATGTGCCCGAACTTAACGGTTTGCGTTTTCCACTTGAAGAGCGTAAGAGAGAGAGAGAGAGAGAGGGGGCAATAGCGTGCGCTTTGATTTGCTTTAAGCCAAAGAAAGAGATTAGCGCCCTTTGTATTTATTTAAATTTCTTTAAAGTGCAGCACTCAAGTCAAGCAGAAAACGCAGCTAACGGTTAACTGTAGCGAGAGTTTAAAAATATAAATATAAAGTAAGAGTAAAGTTAAAACAAAGGTTGAAAACTAATAGAAGTTAAGATTGCGATAAGAATAAAATTCGAAATGCAATAAAACTTAAATTTGAAAGTTGCAACAAAAAAATAAATAATTAAAATTAATTTAGCTAGCCAATAACAAAAGTATTCAATTAATTGCTCACTTTGTTGCTAAACAAATTACAAATATTTTTATTGCAAATTTCCATTTATATAGTTTGGTGACACTGTAGACTGCACACACACACATACATAGCTAGATATATAGACGTGAGTGAACATAAAGCTAGTGCCAATGCCAACGGAAACTGAAACAGAATCAAATTAAAAACAAAAAAAAAAAAACAATAAAAATAATAAAAAACGAATTTGATTTTTTTTGAATAGCATTTGAATTGTTGCGAGCGGCTTTTAAATAGTTGTTAGTTGAAATAAATAAATGCAGCGGCAGCGCTAGATCTTGTCCGCTCTCTTTCGCTCTCTCTTGCTCTTGCTCTTAATCAAGCTCATTAACATGCGTTTAAAGACTTGGCAGAGCATTGGCCTCTGCTCCCAAGCCCATCACTTAAACGTCATCATCATTATTACTCGTCTTCTTTGGCTTTAGTCAGTCGACTGCCTCTGCTGATTGTCAGTTGGTTACCCCCTCCCCCCCTGCCCCCTGGAGGCCGCTGCTTGCCCCTTTGTAGCCAAAAAAAAGTGGAACATGCGCTAAAGGTGCGTGCTGAGAATAAATTTATTTTTACAACAATACTTCTTCTCTCTCAGCTCAACAACAGTTGCTTATAAGCAAAGCAGTTACAAAGGTGTGTTGCTGCCCCCCTCCCCACCCGCCCCTTTAAAACGCCAAATAAGGTCACTCAAAAGTCACTTCAAAGTGCTGCAATTTCCTTATTGGTGGCTGATAATTGAATTTAAATAAACTGCAGCAATTGTTTAACACACTTAACATATAAATTCATAACTATTGCAGTAGCAACAACAAGCTGGCCATGATTTCATTGAAATGAATTAACCCCAAAGGTTGACCTCACCAATGAGAAAAAAACAGCAACAACAACAACTACAACTAAGGCCAAAATCAAATATACAAAAGAGCAACCAACAATAAAAACAACAACAACGAAAGTGGCAATTGTCAACGGCAGTTTGCATTGTTTTGTTTGTTGTTCTCTTGGCTTTGGTTATTGTTGTTTTTTTTTCTAGTTTCAGTTATGTGCAACTTTCTGACATTTAAACCAAAGACTCTTTATTTAAATAAATGCTACATTCTTCAACTTGTGGACTCTCTAAGCAAAAGTCATAGCAATTTATTTAAAAAAATTCCATTAGCATTGCTCTATTGCTGTTTGCTTTAACACTTTAACGCAGTTTTATGTTAACAGCTTTTATACAAAAATCTCTGCACTTTGTTTATTAACAAACAAGCAAAAGTACATACAACAAATAAATGTATTTGCTTATAAGTTTGTATGGCTGTCTTTTTGTTAATTGCTCAACTGCTTAAAGCTTAGCGAACTTTTTATTTAACATTTTTATAAGGCAGCTTATCGTAGCTAAATAAAAATACAAAAGCTTTAAAGTCATATCCGAAGCAATTGCTGATAAATAATACGGATGAATAAAGTTGAAGAATTTCTTAAAATTATTATTCATATCTATTAAAATATAAAAAATATTTCAAGCTAATCACAATTTCAGGGTAATGTAATTTTTTGCATTTTAGGTCCAATTGCTGATAACATGCAAATAAAAATACGCAAATAAAAAATATTTCTATGCATATAAAAAATAGTTAAAAGTAATCAGATTTAATTGAATTATTACAACTTGAAGCAACACAGTTTTAAATTAAATTCAATTCAATTTAATTCAATTCCAGTTACAACCAATTGCTTAACAGACAGAAGCTAAATAAATAGTTTGAGAAGCGCTTTTAATTAAAAATACATAAATAAGATTTTAAACTAAGCAGAATTAAATTAGATGCAAATTACAATTCGAATTCTAATTCGAGAGCGTATCTAAATACATATGTGGGATGTATATATAACACTGATGCATAAGCTGACTCAAAAATAAATATTTTTCGTGCTAATTTTTGTTTATTTAGTTGCCTCTATAAAATGCATAATTAAATCTAATGTATGACATATGTATGGACCTACTTAAGTACATATGTATGTGTGCACAGTTGTTTGCATGTGTGTGTGTTGTTTAAAATTTAAGCTTGACTCGTTTTCACTTTGCTGGATGACAATGCTTTGAAGCAGCGCCCACCCTCGCTTAAATGCAAACTGTCAAAGCTCTCACGCTCTCTTTTTTTTTGCACACTCTTAAGTGCTTGGATGTGTGTGCGTGTGTGTAGGTGTGTGTGCATACCTTAATTTAATGTAGGCATATTAAGTGCACAACTCATTGATGACGCCAGCGCAGCGCGTGAGAGCGAAACAGAGAGCGAGAGAGGTTAGCTTTCAATTACGTGTGCTAAATGATTAAAGTGCCGCTGCCGCTGCGCTGCTGCTGTTCTGCCCGCTCTCGCGCTGCCGCTGATCGAACTTTGTAAGCAAGTTGCGCACTCTGCTTTATGTGAAGAGAAGACAAAGACTATCTAAAGAACTGACCATAAAAGCGCACTAATATAACTGTTAACTGCTAGCTCGCTCTCGCTCTCTTTGTGTGACACCCACCTAAACTGTCGTTTGCTTTTGCGTGCTTTGCTTTTCAATGCGGCACTGTAAACTGTTATTGTTTTTTTTTTGTTTTTCTATATTTATGACAAGAGTGCGACATATTTTTTGGCTTATGTCCATTTCTATTTTGTAGCAGTCGTCGCTCGCTCTCTCAGTTAGAACAGGTTTATTTTTTGCTGTCAAGACATTTGCTTACATGGCTCCCCCTCTTCCAGCTATTTATCTATTGCGTTTTACTATTTGCCGTTGCGCTAGGCGGCTTTAACCTCAATTACATACATACCTTGGTACATTGGTGCAAAAACTTCTTCCCAAATTGGCTTAAGTTATGCCAAACAGAATAACAACAAATGTAAGCTAGAGCAAACAGCAGCAACAACAACAGCAAGAAGAAAAATGTTTATGTTAATGTGTTTAATAATTATGCGACGCGCCCACTGTGCACAAAACGGTTGTAAAGGGCAGCGCTGCTGGCGTCGCTGCTGGCTGCGAAAAAGAGAGTGGCGCAGCCCGCATGCAAGACTTGACCAAAAACAATAGCAAATGTTTACGAAAAAAAAAAAGAAAAAAAAAGTTTAGCATTGCTGCTTTTTCTTTCTTTTACGATTGAATGTAATATGAAAACGCTTTTCACTTTATGCTTTGCAATTTGCGCAATTTGCATGGCGCTTGCAAAATCATTTTTTGCATAAAATTTATAATTTGAGTAGCTTTCGTGCAAACGGAATAGAGACATGGATGAAATGAATTTTTAGAGTAACGAATCAATTGTTTGTTTTTATTTATGAGAGTTTAAATGTTTTGAATTGGTATTTTAATTGTTTAAATGAAGCGTCAAAGTGGCGTTTAAATGCGTATGAATCAATAAACAAATAACTGTATTTAATGTTGTAAGATTGATCAAAACACATGATAGCAAAAAAGTTTTCAAAACTTAAACATATATAAAGTGATTGTTAGTATGAATTAATGAATTAATTTTGAATCATTTGAATTGCTATTTTTTATGTAATATTATTCTAGTGTATGTTAATTCTTTATAATGATGTGCGCCTAATTTAATCAGCGTCTAAGCTGCTTTGAGTTTTTAATTTGTTGGCTTCACATAATTTACATCAAAACCTTAACCCTCTCATGCCCCATGCATATTGTATGTACACAAATTCCTGCTGTTTGCTGTTTGAATTCATGAATAATCAGCGTCGGGGGCTTGGGAATTGCTGTGGATGCTTCAATTGCTTATGCATCTATGTAACTGGACTGGAACCAAAAACAAAAACAAAATAAGAGAGATATAAAAATGTAAAAAATTCAAACATGACTTTACTTGACTTTAATCTCAATCTCTCCTCGAAACACAATGCTGCGACTTTCTGTGCTGAAGACGCGCCTCCTTTTAGCACCACCCTCCCCCCTACCCCCCGCTCTTGAGTTTAAACCACATGCCAAAAGTAAAATTATTGCGGTTTTTCATATCAACCGGATGCGCTGGCTCTGGCTCTGGCGCTGGCTTTGGCTCTAATTTTGGATTTGTATTTAATTTTAATTTTATTTAGTTTCTGCTGTTTTTTTGGCTTTGGTTATGCGAATTTGTCTCGAGGTCACTTGTCGAAGCGACTCTCTCAAGTGAAACTTGCTGCGAATCTGTTGTGAGTCACCCAGAGAAGAGTCACGTCAAGCAATCAGATCCATGCGAATTTTTATGCATCAAGTTGACACAGTTTGTGGCAAATACATAAATACATACTTAACATGGTTATTTACATTGCGCGTTGACACAGCTGCCGGAAGCGACAGAGGAGCGGGAGCGGGAGAGGGGGGACAGTTCGAAATTAAAATATATTCTATTTTCGGCATGGAGCGCGTAGGGAATGCATGAACTTTGCTGAAGTAAAATGCTTGGAATTATTCAGAGATTTCTTTCAGTTAATGCAAAGCTATAAACAAATTTGTAATGCTTATTTATTGGTTTGTTATTTACTTAAACAATTCGAAAATCAAAACAAATTTAAACAGAACTTTAGAAATTATATGCTCTCATTATCTTGATAAATATTTATATAATATTTTTAAACTCATAATTAATTAATGTCGAAACTAAAAGAAAATAATTACACAAAATAATTAAATATATTAGCTTATATATTTCATATTAAATGTTTGCTTTATATGTTTGAGATAAACAAACATCAAAAAAAATGTATAAGAATTAAATACAAATATATTTAGTTTTATTATTGCTTATTATTTGGCTTTTGTATTTAATTCCTATTACTAATTAATCGTATATCGCTATTAATTTCTTTCTCTTTCTAACTTTTAGTGCAACGAGCGCGTGGCTTGCTGACCAAAGGTAAAAATGGCACCAACAATTGCTTCGTGACCATTGCCCTGGGCAAGGAGAAATACCAGACGTCCGTGAAAGAGAAATCCGAATCGAGCGTCAATTGGAATGAAGAGTGTGAACTGTAAGTCGCTGCTCAAAACAAATAATAAATAATCTTAATAAATTTTGATTTGTTTCTTTAGCAAAATTCCGGACCAGGGCAATCGCGCCGAGTTGACGCTCACCTGCCTGCATCGCAACAATCTGAGCATAGACGAGTTCCTAGGTCAGGTGGCATTGCCATTGAAAGATATGGATGTCTATGATCGCCCACGCGCCAAATGGTTCAAGCTCGAGAGCAAGCCGGGCAAGGAGAAGAAGAACAAGGAGCGCGGTGAGCTCGAGGTGCGCATTGCCTTTGTGGTCAAGTCGGGCTCTCTGACCGATCTGTCGAAAAAGGATAAGCACAAGTCTTCCATTGGCCAGCTGGCCAGCTCTGTGGGCGGCAGCCTGCTGTCCATTGGGCAGGGCGAGAAGCGCAAGAGCATCAAGAAGCTGGCGGGATCGCTCAGCTCGAAGCTGCACATACGCAGCAAGAAGAAGCATGCGGCTGGTGATGGTGATGACAGCGGCTCGTTCAGCGGCTCCTTTGCCAGCATTGGTACGCCCAATAGCTCGGCGGGTGGCCTGGGCGGCAGTGGCCGAAGGCGTGGCCAACGCGCTGGTGAAGCCGATCCGGGTGTCATTAGCGAGGACGAGGATGAGTTTGTATTCGATAATCTATCGCATAAGAGCTCGGGCAGCTCGCTGAACATACAACGCAGTGGTTTGCAGCCACCGCCGCTAGGTGGCGCCAACAACAACTTTACGCCACGCAATCCATCGCGCTGCTCAGCAATGGAACGGGAACTGGCAACGGCACATACGCCGCTCGAAAAATCATAGAAGAATGGATGAACTGAGCCCTGCTCTATCACAGATACTATAAAGGACTACTCTCAATCGAGAGACGTCACACACAGCTGCTAGCCTGATGCTTTGACAGGCTAATGAGATAAAGATTATAGATTGTGCGCAGCACCAAGCTCGCAGCCCATAGCAGCTACGCATGTCAGTATCTTGCAGCTCTGGACTGCGACGCCCATCAAAGCCAGCGTCGCGCATATTTCCTCACAACAGCGAGTTTAGCGCAAAACAAATGGAGTTGAAAGTGTCGAGCGCGAGAGCTAGGTTAGATCCGAAACAGAAAGACGCCTAGGGGCCGCATATTCCATGCATCAGTAGAGCCATAAACTGACCTCCACGAGGACGATACTGCCAAAATGCCAAAGTTGATGCATCCCGAGACAAATGGGAATCGTCGTAGTATTAGATAATAGCAATGAAGCCGAACGTAAGCTGCACACAGCAACAGCTGCCAGCTCAAGGCAGAAGACGTACAGTCGGAATCACGAACCTGTGAACGTGCGATCAGAAGCTGAGAGAACCCAAAAACGGCGGCTGCCGCTCAGAGCACTTAGCAACGTGCTGACGACGAGAACAAGAGCCCTGAGAAAAGAAAAAAGCCTAAGAAGTGAATAGTCAGCATCGCACGTCTAAGCGAGTAAGCCTCAGCCGATGCTGAAGTGCGAAACCGGGAAGCGCCCATAATAAGAGAGAGATAGCCACAGAGAACGACACGAGCGGATCTCGCTACTCTGCTCAAAGCGCCCGACAATATGGGAGGCTACGCCCGGACCCCCTGAGCCCGATATGTGACGTAAATATAGCGAATCGTGACAAAAGTCGCCAAGGTACTCAATTGCAGTCAGCGCTCACCACCACCTCTGCTACAGACACAATGTTAGGATGCCAGAAGCGTGAGGCGCTCCCGTACTGCCGCAGGCCACGCACACAGATAACATAAGCATCAGCTAGACTGTTCTCAACCTCGCAAACGCGACTGCAGTGAGCCGTACATATTGCCGAGGCATCGATTGGTCAATAGATCGTCTCGTCGAGGTAAACACTGCAAGCGCCTTGTGCGGGAGCTGTGACGTACATATTGTGTAAATAGAGACAGAACGAGCGAGTTGTGTCCAGATTGAGGATGTTGACGACAGCGCTGACTAGTATAACGAATGCCTGGATTCGGAGGCGCTAATGAGGAGGCGTTGTAATGTAATTAATTTCTTACGTTTTTTGTTTTTGCCGTTGACCACATATTTTTATTATATTTCTTGGCCAAATAAATAGTTTGTGGCAGCTCAGAACGATAGAGCCTTTATTGTTTGCAGAACCATATACTAAGAGTCGCGCAGATAGAGTGGGAAGGAATTTCAGTGCAGTTTTGGGCTGTTGCAGACTTTCCAAGTCGGGTACCTAACAGCAAGTGAACGCTGCGTTAGGGTTCTCCTAACGTGCTCAAGCGGACTGTGCTGGTGCGCACGCATCAACTCAACGAGGCCCCGCTGAGCCGCTGCTAGACAATAACTAGGTAAGCAACCAGAAGCAACATTCTGCCCTAATAAGGTTAGCCCAATGCCGCGTCCTCTTCTATATGGAATGGATATCGTTGTGCGATAGTTGGCCACCGACGCGGGGCAGCGTTGAGCGTCGTGAGAAACGTTTGGGCAAATTCAAATATGGCAATAAGCGAGGTGAGCTGTCTAACCCAACAAAGAACCAATGGCCAACCAAGGTACCGTTATCCGTTTAGCTAACAACAGACTGCCTCTCGTCTTGTCTCTGTCACTCTTCCTCTCTCACACTCTTTCTCTGTTGTGATTGGCTTTCTCCCCTTGCTGTGGCTCTGTGCGCATATACCTACTATCTTCAACCAAGTTTTCTCTCAGAAACTCCTCTCAACTCAGACTCTTATGGTGCCACCAAAAAATATTGCAACGAGCTGTGATGCGGCTTTGGGATGGCCCGTGAGCTAGTTGTCGGTGCTACTTTTTTGTTAGATAGTTGTAATGAGACGCTCTGGTCGCGTTTTCTTCTATTCTTACCATTTTTATATTCTGTGCTGTGTTTTAATTCCATTAGATGGGATTTTTTTGTAGACACTATTGGTATCAGACTATCTCTTCATGTTGTACATATTGCCATTTTCTAGCTTCAAGTTTTTCATGATGCTCTAGTTTATCTATTCTAATTTATAAAAAAATTCTTCACACAGTGTGAGATAGTTAACCAGATACGTCATACATTAAGTTATATAACAGTGAGCTAGTCACACACAAATGTGGTCACCAGGACTACTATATTTCAAACTTCTTCGATTTTATTTGAGTCGATGCCTTCTATTCGTATTTTGATTTTATGATCCTCGCACATGTGCTGACCTCCCTATTTTGTCAATATAAGTTTCGTTCGTTGTATCGAAGTTAATTCATGTTAATTATGAGGAATTACTAAATTATTATTTAATAAATTAAAATGTTCTCGATCCGGCTGAATCTATTTTACACTTCACTCAATTGTTGTGTGTTTTGTCGTGTGTTGTGTAGCTCAAATGGTTCGCAAACGCGTTTCAAACATTGTGTTAACATAGTTTACCAAAATCAAATGTGGTTTGGTGCTCTGCAGATGGCCAACTAAACACAGCTGCTATGGTTGAGTTGTGCGTAGTCAATCATAACAGTACTCGTTACGCAACTGCGCACCTGCGTGCGACACTCGCTCCAACGTGTGTCTTCTGTGTGTTCGCTCTTGCAGCTCTCTCTCGTCTGTCCTTCTCTCGTGCGGAAAACGAAACAATACTGACCTGAGCGTCAACCGGTTGGTTGCCCGGCGCCCAGGTACTTGCAACTGTGCCTGCTCATATGTCCCATTCACTTTTATTATCTGTGAGCCATGAGCAGACTGCGTATTTCTCGAGGTAGAGTTCGACTCGCGACAATTAGCTGCGCGCGATAATAAGAAAACGAGAATTATCCACGCCATTTGCAACTGGCCATCCGCACGATTTGAAGGTGAACAAATTACTGTCGGGTTGTCACATCGCCAGGGTGGTGTCTTGCCAACATCGGCTGTACTTCTACCAAGAAGCCGAGAGAAGGATGTAAGTGTTCAAAAGTTACGAAGAGTGCAGCGAAAAAAACCAAACGTCTGTTCAGGACGACCAAAAGTTTTGAGGAGATTTATAATTTCATTTATGTTTTTATGACCACTCTTGCACATGCAGACTGACGAGTTGACCTGCGCTCAGATAAGGGGACTAAATAATGTACAGTCTTGTCAGAATAATAGTAATTGAATGTTTTATTTTTTTGGTTAAAAGCATATGTTATTCAAAAGCACGGCACGACCTACCACGCTGAATACATCGGTTTTCTCGTCCGAATGCAGCCGAAATTAAAGCCGTGGGCGCGGTTGGTTACCTGAGCGTATGCGTTTTGCTTGTGTGTCTTCATTTATTGTGTCAACTTTTTTTGTTTTTGTTTTGCATTTGCCAACTACAACTGAAAATTAAAAAGATTGAATTTATGGTCTCTTTCTCCGCCAATCCCAATTAGTCATTGCTTCATATCTCCAATATTGTTGAGAATTTTTGCATTTTTTCTTTTTTTATGTGCTTAAGCTTTCTGAATTTTTCTTGCGGCAACAACTTTCTCTTCTATTTTGATTGCTTGAGTAACGCAGCCACCACGACGCATTTCTGCACAGCTGGCCAAAAAATATGAAGGCAAATCGCGTGAGGTAAGTTGGAAGTGGACTAACTCAACATTCTATTGTTGTTAACTCCTATTCCACTTTCAGGAGCTAATGCTCATAGCCAATGGCATGGAGAATGAGGCGCTGCTGCAGCGACAGCGCGTGAAGGAGCTGGAGGATTATTTGGATAATTTATTGCTGCGCGTAATGGAGACGCATCCAAAGATATTGCAGAATCCGTATTCGCGTACCACATCAGCCAAAAGGTGAGCACAAACTTCCAACTCCCACGCTGTCTGTCTGTCTCTCTGTCTGTCTCTCTCTCTCTCTCTCTCTCTCTGTTGCACTCACTTGCTCTTCACCTAAAGCTGCATGCGTTACAAAATTATTGTGTGTCCTTTATTAATGTTGTGTAGTTTGTATTGTAAATGAATTGATTGGGTTTTCATACATCCTTGCTTTGTATTGTGTATGTTTTTTTTTATGATTTTCCCTAACTTTTAACAAATATGCATTTTTCTTTATTTAGTTATAAAAACTACATCAATATGAATGACTTTTTAAAGTAAGTGCTAAGTGCCTGTGAATAAAACGTAAGCTTGATTCAAATGCGCATGTAGTTGCACGCACAACTTCTAACAACAACAACAACAACAGAACAACGCACCTGCCTTAAAGAAATTATATAAACAACAACAACAATACACCAACAATCAACAATCAACAACAGCCGCAGCAACAACTACAACAACAGTAAATTGCAGTGCACAGCAGTCCAATGCAAAAAAAGAAAAGCGTAAGAAAAAATTGTGTTTTGTTTTTCTTTCACTCCTCTCAGTCGTTTTCAATCATTGGTGTTTTTTTTAGCGCTACCCTTCTAAACTCTCTTTTATCACTTTCGCTCATTATGCTTGTTGTTGGTACTCTGCGTGCTCTCTTCTAATTACATAATATTAAATAAAACTATATATATATTAAACGTTTTAACCTTAACAACGTATATTATATTTAACTAATTGTTGCTTTTCTATTTATATTTACAGTGGTTAAAGTCGCGCGTCTACAGAGCAGCCAAAATTGATTTCTTTTGCAACGCAACTACATGGCATTGAACTCGCACAGCAGGCAGCTTTTTGTCACGCTGCCGCGTTCACTATTTGTAACATATACTACTACTACTACTACTGAAGTCGAACAGAGCGTGAGAAAGAGAGAGAGAGAGAGAGAGAGAGAGAGAGAGAGAGAGAGAATTGAGAACACCAAGTTGCCTTTGTCATTAGAGAAATTCAAGTGCTTTCTTATTGTATTTATTTTAGCATATAGTCTACTATATACATATATATATATAATATCTATCTATAACTGTAACAACTTTTAGTTTCTAAGCAATCAATTTTTTTTATGTCTTATTTTACGTAATCGACTTTTAAGCACCCCACTACTCCGTACCACAAAAACAAATTTCGTTTGCATCACGTTTATTATTTGTGTCGTGTTTTTTTTTTTTGTACTATATTTTGTTTGTAAACAATTTGCTAGACAATTTGTAAATGCTTTGTTTGAAATTATGCAAAAGTATTGTTTTTAACTTAATATTTTATTTGATTGATTGATATTTTTAACTGTGTGGCTACTTTTGAATAATTTATGTTTAAGTATGTACTCAAAGAAATAAACATTAATAATAAAATGCAATCAATACATGATCCATTCAAATAGTCTGGCAACATTGTGACCGCTGTAAGTAACAAAAGCTGTGCGCTATGACACACACAGCGTAATATTTGTAAACACTTTGAAGCTTTGTTATAAATATTAATTATGTAAAAGCGATGACAAGCACTAAACAAATAATGGCAATTGTACTACAAGTTGTGGTAAACAAAGCGCTCGAGTGACGTTTTCTGCCAGCTTGACATTGCCGATTGTTTGAATGATAAGCGAATGTCTGGTGAGCGTTTTGCTGCTGCTGCTTATCAATAATGTTTGTTGTTGCTTTAATTCGAAATTCGACTGCGGGCGGAATTGTGTGGCACTGTTTGCAAAGCTCAAGTGTATGAGCAGCTTATGTAAAAAATGTGTATAAGAACAATTGAGCTGCGGGCTTGAATAATTATAGACTACATTGAGTCACTACAGCAGGCGCTCGCTAAAAGAGTTGCGCAATCAATAATTCTACAAATATGTATTTGTTATAGTTTTGCATTGTAATTATCCACTGATTGAGCTTATCTTGTGTGCATGTCTCACTGATGAACTTGACGCCATTTGTTTCGATTTGCAATCAGTGTTAGCTAATTCAATTGCGAATGCATGTCGTGCGCAGAGAGCTGATTGATCTGACACTCGCTCTGACACACAATCAGCCGAGTGTGCTCACTCGCTCTCACACTCTTATCGCTATGACGCTGCGTGCTCAACACTCAAATGTTCTTCAAATGACTTTTGGGCTGTTTGTGAGCTAATTCATTTGTTTTAAATATTGATTGATTGAGAAAAAAAATGCTGTTCTTTTTTATTGTTATCTCGCTCGTTTAGGCTAAGGCTAGTTAAGTACTTAACACATCACAGATTGTTATTTCTAATTGGTGGTTTGGTCTCTAAGCATCATTCACTTCTTCAGAAACACCTCGCTTAGCTCCACATCTTTAAGATTATTGAGCGTCATGCTGGCGGCAGCCTGCGAAGCGCGCATCTCGCGTCTGCCACGCCTACCCAAGCGCCAATGCTCCTCAATCTGCAGCAGCGTGCGGCCGCGCGTCTCCGGCACAAAGCCATAGATGAAGACGGCCGCCAGGAAGGACACCAGCGCGTAGAAGGCAAACAGATTGGCCGTGCCCAGCAGCGCCTCCATGTTGGGATAGATCTTGAGCATGATGAAGGCCAGAATCATGCCAAAGAACACAGCAATGCCCGAAGCGCTGCCTCGCACGCTCTGCGGAAACACCTCCGATATCATGATGAACGGCAGCGTCAGCATGCCCGTCGTCGAGAAGACTATGTGCAGTATGATGCAGGCCACAGGCAGCCACGACCAAGTGCCTACGCTGTCAGGGAACCAGCCACCAGCGGCTAGCAGCAGCATGCACAGGCCCATGCCGCTGGCGGAGAATATGCCGGCGGGACGGCGTCCGAACCGCTCGAAGATGTGGCTCATAAAGAAGGTCGTAATGATGCGTGCCACGCCCAGCATGACGGCCACCAGCACGGGATCGATGCTGACGCCCGCCTGCTTGGCAATCTGCACGGCGTAGACGATGATGACGACCACGCCGCAGGCCTGCTGGAAGCCAAAGAAGCCAATCATCATCAGCAATGGCTTGTACACCTCGGGACGCTGTATGGCCTGGCCCAAGGACTCGCTGGCCGCCGTATCGCGACTGTTGTCCGCCGTCATTTTCATTTGCATCAACTCCGCCTCAAACTCCGGCACGCAATCGTCATCTAGGGCAAAAAAGTAATGGGTAAGCTGTTAGCAAGCTGAATAATTATATTATAATTCAATTTGCTTAATGGCCTGGTTAACTCACCACGGCGTCGCAGTCCGCGAAAGTAGCGCAGCGAGCGTCGCGCCAACGTAACGCGTCCTTTTTGTAGCAGCCAGCTTGGTGACTCGGGCATGGGCAGCACCAGCAATATAGCAGCCAGCTGATAACAGCAACTGATGCTGGCAATCAGGACAATATTGCTGCGTATAAAATAGCCCAAGCAATACATCAGCAATATGCCGGAAGCGAGTCCTATCGAAGTGCCCAATATGAGTCTGCCTCGAATCCTGGGCAAGCTAATTTCCGCCGAGTAGACGCCCACAGGCGAAACAAACATGCCGATGAGTATGCCCCCCAAGGCACGTCCCACCAGCATTTGTGCATAGATATATTGCCGCTCGGTGTGCAGAAAGCTCGTGGCCAGCAGCAGCCAGCCAATGAAGCCAATCAAGTTGGTCAGCAGTATCGTCTGCTTGCGCCCAATGCGATCTAGCAGAAAGCTCACCAGCAGACCGCCCAAAGGACAGGCCATGTTGTTGATGGAAGCTGCAGCAGACAGAGAGAGAGAGAAGATAATGAGTTAGTTGGGCAATCATATGTTAAAAGTGCTTGTAATCAAAAGCAGCTTGCTATGGCACTTAAGTTATTCAAATTGAAGTTGCCGTTAAAGTTAATTGCTCAGTTGCTTTTCTTTTATTCTTTAATATTTAGTTTACAATGCAAAACTTTGCAACTGACTTTTAAAACCATAAATTCAATAAATAAATAAGTTAAATATCAAATTCATTAAATTAAATACATAATATCTTCACATTAGTTTCATGATTTTTGCTAGCAAGCATAATTTTTTGCATTGTTTGTTTTTTTAAATTAACACACAAAATATTAAAAAAAAAATCTAAACAGAATTAGGTTTTCTTTTAGTAACCGCACATATTTTTATTTATGCAGCTTATCTTAGTTCTTTTGTAATTGTTGATTATATATTTTTGTAATTTTAGCTTTCGAGTATTAGATGTAGTTTAGTTTTGCTCCGTGTTAAATTTTAATCAAATGCACTTTGATTTACACTCTTCACTTGCAGTAAAAACTGCGTCATATATTTTTCTTCATTAATATTTCACAAAACAAAAAACACTTACTGCTTATAGCAAAAAAAAAAAATGTGTAAAAAAATGTATTTGTTATTCTTTATATTTTCTTTTTGTTTAAGAACCAACTCACCAAACCAGCTGGCCTCATCTTTGTTTAGCCAAAAGGGCTGAGTCTCATCGCGCAGCTGATCGAGCGTCACCGACGGCATGCTGACGACCATGCCGGAGCCTAGGACTCCACAATTGCCCAAGATGACCATCAGCTCCTGGCGCAGCACCGCCACATGGCGTTCACCCAAGGGCAGAGCGCTCTCCTTGCGCTTGCTGCGCTTCTTCGCATGGCTGACTATGACTGGAGCTGGCTCCTTGCAGCTGATGGAGCTGATGGGCTGCAGCTCCTTCTGATCGGTTGCAGGCATTGTGTGCGGTAAGTTGAAAATTAAATTGCGAATTGAATTTATGTGCGTCTGTTGGCCAAAGCGCGACTGCGTTGACTGCCCGCAAGTGAATGCGAAGTTGCTTTAGTTTGTTGTAAGTACTCTTGTCTAATTGAAGCAATGACAAGTGGAAACTTCCGCGCTATTGCCAATCACAATTGAATATGACGATGGCACCGAACTTTAATATCAATTTCATAAGTTGGCGCGTCAAGCGCCACGCAGCGGATGACGACAGAAGTATCAGCAACAGAAGTTCTAACTGTCAAAGTCTCAATGTGTGTATGTGTGTGTGTGTGTGAGTCTGAGTGTGTGTGGGTAACTGTACGTCAGTAGAGTCTAGTTTGCTGCCCTTTGTTACTTCAGTTCATAGACATTTGTTGAGTTTATTTGTTGCTTATTGATTTGACGCTATCGATTGCAATATTTATGGGCACTCTATGGGACGAGCCTCTCTTTTGTTCATTGGCATGCCACTTGGCAATTTCTCAATTATTCAATTTGCCAAATTGCTAGCCTCAGCATATGGTTCTTCTTTCATTCGCTTCCGCTGCTTTCATAAATGCCCAGCTCCTGTCGCTGCACTCGCCTTCGCTCTCTTTCTCTCAAACACTCTCGTTCTCTCTCTCTCTCTCTCTCTCTCTGTCTATTGCTCTATCTCTCTTTTCTTGGCAACACTTGTCGCACGTCTGTTGCGCTCAACGCTTGCCAGGCAACTGACTGTTATTTGCTGTTTGCCCTCTCAACAAGCAACAAAACATTTTTGCAGCCGCTTTTGCACTTTTTCTTCTACGACTCTTTTGTTGTTGCTGTTGCCACAGATGCTGACTGCAGCCAGTTACAACTCGTTGTTGCCCTTTTTGTTGTTGAATTTGTTGCTGTTGCTGTTGCCGAGTGGCAATTAAACAAATTGTTTGCACGCTCAAAACGCTGCGTATACTTAATAAAATGCCTGCATTACGTATACGTCCCGCCTGCCGCTCACATTCACTAGTTTTTGTCCGATCGAAATGGCAATAAATGCATTTTAATTATTCCGTTACGTTAACTGCCTCTGCCACGCCCACTTATCTGCTAAAACGCTTTTGAACGCAAATATTTGTTTTTATAATGAGCAACGAGCAAAAATAAATAAAAAGCATATATCGCAAAATTAAACTAAAATATAAACAAATGGCCAGCAGCCAAAATTCAAAGATAGTGCACAAATTGCAAATACAGTGAAGCTTATTAAAAAGTTTTAATCGCGATGAGACATTTGAAAAATTTTAAATATAAATATGCATTGAAAACTTGTTCCTTAAAAAGATACACATCTTTTTATACTAAAACTGGTTTGAAATTATGCTTTTGTTTAACAAATATACATATAATTTAAATTAGTCGCTATGTCATTTTTAGAAATCACATTAATAAGTTCATTCACTTAGTTAAAATAATAATATTATAAAATACTTTTGCGATCTAAATAGGTAAATTAATTAGCGTGCGCACACTGCATCGATTTGGTTTTTTGTTTCTTAGCCACGCGTCTTGATTAATTTCATGCTTAACTAATTAAGACATGCATAATTAACAAATGACGATTAATTAAGCTGCAGGCTGATAAGAAAAATAATGAAAAAGCCCGCAAAAATCGTTATTTACTTCATATCAACAAAACAAGAAATTTAATTAAACCAACACCAGATAGAACAGCAGCAATTACAACAAATATTGATAAGCAGAGCAGAGCCAAAGTTATAGATAACAAAAAAAAAATAAATAACATCACATACATATCATTTGATTTACCATTATGTTAGCTGATTTATTATTGGCCAGCAACATGAAAAAAATAAATAAATAAATTATCACACAAAATTAGCCACACGCCATGCGCGTGAATTTGTTACACAGTCATTGTTTACACATGATTAAACGCACATCTTTCTACGAAGTGTTCTTTTTTAATTGAAAACACATATATTAATTTAGTAATAAGCAATTGCCGCTTAGTTAAAGGTAGCAATAATGTTTGCTAAATTATTTGGCAATTGACAAAGCACTGAGCACGTTGTGCATGTATTTATGGCTCAAAAGAATTTACCTATGCATGCTTATAGTATAAATAAATACAGTATGCCGTGGCTGCATGCATATGTTTTAGTTTAAATATTTACATATGTAAAACCAGTTGTTTTCCGTATAAAATACCATAAACAATTGCATAAATAAATCAAAACATGCAACAGCTGTGCTAAGTATGCACAACTACAATTATATTTTAATTTAAAATTTAAAAATACGTTGTGGTATACATAGCACAAAGCTAACTGCTATATAATCTCTGCTCCTAGCACTTACTAATGGATGATACTTGTCAATTTACAGCTGGGAAAACCTGTTGTGCTTTTGCGGCCTACAGTACTTAATGCTGGATGATACTTGTTAAAATAGGCAGCCCTGGCAATGAATAAGCTTGTTGTCAACTTTTTATTAATTTGTTGAAAAAGCAATCCAAATTACAGCTGAATAATGGTGTTCTACTTCAAAAGCGCTGTGGTGCAGCCACCGGCTATGTTGTACATGGGACGCGATAAATATGAGAACGAGGAACTCATACGCTGGGGCTGGCCCGAGGATGTGTGGTTCCATGTGCACGATTTGTCTTCCGCACACGTTTATCTGCGTCTGCGTAAAGGACAAACCATAGATGACATACCTAGCGATGTGCTCGTAGATGCGGCACAGCTCTGCAAGGCCAACAGCATACAAGGCAACAAGGTAAATAATCTGGAAATAGTGTACACCATGTGGGAGAATCTCAAGAAGACGCCCGGCATGGAGCCCGGTCAGGTGGCCTATCATGATGAGAAGGCGGTGCGCAAGATACGCCTAGAGAAGCGCGTCAATGAGATTGTCAATCGCCTAAACAAAACCAAATCCGAGGAGGAGCATCCAGACTTCCGTGGCTTGCGTGAGAAACGCGACGCTGCCGAGCGCCAGGACTCAAAGCGTGTTCAGCGTGAGCAGCGCGAAAAGGATAAGGAAGCGGCAAAGCAGCGTGAACTGGAGGCAGAGCTACGTAGCTATGCGTCGCTTCAAAAAACTGAAAACATGCGGACCAACCATGATGCCGGCAATGAATCTGATGATTTTATGTGATTGCCATGACATCCTCTGCATTTATTTTTAGGTTTTTATTTTTTTTTTTCTGTGTGTGTGTGCAACACAATTCAAAGATTACTGTAAATAAAAGCAACTATTTATACAATGTTATACATGTCGCTGTAGCGTCAGCTGCGTTTTTCTTTGGCCTCAGGCCTTTCTTAGGTCCTGCTCCTTTGTTATCCTTCCGATTCCAACAGGGCAATCGTTTTCGTGCTGCTGTGCATTGCATCTATCGAATTGCATACAAGGTTTTCACAAAATTGTTTGCTAGCAAGTTCGTTGCTTCAGTCTTTTTTTGTTTACATTTTGTTTGGAAAATTTCCGGCTATACCGGCAATTTTCTGATGTACCAGGCGAACAGAAGCAGCAAAAGGACACCAATCCTAGTGCACCCCTTAGGATTGGCCTGCGCAAGTGCAGGGATGCACAAATGCAGGGTTGCCCAAGTGCAAGGCAATATTTTTGAATTTTTAGCTCCAGCGCCTCCGTTATTCTTCCGATTCAAAAAGGATTTGCATTTTCGCGCTCCTGGGCATCGAATTTATCGAACAGCATATCAGGATATCTAGGATTGCACAAAAAATTTTTTTCAAAAAATTTGCAGGGGTCAGTCGCAAAAAGTAGCCCAAAAACACAAAATGTCCTTTTTCTCGGAAATGTAAGAACTACAAGGATGTCCTTTGGTGTCCAGGTAGTGCTCCTTGAGAGCTTTCAGAATATACAACTCAAAGGACGAAAGTCCTCACAGGAGCTGAGAGAAACGTTATTTTTCGTACACAGAAAATGAGCCATAACTCCCGAATCCTTTCCAGGATAAGGACGAACCAAACGATGTCGTTTTAAAAGGACTATTATCCTGCAAAAGGACATCAAGATCATCCTTGTAGTTTTTGAGATATAGTGGTATTTGTGATTTGAAAGCATTTTGCGACCAAGGATTCGGAAATTTTCCTCTATAAATTACAATAACAACATGTAAACTTAAGGCAGGGTCCCAACAAAAACAACAACAACCATTTCATCACAACAACAACAACTGACTCTTCATCGACCCAATAGTCCCGAATAAAGACAACAACAAACCATTACACAACAGCAACAATAACAACAACAACAACCATTACAAAAACAACCACTATTGGTCTGCACGGCAGCCACCATTGATTATTGGAATGCGCCGGCAGCAACAATGATTTTGGCTGCACGCCAGCAGACATTGATTATTGAATGCGCGGCAAAAACCATTGATTATTGAAGTGCGCGGCAAAATCATTGATTATTGGACTGTACGGCAGCAACCAATGATTATTGGACTGCACGGCAGCAACCATTGATTGCCGCGCATTCCAATAATCAATGGTTTTGCCGCGCATTCCAAAAAACCATTGGTGCTGCCGCGCATTCCAATAATCATTGGTTGCTGCGGTGCAGTCCATACCCAGCTGATAGTCCCTTTTAAAACGGAATCGTTTGGCACTAATTTCGTCCTGATCCTGGCAAGGATTCGGGAGATATAGCGTATTTTCTGTATACTGAAAAAGCCGTTTTTCTCAGCTCCTGTAAGGACTTTCGTCCTTTGAGTTGTATATACTGAAAGCTCTCAAGGAGCACTACTTGGACACCGAAGAACATCCTTGTACTTCTTACAGTTTCCGAGAAAAAGGTCATTTTGTGTTTTTGGGCCACTTTTTGCGACTGACCCCTGCAAATTTTTTCAAAAAAATTTTTTTGCAATCCTAGATATCCTGATATGCTGTTCGATAAATTCGATGCCCAGAAGCATGAAAATTCATGTTCTTTTTGAATCGAAAGGATAACGAAGGAGTGGTAGCCAAAAAACGATGAAATTTGGCCTTACAAAATGTAAACAAAAAAGACTTAAGCAACGAACTTGCTAATGTTTTTTTTGTGCGAATATGGATATCCTGGTATGCAGTTTGATAGATTTGATGACCAGGAGCTGAAAAATGCATGTCCTTTTGAGAAAAACTGGCCAAGGACCCAAGAGAAAATGACTATACTCAATGCCAGAATAAATGATTAATATTATTGAACAAACATAGAATTTAATTTGCATCGCGTATGAACAGCTCGTCCAGCAGCTCGGCCACAAAGCGCGCATCGACCACCTGCTGTGGCATTCCCAAGGCTGGTGGCTGTGCCGGTGGCTTCTCGATCGCTTTTACTCCTTGGTACTCATGCTCAAGACAAACAAGTGACGGCCACATCTGTGTGGTGTCTTCTCTATAAAGGTAGACATATTCGCCCTGCTGCAAAAGGGGCATGTCTACAAGCGACTGCTCTGCTGCCAGCATCGCTTGCTGCTGTTTGTTAGGAGTAGGCGCACGCTGGCGCAAGGGCGAATGGCTGCGCGCAGTCATTGGACGTATTTGCAGCTGATGACCCCGGACAATCAGCTCCACAGATCCCGTTTGCTGTGTAGTAGCAGTTACGCTGCATTTTTTTTTGGCTGATTTTGATTTTGATTTGCCGAGCTTGCGCTTTGGAGCGGGTGCGGCTGTTGCATGCGTTAGGCGCACTTCTAGGCTGCCAGCATTTGTGGTGTAATTGATGCTTTGAATTTGATGCGGTGAATTTAAGCTCACAGCATTGCCGGAACGTTGAGAAGAATACATTTTACCAGAATTGGACGCATAGCTCATTTTGCAATTTAATTAATTTTTGTTTTTTTTTTTGTCAATATTGAAACTGTTAGCAGCTAAAAATTTGGTGAGCGACTGACCAAGCAAGCGCAGCACACTTACTACTTACGTTACTATACACTGTATTTAAGCTTATTGTTATCGTTATCGAGCGCATTGTCAACTGTCAGTGCAGTTTTTGAAGTTCCAGATATAAAGTGAAATTACATACCGAAAATTGTATTTCTGAAATGGGTGCCTATAGTGAAATGTTAATGGAACTGGAGTCCGCTGAGAATGCTGAGTTTCAGCCAGAAGTCCAAGGCAAGTGACAAAAAAAACATTACTTTGATTTAATTCATTTAATTAAATGTTGCAGCAGCTAGTCTGGCATTAGCCATGCCAACCACTACTGCTGATGTGCCATTCCTTAATATGGCCTTCAATCCCATGTTGCTGCCGCAGGAGTCGCTGCCGCATGATTTTAAGGCTGGCTTTGTATTTTCGCCGTGCAGCTTACCGGCTTATCGAAGTGCCGGGCACATGCGCAAATCTCCTTACCAAAGCTGCAAGGAGCTGCCGTATGTTCCTCCTTTATGCGTAGGCCAATGGCTTGAAGGCGTCAAGTCGCCCCTGTATTTCATGTCGCATTTAAGTACCATAATGTTCACAGTGGAGCAACCAGAACTGCCGTTCATCATTTTCCAGCTGCAGCATCTGTGCGAAACGGAGCGCATTGTGATAGACAAAATTCAACAAATTGCACGACAATTTCCGATTTACTATGAAGATAACAAGTTGGCGGATACGGATTATATGCCGCCAATGAAAAAATCTCGCCTTACGCCGTTTAAGCCCGCGTACATGCAAGAGCAAGACTATCAACATTACATGAACGATGATGGCTTCATGCAATCGGCTGCAGTTATGCCCAAAGTATGCTACTCCACGCTAAGCGGCAAGATGCAGGACATAATGCTGGTGCTAGATGGACTGATTGTGGCCAATGCGCAGTTGACTCACGAGCTGCTTGATCCTGAATTTTCGCAGAAGGTGCAGGATCAATACACGGAGCTCATCAACGAGCGTCACCAGCTTTTGAGTAACTTAGCTGCCACAGCGGTTGCTGCACGTTGCCAGGGACTGTTGTTGCTGCTACGCGATGATTAACATATATTCAATACATTATTTTCACAGATCATGCAATTTATTCAAGTATTATATGTATATGTATTAGTTTTTGGGGAAGTTTACGCAAGTGACAAGCACATAGCTAAACATTGTATGCATCGTGTATTAACGACTACATAAAAATTCGTTATTTAAAAAAAAAATTACAGGAGTGTCACAAAAATCACTGGAGCCTCAAAAATTGCGTGCCGCTGTTCCAATGTTCCAATTCTTTACGCGCTTCCAACATTGGAGCAACGGAACTCACTGTCACCAGTGATTTCTGTGTCCGCTCCTGTGTGTTCCGTCCATCCTTATAGTGTATATGTATATATGCATATCTGTTTGTTTGTATTTTTTTTATTTTGTTGCTAATAAACGTAGGACGCACTATTCGAGTAATAACTCGGTTTATATATTGATAAATATATGCTTACATTTGTATGATTATTATAATAATTGAAATTTCCACGTTTTTGTAAATATATACAAATTAAACTGCGCGCCAACGACGCAAACAAAAAAGTATGTTAGTAAAAAAAAATATATAGCTTTAATAATAGTAAACAAATTCGTTTGTAAATAAAAAAACAACGAGGGAACATATTTATATCAGAGCACTTTTGTGAACTAAATTTATTTTTTATGTAATATAGTTTTTTTTTATTTTTTAATTTTAAAATTTTAACATTAATAAATAAATTTGTTGTATAATTACGAAATTGCAAAAAAATTACAAAACTCAATCGTTCGTTTATAAATTGACTCATTAAACTTAAGCATGTTATTGAGATATCAACTAAACAAATATAGACTAACAAAAAAAATTGCATTAAAAAATGTTTAGTTATATAAAAAAAATATGCTTTACTTGTAAAAACTAATAACATATTCACAAAGGAACAACTATATTGTTTATGCTTTCATGTGTCTCTTTTCTCAGTGTTTCTCATATGTTTCTTTTTTTTTAACTAATTCTCTAAGCAATTCACAATACGCTTTTTGTTTACATTCCGTGGATTGTTGTTGGTATTCGTATTATATATATATATATATATATATATAAATATATATATATAGCATATGTATGTAGAATTCACATATATAATTCACATTTATAATTCAAATATATAATTCACATATAATATTTTTGAAATCTTTTCAGTATTTTTTAGTGTTTTGTTTCGTTTTTTACATGCACAAACTCATGAGGCCAAAGGTTGCTTTTTTTTTTTAAGATAATAATATAATTTTGTTTTGTTTGTGTATGATTGTTGCTTAAATAGAGCTAATCGAATATCCAGGACTTAGACGAGCAAGATTGAGATAGAGCGAGTAAGTTAGAGAGGGATATATGCGCGAGCAAAGGTTATTGTTATTGTTGTTATTGTTATTATAGTAGATATATAATCATATTTTATATATGTACGTGTATGTGGCTTTTATTTCGACTGTGAAATATTCCAGTTAGTTTTGCTTTTCTCCATTTATAATATAGATAGTTGGATATTTATGTCTTTATGTAGTACATAAGTATATTGTATGTATGTGTGTGTGTGTACCATATGCATACCAAGAAACTTATTGATCTCGTTCTCAATTTCAGCTCGTTTACTGTTTTTTTTTATTTTTTTTAGTTTTTTTTTGCTTTTCTTTTTTTGATATATATAAGTATATATAACATAATGTGTGTATGCGGGGCGGTGTGTGTGTGTAAAATATGACTCATAATATGCGTTCATATTAGATACCATATTCTTATATGTGGCGCAACTTGAAATTTGTATACAACGCACAAGCATTAAGCAGAAACAAAAACACAAAAAAAAAAAACGTAAAAAAAACGGTTTAGATAGAAAAGTTTGTAAGTATGAGAGTAAGGGAAGTGGGTGTGGGTGTGTGCATTTAAATCTGTCCAACGAGCTCCTGTATGCTGCGTAATAAGTCTTCCATATTTCACAAGAGATCCCGATGGAATACCCAAGTGTGCTTGGTATGCGCAAACTTATGCGCCAACCACTGCTGCTCCAGCATATCGAATCGCTCCTTGCTCAAGTAGAGCGGCTTGCCACGTCTGCAATTGAGGAATGTTTAATTAAAGTTGCGTATTAGGGCAAGCAATGTATAACATACTTGAGGTCACGATCCTCCTCATCAAAGTCGTCCAAATAAAGCGAGCCCCAGAGACAGGCGCGGCGTCCTCTGATGACAATAATGTAGGTGGAGGTAACTACCAAAAAGATGCCAATGCCACCGCCGCACGAGAGTGTGTGCTGTATAAAAAAAAAAAAAACATGCATTAGTTGTTCAGAATGTTATGGAGCTTAACTTACGCGAACTGCTTCACAACATTCCTTCTCGGCGCAGCAGTTCTGCTTGAGGCAGACAATGGTGCCGCAGAAGAGGCAAATGGAGCTCTCCTTGGGCACCTTGTAGCAGTTTAGGCAGGGACGCTCATGATAATACTGCAAGAAGTCAATAGAATAGATTAAACTCTCCACCCTCTCACTGCTTGTGCATGTGTCTGTCTCACCGTGAATAGTCGCTCGTACTCGCGTGGCAGCTCGAGCAGCTTCGGCTGGTACCACACCGAGTGCTGCTTCATGAGTATTAGATTGCGCACAGTGTCCGTGGGCGGTTTGATGGCCATGAACTCCTTGCACCAGGACGTTGGCAATGACACATCTGTGTTGGGTATAAAGCATAGACCTTTGGCTGCATTGAAGCGATTCCAGTCCATGGACTCGGTGACCAGTTCGAGATAGTAAACGAGACGCACAAACTCCAAGCCTGGCGCTGAAATTTCCGGCATCTCGTGCCCGTACAAATGCTGACGCAATAGAGCGGCAATGCGCAAGAAATTCAAGGCGACCGCTTGCATTGTCTGCTCCTTGGCTTTTAGGTTTAGTTCGATCTGGCTGGATTTGGCGTTGGCCTTGGCCCTGGCGTTGTTCCTGGCATGGGCACAGGCGCTGCTGCATGGCACGCTGCTCTCGTGTCGCACCGGCGACAAGCGATTCGTATTCCTAAGCACCAGTGCAATGGCTCTGCCCAGCTCCTCGCAATTCTGATTCAGGCCATTGGGGTCTGGCACTGTCTTCAGCGGGCCGTCGCCGCCATATAATTTAATAATGTGCTCGCACTCGTAATCGGTGAGCTTGGAGCAAAGCTGCACTACGATCTGATAATAAAGTAGATTGTACGTGACCTTGACCATGGCGGTGAAGTAAACTATAAAGAAGGCGCGCATTATGAAAATAGTTTGTCAGTTTAATTCAATGCGCTTACTCTGATCCAGATTCAGCGGAGCCAGTAGTATAAACTTCAGGAGCAGCGCTATGGGATCGCACAATAGACTAGGGATCATCTCACGGCAATGCGCCGGCAACGGTTCGGAATTGTCCACGGGCAAGCCCGCCAGCGAGGCCCAGCTGCTCCACAGTGGCCACTCGACCAGGACGCGCACATGCACCGAGAGCACGTGCAGCAACGGGAGTATGCAGTCCCGCATCGGCTTGTAGCGTGTGACATTCGTTGAGACAAGCGAACCGCCGCGCTGGATAATCTCGGCCTCCAGGTTTGTGCGCGCTATGGAGGTCACAAAGATGAAGAGCTTGCGGAACGTTATGTTGTTGCACTTGACCTTGCGCTGGGATATGGTGGTCATGACCTCCATGGCATGACCCATAGCTTCGGTTAGCTTTGTGGGGTTCTGGGAATTCAAATAGAAACGAAAAGACCAAATTTAAAGTTCAATTGAATTTAAAAATTCAATTGCTGACATTACTTCGCTCATGTATGGATTAATATTCACCGGCATCTTTGCGTTCTCTTTGATGAGCTGGGTCAGATCCGCGACAATCTCCTCGAACGGCGGATTGCCGGCGCGCACCAGATTCGCGGGACGATCCAGTTGCGGACTCAGCGGCAACACCGAATTGGACAACTGGCGACAAACTGGGCAATAGAATTCGCCACGATCCTGCGACGATGGACGCGACGTGGTGTAGAGCGTCTTCAGGTACGCCTCCAGGCAAGTCAGATGCACATGATGGCCACACGACTGCACATGCACGCCATTGTCACAGGCCATGTTGTTCGACAAGTACCAGGACTCGTCGCCAAACTTGTGGCTCAGCTGCTCGGTGCGGCGATAGAATTCGGTGCTCAGACGCGTGGTCATGGCCAAGTTACCGCGGTTCTCATCGTTCAGCGGCAGCGGCAAACGATCGTTGGTGCGACGGCGATAGCCGACAATGCCGCTTGACTCGACCAAGACCACCAGGCCAATGGGATTGCTTTCAGTGCTGGGCGTGGTGCAATTGCAGATGATGCAATCATATTCCTTCTCACGCGGCTGCTCCTCGTACATGCCCTCCTCATCCTCGTCCGACAGCCCAGAGTCCATGGTAGCTGTAGCGGCAACCGACTGCATAAACTGCTTTTGCTTGTTGGTGAAATCCTGCATGATCTTCTGCTGACGCTCTTGCGCCCGCTTGCGTCGCTCCTCCTTCTCCTTGGCCTCGCGAGCACGTGCCTCCGCCTGCTTCTCGCGCTGATTGGGCCAGAGGCGTTGGCGTATCTCGTCAATGTTTTGAGCGCACTGCTCATCCCGCGTCGCAATCTTGCGCAGCAGATTGCCTATGAAGTAGGGACCGTCGCCAATGCGAGAGCTGGACACTTGTATGTTATCGTAGTTCTGGCGACGCTGCTGGGCGCGCTCGGCCAGCGCCGTGGAGGAGGTACTTGGCTCATTGCAGTCCAGTTCCATGGGCATACCACCCTGGGCGCCTTCAACTTCGTCATCCCCTTCGACATCGCTCAGCGAGAAGCTGTCCAAGTTACCGCTAAGCTGTGAGTGCATCTTTAGCAGCAGTGACAATATGCTCTCCTCTAGTTGCAGTTCATTATTTTTGCCCGCACCACCACTACCACCACCGTAGGCCAAGTCCACGGTGCGTTTGCGTGCGCCGCCGGCGCCCGCATCATAGAGCATGCCAGTGCTAACGCCGGCAGCGCCGCCACCAATGCCAACACCGCCAACGGATCCACCAGCGCCGCCGCCCAAAGTGTGCCCATGCCCATGTGAGGGCACAATGTCCATGTTGTTAGTGGGCACGGCAACGGGCAGACGCACACGCTGGAACGGCAGCAGCATGCCGCTGCCCGAGGGCGTGGCCGGTGAGAACATCTCATTGGCGGCGGGCAGGATGCCAGCGCGCTCACGCTCCTCCATGGTATTGGTTTCGGCCAGCAGCAGATCACGCCGTATGGCCACCTCCATGCCGCTCTCGGGCAGCGTAATTTGCTGCAATGGAAAGTGATGAAAGTCTACAGCATTTGGCGGACTCATGTCCATAGCGGTGTCATGGTCATCCTCAGGGTTGTCCTGTAGCAACACCACACCCGTCTCGGCCACCACCGAAAGATCCGGCACCAGTGCCACTTCCATGCGCATTCTGGACATGGCATTGTTGTTGTTGTGGTTGCGCTGCTGAAGCTGCTGAAGCTGCTGCTGCTGCTGCTGTTGGTGTGGATGCGGATGCTGAGGGCGTGCAAGGCTCATGGCGCCCGAGCCATCGTCTAGATCGTCGAGAGCATATGAGTCAGCAATCATGCGCATAGCCTCTGAGTCTACATCAAATTCCAAGTCGTTGTAAAACGGATTGGAGCGATAGGCGGCGGCTACACTCGGATCGCGCGACTTGAGCGACACCTTGTTGACCACATGACGCAAATTGCAGGCGAGATTATCCGTTGGATAGCAATGAAAGAGTGGAGGCGGCTCACGTCGATTGCCGCCAAAATAGCTGTAGCCCTTGTTCGGTGGCTCACATTCCACCATTGCCACTGGCGAGGAATTTGAAGCAGCGGCTCCTGTGCTGCAGCTGGCGCTATCAGCTGAAGCCAGGTCAGGGTTCAGATCGCCGCTTGTCTCCACTGCAATCTCCAGCAGAAAGACTGCCAGGGCGAGCAGATGCTCGGACACATCGCGTGTATGCACAGCACGATAAAAGATCGACAATATGGTTGAGTGAAAGAGACGCGAGTTGAGTATACGAGCAGGATCGGTGAAGGCAGCGCCCACGGCCTTTGGCAATCTAAACGGTGGCCAAAGATTACCGCTGGCGGGCATTTTGCTCTTCGACTTGACATAGTTGGTATAGCGGTCTAGCGACGATTGGAAATCGCGACGATGCACTGCGCGCAGTAGCACATGCAAGGGATCGTAGTGTTCCTCCCATATCTCGTCAATGGGCGTAAAGAGTCCTTGCTCGAGATTCTCAGTGTTGCACGACGGCTTCTTGTAAATGGAGAGTTTCTTGAGGAAAGTCTCAAAGTTCTTGGTATGCACATTGCCCGAGCGTTCGGGCATGAGTTCTAGCAGTTGCGAGTGTGTCTTGTTTTCAGTGGCCAACAATGCGCTGATTTCTATAATACACTGGGTGGCCTCGTCATTGCCCAGATTGGTGCGACTTGTCACAAGCGTTGCAAGGAATGTAAGAAAACCCTCTAACATGGATGACTGCTCTGGTTTTTGTGGTTGCTTTAATGGCGCTGTCTCGAGAAACCGGCCCACATCGAAGAGCTCAATGGTGTTTTGTAGAAAGAAATATTGCGATAGATTTGTGGCGCAGATTTGCAAAAAGAATAGATCCATGTCGGCCATCGAATTGCAAAAGTTTGCCTGTATATAGGTCATGGCTTGGCCCTTGATCTGCAGTCCATTGCGCACCCATTTGCCAGCGAGTATTTCATAAAAGAAGCTCTGCAAAAAGACAAACAAGGTTGTATTTTAAATATCAGTTTGAATTTAAAAACTCGATAAGCTATCGATACGCGCAGCGATTAGTACGCACAGCTACACATGAATACATAGTGGCAACGCTGTTCAGTCACTTGTTTGTTTACTCGCTCGCACTCATGCTTTGACCTATGCTAGGCTTAATTTTTTTGTAAATGAAATGAAATGAAAACAAACACAAAGCCACTGTGTGGCCACACAACACAAACAAACATTGTCTGCCTCTGCCAAAGAAGTAACAAAGACAATAACGTTACTTAAAAATAAACCAAGAGCGAGCGCGAACTCTCCACTCGCATTCGCGTTTGTCTTTTCAACTGACACGGTCATCACAGCGGCAGTTTGTGTGTCTGTGCGTCCAGCAGCGGCTTTTAGCGAGAGCATAGTTTTTAGTTTAATTTCTTGCATTTTAACGGTTTGCTGCACAAAACAAAAACACACACACACACACAGAGACAGACGCACAAACAGACGTGGTGAAAAATGCAGCTGCTGCAATTGCAACGTTTGGCATCGCTGCCTCTTTTGGTGTGTCTCTTTTTGTTTACATCGCCCACACCAAGTGAGGCGGTTATAGAGGATGTCTTGGATATTATACATGTTGTTAAAGAGGTAACGGGAGGCATATTAAAAGCCTGGGATATAGTGCAATCCTCACCACTGGCGGCAAATATTGAATTTCCGTTAATGCGTGAGAAACAACGCAAGGTGCTGCAGCGGCTCAAAGAAGTCAGCAGGCAAATTGATCAGACTGAGGCGCAGGTAAGCAAAAGCAACGAAAAGAATAGAAAAAGGGCAACGAGACGAGTTTAATTTGTTAACTTTGTTTTATAGCATGCTGAATATGTGGCGCTGGCCATTGAATCCATCAACACATTTCTCAGCTCCAATGTGCAGCTGATGGCCAAAATGAATGATATACAAGATACAATGAATCGCATCTCCTCGCGCTATCAGCAAATGCAAAACTATGAGGCACACAAGGATAAACTGGAAGTGAGCACACTCATCACATTCGCCGAATGGACTGTCTCACCAAATGCACACTCGGTGCATCATTTGATGGATCGTTTGAATATAATGCTGCTGGGTAACGAGGAGAAGCAGCTAAATTTCTCATCAACGAACAATTTGCTGAGCCAACTGGCGCACAACTATGAGGTAACTAATACTAATCAAAGAAATAACTGCATGCCTTACATTTCCTACATATGTATGCATGTGTGTGTGTATGCTGTATGATGGATGAATCATATGAGATTTAACTCGCATTTTAGTTAGTTGTTGTCGCTAAATTGTTACCCAGAAACGCTCTCAATTTAACTTGACTTTCCGGTCTTATCGCCTTTGTGATTGTTGTTTCTGTATCTTTTTCGCCAATTTGGCAGCCCCAAAAGAAAGTCCAACCTCAGCTTTTATATTAGTCATCCAACATTCAAGTGTGTGTGTAAATGGGCAACAGACATACCAGACCAGACCACCACAAAGCAAAGGCCGAAGATGAGCCAAGGCACATACACATAGATACATACATACATACACATATAAACAAATACAAGAGCACGCATGTGAATTAGCAATGTTTTATACCATGCGTCGCAGTATCAGCGTTTATTTGTTTAATCAATGAAACAGCATACAAAATTTGCAAATGTTATACACATGCAATATAACTGTATACATGCCGAGGTCAAAGGTCTTGCGTCTCGTCTGACAAACAGCAGCAGCAGCAGCAACATTAAGAACAACAACAAACAGAATGTAAACACACGCGTTTGTTTGAGCACTGCAGCAGTGTTGCCCTCTCCTCCCACCCCTCATACACATGATATCTTTTGTTGGCTTTGTATTCACATTGCAGTTGGTGGTGGAAACTGACACATGAGAGAGAGAGCGAGTCAGTACTCAAGAGAGTTTACAAAATGCAAAAGCTAGAGCAAGGGAAAGGAGTAACAAAGTAAACGGAGACAGACTTGCTGACGACAGCTGATTGGAATCGATATTTTATCGATTTGCGCTAACAGATGATCGTACAACAAGTTCGCAGCGAAGTTTAAGCTTTGCATGTGTTTGTAATTATGCACAGATTTAGATTAACATACATACACACATACACACACACACACACACACACGCGAAAACAGCAAAAAATCAAACAAAAGCTCTCGGGCCAGTCAGCGATTTTTTGAAACGAAGGCTTACGACAACAAAACGAGAAACGACACTGGCTTGAGCGAACGAACGAATTTGAGCGGGAGTGAAAATTCTTACTCACCAAATGTCGTCGCTGTAGTTGTCAGTAATAAAAAAACACACATACACACTCATACAAATGCGCGCTCACACACAAGCACAGAGCAATTTTACAAAAGCCAACAGAACCGCTGAAAGTAGCAAACAGTAAGCAACAAGCAGCAGTGGAGGCGACGCCAAGATAAAAAGCAACTACATGAGAAAATAAATAAATCGCAAAAAAAAAAACAACGAACTTAACTACATTAAATTGCAATTTAATAAATTGCACTAGTGCGTGGTGTTGTGGAAAAAAAATAAAGAGAAGGGGCACAGAGTGACACAAGCCTTTGTTTTTCTAGACTAAAATAAAATAGAAAAAAAGGCTGGCAACGCTGGTTTGCTGTGCTTGCCGAGCTCTGCAGTTTTGTTTGCTTTGTTGTGCACGCGTGTGTGTGTGTGGAAGTGTTAATGTGTGTATGTGAAAGCGAAATATAAATAACAAATCTGAGAATCCGACTGAGGAACGCGCACTAAATAATTTAGAGTGCCATGGCACTGCTCCTGTTCATGGCAGCGGCGACAGCTCTGCTGCTGCTGCTGTCATCATCGACAACAGCTGCGCAGGCTGCTTATGCAAATCGCATACCTGCTTTGGAAGTGGAGGCACTGCGCCTAAACTATATAAGCCTGGAGCAGGCTCTGTGGCAATATTTGGGCAAAACGGCCAACAGCCAAAATAATCGCGAGTCTCAGCTGCGCAAAGTTTATGATTCGCATCGTGATTTTATAAACAAGCCGCTAATGTCGCAACGCTATGATAAATCACGCTATGAGACGATACTGCATCATTATGAGTGGACATTGCTGGACATGAAATTGGTGGAGCTGAATAGTATATTTGATTTCTTCAAGGTAACACCCAGCCAATGGCAATTGCTAAAACAAATTCTGAATATTTGTGAAAAATCTCTTTAGGCGCATACCATGAAATCAAATACAAGCAACGACTTGGAAGAGCTTGCTGTGCTGGATTTAACAAAAGCCGTATTGCGCAATGATAGCAACTTTTCCATGTCGCAAGTGTTTCAGGAAATTGAGAGAACCATGGTGTCGCAGTCGCTCTACTACAGGGCTATGCTGGTTAGTAGTAGTATATGCTATTAAACTAATACGAAATGTATGTAATTTTCGCTAACAAACAATAACAAATGCTTGGCGTGAGATTAGGGCAGAGAATTCAGCACACAAAACACGAGAACACGAATGTTGAACTTATCAGGAACCCCCTACAATAAAAAGCGCTACAGTTTGTTATTGTTTGCAAGAACAACAAATACGGACGGACAGACGGACGGAAATAAAATGTTAACGTCGCATTTGCAGCAAGCCCTTGTGTGCGAAAGAGAGCGCAAGCATGCGTGCATATGCATGTCTGTGTGTGTGTGTGTGTGTAAACTTTAACGAGAATGAATGCATTGGCTTTGTAATAATTATCGATCATTAATATCAACAACTGCAACTGCTCACATTTCAAATAAATAATAAAATAAACAAACAATTCCAGGTATCTGCCGATCAGATGTGCCAGACTATGCAATCGTCGCAACAATTTGTGTATTCACTGTACACGGACATTGCACTAACCGAACTAAAGGGCTACACCATGATGGAGTTCAGCTGGATGATGTTGCGCGTCTATGGACGCGGCAACTACACACAGGAAGCCGAACTCATGCGTCGCGACTATGAGAAGCGCACGGAGCGCACACTGAAGCTGCTCAGGGAGGTAATGCGTCGTGCCGATCGCATTCTATGGCGCTGTGATCCTAAGAAGCATGTGCCCAAGGTTACCTACGATGAGGTCACACGTCTGCTCCAAGGCTACATTGAGAACGAGGTGGATTTGAATAGCGATGAGACATGCCGTGAAACTTGTTCCTACTATCAATCGACACGCAGCGAGGGATGCTTCAAGGAGAAATTCTGTGCCCGCCAGCCCAAGTGCTCGGGACGTCTATACAATTGTCAGTTTGTTGAGTCAGACATGTGGGTGTGTCCGGCGCCCATGAACAGCACACGTCGCTATGAGTATGTAGAATTCGAGAATGGACGTGTGCTGGGCGAGCGCAAGAGCTGCTCACGTGGCACCACCAAGGTGGACAGCTGGTGGCGTTACTTATTCTGGCATTGCAGCTACTGCTTCTGCCTTTGCGATGAGCAGGGTCTTAAGTCTGATCGCTTTTTCAATCTACGCGAAGCCGTTGCGGACATCAAGCAAAACAAGTGAGCACAACCCCAATGAACAAACATCCAAAAACAAAATATTTACAGTTTCCATTTACTCCGCAGAGTCGTCACTGGTCTGCGCTTTGTGAAGAAGAATCGCATATTCCATCTGCAGATACAGGAGGGACAGCTGCTGCCACGCGGCGCTATCAATCAATCGACAGTTGCCTGGAGGCCAGTGGATGATTACAAAATATTTGATAGAAATGTTGCCAAGGGCGTTGACTATCATACGCTTAACTATGAGAGTCGCTCCATTGATTTGGATGATATTATGAAAGCAGATGACAATAGCTTTGTGGTCACCGGTGTGCGTTTCCGTGTGCTGGGCGCTCATCTGAATCTGGAAGCCATGCTCAGCGAATTCGATTTCAAAAAGGGTGAACTCATTATGCCAGGCGTCAACATCTGGCAGTCCAACGATAATACCGATGTGAGCGGTGAACGCAGGTGCGTCTTATCGCTAACTAACTAATAGCTGGAAACTAATTCTGTTCCGTTTCTATTTCCAGAGTGAAGCTGAATAACTATAATGCTGATGTGCCCACGCGCACAATTGTCAGCTCACTGCCTATATCGAAGGACAATCAGTATATAGACTTTGTCAATTCGGGCATGGATGCGGATGCAGCCCAAAGCACTGTGCCCTTCATCGATATACAAGATGTCGTTTCAAATCCGCCAGTGCCACTTGCCGGCATCGGCATCTACTTCAAGTCGCGTCAAGGCTTTGGCGGCTTTGTAGCGCCAAAAATAATAACCTACGATTTTGCATCACATGTGCAGATGCCAAAGACCTTTAACTAAACTACAATAACAACAGCAACAAGGAAACTGCTTAACATTTACAAAATTGTCTCAGATAATACACATATAGCTTTCTAGGTCTATCTAATGTATAATTAAACTTTTGTTTATAAAGAAAACAACATTAATATAGTAGCTCTGTTTGTGTCGAACAAAAAACAAAACTCACACAAAAGAAGAGAAGGGAAAAGAAATTAAGAACAATAAACACGCCCCGTCAAAGTTGTGCGCGCGCTAATTCAAATTCAAATACATATAATATACGTAAATATGTATGCCAATGTAATAAACTATTTAAAATTACAGAAATTAAAGAAACTAAAACAAAATATTTGCTGTGTTGTAAATGAGAGAATAGAAAGTAAGTTAAGGAATCTACAAATCGAAAACTTTGCCTTTTTTATGATCCAAAAACTAGTTTAGTTAGCTGATTGTTTTTTAATAATGATACTTAATAGACCTTTCAAAATATGACAGCATGAAGATTATTTTTCCAACTTTAAAGCTATCAGTACAAAAGCCTTAAATTGGAAGCGCCCTGAGTTATAGAACAAACAAAATGAAAAGTCCTGCGCCTTGATTGATTTACAATGGGGACATTGTACATTGGTAAGTCGAGAGATTCAATAATTTGATAGAATTAAGACACATTGCGAGAGCCTGAACCTAATTTGGACTTGAAGTATTTATATTTGCAACTCACCTGCACACGTAGCGGATGTATCATCAACTGTGGCAATATGTCCGGACGCGAGGGCAACACTTCATTGAGACTAATGCCCATTTTGGTAACCGCCTGACAGATGAAGGCGGCCAGATAACGATGGAGCGGAAAATGGAATGAAGCTTGCATCATTTCATCCTGCACGACATATAAAAAGCATAAATTAGACAGTGATAGCAATAGTAGACAGAAGATTGCTTATACCATTGACAATTTGGGCTCCCTAAAGTAGATAGAGTCGAGCCATTCATGTAGCGTGGTTATGCAATAGTTAATAATCTTTTTGGCCAAATGAGCATGTGTGCCATCCTGCAAATGCGAAATGATCGACCACATGGGATAGGCGCTTGCCTCCAGCTCACAGGAGAAGGCAGCATAGTAGCTGTTCGGTTCGAATTCGACATGCGAAGCCGTCTCACGTATATTAACATTCATGCCCTGCAGCATTTGTAGAAACTGGAACCACATGTCAATGAGATTGTCGTCGCGCAAGAAGACAAGTGCAACAGATTCGTGTGAGAGCACATTGTTGAAATCCGAGACAAGTGGCCAATAGCAATGATCCTTCATTACTTGACGAGTGCAATCGATGACGAAATGAAAATTCTTTGTCGGATCTGCAAGAAAGCATGAGAGTTTAATAAATTCCAGATAGCGAAAGTGAGCTGAGCTGCATACAGCTTGACATAAGAGAGTTTTGTAATAATAAATTATAACGAATTCAGTTGCCTGCGTCTATTTATTACATGCAATTCAATTCTCAAATGTCAAGCTGTCTTCACTTTTAGTGAAAATGTAAACTAACCATGCAAAGTATTTTGTATTAATATCTTTGACATCATTAGTTTCAAGCTAATGATCATAACATGCAACAGCGACAGCTCGTTGACCATTTTGAGCGCCAAGCTTTCGTTGGAGAAGAGCTGAACGCTCATGTGCACCACGCGGTTGCTGAGCGTGTCCGGATCGCGGCTCATTTCCAGCACGGATGGTATACGGCTGTAGTGCATGACAAAAGTGCGTGTCAGATGCTCCTGTAAAAATGCAGAAAAACAACATTAGCAATTGATAATTAAACAAACTGATTGCGGGGTGTACCTTGTAGTCCTGATCGGGTAGCATGTTGAGCAGAAAGCAGACCAACGTTTGCGGAAACTCAAATTTAAATGTCCAGAATATGAATTCTTCGAGCAGAGTGCTATGCACCAGTTTCTCGGCCAGCGCAGGCAAATCCCTATACTCATCGGGCGGCTCGGGATTGGGAAATCGATTAACAGCGTCGACATATTTCTCACGATTTGCTTTCAGGAAACGTCCATTGCGCGTATCCTGTATGGGTAATTCCATAAAATATGCATATACCTCGGTGCTAATGAGCGTGCGCGTCATAACCTTGCGCATTATCTCGCCCATATTGTTCAGATCGATGAGCATATTGGCAAATGCCTCGCATGAATAAGATGTGACCGCATGGGCCTGCAACGAGGCATCGCTGTGCTCACGGAAATGTTGCAACAGGCGAAACAGCAACTTTGGCATTACCGCCTCGGCAACGGCCAGCAGAGTCTTGGACACTGGATTGCGATTTACACGATTGTTAATGCCATGATCACTGCAAAAGCCCTCGGCCTTCATTACAGAGGTATCGCCGCAATCGCAAGCTCCGCCTGCTTGCGACAAAAACATGTTAAAGTCATGATTGGTGTGATTGCCCTTCTTGAAGCAGTCACGGCATATGGACATGCAGGGAGAGATGCCACAGGTGCGACAGCGATATGCCACCACATGTGGCACCCAGACCAAACCGCATTTGGCATGATTATCATAGCTGCGAACTGTAAAGAGAGTTGAGAAATCAATTAGAACAGTTTTGCAATTATAAATTAATCATCGGTAGAGATTTATCAAACTAATAGAAAAATCTCTTCCCAAAATCTCTAACTGTAAATCATTGCTGGACAGTTTTTGATTATCATATTATAGCATTTAATGTGGAGCAATATTGCTGCCTGATCAACATATTCGAAAGACAGACAGACTGACAGACTCGCAATAGTAAAATAATCATACAAAAAATAATAACAAATGCGATTTGATGCGATATTGATTTGATTAAATTCCAAAAATAAATGCACACACACACACTAACATAGAAGTATATAAGAATTAATTTGTTGCCAGGTTGCGTGACTTGTCTTTGACTTTCGTTTTGGTTAGCAAGGCTAATGGGGACGACCTCCTGGCGGGGGTTGAGGCAATTGGGAAGAAAAACTAAAGGTTAAATCGTATGCGGAAGGAAGGAAGCAAATCAATCGAAGGCGCGGACGACATTGCCAAACGTTAGAAATTGACATAAACCAAAGCGTGCAAAAGCAATTTTCACTCAATGAACGTATCGACAAGTTGCCAATTAGCCTTTGAAGCAAAAACAAAACTTTAAAACAACACAAACTGTGCAGCAATTTTGTCTATAGCTAAAAAATTCAATGAAATTGCCATTTGCAGTTTTCGTTGATTTCCTCTGCGAACGAACAAGCGAATACATATAGAAATGCATTTACAGCAAAGTCTGTATGTATTACCTTTATCAACAGCAACAATAACGGTCAACAAGGCGCTGGTCGGGCAGACAACGACCAATAGCATCAATCCGAACACACACACCCCCACCCCCTGCCGCCCCCGCGCCCTTGCAACCCCTTTGGCTGGGCACTTTAAATAAGTATACATACTAAAAAGTAGCACAAGTGACTGCTGCGCGCTGCAATGCTGCTGCTGCTGCTGCTGCACAGTGGTGCAAAAGCAATCTTTGATTGCTGCAAATTAGAGCTAATGTGTGTATGTCTTTTGATTGAGTGTTTTCTTGCAATGTCACTGTGTGTGCATGAAAATGAAACATGGCGTGTCAACAATTGTCAAATCAACAACAATGACGGTCAATAAACTTTTCCCACTGTACCACCGGCTCAATGTGTGAATGTGTGTGTGTGTGTGTGTGAAGTCTGCTGGCATGCAGTTTAAATTGATATGTATAAGTACATTGTATACATATTTGATTTATGTACATCTGTGTATGTGTATGTGTCTGTGTGTGTGTGTTTATGTTTCCATGACACTGGCACGTAGCATTTTCATTTGCAATTTTGCAATTGTTTGAAATGATTTTCCTTTTATGGATACACACATTGCACATAAATTAGTATAGGCAAAGGAGCAATGCAACTACTACTGCTTTAGTTTAAAAATAGAGCGAGACAGTCAGAGAGCCAGTTACTCTTGCGGTAGCCTAGCTCCAACCACAATTGCATATACAATTAATAAGGGTTGTTGCTGCAACAAATGCATACATATACACAGCTATGATGTACATGTATGCAACGCGCTGTCTGTGTCTGTGTCTGGGCTGCTGCGGACGCATTCGCATTACGCAAGGCAAAACAGCTGACAAGAGCACAGGCACAAGGTGTGCAACAGCTAGCCAACATATGCGTGTGTGTGTGTGTGTGTGGGTGGAGGGTTATGTATTTGTATGCGTATGACAAGTGGGACACTATGCGCGCAGAGAGGACGCACTCGAATTTTGCTTGCGACGCACTCGAACTTTCTGGCGACGCACGATGCCTGGTACAACACAAGAGCGCTGATTAAATTTGCACAAAATGGGCTAAAGTTAACTCAAATGTCTTGTGCTCTGTGTACATGCGCATGAATTGCATGTATATGTATGAATTGTGTATGTGTATGCGTTTGATTAGTTTGCCATGTACATTGCCTGGATGTAATAAGTGTTGCTGCTTGTTGCCATGGCGGCTACTGCAGTTTGTCACGCTGCTTGCACCTTGCGTGCCATACTGTGTGCCCTACAACCATTTCACCCAACGCATACATACATACGTACATACCGCAACAGCAGCATTTCGGCATACAGGTATACACACACACACACACACGCACATACACACATGCATGTATATGGGCACAGCACAATTTTTTCAGGGGCAACGACTTGCTCAGCGATCAGCTGCTTTGCGATAATATTTAGAATTTATCGATAAAATGCAACACTTGTTAAACAATTTATTATACACATATAAATATGCATATGCATACACATAAATACATGGCCATACATTTGCTGCATATTGCATTTTTGTTTTTGTTGCTCTTCTGTATGCGTTATGCGCTGCGCATTGTGTTATGCGCATTGCGCACAAGCGCAACAGTTTTTTCATTAACACATATGTACATGCACACACACACACACACACACACACACACACACACACACACTGCTGAACATATTTTTTTGTATTTTCCTTTTTTTTTTCTTCGCTTTTGCTGCGGCACGATCAGCTGTTACTGATCACATTGTAGCTAAAACTTATCGATTATGTGTTATCATTTTATTGCATTTTCTTGCTCACCTATTTTGAGAAACTCCTTGGGCGTACGACCACCTGCAATCAGCCAACGAACCCACTCAATATTGTCTGGATTATCAATGGGCGTGCCCGGATTGAAGAGTGTCTCCATGATGGAGTCCAAATCGGGTGTCGGCCCGCCACGGCAGCACTCCTTATTTATAAGCCTGGCCACCTCCTTGCGGCTGCGTAATATGAATGATGATGTGCCAAATATAAAGCTAGGCTTGGCGCCAGCATTCCCATCACTGCTACCATTGTTATCCTCTGCATGAGCTCTGCTGCTAGAGGCGCCGCTTCCACTGCTGCTGCGCTCAGAAAACGACGAATCCCAATCTTTGAACGGCGAATTTACCGCTTCCCCAACTGGGCGTGGAGTAGCAAAAGTTGTGACACCAGCGCCATCGCTGGCTGCTGTAAACTGTGGAGTATAGCCCGTGGCCATATCATCATTGTCATCATCATCGTCATCCAGCGGATCATGCTCGTGCTCCTCCAGCTGATCATCATCCTGATCAGCATCATCGATGCTTATGTCAGAATTGGATATGTTGTTATCTTCATCCATTCTGGACTGGCGCTTAGCTTAGGTGTTATAGATATCGGTGACGTCGCTATAAATGCGTCGCCGACCGCTGCTGCTGTCCGTGACTATCGCTATCGCTATCTTTGCCGTGTGATATTCTCTCTATGTTATTGTTGTTGGATCTCGGAGAGCAAGACGACGGGCTGCAAATGCCGTTGCCGTTTGCTTCTGTTACTGTTTCGTTTTTTTCTTCTTTTTTTTTTTTGCTGCTCTCTCAATTTGAGTTTGAATGAAGATTGCCTTTTAGCGTCTTGTTCGTCTTTGCGTTGCTTGTTTCAACAAACAAGTTTTCTTTTTTGGTTCTTCTTCTTATGCTGCGCTGCTGCTGCTGGTGCCTCGTTGTACACTGCAAAATTTTTTGTTTCGTTTTTCTTTTTTATTGTTGCTCGGATTTTTGTTGATATTTATTGATATTCAAACATTTGACTGGCACGTATTATTTGACAATCACAAGAAACCAAAAAAAAAATATAATCACTGAAAATTTAACACCAAACACTTGACTCACTATTGCTCAGCTTTTTTTTTAGCCGCACATCACATCTCGCTCCGGCTCCGGTTCTGCTGCTTCTGTTTCGGTTTTAGTGGCTGCCTTTTGACGTTGCCAGCCCGACCTACTACTCTAACTATTATTGCCTACGACGAACACATCCTACACGACCAACAGGAGCGAAAGGAATAAGCCGAGCATATTTCAAAGTACATATATGAATGTATACACACACACACACATCTATGTATGTAGTATGTATGTATGCAGCACTAGCTAACAGTTTGCACAATATATTTTATCGAGTTTTGCAAATTTCTTATTTCACACACATGCCTGCTATACGCACACACACGCACGCACGCACACATTCGTATACACGTATATAACCAAATATATTATTCGTACAATGAACCTGCTGACAATTTGCATCTGTGCTCGTTGCTTAGGCAAACAATTTTTTCATTTGTTACAATATTGACAGTTTGCTTCTTCACTGTTTTTTTTTTCTCAACCACACGAATCTGTGGTGCTTAGTGATGGCACGATTAATCATACGATACACAATAATCGATTGTTTCGTTTAACATAGCGATTAATTGTATCAAAAAATGTGTTTCGATTAGTTGAATCACTAATCGATTATATTACAATATAATCGCCATTTATACAAGCTTTGGAAAATTGCACCATATGAAAAAGCACCCCAATATATCATCAAATGCCGTACAATAATAGTTTTGTAGAAACGTAGCAGAAAATCAAAGGAAAATTCGCACCAGTTTTCACCTGCTATCAATAGTTCCGTGTTTTCAATTAATCGAATAATTAATTTTTTTCCCATCACTAAACACAACTGACCTACGTACGTTCTTATTTACTATGTGCCCACGTGCAAGTTTGCATTGAGTATTATTTTTAAAATTATAAATAAAATATTCTTAATTGCAGAATAATTAATTGGATTGCAAGTTACATTGAATTACTTAATACCAACATTATTTCTGTTTGCAGTAGTTGGTGAGAGTATATACTAAATATAAATTTTGAACTTGCTCCAAGTGTTCGTAAACTAGTTCACAGCCAAGATGCCTCGATGTTTTACAACACTACAAGCCTCACTGCAGACATAGAAACATTTGTTTATGTTTATTGTAAGACATTAATATCCACCTTAGTGGAGCTTTGCTCCATGGACGTTGACATAGAGTGGCATCCTATGACGCGCCTGGAGATTCTGGAGCAATTGGAAAAGGTAAGCCACCGTTTGTGGCTTATTTGCGCTATTGACGAATACAAATGTTTATATGTATGCTATTGTTCGAACAGCGTGCGTTATTTATACCAAATGCGCCAAGATTGCCGCTGGAGCAGCTGGAGCAGATCTATCGGGATTTTCTAGTGCCGCAACCACGTCGAGAACGCCGACGCATTCAAGCGACAGACGCTGATCCGCCGCTGCAGCGGCCACTGCCCAGCTGCTCCATTGAGCAGCTTATGAAGCGCATACAGGTGGTTTCTATGGCGGGGGACAAGCGATCAGCTGAAGTATCGCAGCAGCTGCAGGCCAAAAGAATGAAGTTAGATGAGCAAAGATGACGAGCGCGTAGAGCACTTCCAATTGAAATAGAGTTCTATTTGCAAAGAGTGAGAGAGAAAGAGACTACATGGCAGCTACACAGCATAGAGCGAGATGCGTAGATTGAAGTCAAAGTACACATTGCCGAATGTTGTGTAATTGACAAACAATTAACAAAGTTGCTGACTTATACATCAATACATTTATATATTTGTTCACATGTAAATGGCCATCAAATATTTGTCGAGTATAAATATACAACCTAGACGATAAATAGAAATTTCTTATACTAAAGCTGAAAATGAATAAATTGTTATGTTTAGTGAAACGTATTACATTTACAGCTCAGTTTGCTCACTTTGTGATCTAAAATTAGCAGCTATTTTATAAGATGTACATATTTTTTTACAATTTACGAACATGAGGTAACAAAAGTTGACAGTACATACACACATAGTATAGAGTGTTTTTCGTTAAGCGAACACGTTTTTTTGGCTTCGTTTAGACAGCAAATATAATTGATTCTTAATAGCTAATGAGTCTTCGGTTTTACGTTTTAGTTTTATTCTTAATCTTGCTCCACAAACAGTTCGGTGTCGTCGGAATCGTCATCAACGTCGAACTCATGTTCGTTATGATTAACTGGTGGACGTGCTGGAGGCAGCAGATGACGTGGTAGAAGTGGAAAGATGGCAATGGTCGGTGCACGGGGCGGTGTCCGTTGCTGATTGTTACGCCTGGCTGTGGGGCGATAGTACATGTTGCATTGTAAATAATCCTCAGCTTCAATCTCGTCGGCACCCTCCATGGAGTCCTCGATAGTGCGTGAATAGTCTTCGATTTCCTCATCGTACAAATGCGGTGCGCCATTGGCAAACGAAGCAAAACGCATCGGATCGCGCAAAGCGCTTATGATATTCCATTGCCGGCAATTGGGACTGTTGACATACTGGCGCAGCTCGGCCAGCGATCGTGTGGTCTCCTCCACAGACTGCTTGTAGTATTCCTCATTCGTAAGCAGACGGCGCTTGGGCGGAAATCGGCGTCTATAGACGGTCTGGGCGTAGCGGATCAGTGAGACTGGAAAGTAATAGGCTACAAAGGTGGCAATTAAAATTGCAGAACAGGCGCTGGTGTGCCAGCTGCTGAGACAAACAACCGCGCTGCCAATTGCCTGCAGCACCCACATAATGATGTTCTGTGATCGCGGATTCTTCGGTGGTCCAATGCGATAGCAGATCAGAAATGAAACCAGTCCGGTTATAGCCAAGTAGCCCATCACATAGTCACGATAGGTGAGCAGTATGAGGCGCATGTTGTTAGCCAACTGCTTGAGTATGTAAAAGCCAATAGTCCAGCCGCCAATCAGCACACCATACATCATTGGGCGACGCGGAAAGAGTTTCGAGGTGAAGGCTATAATGACCAGGAGCGAAGCGCATATGCCCAGGACAATTCCAGCTATATAATAGAAGACACTGTTCTTGGCCAGACGACCAGCTGTCCAAATGACAAGCAGACCCACAGCCAATTGCAGCACACGCCACATATCCATTTGCACATGATTGAGACTCACATTGTAGGGCTGCCTGGAGGCAATGCCCAGGCATTGCTGATCGAACGGCGACAGTTGTATGCGCTGACGTTTCTGTGAGAAGAGTGTAAAGCTGAACAGCGATCGATGCTCGTTGAAATGATCTAGCACCTCCTCGGGTGTGCGACCGCCATACTGCGAGTAGTCATCATTGCCAATGGTGAGGACAAATTCTACGGTTTCGAACAAACTTAGCACGGAATGCGCTTTGCCTGGGTAGCAGTAAGTACGGAGTACATTGCCGCCATATATATTGGCAGTAATGTCAATTGATGTCCCCTCCGCCAGGTGAACTGTATCAGTTGTGGGTTGAGCGCCAAAAACCGGCGTCGTAGATATTAGCACAATTGCCAGCAACAGTTTTCTGTTGAAAGTTGCCCACACCGCCTGGGGCTTCACTAGTTTCATTTTAAATTAATTTTTCACTTAAGCCTCTTAATGTATGTCAGCGTCCTCGGGAAATAACAAGTCGTCTAAAGAAAATATATGCATCTATGCTCTGTTGGTGGTTGTTTATTTTCTTTGCTGCAAATAGGGTTGTTCAATACATATCGCGATGGGATGATGTTTCGAAAGGTAGCATTTGCTACGTGGATGACAGTGTGTGCGATTATCGATAAATGTGGCGGGATTTTTTTTTTTTAAGATGCAAAGCAAAATTTTATTGCAATTTAGAATATATATACAAGGTTTAGCTGAAATTTACCCAAGTGGCTCAAAGTCTAGCCAAATACCGCCTTCAAGGCTAGTAATAATGCCCGTGGGCTCATACAAATTGTCCTTGCGAGTTTTGGGATTCGGACGCACCTGAAATTTAGTGAGCACCTCAACCACCGCTGCCTTGATTTGAGCCAAGGCAAAGCGCATGCCTAGAGTTTCCAAAAAGCCACCCGGGAATACATATAGGTATACATAATCTATGGAAATGCAAACTTACCTAGACAGATGCGTGGGCCATCGCCGAAGCCCATAAATACCCCACGCTCTCGATACATTTTGGCGGCATCGGGTTGCAAAAAGCGTTCGGGCTGAAAGGCTTGTGGGTTGGGGAAGTGTTTCTCATCCAGCATGAAACAGGTGTGTGGGACCACAATGGTGGTGCCGGGCTCCACTGTAAAGTCCTTGCCATTCTTGTTGCTCAGCTGTATGGACTCAGTGCAGAGTTTGTTAGACATAAAAGCTGGGGGAAATAGGCGTATGGACTCTGCATGGAGAAAATCGAACAGCTTTGAGCTTTGTGTTCAAAGAGCGTTGTTTGCTTCAGACTTACCCTGCACACAAGCATCTAGCAGTGGCAGGTCCTGCAACTTTTCAAACTCAATGTAACCTTGTTTATTGAGATGAGGCTGCAGCTCCTCACGCAGCTGTTGCTGCACCTGCTCATCTCTTGCCAGCAACAAGAGCAAATGACTCAGCACGGTGGCTGTGGTTTCAAAGCCATCCAGCAAAAAGGTCATAGTATGCGCTGTTAGCTGTCTGGTGTCCAGCTGCTTCTTGTTGGCCAATTGTATTATATAGTCTAAGAAGTCAACACGCTCGAATGTCTTTCCAGCTGCCAATTGAGCGCGTCGTAGATCTAAAGCATTTTGCATGAGGTCGACAAAAAAGTGCTCCACGGGCAGTGGCACAAAGCGTAGCTTGACCAGCTTGCGCAGCGATGGTACAGCGCTGACCAAAACAAAGTACAACATAAAGGTCCAGGGCTGATTGAACAGATCCTTAATGTGCGACATAATGGGCGTGGGCTTATCCGTGAAACTCTGCGCGCTTAGACCCAGCACACAGTCTGTAACCATTTCTGAGGTAAAGCACAGGCACATCTAGAGAAATATTTAATATATATAAAATGACAAAAGTAATTTTATATATCTCTACTTACATCTTTAGCATTGACGCCATCCGGCGCGCCCAGACGTATTTGCTTATTAATCCAATCGCTTAGCTTTAGACACACCTCATTTGTCACTGGATAAACAGTCTTGATCTGTTGTTTATAAATTTATATAGTTATATCTAGCAGATAATAAGATAGTAAGAGCGTTTCAACTCACACGACCCATGGTTAAGCCGGGTGTTATGTCAGCGCGTCGCTGCTTCCACAGCTCACCAGTCAACGAGAATGGATTATTGGCAAATATAAAGTCAGATTTCTCATCTACCATAAGCGATATCTCATTATCATGAAAGTGCCTAAAGTCGGAGACGAATACGCGCCGCGCTAGCTCTGGACTGACAATCAATAGCTGAGGACTGCGTGAGCCAAAGATGCCCACTGCATCATAGTCGGATTTGTATTTTCTATAAGCAATTAAATAGTTTATTATTTCAGAAAGTAATAACAATTATCATTATTCTTACTTGTATATATCTTCCAGATCGTAGGAGGCGTGTCGCTTCATTGTATACATATGCGGATAGTTGCCCGTAAACAAGTTGGGCTTGGGCCCGGGCACGCCACGCTTGCGCCAGTAGTCAAAGTTCCATGTCATAAACACATAGAAAACGCCCAAGAGCAGCAGGCCCAGCACTAAAGTAATCCACCACATGCTGCACAGAAGGTTCCAATTAGACTGTTTGTTTCTATGAGTGTTTGGCTTGGTTTTATGATGAGAATGTAGAGGCAGTAACTAGCTCAGCTAGGGAGGGAGAGCAAGTACACTGAGAATAAAGCATGTTAAGTTAATAAATAATAATCATATATAATTACATCACGGTTTATGCCTTGCTCAAATTATAATACGCGTATTTTGCATTTAACATTTATGAAATTTTGTTGCTCTATGTTAATTTTTATTGAGCATACCCCAACAAGTGGATATTTTCTATTGATAAGGCTTATCAAGCTCTAAAGCAAATAACTCGCTCTCTACCAACAAGCATTTGCACTTATACGCTTATGGCCAGGCCAAGTAGTATTGAACACTAGAGCAATATTTTATATTAACTGTTTGTTTAATGTGCCGCGTCGCGTAGTTAAACACAATAGATTATGGAAAATAAAATGACTAAGCAGCATAATGAAAATTTAATGCACTTTGTGCCAACTAATTATTTACATTTTTTTAAACATTTTACAAATGCCCTAAGCTTTGAATTACAGTGTACAACAATTTCAAATTCTGCCTCAGTTTCAATTAATTTAATTGACATTGAAAACAAAAGAATATGAGAGCTACTCAAGCGCTCAGTCGCAGTTAGTTTTAGAAAGAGAACACCAGAGAGAAAAGAAAGAGAGAGAGTAAATAGTTGACAGCTAGCTAACACTTATGGAAATCTAATTAGGATGCTATCTTTTTTTTTAGAATATGTTAAAAATACGTTATCAGTTGTTTAGAAATGAGAATACAATAGAACAATAAAAACAGAGAGCGAGCGTTGAGTCTGACAAAGTCAAGGGCAGTCTGAGTTAAAAATAAACATAAGCTTATATTAAATAAATGGCTGACATACTTACATAAGCTTAAATTAAATAAATGGCTGACATATATAACTTACGGTTTACTTACTTTTGCATTTGCATAAAAAATTACTTTACTTAGTGTTTTTTTGTGAAAATATTTCGTATTTATTTATAAATTAAAATGTACTTAATTGAATTTTTCATAATGCGCTAATTTTGTAGATTGTCCAAAAAAAAAAGAACCATAAACATAATTATAAATTTAATAGTATTAAAATATGCATGCTTATAGTTTCCTCTTTTGTTTTATGATATTTGTTTGCCAACAATCGTAATTTTTGTATAATAATAACATGCAAAAATATCTTTTGTCGCTATTTTATCTTTATCGTGGCTACGTATACTAAGCATTAAAATAATATTTGTGTATGTATGTACATAAGTGTATATATATTTGGTTATGCCCCAGCACAGTCTGTAGCTAACTAATTTCGTACTATATGCTAAGCCGCGATCCAATATATATGTATTAACAGGGATTGTAGCTGCTATATAAATATATATATATACTATTTATATAGTAGGTATATAGTTAGGAACACAGATGTGTGGGCAAAGCAATTGCAGCCTTTCTATCTATTCGTGTAGCTCCAAGCGTGTGTGAGTACAGTGAAAGCTCGCAAATAAGAACTGTGTTTTAACAAATAATAATTTGAAAACAGTCGATAAACGTGAAATTTCATTTAGTTTAAAAACATTTCGATTCAAAAATACTTTTTTATTATATTTAAATTAGATTTCGTTAATCTTATTTGCAAAGCATTCACTGTCTGCGTACAGCTTGATATTGATTTTGATAGAAAATTGCTTATACAGCTAGGCATGTATATTTATATTCTAAATATTGTTATTAAGTACAGTTAGTATGAGTAGTTGGCCTGCTTAGTGCTTTAATTTGATTTAGAGTCATCTTTTCACGTAGACACAGCACGACATTTAACAATGATTTAAGTACACTTTCAATTTCATTTGGTATTATCAGAGGTTTTTAGTTTACTTTAAGCTTAAAGTTTAGTAGGGACACGCACACGCATACACTCACACACACACACACAGCAAATGAATGGATAGCTAACATAATTTAATTTAAATGCAACCAAAATTAAATTTTTTACAGCGGGATTCAAAGTGTTTACTAAAACTAACAACGTATTTCATATTTCTTAATTGACTTGAAATATTTATTTGGTATATTTGAGACTGTAAGCATCTAGCACTTATTCGATGCATGGAATAGCATTGATTTGAAATATTTGGGCTGGGAAAACAACTAAAACACATAAACTTATAAATTAAATCACATGTTAAGCTACAAAAAATACTCAAAAATGTAAATAAAAAATCACTTGAAATTCTTTGCTGCACACTCAAAATAAATATTTCCTTTTCCAGCTTAATTAGCACTAAGTTAAGTCGACTACAGACACGCACAAACATGCACACAGCTAATTTTAAAAATATATATGTATACTATATAAATATACTCTTGCTACTACTCACTTAAGCAGTTGATAAAGCTAATACATTTCTTGTTGCTTCTTCTTTTTGTGTTTGTGTGTTGGGTTTGGGTTTGTCGTTTGAAAAACCGTAGAAAATGTCAGTGTTTGGTGTTTCGTGTGTTTTAGTCTACAGATTAATTGTATCCAAGTCCTGGCAGGGCGCACGCGGACTTAGCTCATCGCTGGTTGTGTCCTGTGTATTGTCGGTGTTAAGTCCGATTCTAATATCTGCCATAGATGAATGATTGTGCCGCAAATTTGTAATATTGTTATTGTTGTTGCTGCTGCTGTTGTGATTCTGATGGTGATTTGCCTGCTTGCCATCCGATGTAGCGGAGGAGAGATTATTATGCAGCGCTTGAGTCTTCTTGGTGCCCAGGCCCAGCGGAAAGGCAAAGTCCTGCGGCATCTTGTGCATAATCTTGCCCGATGTAATCAGGCGACCAAAGCCCTCCTATAAAAATATGCCAGTTTGAGAGATGTATAGTTGAATTAGATGTTATAGACTTACCTGATGAGCAAAGGCGTAGCCTGAGCGCACGGAACGGCGGCCACGACGTGAGGACGGCGTGCGCCGCACATCGCTGGAGATGCGTGAGTGCACCTTCTTTAGAGACTTTTGACGTATCTGTGTGTAAACAAGAAGTAAGTGCAATGCATTGAGGAGTGTTAAGCAACGTTTTGGTCACCTTGTCCGACAGACTGGGATGCACATCCAGCAGGTAGAACTTGTAGGCCAGCACTGGTGCCATTAGCATGACTACAGTGATCAGCATGGTCATCCAAAAGGTCATGTCATTGATGGCCTGCGTAAGCGAACCCACATAGGGACCGCCTATGACATAATTGTAAAAATAATCCAGCACAAAATACCAAATCAAGCTGCCCCATATGGTTATATGATTCACAATGGTCCAGTAGGATGTATACAAAGCAATCTGTGAATTTAAATACATGTTTAATATTTAAGTAAGCGCGCTGCTTAGCTTTCATTTTCACCTGCGCTGTGTTATCCACTATTAAGATGGTAGCAACGACAGCACCGAGTGTCATGTGATCGCTCAGTATATAACCATTCTGCGATACGCCATCCTTATAGACGCCATACGGTATGAGGAACAGTATCAATGAGGTAAAGGCGCCATGTAGCACGCTGTAGATAAACTCGCGTATGTTGAAGAGCTCGCTTTTGAGGCCCGGCGTATAGAGACGCGGATACTCGACGCTATTCTTATCCGATACGTCCTGCTCGAAGACGCCCAGTGCCAGCACCGGTAGCGATGTGTAAAACAGATTATATACTGATATGAACATGGGATCAAAGACGGTCTGCAGCAGCAAATGTACAAATATTATTAAATGAAATTATATGGGTTATTGGTATAACATTACTCACCTGTGCACTGAAGCCACAGAATAGTGAGTACCAACAATGGCACAAAGTAAATGCAAAGTTCTTGTAGAAAAAGTAGCGCAAAAACTTGCACATGCGATAATAGGACCAGCGACCATGCACCAGTAATAAACGTTCTAAATAACAAAACTGGGCAATGGCATAATCGCTGGATAGCACCGCCTGTAGACCCTCCTGGCCAGATATGCCCACGCCAATGTGCGCAGCTGCGAGAAACAAATTGGAATATTAGTACTAGTCAAATTGATGCAGCGGATTATGAGCGCTACCTTTGATCATGGACACATCATTGGCGCCATCGCCAATGGCCAGTGTTACGGCATTTTTGGCACGTTTAATTAATTCGACGACCAGCGCCTTTTGCAAAGGTGTAACACGGCAACAGATGACCGCCTTGCACTGCGATGCAATGTCCAAGAATCTAAAAAACAAACACACAAGCAAAACGAAAGTAAATTAATAATTGTCAACAATAAAGTTATATGTAAGCACATTTCATTCAATTTACATATATAAACATCCAAACTTGCACGCAGGCACGCGTAGGCTTCAATGCTTTGAAAGTAACTGTTCTTGCATGTACAGCTAAATCTCTGACTTTAGCTGCTCTCGTGCTCTCTCTTAGTTTCTACCTGCATACACATTTCGCTTAATGCAGACAAAACAAAGCTCAGCTGCAGCTTGTACAGTTAGCACGCGCTCTCTCTCTATATATATCTCTCAGTAACAAAGCAGCGACGCAGCAGCACACAGCGCAGAGCGATAGATCGCCAACAACGCAAGTAGCGCTACTTTCGCATGATTGTGCGCATACATATGTATGTATGTATGCATGTGTGTGGGAGTATACCAAAGACCGATAAGCGAATCATAACTGTTTATTACCGCATTGAAGCTTCTTGCCTGCGTGCAAGTTTGCATTTCTAATAACTTAATTGCAGATTAGTTTCATAATTGTTTTCAGAAAATTGTTTTGAATATAACTCTTGCATTTAGGATGCTAAAATCTATTGAAAATAGATAGAGCTACAAAATTGCTGTGGCTGTAAGCAAATTCAAATCTCTACTCACTTGGATTCCAATTCGGGTGATAAGCAATGCACCAGCGAGTGTCCATTGACCACCAAGGCAAAGCCTGTGCTTTCATCCACCACAACTGGCGGCGCACTGCGTCGGTCTTCAACGCTCTTCGGATCACGGAAGAGATCAGTGCACTCCGCGCTATTGGAAGCATAAATACAGTCAATTTAGGGCTTAGATTATGTTGAGTAATGTGTTAATGAAGAACAAACAACAAAATAATGATTATACGTGCAACAACAACAACAAATGAGTTTGACAGTCAACAGTGAGCGCCAAAAAGCAGCATACAACAGTTAGTCTACAAACAAAACGCTACAGATAAAAAAAGAATTAAAGGCATTGATAACAATTACTTGAACATGAAATGAAAATAACATAACGCTATCAAACAATTAGTCTATGAAATTGCTACAGCAAAATAAAATGAATAAACAATGAACATAGCTTTTTAATTTTTAGTTCGAGTCTTATGTTTATAATGATAGTTTTTACTTGACGGGGCGGAACAAGTACCAATAGAGGGTAACATCCTGTCGAGGAAAATACTTTAAAAAAAAATTTATTAAATGCCGCTATCAAGCAATTGACTAAGACTAACTAATAGAACTACTTAAAGCTAAATCTAAGAAAATTTGTCATCAAATTAAACTGCTTTAATGTCAGTTTACAAACAGATAATGTTTAGATACTGTTAGCAGATAGATAGATAGATAGATAGATAAAGTTAGCTACAGTGTGACTTTCTAGCTGCGACTTTGTTTAAATAATTTGTTTTGTACTTTTAGCTGCACTGCGTATAAATTCTAAATTCTATTTAGATTGCTTGAATTGAATTTGGAAAATTAAGTAATTTGATAATTTGGGATTGCATTTTTTGCGTTGGTTGTGGCCCTCTACCTGTCCGGTCCGCCCTTATTATCCTTAATTTTGGCATCCCACCTAAAGGTAACCACCGATATCGCTGGCGGTGGCTGGCACATAGGTGAACCACTTATAGTAGTCGTATCCTGCATAAAAGCCGATGTTTGTGTCACGGTTGCGCTCATGGGATCCATGCTGCTGCTGCTCCCAGTATTCTGAGTTGTGCCTTCGGAGCCTAAAAAGAATTAAGTAAATTAAAAGAGCTAAACAGTTAACAATTGTTATTGGCACTTGCCACCAGGACGAAAGCGATCGAATATTCTGATGGATTCCTTAAACTGGCGCAGCTGCTTTTCGACTTCCTCCACCGAACTGCCATCGACAATAAACACATCCACCAGTTCATCCGTTAGTAGCTGACACGAGTAGCCAATGTTGATGGCCGTTTCTGCAAGCGAAGTAAGCAAACAAATTGCAAAGCCACTTGATCTAAACTGGAAACGAACCTTGCTTATCGCCTGTTAGCACCCAGATCTTAATGCCTGCATTCTGTAGATTCGCTATAGACTTGGGCACACCGTCCTGCAGCTTATCCTCAATGGCTGTGACACCCACCAGCTGCATATCGCTTTCAATTTCCTCGTACATGGCGTTCAGCTTCTGCTCGCGCGACTCCATCGAAAGTGCCGCCTCCTGCTGACGCTGACGCCATTCGTTGTAATAAGCTTCGCTTAGGCGTCTCTCGGCCAGCACCAGCGTGCGCAGACCTTCACTAGCGAATTTCTATAAGCAACAAGACATAAGAAACAATACAATTGCCTGCAACCCAATGGTTGACTTTACATTCAAATGATCCTGCGTGCGCGCCTTCAGATCCTCTTGGCCGCCATGCAGTCGATCGTATATGACATTATCAGCTCCTTTGCAGTACAAGACCACCGAGTTACCATCCCGCAGTATAACCGACATGCGTTTGCGCACATTATTAAAGTCGAGTATGTGCAGCAGTTCGTATTCCTAGAAGCAAAAATATTAATTGAATTTATCGGTTTAAACCAGGTTGTGTCTGTCTCGCTTACCTCAATGCGACCCATCACTTCAATTGTAATACTGTTTGGTGTGCGTGTGCGAAAGACAAAGCCGAAATTGCGAGCTGCCGACACCAGAGCCGCTTCGTCCGGACTCTGCGCCTGATACTCCAGACGTCCGTTCACTGTTTCAGCCATGACTGTGTGGCAAAGCGACAGCAGACGAAAGAAATTATGCGAATGCTGCTCCTCGGAGCGCACGGCATCGAGCAGCGAGCGATCGTACCAGCGAAAGTCGCTCTCATGGTGCGGATTAGCTGAGAAGTCAACGGGTTCAATGGCCTGAGGAATTGGGCGATCAAAGTGTTTTAGTTTAATAGCTGCAGTTCAGATATGTTGTTATGTTTATTGTTGTATTGTTGAAGCTAAGCAAAAGAGGGCGGGGGCAAAGGCAAGCGTCACATTTATTTACGAATAGAGAGTAGAACGATATAAGGCGAACTAACTTGAGAATACAAATATGATATAGATAAATATATGACGATATACGAGCTGCGGCAATACGATATTCAATAAATGGTGTATAGAAGAAGAGAGAATATGCATAAGCAGTTACTAAGCGGATTCAAATTGAAGCTAGTTACGATATTTGAAATACGATATTCGACATTCGACAATAAATGAGGCTTAGAAGCTTTTCAAGTTACGTAGGCAGATATCAGAGTTGAAGCTAGTTACGATATTCGACAATAAATAATGTTTAGAAGATTTTCAATTTGCATTAGCAGCTATAAAGCAGTTTAAAATTGTAACTTATTTAGTTACGATTATCAAAATACGATATTCGAAATTCGGCTTTAAATGGTGTATAGAAGATGCTAAATTTGCGTTAGCTTATATTAATTAGATTAAAATTGAAGCTAGCTACGATATTCGAAATTGGACTTTAAATGGTGTATAGAATATGCTAAATTTGCGTTAGCTGATATTAATTATATTAATTTGATTAAAATTGAAGCTAGCTACGATATTCGATATACAAAGCATTGAGTTGAGCTTAGTTTATGTAGTGTAGGTGTTGTATAGATGAGTTATAAGTAAGCTTATGAACTAAGAAAGCCGCACACACACAGATAGACACACACACACACATAGAGAGAGAGAGAGAGAGCAAAGCAATGGCGATAGTAACAAGTTTACACAACAGTGAAGCGTGGGTGGTAGTTGGGTGTTTGGAATATTAGTTATTGTTATTGCTGAGTTGAGTTGAGTTGAACATGCATACGTGCACTTTTTGATGTGACGAATTCCAATTAGTGGCAAAGCGGTGTGTGCTTAAAAAACGTTGCTGTGCGCTTTGTGTTTGATTAATTGATGTTGCTGTTGCTGTTGCTTGTCTCTTGTCATGGCAGCGAAATGGCGCACAGCAACCGCTGCTGCTGCTGTTGCTGTTGCAGTTGCTGTTGTTGTCATTCAGCGAGGCATATGAGTTTGATTTGAATTTCAGCTTGCATTTGGTTTGCTGTTGGTGCTGAGCGTGTGACTGTTGCTGTTCTTGTTGTTCAGGCAAAATGTTTACTTTATCGCAGCTGCTGCTTTGCATGGAAACCGCGGACAGCTGCCGACGCATGCGTCTGTTGCCGTCTGTTGAGTTGCGACCGCCGCTGCGGTCAGACGGCGACTGAAGCGTGTCGCCCGCTCCTCCAATACGCCCAATGCGAGTATCCTCCAAGCTGTAGTGCACTTGCTTGCGAGCCAGCGGATTTTCGAGCAAGTGCTGTGGCGACAGCTGTGCGCTGGCAATGTGTCCTTGCAACTGGTCGGCACTATGCGCCAGCTTCGTGCCACCAGCAGCTGTAAGCAGCAGCGCACTCTTCGTGGCGGCGTGCACCTCGGCCTTGTGTATTAATATGGTTGGTGGTGCCGTCGACGGCTTGTCAGGTGTGCGCTCGCTGTGGCTGTGGCTGTGGCGGTGGCTGTTGCTAGTTTGAAATATTGTTTGCTGCTATAACGAGTTAAGTGAGTTCTTTGCTAGGCGCACAATTAAACACACAAGACACACAATATAAATGTTTGTCAAATTACTGCTGCTGCTGCTGCTGCTGTTAATTGCAGGTGCGTGAAGTTAAATGCAACTTTATATTACAAGCAATTGCTTCATTAATAATTTGCCAAGTTCATAAAGTTGCATAAGACTTGAATTCAAGGCAAGTAAACATTTCTGTTGCATAGCCAACAGGCGCGCAGTGCAAAACACACACACACACACATACACACATATATATATAGCGCCAACACCCAGTTAAGCACGCCGGAAAACCACATTAAAGTCGAGCCGGATATCAGTCAGACGTAGACAGCTTAATTGTCTGTTCGTCACACACACACACACACACACACACACACATAGACAGCTAGACAGACATTTAACAATTTACTTACATCGGTTATTTCGATAAGCTCGCCGGTGCGCAAGTCAATGAGATCACCATAGGTGCGTCCATTAATGCTGCACTTATTAAAGGTCATAATATTCTGGGTGAGTGTGCCCGTCTTATCCGAGAAGATATACTGTATCTGGCCCAGCTCCTCGTTGAGTGTCGTGGTGCGTGCTTTGGCATATGTGTGGGTGCGTGCATAGTACATTTCCTCATCCCAGTTAATAAGAAACGACTGTACAAAACGTATGACCTGCAAACAAAGTTACAAGCAATTAAATCTGGAGTCTCAATCCCCACGCTCTGCCGGGCTTACCTCTACTGAAACATAGAGGGATATTGGCACAACAGTGTTTAGGACTATGGCATAGGAGAAGAATACAAGCAGACCGATGACTGTGGCGCCCGAGGCAATCATCTCCTGCGGTATAATATTCTCCCAGGGCAAATACAGCTGAAAATGCTGACCAATCATGCCCTCCCAGACGGCGCAGGCGATGGCAAAGAATGCGCATATGGAGATCAGGAACAGCACAATCTGTCAATTAAATAAACATTAATTTGCTATATATTTCTGTTAAGTGTGTGACACCTTACGCCGATAATAATGAAGTTGAGCAGACGATCGACGCCTGTGCTCTTGAACTGCGTCTTGCCAGAGTTCTGCATCAGCTTGGTGTCCACGCCGGCAAAGACGACAACGCCGTAGCACCATTGCGTATTACGCAGGACACAGCCGCGCAGCAGTATCTTATCATTGTCGAGCGCAAATCGTTGATTCTTCCAGATGAGCGTGCCCTCGAATTTGTTCAACAAATTGTTGGGACGCTCGCATATAATTTCGCCATTGAAATCCCACAGCAAATCGTGCTGATCCGCCAGCTCAGTTGTCTCCATCAGACATTGTTTGGCCTTCAGATTCGTTTCGCCATCCAGCTCGGCCGTCTCAATGAAGCACAAACCATTCGGCTCCGATGTGCTCAACAGCAGCGTGTCCGCCGCCACAAATTGATTATTGTCCAGCCGTATGACGTCGCCCACCTGCACATCCGACCACTTGGCCTCCACCAGTTTGCCATTGCGCAGCGTCTTCGACTTGCGATTGTTCACCTGCGAGTCCGACAGATGCCGTTGCTTAAGCCACAAAAAAAGAGTCGTTAATGGCACGATAAACTAACAGAATTTCTTTTTTTTATGGCTTACAATATCATCGTAGGCATCCTTAACGGCCGTCAATGTGAGCACACCTATCAAAGGTATGGCCGTGGTCACAGGCGTCAGCGAGGATATCGCCGGTATGAGCTGCAGCACCAGCAGGCAGAGGAAATAAAAGTTGGCCAAGCGCTGAAACTGCTCCAGCAAATTGAAGGGCAGAAACGTCAACAGCGAATACTTTGATGTTTTTATATAGTTGTTCTGCCCAAAAGTATAACAAACATTAGTTATAAACATTCAATGTTTTGTTTAAAGTTTTGCAGCTTACGTGATATTTAAACTGTGAGTTAAACTCTTTGTCGTTGGCGCGGATTCTGCGTTCATTGTCTGCAATTAAAGCGTAAAAAATATGTGCGTTTAGTATTAGTTATAAACTTTAGTGTATAACTTATGTTTAAAGCTTATGTTTATGCTCGCCCCCAAATTACCCGAAAAGTAGTAGGAGCTGCGACGTCTGCGCACTTGCGATAGACGCCGCAGATTGCGCGCCGAGGCAAAGGCGGAGATCTGTGCTGGATGCTCGCCGCTTGGACTGCGACTGCGATTGCGACTGTGGCGTCGACTGGGCAGACTGTCGGGTGCACTGCGTCGCCAGCTGGCGAAGCGTTGCAGCATGGACAAACGTGGCTTGGACTGCATGGCTTGGTGCTGCTGCTGCTGCTGCTTGTAGGGCTCCTCCTCTGCCTGCTCCAAATTGTTGGCAGTTCGTTGTTGTGCTGTCGGCGCAGCGGGTGCTGCTTGGGCCAGGCTATAGAAGCTATTGCCGTCTTGGCTGCTGCTGTTCGTATTCATGGGCAGCGGTGTGGCAATCGTCAGCGTAGAGTTGCCAATGTTCATTGTTTCTGGTTGGGCTAGGCGTGCCAGCTGCTCCTCGTGCTCCTCTTGCTCCTCGGCCAGCTGCAGTTGCTCCTCCTCGCAGCGCAAGCGACGGCGCCGTCGTGATCTTTGTGCAAAATGAAACCAACGCCTGCGACGCGTTGCTGCTGCCGCTGCTGCTGCTGGCGTCACCGTTGACGTTATAATGGACGTTGGCGTTACCGGTGGCTGCTCCAGCACCAGCTCCAGCTGCTGCTGCTTTGGCAGCTCTTCATCATCCTCACCCTCCTGCTCCGCCCCATTCACTGCTTGGCCTGTATGCGTGCCCAGCACGCTCAGCTCCAGCGTATCGGGACGCTGGCGCAGACAGTGCGTCGCCTCGCTGCATTTTCGGCCTCCAGGCATAACGCTCTCTCTCTCTCTCTCACTCTCTTTGTCTCTCACTCTCAGTTACATGCTCAATGCTGCGAAATTAGCAAAGCAAGCAGTTGGACATAAACAAATAATTGTTGTTGTTGTTGTCATCGTCGTTGTTGTTGTGGTCACACTTCAGTCTCTCAATCAATCATTGCCACCATTGCAACAATACAAACACAGACATACTTGCATTCCACTAATTGCTGCAATCAACCAGCAGCTGGGTTTTGCCCGCAACTGCTTTGCAACAATTTATTGAACGCTGCGCTGCGTTGCGTTGCATGCGGCGTATGAGTAATAAATAAATATGCAAACACTTTGCGGCGCGCTTATTTGCACTTTGATTTTCAATTGTGTGCCAAGGCACATTTAACTAACTAAACTAAACAACTATAAGAGTTTTGTTTAAATTTGCTGCCCACTGCACTGTTAAACAAATTCATGCTGTGGGAAATTTAAGTTTGAGCTTCATTAAATCCAAACCAGTAGCCAACAAAATGTGTTGCCAAGCTCAGATTACAGTTGCCAAAATGACAAAACATAATTGAAACACATACACACACACACACACATATATACATACATGTGTGCATGTGGTAAACAAATTAGAGGGCAACGAGCAATGCCTGGCGGCTAAGGCTGAGCCAAATTTATTATGAAAATGAAGAATTTGAGCCCTATAATTTATCCAAAATGTGAAATAACAAAACATGTGTGTTATTTATAAATACATGCGCAAAAAATAACATTAAATTACAAATCTATACTTTTTTGTCTCTTTATATATTTTAACTAAAGATTTTCGCATTTCTATTCATATAATTGCATTTGCTTTAAATTTTAAAATTTAATATGCATAAAAATAAAGCAAAAGAGGTTCTAGGAAAATGCATGACTGTAGGCTAGTGTAATCTATATTATTTTATACATACACATACCTATGCGCTTTGTTTTTAGTTAAGGTTAAGGCTAAAGCAACAGGTAAAACAATTTCTAGCCAAGCTGCAACTTAATTTACTATGAAAATACTCGAACAAGCAACTCGGTATTATGACTACATAAATGTTTTATTTTCGATATGCTAACAAAAAAATTCATAAAGTGTGTGTTTCATTTAATCAAGGACATTTGTAAATATTTCAACAAACTCCCAACAGTTTAGGATTATTCTAAAAACTGCATAATCAGAACATTCAATTATAAGTAGTATTGTATTTATTTTAATTGAAGCTGATGTGAAACTGTAAGTCTGTAAAAAGCAAAAGTTTAGGGTCGCTAATGTGTTTCTTATTTGAACGCTCTCTCTCTCTCTCTCTTTTATAGCAATAGGTTTAGTTTTCCTACAACCCGCTCTTGACTTGCGGCTGCTCTTAGCTTCACCTCAAGTGAAAGAGAAAAAGAGCAAAGCGCGTGAAGAGCGTGTTAAACTAACAGCCGGCAAGGCAAGCTACAAGCTCCCCCCACCCCTTGTCGACTCCAGCCCACTTATTTTCACTCTTTACACAGCGGCGTTCTCATGAGTCACGCATGTGTATGAGTGAGTGTTGAACTCCTTTAGCTAATGTTTGGCCAACATTAGCAGCAAGCTACTTTGCATACACTTTGGTATATAAGAAAACAGGGTATGTTGAATTGTTGTAACAGGCGCCAATAAATAGAGGGCACACACTTCGGACTGGCAGGCAAAGTGTATGTGGCAGTTGGCAATGCTCAGCGTTTCGTTAGCTTTTCTGCTGTTGCCGTTTCGTTTCGTTTTGTTCTTTTACTTTTGCACCATGCGTCACCATGGCTTTGGCTTTGGCTGTGTGGCCGGTTCGAAGGGCGGCTACTTGCAAGAACAATTTAACTACAAGCCAAAGCAAGTGTGATGAGGCCAAAGCAAACGAATCGATGAGGGCTCAATAATAATTATGCTGAGGCAGCAGCAAAATATAAATACAACGCCTGGGCGAACGGCGAAGACGTGAGCCAGGCCAGTTGGCAGGTCAAGGCCGTAGCTAATTATTTTAGTTCATTATTTAGCGATTCCTTTCAATTTTTTAACTACCTAAAAGCCACCCCTCTGTTAATGACTACGCCCATGTGAAAGGTGCCAAATGGCAGATGTCAGTGCATCATTCTTAGCTATAGTAGCAACAACAACAACAACAACGACGACGTCGTACAGATGGGACAACAAGCAAACGTTTGTTGTTGTCGTGCTTATGATACTTTTCGTTTTTCTTATATTTTATTTATATTTTTGTTGCCGTGTATTTGCGTACATTTTTAGCACATTTCTTGTTGCACTTTTGCAATGCCTTTTGTTATTGGCAATACTTATGCTTGTTTTTATTGTTTTTTTTTTTGCACTCTAACTTTTGCTTTGGTTTTTTTGTGTTTTTGGTTTTTGTTGGTGTGTGCCCAGCAATTGTTACACACTGTACACAAACATAATTGTATTAAGATATTTGTTTAACTTTCGCCAGCACAAGAAACACAAAATTAAACAACAAAAAAAGAAACAAAATACGCGGAGAGACGGAACGCCTGCCTAAAACGGTAAACAGCGAACGGCGACTGCCAAGCAGCGAGCTGCGACCAAACCAACAAAAACGACGCCAGAGCGTCAGTGCACAGTGGTGACAAGCTGCAAGCTAAATAATAAAAATTATTTCCGAAGGAATGAGCAGCTAGGCACTTGCATTAATATTTCAATTGCAGCTTACATATGCGAGAACATGTGTATATTACTATTTTTGTCACATACTTTTAGGTATGCACTAAGCTTAGCCCATGCAGAAGTAAATTAATCAGTAAAGCAAATTAATAATGATTGATATATACATACATTAAGATTCCATTAAGTCGCCATAGGGGCATATGTATGCAAATTATATTGAATATTGCAGTTTGTTTTCCGCCCACAGTGCAATGTTAACGACGCGTCGCAGCAGCGACGCTGACGCAATGGGCACTAAGCAACTAAACTTACGGTGCCAGGGGACGGAGAGCAATGCCGAGTGAGAGAGCGACGCAGCACAACAATAACAAAAGCAATGACAACAGCAAGCGACGCCAGTACTATTGCCAGGACAACGACAACAAAGACGAAGTGAGCAATACGCAAAAGAGAGAGAATGAGAGTGAGAAAGAGAGAGAGAGTGAGCGCGCTACGCTCGTAATAACATTACAACGGTAATAAAAAGATTTGCAGCGTTGTAAATCCAATTGCTCTGCACTGCACTTGAAAGCTAATCAAGCGTAGTGCATAAATGTATGCAAAGTAGTGTATGCAGCAGTCGTTATGGCCGCACACTAATTATTATTATGCCAAGTTTGTCAAGCGTAAGAAATGAGCGAAATTGCCGAGAGTGTTAAGCTCAATTGTAGAAAAGAGAGTGAGAGCGCGCTTTGTTTGCTTGTAGGAGTAGGAGCGTGTGCACGTGAAAAAGCAAAACAACTTAAAGGCGCAAGAGATTAAATGAATATGGCAAATGCATTTGTTTGGGGGCAGAGCAAGTTGAAGGTGGGGGGCAAGGAATATGAAAATTAAAAATATGGACGCTAAAATTGCACATACACATGCCAAGCATATTAATCGACAGAGTGTGTGTGTGTGTGTGTGTGTGCTTATCCATTCTTGATTGGGTTAGCAACAGAGGGCACACACTTTTGAAAATCGAAGGTTGGGCGCACTTTCACTATTTGCCCATCAATCATTGCAGCAATTTGCAAAGCACAGACACACACATACACACATGTGTGTGCACTTTCTTATAAAAAAATTTCGATTTGAAAACAATCAACGTTTGAGAATTAAAGCGACAAATTTAAATTGCAAATCGAAAGTGGAAAAGCAAAAGCAAAGCAAATTTAATGTAAGTTAATTGCTGTTGTTTTTCAAAAAGTGCAACAGCTACAACAATTGTTAAGTTTATTTAATTATTATATTGCCATATAAATTTATGCTATTTAAAGTTTTAGAAGCAGCATTAAATCAGCAGTAATTAAATTAAATAAACTTAATTTAAGAAGTAATATGCATTGCTATTCAGCATAACTTTGAGACATTATGTTTGTCTTGACTGCTGTCCAAGACATTGCTCTTGTTTACGCACACATGTGTATGTTAACTGTAATTGGTATTAACTGACATTGGCCCAGTTATGTACTTGGTCGGCTGGAAGTCGAAAGCTTGCTTAGCCCTGACACAATTCCACAAAAGCAGCTCCAATCATCCCATTTATGTGCACACATACACACACACATATGTTTGTTTGTTTGCATGCATGTGTGTGTGTGCGCGCGCTTTAATATGACCAGGTGGGTGATGTCTTGTGGCCCACCTTGAGCTTGGCAAAGAAAGCAGACGGTGCATAAAAAGAATAGAGCGAATAAAAATAAAAGCAAGCATGCAGTAAAATGGGATACTAGCAACTTTTTAATACACTTTGACAACATACAAATGCACTTATGCATATGTACATATATTAACATTTAACGAGGCTCATTCATGAAACTCACAACACCCAAAGACAGTAGGACGAACTAACTAGTTTTTCTAGCTGATCAAAGATTACGCGCATATTTTCTATTCTATGCTGCCACTTTAATCCATATAATGGCTTTAATATACACTTGCCATTTCTTTTTGTACAAAATGTAAGTGTATAAAAAATTCGAGTCAAGAAAAGTGCCACAATTTTTTGTCAATTTATTGCGCGCGCCCATTGTGCGAACGTACGAGCGAGCGCAATGAATGAATGAATGACGAAATGAATGAAATGTGTGCAAAGTCAATGAAATGCCAAACGACAACGACAAGCAACAACAATAACAATAACAATAACAACGACAAAAATGTTTCGACCTAATGGAATCATTTCCGTTTTATGTACATTATTGGGTCATGATTTCTACTTTAACTGTATATATACTCTATATATATATCGATGTAATTTTTGCTTGTGCCAACTGTATGGACAGCTCTTATATTAATTGATATTTTTGACTGTGTAGTATCCAATTACAAACGCATTTAGACGAAGCTTGATTACCAACAGCAATAAAAACAACAAATCCCACTAATGTTGCAACATTTTCTGCAAGTATTTTGTGATTTTGTTTTAATTTGCAGGCACACAATAGCGAGACCGAGAGCGAGAGATCTTAATCGGCCAACTATATAGTACACATACATATTTAATTTTCCATTATAGCCGTGACCTCGAAAATAATAAACATAGCATACATATGCATACTATATAAATATAATTATTAGCTATGCATATACTAAAACTATTTTTATATTATATAAAGTTGAACTGCTTGTTTATCAATTGAAGTTTTGCGTACAGAGTCTCGCAAAGTCGCTTAGCGCTTATTGTAACTTTCATGTTTAAAAGTTTCAAATATTATGAAATAAGCAGCACGTAGTGTTGATTTTTTCACTTAAGTTGCAATACATAAATTAAAAGATTTATGCTATTAATTAAAAACATACCTTTAGCCAATTGCGGTCGAGTTTTTGTGCCCATTATGGTGAATTGCTCGCTGTAGCTGAAGAATCCTTGCAAGAATTCAAATATCACTCGCTGAAGTTCACTCGCTCCACAACTGCAACTCGTTGCTTGTGATTTGTGTGTGTGTGTGTGTGTTGATAATGAGTGCGTTTGTACAATTTATAATTGTTTTTTTTATTTTAATTTGATTAATCAGTTTGGTTTAGGGTGCTGCGGCTGGGACTTGGGATCGGCTTGGCTAGCCCGGTGGTCGAGAGTTTAATGTTGCCACTGCAGCAGCTCGGCTGCTTGGCTGCCGGCGTCGATGGCGATGACTCGATGCGTCGTCGACTGTGTGAACGCTACTCGTTGATGTTGATGTGTTGCTGGTAGGACTCGCTTTGTGTACACTTGCTGCTGGACAGACGTTCAACTCCATGTGTTGGCTTTGCCGTAACACCGTCAGCTGTGAATAAAGTTGAGTGACAATGAATGAATAAATGAATAAAGGGCTGGACACTAGCGAGAACCAACTAAAAATTTTGAAATTCTGGTTTTTTGGTTATTGTTTAATAATTAAACTAGTAAAATAAGCAGCTGCTGACACAGCAACAGCAGGCTACGAGAAAGGACACGCCATTAGATTTAGGCAAATGATACACCTACACACACACACACACACGTGCATACTTACGGTTTAATAAGTAGCCGAAAATTTAGCTGACTAAATGTTTCATGCTTTCCCCATGCGTCAAGTCACACGCCGAACTCAAAATTCCAAACTATTCGGGGGTCTCCTCGAATGTTAAAAACAGGTGCCGCCACTATGGCTGAGAATCTATGCCATCGGCGGTACCTTGGAGGACCTTGGTACTGAGCCTGAGGTCAGTTAAATAAGTACTAGGCTTCACAAATGATTGAAGTGACCCACTGAGTGACAGGCTCAGGTTCGAACTGGCTGGCTGGATCCATGGGTGTGTGTATATTTGACGATGACGGCGCGTGGGAAAGTTAACAGCTGTCCAAACTGTATTTTGGGCGCGTCTCTGCATTTTCAATTTGTTAATGCACTTTGCCAATATACACACGTCACTTGAGTGCAACAAAACTAACAAGCCGCCAAATTGCTGTTTATCAAACAAACTGACGCAACCGGCAATTAGGGCTGAGCGGTGGTGGGGGGCGGCTGAACTTGGAACGTGGACAATTATGCATATCAAATGCGAAAAGCCGCAAAAAGTTTGCAAAATGTCATCGAAATTAAAATACGCACACGTTACACTTTTTATTGCTAATGCATTAATAATAGCAATAACACACACACACACACACACAAATAAAATGTGCGTACGTTTAAGCAATTAACTGTACTGATTTCTTCAATGTGACTCATAGCAACGAAGAACAACGATAAAGCAAATGCGATGCGCTTCGATCTCAGCCGACTGCAAGTGCAGTCGACGCAAGCAGCAGCTTCAGCGGCAGCAGAGAGCGAGAGCGCACGTACGCAAGCGTATAACTGTTACTGCCAGTTGAATTGCTTATAAGAGCGCAAACACACACACACACACACACACAAACGAAAGCTAATTAGATTTTAATGAATATTTAAACTTAAACTGATTGAACAAAAAGCAAAGTCAAATAACAGCTATTAAATGCATATTTAATTTATTTACAAATAAATTAGCATGCATAAAGCTAATTACAATATAATAAGAATTTAGAGTGCTAGAGCGCGTTCGCTCTCTCTCTCTCTTTGTTGCGCTCTCTTAAATCAATGTTACTGTAGCTGTAAACTTGCTTTGAATTTATGCGACTGCGACTTGTTAAATAAAGAAAAAAAATTTGCATTAATTTCAATAATTGTCGCTATAAATCAAATCGAAAAGTCATTGTACTGAAAACCGCAAAGAATGTTGCCTTTTGTTTTTGTATGTTTGTATGTGTAGGCAAACCAAACATTAATTGAACCCTTGACGCTTTGTAATATTAATAATAAGTGCGCGACTGACATGCAACAGATAATGCAATAAATAATAAAGTAAAAGACACAAGTCATGCGTAATTTTGTGCGTATGCCCAACTGGAAAACGTGTCAGTTACACATTGGATAATCAGGCATGCAACACACGTGCACCCATTGACTGCCACTAAAAAATGCACGTTACTAGTTTCAACGTAGCAACCAAAATATTAGAATTAAATTAGAAAAACTCAAATGTCGCTGACTTGTTAAAGTGAAGCCATTGATAATAATAATTAATGTGCTACACTTGGAGCGTTTGTCTATGGCTAATTATAATTCAGAGGCGCTATCATAGCTCATTGTGCTACTTACTATTTATAAACATGTACAAATTCAAGTGACAATTACAATAATTTGATTTTGATCAACACACACACACACACACACACACACTTTTTGAACAGCTTAATGCTAATGCTAATGATTGTCTCATGTTGCACGCGGCGTATGCGTAATTTTTATTTGCGTGCCAGCACAGACTAACGGTACACAAGGCGCAGCGCCCATTTCAGGGTTTGAGTGAGCTGACGCTTTGCCCCAATGAAAACTAAATTCAAACAAATTGCAAGCGGCGGCATCAATTGCAATTGATTTCAAAACACTCAGCACCCACCCCCCTCCCCCTGCATGCAACAACTGGGAAGTAAATTAATCAGTGCGCGCTCACTGTTACTTTATAGTCATCAAAGCAAAGCCCAGCAAAATTCGCATAAATTATTTAGTGAAGCTATTTTTTATTACATTTATTATCGTTAGTTTCTTTTGCATTTAGTTTCAAATGTGCAACGAAGGTCAAATATTCCCAACAGACATAAGTATATGTCAATAAAAGTTTTAATTGCTATTCACACATGCCAAGAAATGTGCGGTAAATAAGATGCCCTATCAGTCAAAAGGTCAGCATGTCTAACTGTCTGTCTGACTGTCTGTCTGTTTTAAAGTTAATCACAGTTGAGCTACTACTCGTGTCTACATCAATCAATAGCACAATTTAAAACCTAATTTATTAATTACTTATGCATACAAATTAAAATGTTTAGCTTTACAATGAATGTACAACAATGTTTTATTTATTTATTTAACTTTACAACTGACACGAGCACAAGTTTATAAACATTTCAAATATATTTATATCAAATGTTTTACTTTATTATGTGAATTCATGAATTATAAATTGAATTAGCTTGCAACAAAATCAAGTTCATTTTGAAAATATTCCACCTACAAATTCACATGCCGCTAAAAATAGTTTGAAACTTTTATTGTACCACAGTTAGCTTTGCATATTTTTTTTTTTTGGCGCAGTCCTTGGAGTATGTCTAACTAGCAATTAAATAAATAATATAGCAATGCGCTTGCACTTTTCGTAAATGTTTATAGCCAAAAGCTATGAATAAATCCAAACTGAAATGACATTTTCACAATGTGGGAATTGCCAGAACTTTACCAATTGCCATTCTATATGCAGACAACTTGATGGGCCCAGAAATTGAGCAACCAATAACAAAGAGTGGGAGCAAAACTTTGCTGTGTTGGGGGCAGCAACTTGTTGCGCTGCAGCAACCAAGGGGCAAGTGCAAAATAAATAATGTGTAATTGAATTGTAAAATGTTAAATGTGAAAAGCGAAAAGCTAAGCCCAATTACCGCACAGACTTGCTTAGTATACATACTAAGCTACAGCAAGTCAAAGGAATTGACAATACAGACAAATTGCTCGATGCGTGTTCACAATTGAATTGCGTGCTTCACATTGCTGCGCGTAGTGTCTGTGTGAATGTGTAGATGTGTGTGTGTGTGTGTGTGTGTGTATGTGTGAGTGTTGGGTATATATTTTTTTAATTGTGTGTGGTTTGGGGGCGCGTTTAGTTGAGTAAACGTAATCTTGTGCAATTCCCCCAAGAGACACAGGCGGCCCAACAGATACGAGAAGGATGTTTCCATGGTTAGGGCCAACAACAACTAACTAATCATTATGAAAAACGACACCAGGCTAATGCCACTAGCAAACGCAATAAACTACAGCACAAAGCAGCTAGCTACAAAAAAAAAACTACAATAAAAAAATGGCTAACACGCACACACAGCAAGTCAAAGTCAAAGCCACAAATGTGTGCTGGCCATAGAAAAAAATTGGAGCTAGTGGGTTGACATTGAGTAAAGTTTGAGGCCATCTATAGATTCAATCAAAATAAACTTCAATTTAAGGATTCTTTGCCTAGCTTAAGTCGCTTTCGCTCTCTCTATCAATTAATAGCATAGCAAAGCGTATTTCATAGTCAGGCAAGCTGCTCAACAGTGCGTACAAATATCTGTCTCATCCCGAAGAGAATCAAATTTGTAATCTAATTTTAACAGCAGCTGCTTTTATATTTTTTATAGCCATAGCTATTAAAATTGGCGAGTTTCGAAATTGTTTAGTTGTCTAATATATAGAATAAATAATATAGTTTATTATTAACATTATTATAAGTAAAAATAATAGTTTAGCCAGCTCTATCTGCAGTAAAAGCGTTTTTTTTTTTTAGTCAGGCAGGCAAACAGTGCTTACAGTAGAGTCTAAATGTACGAAACAAATAATAAAGTTTAATAAAGTGTTATAAAATTTAATAAATTAAACTTAAATTCAACTGTTCTTGCTACTCAATCTCTATCATAGCAAAGCGTATTTCATAGTCAGTCAAGCTGCTTAGCTCTAAGTACAAATTGCAGGATTTTTCTAGTTCACAAACTGTTTAGTCACACACATACGAATACGCTATGTATGTGTAATAAAGATTGCTGATTTATAGTTGGACTGTCTAATGTGCAATGTCAATTCATAAGCGACATTGACAATGACAACAATTTGTATATATGGAATGGGATCTATTGTGTGCTGCCCATATGAACTCATACGCTCTTTTGGCCATCATATTAATGGACTTTTTACACACACAGCTACAGAGAGAGACCATCAACTGCGCGTTAAATCAATTCCTGCCTTGCGCTTTTGCCCTGATCCTGACTGCTGCACTTGGCTCTGGCTGGCTGTGTTCAGGTTGAAGGCTACTTGGGCTTGGGCTTGGGCTTGGGGGGGCGTACGCCATTTTGCATTCAGCGCAAAAATGCAATTAAAAGCATATCGTGTTGCACGTTAGACGTGCCACATACAAAGAAAAAGTTGCAGGGGCAGGCAGCAGCAGCTGGAACTGGAACTGGGTTTGGGTGTTGGTCTGTTTGGTCAAGTTTAGTAGTAGTCTGTTCTGGTTTCGGTTTTTAGCTGGTGTCGGGCCAGTTGGTCAATCAATCAGTTGGCCAGTTGGTCAAGCACCAAAGCATTTAGTCGCGCATGAGCCATTAGAAAAAACATACATGCTACACATATATGTGTGTGCGTGTGCGTGTGTGTGTGTGTGTGTGTGTGGACACGCTAGTGGCAACAATAACTGTAATAATAACTGACCACTCGTCAACTTTGCACAGCGACAACAACGACAATGTACTACGCCCTTTAATACAAACACACACATATCAACACACACACACACACGCAATTGCAGCGCCTGACAGCAGTTCGATTTTTTTTTTCTTCTCCGACCACGACATTGGCCCTCAAACTTATGTTTTGGCCTCGTGCTCGTTCTGCTGGAGCAACTGCTAATTGCTCCGCTATGTCCTATGTCCTTACTTTCACTTTTACCGTTAGGCGCAATTAAACGCTGCTGCTCGCTGTCGCTCTCTCTCTCTCTCTCTCTCTTTCTTACTGCCTAGTTAGCATCCAATACTTATGAACTTTTAATTCTGTTTTAATTAGTTTACTAAACTAAACTAAACTAAAAATTTAATTTACCGCAGCTGTTTTGATTTCCAAACCACCCAACAACTTTTATTTGTTACTAGCTGCAGCTATTTGCTTTGTTTTGCAATTTTTAGTTAATGAGCTTGAAAACACAACAGTTGTATTTTCTAATTTGTTTCTGCTTGACAAGTGGCCAATATACACATGTGTGTGTGTGTGTGTGCCAGTTATCGCAGCATTGTTTTCTCATTCTCTTGCTCAATATCTCTAAATATCTTTTGAATGCCTTATCTTTGTTACAGCCAAGTACAATGGGCATTGCTTTTGGCTCTTGACGACGACAAAAGAAATAAATGCTTATGTCGTTCTATGAATTAGCCAAGCATAAAGCTCAACAAGCAACCAATTGTAACAATTTCTTCAGTCAAGCTAAGTTGGCAACAAACAAATTCGCTTTAAAACAGAAATTATATTTTAGATGCAAGCCAATAAATATTTCTGTGTAATTTGCCATTTGTCATAGCTGATTGAATAATATAATACAAATATGTAAGTACATATATAGTTGGTAATATAGTTGGTAATATATTATAGCCATGTATACCTATATGGCTATAATAGCGCGCATTAACGTTCATTATACAACATCAAGTTGCATGGGCAGGGGCTGGGCAGTAACTAAAACTAGCCCTCAAGCTAAACTAAACATGTTTAATGCTCTATATATAAATTAATATTAAATAAATTACAACATAAAACCTAACTTAATTTAGTTGTTTTTTAACAGCTCCTATGCTTATAAACAAACGATTTATATACCAAATGCATTACTGCTGCATTGAAATGTAATGCATTTGTTTTTGTTGTACATTAAACAATAAACAATTAGCTTTACTTATGCTTTATCTTAAACTTTAAAAGCTCAAACCAAACTATGTGCATAGAACTAAAAATGAAGTAATGCAGTTTTATTTGCTATGCGTTAAGCAAACATTTGTTAAGAGCACACACATACAAACATGCGGATATGCACATGTATGTGTGTGTGTGTGTGTGTGTGTGTGTATGCAATTAGAAAACTTCATTAAGCCTTTAGCCTAAGTTATAAGCTTTGAGTCAATGTCAAAGCTTGACATTTTATTTATGCCAACGTTAATTTTTTTTGTATTTTTTATTTCGCTCTTTTTTAAGTGCGCTTCACCCACAAAAGACAAATGACATCATTTAAGTTCCACAGATCGTGGCAGAAGCTTAACAAGACAAAAAGCAAAAATGTTGGCAAAAGTGCTGCAAAGCATAAAGACGAAAAAGTTACACGTGTAGCTGCAAATCATACACTGCGCAAAAATACTAGTTAATTATTTTGCTGTTGCACAATTGTTAGCGAATTTATTTGTTTTAAAAATGTTTAGTTAGTTTCATTTATTTACACTACATTTCTCGCAGTGTAAGCGCAGTTATTGTACTTGCTGGAAATGTTTATATACATATGTATGTATTAACAAATCTGGTTCTTCTGGGAAAACACACTTGTGAACTGGGTCAAAGATTAGCTAAAGCTCGAGACATTGCTAACAGCATGAATCATCCAACTCTTATGTGAGTGACTGTGGAACAAATTATGCATTTGATATGGCATTTATTTAATCTACATATGCATGTGTGTGTGTGTAAATAGATTTGCCAGTCATTACGAATAGACTCTACTAGTTATAACTAGTACTTTGTTAGTAAATATGCAGTTTAGCACTTTAGCCACCCACATAATTTTCTCAAAACTGCATTAGTTGTCATTTAATTCTGCTTGATCAGCTTTTTGTTTTCACCGGTTTTTCTAATGAAAAAAATCTTTACAGACTCTCAGAGTGCTAAAAGCAGAGTAACGGAAATTGCGCTTACACACACACAGATGCATGCATGCATGCAAAGCATAAGCTGCGCTTAAAACGTCAGCAGCGACGCCGGCGTTTAAAACGTTTGCTTGTTGTTCTTTTTGTTTCTCTTAGTTTACATCTGTTGCATTTGCTTACGTTTCTCTTTGTGGTTGTTGTTGTTGTTGTTGTTCCTGCTGCTGCTGCTTGTGCTGCTGAGGCTGTCGCTTTATTTTATGCATTTCTTTTTACCGTTTTGTTCATATAGCACGCGAAATTGTTGCTTTTTGATTTGATTACAAAATAATTTGGCAATTGTTTTGTTTTATGTTGCAAGCACATATGCATAGATAACAATAGTTTCAGTTTCACAATAAAAAAATTAAATAAAAAATACGTTCACATTAAAAAAAAAAAAACTAAAACCTATATCGAAACACTTTTTACAAAACATTTTCTTTTATATTAATTGTTTGTCTTTTGTTTACTACTCGTAGATTCTTGTCCATCACGCTTTTGTGGCGGCTGCCGGGAAAAAATAAAGCAGAGACAAGCAGTAAACACAACCGCGCAGGTTCAAACTTCGATTGTAACTGTGACAATGAGCGAGAGCGCGCCAAAAACGAAGCGAACAGTGCTGCCAACTGCTGTGACGCAATTATATTGCGCTTGGGTCTAGTATTTGCCTTATTTGTCATAGTATTGTCTTTAAACAATGTTTGTTTTTCATTGTGTGGGTGGCGCGCGCTGTTAAGTTTAGCTAGGGTTGGGAGAGGGCTCAAATCTCTGCTCGGTTGGCTGGTATGGGTATAATTTAGCGTTATCACTTTCGTTGAACTCTATTCGCTCCCCTCTCTTTCGCTATCAGTTTCTTGCAACCTTCAATCTTGAGAGGCGCGTGTAGAACTTTCTTTGATCTGTCCTTGGAAGAATGTGGCTTATTAATGCCATCCATTGCGCCTGTGTGAACGCGGCCAACTGCTGGCTTGACAGCCCTGGCCAATGGGGTTCATTATTTAAGCTTGTGCTACGTGGTAATTTACAATGAAAATATATGTTTCGAATTTATCAAACATTTATGAAACGTAAGTGCAAAATATTCCAGTGTGTCATCCGACTTTGGTCTATTCTCAACTTTCCCCCACTGCCCCTCTAAGCAGCAATTAAAATGCACTCAATATTGACATTTGCGGTATAGCGGCAGCTAAATTGCATACTATCTGTTATTGTTATTAATAAAATAATGCCCGCAATGTGATTTGTTGGTGAGCTGAGCTGTGGGCGCTGTATATAATATTTCACCATGGGTAATTGTCCATAAACACAGCTGCTAGAGAAGCTACTTACTCATTAGTGCTTAGTTGGTCAACTAGTTGACCTTACTGATGCAGTTTAAATTAATCTAAACTGTCCCGCTGTTATTATAACCGAGGATATTTGGGCAGGGATAATATATTTAGCTAATGGCAAACACGCCCTTTTTAATGCATTGATAACTTATATGTGGCTATAAAACGCACAGGATATGATTGGCAGTAAAGTGCATTATGTAATTGACATTAACTTTCAAGGTTCAAAGCAGCCGCACCTTAACTAGTAATTAAAAAGTAATTAATTAAAATCAAAGTGCTGTAGCAGCCAATTTTTAAATTACGCGCTAGCGACACACTTAACGATAAGTTATCGAAGGAAAAACTTAACGAAAGTTGTGTGTACGAGCTTATCGTTATCACTAATCGAATTATGCGCACAGCTGTTTTGCACATGCTTTAAACCGTCGTTTGATATTTTGATTCTCTTAGACATAAAACATGGGAGGCCAGCATAAAAAGCATTTGCGTGCCGAAAAGGCAAAAGTGAAACTAAAAGGCGCCAAACTGCCCAAAGGCCTAAATGTAACCAAAACAGACTTTAAGGTGCGCAAAATAGAAATACGCGAACAACTGAGAGACACAGCGCTATTTGCAGGTAGCGGCGCCCAACGTCAGTTGAACCTCAAGGAGACGCTCTCACGACTAAAGCATCACAACAGCAAGTTTCGCCTAGATGCGCTGCATCAAATACGCGATGCCGTCAAGTCCGGACAGGCACAGCAGCTAATTGGACAGCTGAACGAGCTGCTGCAGGGTGTGACCAGCGGTGCGCTGGACATAGAACGCGAAGTGCGTCAACAAAGCTGCAAGACCCTGGATGTGCTGCTGGAGGCACTCGAAGCAGATGCCATATCGCCATTCTTTCACATCATAACGGCGTATTTGCGCTGCGCCATGACGCATGTACAGCCTGCGATACAGGAGGACTCGCTAGCATTGATGGATGTGCTGCTGCTGCGTGTACCCGGACAGCTGCTGGCGGAGCGCAGTGCCAGCAGCATGATTAGCCACTTCATAGACATGATTTCACGCCTGCGGCATGACACACGCAACTCAAATCGTTTGCTAACAGTGCGCCTGGGTCAGGGGCAGCAGACAACGATCAAGTGGCGCACCAAGGTGCTGCTTAGACTGCAGCAAATCTTTCAAACGCTATTACAGCGTGAGAACAGCAAAGGCGCAGCCAAGCCACGTGTAGTGCACTTTGAGCAGGAGACAGAGCAGTATTATAATGTGCTGCGTCCCTTGCAGCTGGACAGACGGAACACCCACATCATACTGCATGAAGGCATGCGTCCAACCGAGCAGCTTCAGCTACAAAACTATGTGGAGCAGCTGATGCCCTTGCTGCAGGACAGCTGGCTGGAAGTGCGACCAGAACAACAGCAACAAAAGGATAAGGAAAAGCAACAACAACAGCTGCAGCAGCAGCAGATACTGCTGGATGGCGATGCTGCTGCCAGTTTGATGGTGGTGCTGGATATTATGCAACAGCTGTGGCAGCTGGTACTGCAGCAGCCAGGACAGCAGGAGCAGCAGCAGTTACTCAGCACGTGGCTGCGCAAAAATTATGCCGACAATTTTCTGCGTTACTTTTTGCGCGAGAGCAGCTTCCCGTACGAACAGACGCCCACAACGCTCAGCAAGAAACGCAAGGGCAAAGCCAATGCCAATGCCAACGCTAACGATAATCAATGCCTGGCACAGAACCTGACGCTGGTGCACCTCCTCTGTCACTTTTGGCCACAGCCAAAACAGGCGCTCAGTGAAGACTTTGCCGCCTTGCTGCACTATATGCTGCGTTGTCTGCGTCAGCTGCGCACTATCAATCCCCCGGAGCAACTACGTCTTGTTGCTGCACTCAGAGCTTTGCTGCTGGACAATGGCGCCGCGCTGCTGGCACTGCAGCCGCTGCAGATGGGTCTGCTGCTGAGTCAGTGCATTGATGCGTATGTGGAGCAGCAGTATACCACTAGAGAAGGCGTTGCGACACGTGTGTTGCATCTGCTCTGCGAACTGGTGCAGCAGCCACAGCTATATCAGGAATATGGTGGCGCTGATCAATTTGGTTTCTTTCTGAAGTATCTGCCGCAGCTGCTGCTGAAGCCAAGCGTATCCGACGCCACCTTGGCAGCCATGTTTACGCTCTCCCGGCAAGGCAATGTTGTTTTCCTCACGGCGCTGGCAGAGTGCGTAGCTCCAGTGCTACAGAATCTGCAGCATTTGCAGCTGACGGGGGACACCAGCCAAGCTGAGGCACAATTTGAGCTCCAAAAGCGCATTCTGAATCTATTCTACTATGCCAAACATGCTGCTGGCCAACAAAAGCTACTGGAACAGGCGCTGCAAGAATGCCAGCTGCAAGCCTCCGAGCAGGTCTTTAATTACTTCAAGTCTGTGCTAAGCTTTGACTAATTTTAGATATAGTTATTCCATTTTGTTTTTTAGAATTAAATGTTTTATACACAAAAAAAATGTAATTTTTTTAACTAAACACGCAGCACATGATTTATGTACATGATTAAGCTGAGCTACGAGCTTACTTCCTCTTAGGCTTGGGATTGAAGCGATCCAAGACGCTGCGCTTTGGCTTGGGCTGCTTGACTTGAGGCTCATTGTTATCATTAGCATTACTTGTATCCTTGTGGGCAGCAATGACGCTCTGCTTGGCCTTGCGCACTTCGCTAATGAACTCCTGCAAGTAAACAAATCATTAATTATATAGTATGCTTAATTTTAATTACGCATACACACCTTGCGCTGTAGATCCTTGACGATTTGCTTGTTGCGCGCCGTCTTAACGCTGCCGCCACGGCCCTTCATCTTGTGACGTGGCTTCATGTCAATGCGCGGCGGTTTGAGATGGAACAGCTGACGCTTGGCATCGACCTTCTCCTGCAACGTGGGCGCATCCACGCCCGTGATTTGTTGCGGATCCAGCGTTATCAGCTCTGGTGGTATTTTCTCCAAAAGCGCATGCACTTCATGCTCGCGTCGCTGCTTGCTCGTCTCAAATGGATTATCCTCCAAGGCATCGTAGTTGGGCTCACCACAGCCGGGCACCAGCAGCGATTGGAAGCCATGTGATGTGGCGACACCGAGCACATCCTCATAGGGGCAGAAGCGCATGCCACTAACGGGAGCATCACAACGCTGACGCAGATAGGGCAACTTCTGGCGATCGGCAGTGCCGCCGCCGATCAAAATATCCGTATACGTCTCCAAATAGGTTCCCTGGGAGAGCGCCAACATGCCACGTTGTGACACCTCCACCTCATTGGCAGGCAAACGTAGATTGAACCTCGCCAGCGGCGTTGGCGTCAACATGCGTATGTCCCAGACCTTGACAGCGCGATCCAGGCCAGCAGTAATCAAATGCTGACCCTTGGGATCTACGGTAAGCGCAGTCATCGACGTTGTATGGCAGAGCAGCTTGGCCAATGGCTCGCGCACCTTGGGCGACCACATGGACACAACGCCCTTACCACCGCCTATGCAGAGCACACCATTGCTTGGATTATGCCGCATTATACGTATGTCGCCTAGCCCAGTATTGAAGTTGCCCACAAGCTCGCCAATGGACACGTCCAGCCATGAGGCAAAGCCTCTGCTATTGGCGGTAGCCAAGAGGAAATGATAGGGCAAAAAGTCCATACGATTAATGCGATTCAAACGCTTGACGCAGTGCAGCTCGGTGCCCTTCTTGTCGTAAAAGTAAACCCATTCCTTTTGCGCCACCGCATACATAGTGGGCACATGCAGCCACTGGACATCGCTGATGCTTTCCATGCAATTGAATTCACAGTGCAGCTTCTTGGTTACCCAATCGAAGGCGGCTATATGACCACGCCTACCACCTAGCAGCAAATGCCTGCCATTCTTCGTATAGCGCATTGTGTATGGACCAAAGTCTAGTTTGAGCTGGAAATGTTTAGCCGCGGACTGCAAGTCCACATTATTTGCAATCTCCGACTGACGGTAGCCGGCTGTCACCTCCTCCTCATCCGGCTCCAGCACACCTTCTGACTCCTGCAGCAGCATTTCTGTGCGTGCTGCCTGCTGTGTTGCATACTCTAGATACACCTCCTTGCGCTCCTGCTGGCCTTTAAAATGACGCGTCTTAACACCGCGACGCTCTACTGCCGCACCGCGTGAATATTTATCCAATGTCTCTTGTGGTATCTTTTGCTTCTTTTCTTTTTCAGGATTTGCTTTTGTCTTTGCCTCATTGTGCGGTTTCTTTAGTTTATAATGTGACTGCATCTTGATCAGATCGCCTGTAAAGTTTTGGTGACCCTTCCGCTTTAGTTTTACAGGCTTGGCATCGCCCTGCTCACCGTTGGCTTCAAAATACCGCCCTGGGCGCTTATTTTGCGCCTTGTACGGTGGTTTTGCCATTTTGTTAAACAATTGTAAACTTTAATTCAAATAAACAAACAGCACAAGTTCCTCACAACGTGCTATTCGACTGTCTATACTAGATGACAGTGTGTTGTTGAGTTGAGTGCGCATTGCGCAGCGTTGTCAACCCTACTTTCGATAAGTCTAAGTGGCTTTCGTCAAGTTTCGGTTTTAATTTAAATTTAATTACAAATTGCACAGTATTAGTTTGAGATACAAAAATATTATAAATTTGCGCTTAATACTAGAATTTGATTTGAAAGCGCATCAAATTGAATTTTATATGCAAGCATAAAATGCTTTCAAGGCGCTTTCAACTAATTTTTAACTTATTTTGGTATTTACTGCGTTTTAAGCATTCGTTAAACGAATTTCGTAGCCAGTCAGTCTGTATAGTATTTGTTATAATACCAAATATACCCAAAAAAAAAATATTATAATAACTCATACAACTAGTAGACACGTCCGTAGGGCAACGTATTTGGATAGTAGGGCAAGGGCATTAAAAATTTGCCAGCAAAACGTGGTGCCGACTGCGCCGATTCGCTGCTGGAGGAGAACATGGATGTGCAAATTTCAGCGCGATGCAAGCGACTGCTGCTATTCGAGTTGCTGGCAATGGTGCCAGCGCCCATTAGACCCGACCCGGAGCCACTTGATCCAGCCAGACGACGTCGACGCGATCGTATGAGCGAGCAAATGGCAACAATGATTGCCACTAAAAATATGGAGCCCAAAATGCAAAAGGATAGGGCCAACTTGGAGATGGATAGACACAGCGTGCCCTCGCTGGGCAAAGGACGCACATGTGGCCCATACTCATCCACTGGAAAGAAAGAAAAATTATGTTTTAGGGCAAGGGATAAGTTATATATGTTTGCTTACCACTCATATTATAGCGTCGATCATAGCGCAGACGATCGACTTCGATCTGTGGTGCAGTCACGGCCAATGAATTGAAGACTTCAATGCGCGCCAAGTGCTGATCCATGTTCAGCTGCAGCGGTTGCTCGGCCAGGCGACAATTTAGCTGCAGCATGCGACAAAAGTTTCCAAAAGCGCAACAAAAAAAAAAGAATCACAAACATGTTTTTTTTCTATTTTGTTGTTTTACGATTTACATTAGTTAACAACGCGTACACTTGAGTAATTGTTAAGGCATTTGCTTCAGTGCATTTTGGTGCAATAACCACATTAATTAGTAGCACACACATACACATAGAAAAAAACACTCATACGCTCTGTTGCACACACATAAACAAAAAGTACGTAGTACGAACACTTTCGTTTTCATTGCAATTAATTAATATGCATTTTAGGCCTTGTTTACCACTGCGCTTTGTCCGTACGATGTACATATGTGTGTGTGTGTGTGTGTGTGTGCTTGTATTTGTTTATGCATAATACTTACATTTGGGCACTTCCCTTTGCAAAGCTGCACGCCACAGCTAACATGGAGACGCTCGCGATCGGGAAACTTAAAGGCGGGAAACGTGGCCATAAACGTACGTTCGACCAAATCTTCCTCATGCTGCTTCGACCAGCCCTCCTCGGCGGGCTTGTGGCGTGTATGCAACGCCGGCATGACCTGCAACAAATACAAATACAAACTCATTATTCAGTTATTCAGTTGCAACTGGCAAACACTTGTTGCTTAAAGTGCTTTTAACTAACATTAGCGTTATTGTTTATTTACTATGATTAAACAATTTGTAGCTTCCTTTTGAAAGATTGTATAACATTTTAAAGCTGCGATCTGAACTCCAAAGCTAACGTTACTTTAAATATTTACATAAGAACCCAATTAACACTGAAATGGAAATGGAAATGGAAAGTGGGCAATGTTAGAATTTCAAGAACTCGTTCTTGCTTGTTATGGCTTGAGAAACTGAACCAGTTTCCAGCTGACCCTTTGCACCCTTGGACTTGTAACTGCTGCTGCTGCTGTTAATGTCAGCACGGTTTATGGCCAAGTTATACAATGTACAGCAGCAGCAGCAACAACAATGGCAAAGCAAGTCTCGAGGCATTTGGTCAGTTCACTTCCGTTACAAGCGGAGAGCGGGCTACAACGGTAACTGAGAGAAAGAAAGAAACAAACAAACGCTCATGTGCCAAGTTCAATGACAAAAACAATGTCTATGCATATGATATACTACACAAGCATACGTATGAAATTACAAGCCCATGTGATTTACGTGTTGCCATTGTTACATTTGCCACAAGTTGCAGTTGCCACAAAATACACATCTGTTGTATTTGTAACACACGTTGCTGATTAGCTACCGCCTGCTCTCAATTTACACACCTAGAGCACGTGCAATAGCTCTAGCTGTCTCTCTCTATCTCTCTCTTTCTCTCTTTCTCTATTACTCTATCTCTGTCTTGCTTGTGTGAAGTTGCAAAGTTGGAAACAATTACCACTAGGCGTACTACTGCAGACAATCAAAATTGCCACGGAAGTTCAACAGAGTTCATAAATTAAGTATACGCAAAGCTCTCGTCATTCACGCTTTTCCTACTATACAAACTGTCTGCGGGTCTGGAAGAATTTTCTATTTCTAACAATGTTCAAATGAGCTTGCAACAAAGAAGCTTCTTCTATTTGCATAATGCGCTCCCATGACAAAGCTTATAATTTCAAATGAAGATTTCCAAATCCCAAAAATGCTCAAACTAAAAGTTTAAACAAATTTCTTAAATTGCAGCACAGCAAAGTTGAAAGTCTTACTATGTTAACTAACTGCAAGCAAAATACACAAATTTGTTATGCTACTTATAAATAATAGTAGTAGTACCAAGAATACTACAGATAGTTATCACAGAAGCAAGTCCGGTCTAATGAGGTTGCCAAGCCACCACCACGGAAGTATTCCAAAGCTGAATACAACGAGAGCCCGCTCCGAGCCCGATATGCATCTAGATTTTAGTATATATACAGTAGCTCATAGCTAATTGTAGTAGATAAGCTACACAGAAAGAAATGTGACAAATTTCTAATTATAAATTCCAAATGGTATTCAAACATTTGGAGCATAAATCAATCAATTAATCAACGTGTGTGTGAGGCTGACCAGCTAACCGAGCCTTCATAAACAGTTTAAACTGTAGTCAACGAGTTGCCAGAATAATAATCAGGCTTAATCTTTAGACTTAAGTTATTGAAAGTGCAACTTTCGCTGAGTTTAAGCATCTTGCATGAAATTTTTATTCATATACGCGTATGTTGTTGCCTTACTTTTGTTTTTAATTTGTGCTTCAGATGTTTTGAATACAAAATGTGCGTCAAAAGAAATCAATAAATTGAGTATGAGGCAAAAATGTTTGGCCCATTTTATACAAACGATGTTTATGTTGAAACATGAAAGTGCAAACTTGAATTTAACATGTGAAACTAATTTTATATTTGCGATTAATGTTTATCAGATAGTTTTTGACAGCCGTAAATGAGAGCTTGGCCAAAAAAAAAAAAAATAGTTGTAGTCTAATATTACAAAATAAAGGCAGCAATTTTTAAAAAATATTTTTTTTTTTGCTGTGTAGCTGCTTTGTTAACTGATCTGCGTTGGATCGTGTAACAGAACAACACCCTTTGCTTTATATATATGTCAGCAGCAATTGGAACTGAGAGTGGAACTGAAGAATTGCATACTGCTTGGCTATGTATGTGGGTCATGCTTTGGATTGGAAACTATGCCACAGCAGCAAAAGGAGAGGAGTATGTTTCACTTTTTAGCAAAAGCTCTGTGACCTAGAAGCTGCTGCCAGCGCTTGTGGTGTTGTGTGTTGTTTCTTGGGTGTTCTGTGTGTTTATCTAAGTCATGTTAGATGCGTGCATAAATTTGCAGAAACAATAAAACTAAAACTGACTGCAGCAACTACAGAAAATGAAATGTGCGCTCAAACGGAAGCAGCTGAGCTGATGGGCAAAGGGTAACTGAGGCGGAGGGCGAGACTACAAAGGTATGTGCGATGGACAGACAATAAAACAAACACAAAATGCAAATATTTGGTGTGTTTTGTTGTTTTTTTTTTGCTGTCCGTTAAAATAAATATAAAAATTAAGCCGTGAGATTTTTCTTGTCCACAATGGACAACAACAACAACAATAACTAAATAGTAGAAGAAACAGCAGCAGCAGCAGAAGATTTGTTGACCCATTTTATGGCATGACATGTGCACAAAGCTGCGACGCCAAGAGCGACGCGACTGCGCTGTTTAATGCAAATAGCTTGGCATTGGCCAGGGCTACTGATGTTGGTTGTCTGTCTGTCCGTCCGTCTGTTTGTTGTTGGCGTAGTCATGTCAAAAAGTTAAACGCTAAATATTTCCACTGTTGGCTAATTGTTGTGACCTCTTAATTTACTCAAGAAGAACTGAAGAACTGTTTGCCGTGCTTTTTATGGGGCTGCTTAGCTGCTTGGCTGCGCAGCCGCTACGTCATAATATCTAAAATGTGAGCTGTTCTAAACATAATTATGTTTAACAGTTTGAAAAATTTTCGACGCGCTTGCATGTTGTAAATCAACCGTTAGAATTAATGATGCGCAATTGCAAGCTTATGTATATGTGTGTGTGTGTGTGTGTGTGTGTGAGTGTTATGTATGCATGTTTGGCAGCTTATGCAACTTAGAATATTTCAACTCGCTTATATGTATAGCTGACAGCTTTTGTGCGCTGTCGCGTGCTCTTCACTTTCGCCGCGATTAAAAACGAAAGTATATGCTAATCAAATCGATAAGCGTCCCATTAAATCATCGATCATTAAAAAACTATTTCAAGCAACAACAACCGTATATACAATATCAATTAACTAAAAACACGTTTGCGAAAAGCTGACCTAACGGTTTATTTGTTTTTATATGCTTGGTAACTCACCTGCTCGTCTATGGGACAGCCGCGCGCATCGAGCAGTTGCTGCGTAGATTCACCCAACCCATCCAAGGCGGCACAGTCCACTACACGCACGCCTATATTGCCCGGCACAATGGCGCGCACGGTTAAAGTGGTTGCCACGCCCACCTCCACAGAGCCAGCACCATGTGGGCCACCCAGCTCCAGCCAAATACGCACGTGCGGCGTTTCCATGTGTGTGTGTGTAACTGCAGCGGCGGCAGCCAAAGCTCGCATGCGTGCATTTCTGCAGGAGCAAACATCGATTGAATAATCGATAAGTGTTAATTATAGGGTGGATAAATTTAATTTATTAAAACTTTTAACTCTTCCCTCCGCATTTTATAATTTGTATTTCTATTAAAAGGTCCGACACTTACCTATCACGTCCACTTAGAGGCAGCGTCATCCCCATGGCCTGGGCAGGCAGCTGACAGCGCACAGTTTTCAGTATATCCGTGCTCTGGCGCAGCTTTTGTTCCATTTGCAGCATAATGCGGACTGTGTACTCCATGCCGCCGTCGGGCAGCGGCTCGGCGCGCACACCACAGCCCGAGGTGGGAATGCGCAGTGATAACTGGGCATCGTCCTGGCCACGCGTGCGGCACTCGAGTGGAAAGTCCTTGGCATAGAGCACACCTCGAAAATTGCGGTTCAATGTCAGCTGCATGTCGAGTAGCTCACGCGTGCAGTTCACCTGCAAAGTCTGGATCTGCATTGTGTTGGGGGCGGAGGCGGCGGCGGGAATGGAGTTGACACCGACAGGTGTGGCTAATGCTGAGGCAGCGATTGGGGCTGGCGCCTGCAGCGCTGCTAGCAGCAAGACGGCCAGTTTAATGGTCGTTCTGGTTGCCCAAGCAGCGTGACATACAAATTGCTGTTGCCACAAGAACATGTTGCCGATTTTCCAATTTCCCGTTTGTGACGCGACGCGATGCGATGCGGCAGCAACCGCAAATGATGCCACTTGGTCGCGTTGCCGTTGCCAACACCTGTTGCTGCTGACACTAGCGGGGGGGCGGGGACTTGTGTCTGGTTGCGAGTAGGCTGTCTGGCTGCTCTTAATTGGCCTGATCTTGAGGAGCTTGGCTGAAATGAAAATTGTTATTTATGTTTATGCTCAAGTGCTTAAGGCTTATTTTATGGCCAAAACCGAAATTGGGTCAAGTTTGGTTTGATAACAACATCAACTTAAATATTGCAGCAGCCATAAGGGCAAATAATAAAAGCCAATACTAAAACTTAAATCAACAACAACATTAATGCGTTTGCATTTTTGCGTAATCCTATTTGTTTGTCCATTTTTTTGTTTGATTTTATGATTTGTCGTTGCTGTTGTTGTGTCTATTGATAAAATAAGCGCCTCAATTGGCCAACTAATACACATATATTTGAAAGTTTTTGGTAAAAGTCTCGGACATTACCTTGACCTTATATAAAATGCCTATTATAGTTTCTTTTTGATAAACAGGCACAAATTTTTATCACACACGAAAAAAAAAAAAATAAACTTGCACAATAAATAAATTTTTCAGCACGTAACAAAATTGATTGGAAAACCGCAAATTTAAAAAAAAAATAATATTTTAAAGTAACGGCAATAACTACGCATGCGCTCGCGCGCTTCACACGCAGAGGCAACTGAACTGAAAATGAGCCAAACGCACGCTACCGAGTGTGCAAATCAAATAAAGCCGCAAGCGCCAACAAAATGCAATGTGTGAATATGGTTGGGGCACACACAAGAAGTTGGCTAAGGCTAAGACTCGTTGTGAAGACGACACTTTATGCTTGGCGCCAAATATAAAATGTTAACGAAAGACGGTCAGCTTTGTGACAAACGCCATATCAACATGCCGCCACATTTAGGACAACGTTTTCAGTATTTGCCCGGCATTCCTGTATTATCGAATAGTAGCTATGCGATAATATAAGTACAGCGTATGCGGTCCGCCGCGAGTTTTCAAATTGCAAATGATTGGACACTAGTGATAAAAATTAATAGATTCTGTAATCTAATGTGAATATTGCAATTAATACAAACTAAAATCCCACCTATCATTCATCTACTGCCGTTTATTGTCTGGCCAACGGCGGAGTGCGTGCCGACAGCCTAAATTGCGCTGAGTGTGGCGAAAACTTATGATTGGGGTTAAATTCGGATTCCTGGACTTCAAAGTCAAGTCGACGCATCAAAAATATGCTTAAAAAATTCATACAATTTAAAACTAGCGATAGCTACCGATGGTTAATAATCTATCGATTATGCGAACTATCGGTCGTCTTTCACCTCCAATTGCCACACGATAAACATAAGCGGCGCTGAGCCACGGCAAATAATAAATAAAAATGTCAAATATTAACATTAATAATGTAGACATGTCTGAAATTATTGAGTTTGTAATGCCAAATGCTATCAGATATTCTGAACAAACGCAGGACCACGACAATGACAGTGTTGAGGAGGTCATGGAAGGTAATACATTGGTGGACATGGCCCATGCATACGGGGAGGAGTTCCTCTTGGTAAACGAAGATGGGACCGTGGGTGAACTGCTGCAACTGCAGGAGCATGAGTTGGTGAACTGTGCAGAAGAACCGGATGAGGATGACGATGAGCAGTATTTATTGAGCGAGCAGGCACCGGAGGATGCCCTGCAGCATTTTATCAAAGGCGAGACCGAAATTGGAGGTGAAGATGAAATATTAGACGAGCAAATTGAACACTATGAACAGTTCGATGAACAGATCGAAGATGAAAATGTTCAGCCCGAGCCAGGGTACAACTATCACTATGTGCAATCTACATCACCCACAAACGAAGCGCAAGCTCTTGAGTTTGACGAAATCCAACAGTACAGCGCAGAAAACAGTGAGCAGAGTTTTCAACAACAGCATGAGTATCTTAATAATGAAGAGGATGACTATGAGGAAGTCGATGCTCCAGATACTAATTTGGAGTCTGAACCTGCAAAACCAATCCAACCCAGCGATAAGATGCTGGACACATTTAAAGGCCCTCGTCGTTATATGCTCTTCGATGATCTTATAGCCACCATAGTCGACTTTGATGAGCACGGTACGCCTATTGTGGAATTCTCAATGATATGCAGCACATCCGACGAGAAGCTGCCCGTGGAATGTGGCATTTGTCCAGATGTCATGGCCAAATCAAAGTTGGCTAAACATCAAAAGATCCATCTAGTGCCAGGCACCAATCGCTATGCCTGCATCTACTGCACTGAAACCTACAGAGACTGCAAATATCTGGCGGGGCACGCGAGGCGCCACATGGGCATACGGCCCTATGTCTGCGAGCCCTGCAAGCTGTACTTCTCCACCAAGCAGGACCTGCGCGTGCATAATCAGCGTCGTCATCTGGAGAAGGAGCACATCTGCGAGATGTGCGGACACACCTTTGCCCAGTACACACGATTGAAACGACATCGAGAGGCAACTCACGAAAAAAAGCGAAGATTTAGCTGCCCACATTGCCCGAAGGCCTACTACAAGAACTTTTCGCTCCAGGAGCATATACGCAATGTGCACATGGGTAAGCGCCGCATGCTCAAGTGTCCATTCTGTGGTATGCAGTGCCGGGATGCGCACAAGATGGCGCGACACCGGAAGGAGATGCATCTGAATCAGGACTCGTATGAGTGCCATTTGTGTAACGAGGAGTTCACCGATATTAATTACTTTGATGCTCACAAGCGTTCCATACAGTGCCGCAGTAATACGCGACGCCAACGCATTGAGGATGCAGCAACAGCGGGAACCTCGACTTCTGGTGGTAATCTTGAGTCCGATGACCTAGCTGCCATGGGAATGGAGGAGGATTATGACGAGGATGCGGGTCTCATGGTCGAAGGAAGTGACAGCAACGCCATCTATGAGACAGTTAGCGGTAGCTATATACAACTTCAGGATGTGGAGGACGACCCAAGCCAATTTGCGGAGCAATTTGAATACGAGGATGAGGTTTTGCTCGTCGAAGAGGTCGCTGAGGGTGACGAAATACTCGAAGAGCAATATAATCCGCAACAGCAGCAACAGGTGGACCCCGAGTACAATGACAATGAGCTAGTCTACGAAATCACGCTGGAGACTGAGGATAACTAAAACCCCGTATACTATAAATATAAATGTAAATATCACAAAATAAATGCATTTCTCTCTAAGCTAATACAATACGATATGTTTATATTCTTTCAGATACATATTCAAAGCAGTCTTGCGCCAGTAACCGGGGAAACCCATCGAAGCAACCCAGGATCCCAGAGGTGTATATTCGTAGTAGTCAAAATGCAACCCGTTGCCTCGCTATCATTCCAGCAGAGCAGCATTGCCAGCAGGCAATATTAAATAATTGTGTTTACAAATAAATAATTAAATATACAATATGCATTTATTGCAAATTATTTTTCTTTGTGTGTGTGTGTGTAAAAAAGGTGACATCAACATTGTGTTTTTTATTTAAGGGGGGCGTGTTACGTGCGAGCGAGCTGGCAACAATTATCGATACTCGATATCGAACTTGGCGGGCTTTTAAGAAAGTACTGAGCGATCAATAATGTTGTGGATAATACGTGCTAGCTTTATGTCCGGTGCATTCCTGTTTGCATCTCGCTCGAACTAAGGCCAAGTTTTTCATTACTATTGTGGATTTTATTTTGAAAATAAACAAACTTAAACATGACGCTGGCGTTACTTAGCAACAATTGCAATAATATTGATCACACAGTTGTCAGAGTAAATATATAAAACATATATAGTTGGCTTAAGCAATAGCATCAAACAAACATATTTAAATATATGCATTCATTTGTACGTATATTTTGTTTGCTCCTGATTTAGCAACAACTAAAGCAATGGATAACAATAACGAAGATGAAGTTGAGCCAGAGGGCGCCATTACTGAGTTGGAAACCGATGATGACGTAGAGTCCGAATCTGAGGCAGAGCCAGAGGAAACTGAATTAGATGCAGGCGACAGCTGGGAATCCTTTCAGGATCGCATTGATTCTTTTCTAGCAAACACAACATGTGACAAGCCGGTGCGCAAACTGGACGAACGTCGCACAGTGATTGTGGAGCGTGTGCGCCAGTTACAAAAAGATACACCCAAGGCATTCGCAGAACGGTCACTGGCGCAGATGAGCCAGATTGATCAGCAGCTGGAGATATCGAGCACCAGACTGGGCCAGCTTGTGCGCTTTGGCAATGAGTTGGTGACCAATATACGAGTGGCCAATGAGCGGCGTGAGCTCAATCGTCGTCTGTTCGAGACAGGGCAGAGCAGAAATATGAAACAGACTCTGCAGGGCGAGAATATTGAGGCACTTGCCAAGTTTGAAGATATTAAAGCACGCTGGACCGAGCTGGAGGAGATTAACGAGCCCATGCTAATGTGGGATCAAATTGAGGAGCAGAAGAAGCGCATAGCTAGCATAATGGCGCGCAAGGATGAAATGATAGCTTCCTGCCAGCAGGAGATTGACCGCATGAATGCCAAGTACGAGCAAGATCGTCAGCGCCAGGCGGCGGATCTATGCTGCCTGGTCGAGCGTGTAGACAATCAGGTAGAGACGCTCAAAGAGTCATACAAGCATCACTTGGAACTGCTGCGCAACACTGTCGAGGATGAGCGTCAAATGTTCTCGCTGACGGCGGCAGAGAAGTGGCGCAACTACTTCAATGCGCTCAATGCCAACTTCGATGAGAAATCCAAGCTGGTGCGTGTGCGCGAACAATTTTACACGCTGCAAACGCAACTGCTGCAGGATTCCCAAGAGGAGCTAACCAAGCAGACGCGCGTGCGCTTGGAAAAGGAATGCGAGCGCCTGGAACTGGAGCTGCGACGCACACGCGACAACGTGCTGATGAACTCCGAGAAGCTGGACTACAACTATCAAGTGCTGCAGCGACGCAATGATGAGAACTCCATAATAACAAATCAGCAAAAGCGACGCGTCGCCCGCTTGCATGAGCTGGTCGCACGCACGCGCCGTCAACTGCGTGAGCTCTATCACAATGGACGCCGCACCATATCGAAGCTGACCACAGATATACAGCAGCTGCATGGCAGCATCAGCGACATGGAGGCCAAGGCGCAGCATACGCGCAACATAAACCGCGAGAAGTTCAATCGTGTTTGGAACATCAACTACGATGAGATAACCGATCTGCTGACGCGCATCTATGAGATTGATCGCATACTGCACGAACAGCAGCTGGTGATGCCCTGGACCAAGCCCCATATACACATTGATAACATCAATAAGCCAATCAATAAACGCAGCACCAATACTATGGAGCGCATTGAGCGTCGCTTTGGCAAGCTGCCCAGCAAGTACGGCGGCACTTTGCCCAAGAGCGGCGGCGATGATATCAAGACACGTGGTCCCATACAACAACTGCCGCCGGAATCGGCGCGTCTAATGCGCAACATTCTACGCAAGCTCGCCGATCGTGGTGGCTTTCTCATTGAGGAGCGTCTGCTAAAGATTTTGCGTCCCTATACGGAGCGTGAGCAGACCATGGTGCGCATTGATAACATCTTTGCAGCACTGCGCATCCACAACCTGGACGATGTCATGGAGCTATCGCAGGTCTTTGAGCCCTATACCTATTGCCCCACATGTCAGCCAGCGGGTCTGAGTCCGTTGAAGTGCGCTGAGGTGTTTCTCAAGGATCAGTCCGCCAATCGTTATCTCAAGGTGGGCGATGTTAAGAATCTGGATCAGGCCGTGCTGCGTGGCAAGAACACAGCTCATATATTCGCTGTTAAGGGCATGAGCAAGGAGCCCTGCTCGAATCATTATTTGGTCATGGAGCCCGCCTTGGTGCTGCATGCCATGAATCTGTATACCAATCAAAAACACAAGCAAATCTATGGCAGCTCCTTGGACAGCGCGATGGAATCGGAGCTTATACACTTTAGCGATGAGGAGATACAAAAGTTTTGGCGACAGTTTCGCAATATGTTTCCAGCATCCAAGTCGGCGCTATGGAAGACTCTGGAGCATGGTCTCAATCACTACGTGGAGGTGCTCAAAATGCGTGTCGAGTACGATGCCGAGGTCGTCTTTCTGCGCCGGCAGAACGAGGAGCTGCGCCATCTGCTGCAAAAGTTCAAAGTCTGAGTTACCCCATATACACATAAGTATATCTAAGTAGATCATATAAGTCTTGAATCTGTATAATTATCATAAATTTTAATTGTATGCCATATCCATTTAATAGTGTTGCTCTCTCGCTCTAACTCATGCTTGAGCTTCAAGTGCTGCACTCTAGCCGGATGATTACACTGCGCTACAAAATAATAATAAAAATAGTAATTGAATTGCTAGCGCTAAACCGATGCACAAACAAAATCATTAATGAAAATGTTTCATATAAAACGCTTAAATAAATTAATATATTGACTGACTATACGTTTTACTTGTGTATTTATGCTAATAACTTTAATACTGTGCATAGTGCAATGTCGATAAAGCTCAATTAAGCTGTATCCATGGGCGTAGTATGCAAATATTAATTTAAATATATATTTTAAAAGCTGTAACTCAGCAAAATGGATACAGATTTTGCAGTTTTATGTCTTATTAGACTCCTGGAAAGCAACTAAATAAAACTGCATTCATATTTGGAAACTCTAAGATTTTCGATTTTTTGATGAAATTCGTTACATCACGTTTTTTGTCAAAAATCGAAAGATGCTTAAAACAAAATGTAATGATGCAACTTTGTTTTAAGCAATAATACGAGCAAAAAACACAAAATCATTAAAAAATCGATGCAGTTTTGACCAAGTTATGACTAAAAAAACCAATGCCATCGACGTAATTTTTGTTTAATTTCAAACTTTTTAAAGATCTAACTATATGCTTAGTCAGTATTAATATAATAATTCTAATATTGCCCCCACCTATAAAACATATTGGCTACACCCATGGCAGTATCCAAAGTATGATAGCGGCTACAAATAACTTGTCCATCTATTTAGTCAAGTTTATATGCATGTGTACACTATTGAAGTGGTTCAAAGGCCGCATACACAAGTTAAAAGAGCGAAATAAATGTTTAAGGTGCAAATAAAATTACAACAGCAGCAACAATTGCATTTATCGGTCCGGTTTATGGTTAGGGAGCCGATAAAAAGTAGAACACAAATTTATAGAATAAAACAAATGTGTGATAAGATTACTGCTATCTGTGCTTAAGTTTCGAAAACAAAAAGAAAAAATAACAAATTACCAATTTAGTACACATCAATTGAAAATTCAATTTTAAGTGGAGCAAGAGCGCGCGCGCGCAAAGAAATATCAAGTATACGTCATTGCAAAAAGTAACGGTAATGCGTCAGCCAGAACAGCAAGCTGCTGTCATTGAACAGGATCAGCTGCTGGACATAAGCAGCTTGCTATGCAGCAGCAGCAACGAAGAGCTGCAGCTGTTTGAGCCACTAAGCGAATTGCCTGAAGAGATTAGCAGCGATAGCAACAACGCAGTCAACTTGCAGCCAACTGAAGTGAGTAAAAGACAAAATCCAATAATAAGAATAATGCTAATGCTATAAAGCTTGCAGCCAACGCTCAAGGCGCGTCAGCGTCAGTGTCGTCAATTGTCCAAGTCAAATATATGCGATGTATGCGGACGCAGCTTCAGCGAGTCCTACAATCTGCGCATACACAAGATGACGCACACGGACGAGCGACCGCATGTGTGCAGCGTATGCGGCAAAGGATTTCGCCAGCAGAACAAGCTGCGCATCCATGCAGTCACCCATACCAATGAGCGGCCACATATCTGTGACATATGCGGCAAGGGCTATCGCTTTGCCAACTATTTGGCCGTCCATCGACGGCTGCATACGGGCGAGAAGCCCTACGCCTGCACTGTGGCCCAGTGCGGCTACAGCTTTCACTCCGTCCATGCGCGTCGCATGCATCAGAAGCTGCAGCATCCGTGCAGCGAAGCGCTGACTGCAAGTGCAACGGATACGAGCACACTGAGCTACACCTGCAGCCTTTGCGGACGCGTGCTGAGCGATCAGTGTTATCTGAACACGCATATGAAGCGTCACTATAATCAGCGTGATTTTCCCTGCATGCATCCGCAGTGCGGCAAACGTTTCTTCAGCTCCTCGGAGCTGAATCATCATCAGATTGCGCATACGCGACTTCGCACGCATTGCTGTCGCTTCTGCAGTGCGCGCTTTTTACGCAAATCCAATTACAAGCAGCACTTGAAGCTGCATCAGCAACAGGCTTAAGTTGTAGGTTTTGTTTAAAATATAAGGTTTATTTAAAAATACGTTTTATACATATAATTGTTTTTGTTGTTGTTGATCTTTAGCCACATGCTATGTATTTAAGATATATATATATGTATGTATGTGTGTAAGTATTATATAATTATAATTTTAAATGTATGTGGTAATTGGTATTGTTTACTTTCTTTTTATAGCTCTTTGTTTTTTTTTTTTTACATACATAAAAATAATATTTAGTTTTAGCAATGTCTGCCAATTGGCTTACTGTTTTTTTTTTTTGTTTTCTTTGACTTGTCAGCACTGGCGTAGTACCGTTATTTACTTGAATTGATCGATTTCGCAAGACTGGCAAAAGCTCAGTTCTGCACAAAATACGGCAACGGCAACAAAAATGCAGCTTTTCAAATGTCTTATACTTAAAACACCATTTAGTTGTTGTTTTTTTAGTTAACAAATTGAATTTGAATTTGACAGCTATGTAGTTAGAAATGAAAAATATCTGTTGTGAATTTTAAAATACAATTAGTTCTTGTGCTTCTTCACGCAGACAGATACACACGTACATAATTTTATTGCTAAATACTTAAGAGCTACATACATAGACATTCAACGAAAGAAAGCCGCGGAAGAATATAGAATATGAAAATACACAAACACACACTTGTCCAAAAAGAAAAAGCAGCAGACGCGCGCTAATTACAAGTTTTAAAATTTTGGGCAAGTGTTTGGGGCTTACGTTACGTTACTAAAAGTTCTAACATTTACTTTTTTCTTGCTTTGCTTGCACACACAATAAGTTTTTCTTTTTGAAACAACTGTTACATTGATAACACTCATATGCATATTTATAATAAAATATTTGTTTTGTTTTTCGTTTATATGTATGATTTAGTTTAGCTCATATGTATGTAAGTTGTATGTGTGTTTGTGTGTGTGTGTAAGCTTCAAGCTTGATAAATCCCAGTTTTCTGTTTTTTTGTTTTTTTTTGTATGTATGTATAAATATAAATTTTTGCTTTTGTTCCTTTTGCTATGCTCACACTCGTCGAACAACATTTTTATGCCAAAAAATCACCATATGTATGTATATTGTTTTGCTTCTTTCACAAAGAATTTTGAATCTCTAGCGCGTTTTGCAACACTGTTTCACAGAATCTGTCATTTTGCTTTCATTTTCGAATCTTTTTTTCTTCACTCGTTTTTGCTTTTTATTTTGTATTTTGTGTACAAAAAGTGGCAGTTGCCTAATGCTTATGTTTATGTATATGTAGAAGTAAAAAAAAAATATTATTGGCTTTCCATAGACACATGCTGCCCCTGACTTCTACAATTCTCTCTGTTCCTCTCTCTTCGCTACACACTAAACAGCTTTTAAGCTTTTTATTTTGTTTTGTTAAACGCCAAATCTACAAAGCTGTCAATGAATATTAACATTAGAACTGCAACAATTTGGACAACACAAATTAATCTTAATTTTTAAAACAAAAGTGTCGTCATATTCATTAACAGCTTTGCATAATTTATGTATGTATATATATAGAGTAATATATATGTATAATAGAATTTGCTTCCTTTGTATATAGATATATCTTTTGAATCTGTGGCTGTGTGCTACTTGTTTTTTGTTTTCTTTTATCTTATTTTATGTGCTCTTAAAATTTCTAAGCTTTGTCTGCTTTGCATACCGAAAAAAAAATGAATTTTCTTTTTTTAAGTTTGCTGCTCGAAGAAGTCAATTAAAATATAGAAAAAAAATAGTCACACATATCGCCGAGCTACGTTTTTGTCTTTCGTCTATGTGCTTGTTGTAATGATGTTCTCTCTTTCTCCCTCTGCTTAGGACATGGAGCTGCAGGGCAGACGCGGCGAACCCATTTGGGTGAGCACACGATCCAGCCACTGCAGCGGTCCATTGAGATGCAGCTCAATCCAGCAGGGCGTCGAGGTGACTGTCTGGCGGCGATACTCGGCACCCCAGCCCTTGACAAAGGACATGCGTATGGTGCACATGCGCGTCAGCTGGTAGACGGCTTCGAAGCCCTGCGACACGGACTGGGAGAGCAGAGCGGCGAATTCCTGATTGTTGAAGATCTTCAGATTGCAGCCGGGTGGTATTTTGCAAACGGTCGCCGGATGCCAGCCGTAGCGCTGATTGCAATTGGGACTCTGGACGAATATCGATGAGTCGCTGAGGCATTCGGCGAACACCTCACCGCCAATATAGTAGAGGCGCACACCTTTGCCAATGTGGCGACGTGTCTGCTCGACGACCTCGTTGCGATTCACATTCGAGAGCAGGCCGAGACAGAAGCGCTCCGAATTGGACGGATCGGTGAAGCCGTCCACTGTGATCGATGGCTGCGAGGCGTGAAAGGTTTCGCCAACGCGTGTGTTTAGCTCATAATAGGATATGGAGCACCAGAAGGCCGGCTCATGGTACATCACTGGTGCGGCATCGGCGGGCGGCGTTAGCCGCGACATATTCATATTATCATTCGGATCAATCGGATCGCCATCTTCGCTCATATAGCCCGGCGGCGGAGTGCCCGTATTGGGTATGCTGCTGCCGACGCTTAGCACGCTTGACTGCGAGTCCATGTTCTGTGCAACGCCAAAGGATAATGGCGAGTGTTGTTGCTGCTGCAAGTGTTGCTGTTGCTGCTGTTGGAAGTTTCCGCCGCCGACGCCGCCGCCGCCGCTGCTGCTGCTGGCGCTGCCGCTACTGCCTGTTGCTGCTGCAGCTGTTGCGTTGTTGCTGCTGCTGCTGTTGTTGCTGCTACTGCCACCGTTGCTGCTGCTGCTGCTGCTGCTACCCAATTCCATATACTGTGGCGGACTAAGCGAATTGCTGCGAATTATTGCAGCATTGTATTCGGTATTATTTGGTATCTGATGCGTATGATTGTCCAGCGGATAATCGACAATGGAGTCGGGCGGTGTGGGCAGCGATTTGGGCACAAGTATGGAGAGCTCAATCTTCTTATAGTGATACGGATTGATGCAAATATCGTCCTTGCGCAAATGGAACGCGTACTCGCAGTGCTCCAATGGCTTTAATTCATTTTGCGATTGCAAATCGGGCCAACGCCACAAGCGGCAATAGATGACGTGTGGTAGACCCTTGCGTAAACTCTCGCCGGTGGCAGCGGGCTTGCTGCGCGGCACTGTCACACACCTGGTGTTGCAATTCTGTGTGGATATGGCGCGCTCTAGTTCCTCAAGCTGTGAATTCTTCTTGATCTTCTTGACAAGATTGCGTACGGCCTTCTCGGACCACTTGCCCTCGACACTGTTGTCCTCGTTGCCCTTTTTGAGTGCTAACAAACGTTTAACCACTTGCGGTGTGAATGGCAACATTTCACGAATCGTGGACACTCAAACGCGCCCGCTCCAACACGCACACGCACACGGAATCGCAGAAAAAACAATACACACACACACACACGGATTAACACTTAGCACTCGTTCCCAAGCAGCGCTCAGCGCCAGCTGTGGTAAGTTCCTTTGATTGTAGTTGTTGTTGTTGCTATTGTTGTGGCAGTTAAGCTCGGCTCAATGCGTGTTTTATAACACTGGTTATTGTTGCTCTTGATTTCTGCTACTGCTGCTGCTGCAGTTGATTGTCGTAGCTAAAATAAAATATTAACAGTTAGTTTTACTCTTTTACTTATGGCTCTCACTGGGAGAGCGCATGCATGTATACATGTGTGTATCTATCTATGCATGTATGTATCTGCCTGTCTCTGTGTGTGTTGTGTGCTTTTAGTTTGGCTGCTAAAATATTTAAAAACTTGTTAATTAATAACAAAGCATATGACAATAATTATGCATAGAACAGACAGCCCAAGCCTTTGCATACATTTAACGTTAATGTAAACATTTTAGCTAAAGGACGTAATGTGTCAAGGTCATGCTGTCTGCAAGACATAAATTTAAACAAACATTTTGTTTATGTAAATTTAGCTTGTTAATGTATTTCAATTCACAATTTGTCTGTATAGCTCTAAAGTTTTTAATTAACTGCGCCTCTAACTAGAACACAAACAATTAACCAAAGCATACACAAACGCTTTATGTGTATATACACAACTTTTGCAATACATACACACACACATGCTTATTACCTGTGCAAGAGTTTCCACATGTAAACAGCAATCCAATGGCAACCGACAACACCGGTACCTGCCCTCTAAATGCCTGGGAGCTGAATTTGCGGGGGCGTATGGGCGCAGTACTCAGACGGCAGCAAAAACAACAAACAAACAAATGCGAAACAAAAAATGTATCTATAAAACAAATAACAAGCACTAGCTACTTTTTTTTAGTAATGCAATTGCAACTGCGCTGGTTATTATGGCTGGGGAGGTGTGTGTGCGTGTGTGTAAAAAGGAGAGAGAGAGCGACAACAACAACACAACGACGGCGGCGGCGTCGACGTTGGCACCGGAACCGGGCGCGTACGTCAAGTTTTTATGCCTTGGCGTTTCTTCTCCTTTCTGTTGAATTGTATTATGGGGATAGGGGAGAGAGATTGGGATGGTCGCTGATTTCAATTTGTGTATGTCTTGTGCGCGCGCAAGAAAGTGACAGCTAGACACATACACATAGATACACAACACACAACACACATACGCACACTCACACACACACACACACACGCACAGACACAGACACAATTTTCTATACTACTTCGAATTGTTCCTGCTGCTGCTTTGCTGCCGTCTGCTGATTGCTGCTGCTGCTGCCGCCGCCGCTGCTGACCTTTCGCACTTTATGGTTACTTTCCTAGTGCCCTCTCCACTGCCACAGCTGTTTGATCACAATTTTTTGTAGCGTAGGGCGCTGCGTTGCGTTTAACGTTATTCAACTATTGTTGTGCGTATAATTTTGTAACGTTTTTAATTGTACTTGTAGCTTGAGATCTTTTGACGAAAAAAGCACACCGTTCCGTACCGTCTGCTGTTTTGTATTTTTCACATATACGCAGTTCTTATTCGCATTTACTTTACTGCTGCTTGCCCTGTGCTTCTTCTTACACGTCTGTGTGTGCACCTATACAAATGTTTCTGTGTGTATAAGCCTACGTGTATGTGTGCATGTTCTTTTGTCTGACATTATGTATTCAGCAATAGCGCTGTATTTCTGCATATCGATAGTTATCGCTATCGCTACTTGCTGAGCAGCCATTATCCGTTTGAATAAAATAATCAGTAATTTATTTTAGCAGCATTTGATAAATAAATTTTAATGTCAATATGTACACTAAGGCTTAAAGCATAGTTAAGTCAGGTAAGCGTCAGGCGCCAGGATTTCTGCAGTGAATCCTTAACCAATTCATCAGGCGACTTTGTATCGAACTTAAAGCGTTTTATATTATTGCCATAATCCTGGTGCTTGTAGAGTTTTAGATTGAGCAACTCCTGCGCCGATGCAGCATATGTAAGACAAGGTTGTCTGGGCTGCGGATAGCCCACAATAGTATCCAACATATTGCCAATTACGCTTGATTTTTCTGGAATAGTAGCAATTGCTGGTAAGCAAATACTATCCTGCTGCCACTTGGACAATAGTCCAGTGGACAGTCGATTGCGCTGATCCTCACAGCCAATAAATGGTATGTCAAATTTCTCCTCAGTATCCGCGGCTCGCTTACGCATTTTGCTGGCTGCTTCGCGTGGAGGCTCGCCCTTTTTAACGGCAATTATGGTGGAGGTCAGATCTATCAAAGATTTGCCAGTCGCAGGGGTAGGCACGGGATGATGCTCGGTGTTTCTGTCGCCACCGTCGTCGGTGCTAGCTATGCTTAAGGTATGCACCTTCTGCTCTAGCTTGGCAATGCCACCTAGCAGATTGTTTTGGCTGCGCAGCTGGTTTAACAACGGAATATCCAGCTTGGGCTCCTCCAGCGGCACACCGGTGGCAGTGCGTAACTTGGGTATAGTAAAACCGTTAAGCAAAGGTGCTGGCTTCTCTTCGATTTCACACTCGGTCTGACTGTCGCGCTGTTCGCGTCGTTTGTGGATTGCCTTAAGCAAAACAGCGTTGCGCTCATTCGCCAGACGCTGGTGCTCCACCTCGGCCGTGCTATTTAGTTGCGGTATTCTTAACTGTGGTATGATCAGCTTAGCTCCAATTGTTGTACTCTGTAATTTTGATGCTGCGGTGTCATTTTGTAGGCCAAATTTCTGTTGTATTGCTTGCTCCAAGCTGTGTGTGCGCGTGTTCTCCTTGTTTCTGTCTATGTCGGCATCGGCCATTGTTTACTGCACACAAGAAAAATGTGTAAGTAAAGTGTTAAGTGACAACAAAAATTAAAATAATATATACCCAAGATTTTCTTTGTGCTTGTTTACGTTTTGACAATGACCAATAGAAATCGATTAACGCTGTATAGTGTTGTAAATTGTTTTATTATCGCATTTGCTTAAATTTAAGACTCGGTCCACATTTTTGAAATGGAAACTGTTAACTGTTTAAGGCCAAAATGCAAAACTAGACATGATCCAAGCGGCAAATGGGACCGTCCTCAACCATTTTTAAGTCCACCTTGGGTCCAACCAAATCTCTTATGTTATTAATGCCGTATTTGATCATAGTGGGACGCTCCAGTGACAAACCCCAGGCGATAACATTGACATTGGGCGGCAATCCCATGGGCTGCAACATTTCTGGTCGGAACAAGCCCGAGTTCCCCACCTCAATCCACTTGGCTAGACCAGGATGATAGCAAAAGATTTCCATGCTGGGCTCCGTGTAAGGATTGTACGCTGGCTTGAACTCCAGCTGTGTGATGCCCAACTTACGGAAGAATTCGTAAAGCGTGCCAATTAAGTCTCCAAGCGTCAAGCCCACATCTGCAATGACGCCCTCCACCTGATGGAACTCGGCCAAATGCGTAGCATCTAGTGTCTCATTGCGGAACACCTTATCAATGCTGAAGTACTTGGCGGGCTTAAAGCCGCCCTCCTGGTTGGCCAGCTTGAACAGCATGCGAGCACTTACGGCAGTCGTATGGGTTCGCAACAGATTCTTCTGCGCTTCCGCAAGCTTCCAGTCGTAGCCATAGCCCATCGAGCCATAACCTCCTTTGGAGTGCACGGTCTTCACACGCTGCAGATATTCCTGTGGGAATTTAAAGCTCTGCGCTGGATGATTGATGAAGAAAGTGTCGTGTGCATCGCGTGCTGGATGCTGTTGTGGTTGGAAGAGCGCATCAAAATTCCAGAATGAAGATTCCACATAATTGTTGGTGGGCATCTCGGAGAAGCCCATCTCCAAAAAGATCTGACGGAACTCGGTGCGCACCTTGAGCAATGGATGCAAATGGCCACGTGTGGGTGGAGCGCCGAGGGCATCAAAGTTGTACGACTTAAACTTGAGCTGTTCCCAGAGACCGCTGGACAGCATATCCATGGTCAAGTCAGTTTCTAGTTTGGTCAGCGTAGTAGCAAACTCAGCGCCCTTGCTGAGCACAAAGCTTTTGGTGGTTATCTCCTGCAGCAGCTTGCGCTTCTTGTAGTCAGCCACATCCTTGGCCGGCAACTGAGCTTTACCGCTAGCCACCTGGGCCAGCTGCTCTTTGACATTGTCAACAATTTTATTTACTTTGCGTTTAACCAGCGGTGGAGTGCAGCTCTTGTCCACAAGTATCCAGCCATGGGCCATGGCCTTACTAAAGCCCACCTTGGCATTTGCACCGCCAGCTGCCATCAACTCCGCCTGTGTTATACCCTCCTCTGCCGGCACCAAACCATAGACAAGAGCTTCATGGCTACCATGCTCCAGAACTGCAGCACCTTCATCGGTCAATGCCAGTGCTTTGTGAGTTGCGGTCTCCGCTTGCAGTAAATCGCCATGTGCCTGAATGCTCTTCAAAGCGCCGACAACTTTCTGATGGTCCACCTCGAACTGCTTGGCCAGGTCCAGAGTGTCCACCTTGTCGACACTCTCAACATACTGCAGTATGCGCTCAGTGAGATCCGGATGCATGCTGTCCCCCAGAGTCAGTGCTTGACAACAAAACAACAAAAATTGTAAACGTCTACGAATAAGCGAATGCAGAATCGCGTGTTGCTGTTAGCAATTTTCTATCGATAAATATGAGCCGACAGTAGAATCACAACAGCTGATCTTATGCTAAGCAATCGAAATCGAATGTGCAACAAGAACTGTGCGCGGCCATAAATCAGAAATATCAAAACAAACAAATGTTTAAAAGTTAGCATAAATAGTAAATAAAATGCTTAAGACACTAAAGCCGGACACATACGCCGGCATACCGAATGCCAAATGCGGCGAGGTTTATTTCCAGAGCCCAACGAGCTATCGCATTGATTGTGCCTTCTGCGATATTAAAAGCTTCATCTTTATGGATTTTCTGCTGCACATCAAGAACGAGCACTTTGAGAATGGACTGCTAAAGACAGAGATGCTGTTGCCTAAGCAGGAACAATTGGATACGCAGCCAACCAGTAGCTTCTCCTGGTATGAGCTGGCGACAAATGATGATGATGACGAGAACGATAGTGATAGTGAGCAGCCGCAACCGCAGGAGGATGAACCAGAAGTGTCAAAAGTGGAGCAAGACGATGCAGCTCATACAGAAGATCCTGTGGCTATTAACAGCATCATGAAGTGGCAACGAGAGACACGTGCAACGAAAGTGGACTACAATGAGGAGTCGGAGGCGGAGTCGGAGCATGAGCAAAGCGTTAACAAACTGGCCTGCAAGCAGTGCAAAAAGACATATCAAAGCAAAAAGACGCTGGAACGTCATATGGAGCGACAACATAACAACGAACATGCCTACAGTGAACCTGAAGATGAGACACCGAAGCCAAGCTTGGAGTACAGATGCGAGCATTGCGACAAGGTCTACCAAGGCAAATACACGCTGCGCCAGCATTTAAGACGCGACCACACAAGTTCTAATCCGGCGGAGGTCTGCATCTGTCTGGAATGCAATGCGCAATTGCCACGTCTGCGCCAGCTGGATGAGCATATGCTGCGAGTACATGGCGGTGCAGCATGCGTCGTCTGCTCACGTCGCTACAAGACACGCCATGAGCTCAAACGCCATCAACTAAAGCACACAAGCGAACGCAATGTGCCCTGCACGCATCCAGGCTGCGAGAAACGATTCTTCACCCTGCGCCACATGCGCAATCACAGCAAGGTGCACTCTGAGCAAAAGAACTTTGTCTGCGAGAGCTGTGGCTACAGCTGCCGCAATAAAGAGACGCTACGCGTCCACCTGCGCAGTCATACGGGCGAGCGTCCTTTTGGCTGCAAGGTCTGCGATAAGCGCTTCCCTTCGCATTCCGGTCTGCGCGAGCATATGGCCATGCACTCTACCGAACGCCCGCATGTCTGCAATGTATGCGGCGCCACATTCTCCCGACAGAAGGGTCTATATCATCACAAGTTCCTGCACACTGCCACCAAGCAGTTCGTTTGCAAGCTCTGCGGCAATGCCTATGCCCAGGCAGCAGGACTAGCTGGGCATATGCGCAAGCATCGCAACGATCAGCTTAGTGGCATCTAGTATAGACTACATACATATTATTGGTTAAAGCCATAAATCTTGTATCTTCCATTTAAGTAAGCTGTTTCTATCAGAAACCGCAACGGTTATAAACTTTATTCTTAGAAATCATATCATCATTACTGTTATGTTTCTTATGATTTAATCAATAAAAGTCAATAAGAACTGTTATTTATATTATTAACTAAGTATTTTAATCTACATATGAGATCTCAAGACTAGTTTTGTTTTTTTGGAGAGTATAGATACTTATGCATAAGTATGTTTTTAAGTTATTTTTAAGATTTGTAGGATATGGCGTGATTAGTTTTTAGTTTTATGCTGCGGATTGCAGACGTGTTTGCGAAAGCCAGGATTGCTCTTGAACTCCTTCGAGCAGCTTAGACACTTGTAAGGTCGTTCCCCTGTATGCACAAGAACGTGATCCTCGAGGTGCTGTCGGCGTGTAAAGGATTTGGTGCAGTGAGGACACGGGTATGGTCGCTTGTCGGAATGTATGCGTGTATGTTTCTCCAGATTTGAAGCGTGGTTGAACGTTTTTGAGCAATCTGGACACACGAACGGACGTTCGCCCGAATGGACGCGCATATGCGACTGTAGGTTGGAGCGCTTGAAAAAGGACTTGGGACACTGTGTACAGATGTGGGAACGTTCGCCTGTATGAGTTAGCAAGTGATCCTTCAGATGGTGGTTATATGTAAACACTTTGGGACAGAGCGAGCATTGAAAGGGTCGCTCCCCTTTGTGTGTACGCACATGTACTTGAAGATGCGAGCGGCGATGGAAAGTCTTGGGGCAATAACTACACTTGTAAGGACGATCGTCTTCGCCGTGGTACATGGAGTGCTCTTCGAGCAGCGTTGCATCTGAGAAACTCTTGCCACAAATCTCACACAGATGACGCTTCTCATTCGCCGGAAAATCGTCAGAAAATAATTCTTGTAGTTTGCTTTTGGGCTCCTTTTTAATGCGCTCCTCGTATTTGTAAATGCCAGTAATTTTCGTTTGGAACTGCGCATCCATCTCCTGTACACCGCGCTCACGCTTCACACTGCTAAGGTCTAGTTCAACTTCGTCCAGTATCCAGTCGTTTGAATCTAGTGATTCACAAATTGAAACGATCCCGTCTTCTGCTTCGTCATTGTGACCCAAAATTAACATAAAATACTTATGGCTCTCCTCGATGGTGCGCTTAAGCTGAAAAGCATTCTCCGTAGCTTGCACGCATGTCGGGCAAATCATTTTTGGCAGAGCATCATCTCTTTCTATGAGACAATTCATGCAATCGTTAAGCATCTCCGCAAAACTTGGCTTATTGTCTTTGCTGTCAAAGATGCGTATAAGATTAGGCGCCCTATCGGCGCACACACGGCAAGTCTTATCCATCTTCAAGCACAATTTCTGGCAACAAATGTGCAACTAAAGTTCAACTGCGCCTTTCAACAGCTGAGAGCTTACTTTCACAATAATTTAAAACGTTTTAATTCTTAGAACTGTTATCGATATGCACTGTGTGTGTGTGTTTGCAAGTGTAGTAGTTTTATAATTTAAATATAGCCGTTGATTTGACAACAATTAATCGAGCTGCACAAATGCCAAATCCGTACGCTTAACGTAATGTCAACGATTAAATTTAGCATACATTGCTTGAATATGGCCGCCAGCACAACTGTGGTGAGTGCTACTATAAAATTAATTAAATATTTTGAATAAAATTGAAAAATAATCGATTACAGACGTCCAAACAGCAAGCTAAAAAGTTAGCCAATCATAAAATCAAAAGCGTTCCTCCACAGGACACTTTGCGCCACATGTGTGAATATTGTGGTTATAGGACGCGCATATTTGGAAATTTGCGCACACATAAGCGACGGCATACAGGCGAGAAACCATTTCGTTGCAATATATGTGAGGCAAGTTTTGCTGCACGTTATCAGCTTACAACGCACAAGGAGCGGCACATGGATGCGGCGCAGCGACGTAGACGTTACCAATGCCAGGATTGCAACATGGGATTTTTAAGTTCACGGGCACTCTATCATCATAGGCCACTGCATAAGCTGGACAAGCAATTTAAGTGCACAGCCTGTGACAAATCCTATTCACAGGCAGCTGGCTATGCGCAGCATAAGCGCTGGCATCGCCAGCAAAATGAACGAGCCACAGCAATCACTAAGTAAATTCAAAACAGCGCGCGTTTTGGACATTGCCCAACACTGCTTTAACCTTTTAGCTGTTATCGCTCTGTCGTTATCGAAAAATGCACTTGACACACAAGTTGTTTATATTGTTTTGTTTATATGGCAATCCATTGAAATAAATTGAAACTGTTAGCAGCATGTTGAAGCAGTGTCTTATTAATGTGGACTACTCGCAACTGCGTGCGAAGCAGCCCCCCAAGTGCGGCGAGATCTTCTATGAAAGTGACAATGACAGTGAATACAACAGCTTCCAATTGGTTTGTTGCCTTTGCGACATGAAGTACTTTGATTTCAAGGATTTCATGATGCACATTCGCAATGTGCACATTGACAAGCCACATAGCTCTAGTAAGGTAGCGGGCGCATCACCGCACACCGATGATGGCGTGGAATTTCTATCCGAGGACATATCTGAAGAGGAGGACGAAGCAGAGGGCGCGGAAACTGACCCAGTAGACACAAACCCATTGCGCGTGTGTGCGTTTAGTAAATTGAGCAGGTGTGCACAGCCTGAACCAGATAAGATTTGGCTGCAGGAACTGAGTGAAAATGAAAATACTGAGGAAGATTCTAATGATGACGAAACGGCAGCTGACAGTGAAGCAGAAGAGGAAGTGCAGACTGTCTTCAAGGTAAATTCTCAATTAATTTCGTCCTATTGCTGACTAAAAATGTTTTTTTTTCTCAGCGACAAGCGACAGGCAAGGAATATACATGTGAATACTGCGCAGGCAAGTATACCACACTCAAGTACCTCAAAATGCATCTAAAAATGAGTCACCCACATCCAAATGGCTACAAGTGTGACGATTGTTCCGCCACTTTTGATGTTGAGCGCGCCTTGAATGCACATCGACGAAAAATGCATACGGAATTTTGTTGTAATCTCTGCGGTAAAGTGTACAAAAGTTCTCGCACGCTGCTGAGGCATATACAAGGACACTCTGGAGTACGTCAGTACAAGTGTGACTTCGATAACTGCGGCAAATCCTTTGTCAGCCAGCATAATCTATCATCGCATCGGCGTGTGCACAATACTGATCGCAATTATGTATGTGAGCTATGTGGCTATCGCTCTCGCTATCGGGATGCGTTAATTGTGCATCGACGCTCTCACACCGGCGAGAAGCCATTCAAGTGCCAAAGCTGCACCCGCTGTTTTGCCTCCAAATCGCTACTCAATGAACATCAGGCCATGCACTCCACAGAGCGTCCCTACAAATGCGACAAGTGTGAAGCAGCCTTCTCACGCCCCAAGGCCCTGTATCATCACAAGCATCTTCACCTAGGCATTAAGAAGTTTAAATGCAAAGTCTGTGGCAATGCCTATGCTCAGGCGGCTGGCTTGTCTGCTCATATGCGCAGCCACAAAGCACAAACAATTGCTGGCAATGAACTCGCTGTAGTCAATTGAATCTCTCTGTAGTATACTGATTAGTGTTTTAAAATCCTGTTAATGTTATAACGAGAATATTATTAGTGTAGTTGATCAGAAGTACAATCCCGTTAAACGTTCTTCCAATATGCGAAAGAAAGAATTGAGAATAAGTAAGAATTTTATTCAATTTTGATATTTATAATTATGTTTATATTATTTAGTTATTTAGTTTTCTTTAATTTAAAGATTTGGAGAACCATGGATGGCAATGTGGTGCCTGGATATCCGCGTTGTCTGCAGTGTCAAAATTATCGACGTTGTTCTGTTTTTAGTTCAAGTGTGAACACCGATATAAGCAGTAAAAATAAATTGAAAATATCCTGGGTAAGAATATATGTATATAATATTATTTATCTAGTGTCTATAAACATTTGCAATAAAAATACTTTTAATGCTGAGTCCTTTAAACAATGTTGTAATAAAAAGCAATACAAAATATTTTTTTAGAGGACGAAGTCATATAAGAAAACCTTTTAAGAAAAATGCATTAAAGCCCTTTTTTAATTTGCTTCAACATTTATTTTGAACAGGAGCTTAGAACTAGACGCAATCTTTGTTTATATATTATTATATTGTTTCATATTATATCCACAAGCATCATTTGTTATTTGGTTTGGTTTATATACTTAAAATATAAATAGTTTAGAACTAACAAAAAAAAAAAATTAAATAAGTGTACAATAATAATACTTAGTAACAGGTTATAATTTACATCCCATGCGTAGATATTGAGAACGGCGATATTATATATAGATAACTTAGGCCCAGACGCGAATGGTATAATCCCAGCTGCCGGTGGAGAGAGCAGTTCCATCGGGCGACACCTGAACGCAGGAGACCTTGTTCTCGTGTCCATAGAGAAGGCAGACTCGCTCTGATTTCAAAGTGTCCCAGAGATTGACAGTATAGTCGTTGTAGCCAGCGAAGAGCAGGCGTCCACTGACTGAAAAGTCAACCGAATTGACGCCGAAGATGATGCTCTCCTTGGCAAAAACAGCCACCTCTCGATCGGCGCGCATATCGTACAGGCGGCAGCTGCTGTCATCGGAGCCAGTGGCAATGGCATCACCGCAAGGATGGAACTTGACGCTGTTCACATCCGACTGGTGTCCTTCAAAGGATTGCACAACATGTCCCGAGCGCATGTCCCAGATAAAAGCCATGCGATCGCAACTGCCAGAAACAAATGTATTTCCTGTCTCATTGGGAGCCAGATCAATCGCCATGACATCGCCCGAGTGGCCATGGAAACTCTGGAGCAGCTGTCCGGATTCTACGTCCCACAAGGCGCAGGTCGAGTCGCCACTACCGGTGAGTATCTGTTGATCCGAATTGGGGTATATGCAGCACGACATATAGCTGGTGTGGGTGCCAACGGTGCGCTTCCTGGCTGCCATTTCCTCATCCGAAGTAATCGGATATACCGTCACCTTGTTGTCCAGCCCACCGCAGGCCACAAAGTTGCCAGATGGTGCATAGGCACAGGCCATAATCCAGGTAGTGGGCATGGTCACGGCATGCTCTTTGTTAGTAGTAAAAGCATCCCAAATGATCAGCCTGCCATCCTGCGAGGATGAAATAATGTGCCGCTTATCGGGGCTCCAATCGGTGCAAAGTACCTTTGCCTGATGCCCCTTGAGCACCTTGCGTGGCTTTATATTCACATATGCAATTTGCTCCAAACGCTCCGCAATGTTCGACAAATTGACATCGTTGAGCTTTTGACGCTCCTCTTCTAGCTTTGTTTTCAAATTTTCCGCCTCCCTTAGCAGACTCTGCATTTTCTCATTTGCATTCACATTACTAGCGGTTATGGCACTCTCTGACATTTTTTAAAATTTGATTTTTACGGAACTGTTTACGTTTTACGTTCTGCCTGTGCCGTAATCTGGAAAAGTCGTGGGCGAAAAATCAATGAACGGCCCGAACGGCTGCGGTTAGAAAAAAGTGTATACGCGAATACACAACGGATAGGGGTGGAAAGCTATCGATAGTTGCGACTATCGATAATCATGTCAAAAGTGTTTGTTTAGGTTTTCGCCAGTTGCAACCAGCCTGAGTGGAGTGCATTTCATTTTAAATGTAGTGTGAACAAAAGCTACTTTGGAGCATGCTGAAGCTACAGACGCCTTTCGATCATGCCCAGCGTTGCGGCGAGGTGCTCTGCCTGGGACCTGCAATCTATGAGGTGTGCTGTGCTATGTGTGAACTTCGTCTGCCGTACGACGAATTTCTGCAGCATTATCAGCAGGAGCATGTGGGCGGCGTGCCCACAGAGGAGTTGCATTTGCAGCCAGTGCTTATTGCAAGCGAGGAGCTTGAGGATCCCATAGCACAACATGATGAGGTCCATGAAGTGGACTTGCAGAAAATAGCGTTGCTGGAGCAGAAACAGGAGGAAGAGCTGGAGACTGAGACTGATAAAGCTGTCACATTGCGAACCATAAGACCTTGCAAACGGGGCCGTCGTCCGCTAATAGCAATGATCAATGACAAACTGAGGCACGAGAAAGCCCGGACATTGCGTGAGCAGGACAGCAACGGAGATGACGATGACGATGACGAACAGGACGACACACGCGATATGCTTTTCCATTGTGAGCTCTGTGATCGCGCCTATGGCACCAAGCACAGTCTGCAGAGCCACAAGCGCCTCAAGCACAACCAAGTCAAGTTCACCAAACCTTTGGTGCCGTTAGAGCCGCCAGCTGAAACTGCTGCGGGCAGCAGCAAATCGTCAGCCAGAGGACGACGCACTAAGGTCTATCGCTGTTCAGAGGACGGCTGCGGTCTGACATTTCGCTCGGAGCGTGATCTGCGTGGACATCGCTGGAAGCATACGGGCATCTTTTGCGACATCTGCGGCAAGCCATTTACCCAAACGGGCAACATGATGCGTCATCGCCAGCGCCACAGTGGCATCAAGCCGCACAAATGCGAGGAGCCCGATTGCGATGCCACCTTCTATACACAAAAGGAGCTCACCTCACATAGCATTTGCCATACCGGACGCATGCCCTGCATCTGCGAAATCTGTGGACGACCTTGTCGCGATCGTGGCGTGCTTACTGCCCACATGCGTCGCCACACAGGCGAGCGTCCGGCCAAGTGCAATGTATGCGATAAATCCTTCTATAGCTTCCACGATCTCAGTGTGCACTCGATTACGCATACAACGCTGAGGCCGTTTGTTTGCGATATCTGCGGCTCCACGTTCCAGCGCAAAAAGGCGCTCAAGGTGCACAGACAGCTGCACTCGGATCAGCGTAGATTTATCTGCAAATTGTGCGGCAAGGCTTTTGCCCAGTCCGGTGGACTGACTGCCCACATGCGTACCCACGAGATCTACGCTCCCAAGCCAGTGGCGCCCACAGTTGAACTTATAAATCCCATTGATGAAGTGGATATGGGAGATACAACACCGACAGCGAATCTGGAGCAAGAGGAACTGCAACTGCAGCAGCTAATGCACAATGATGAATTGAATTCTAGCCTATGTACATAAATGCCATATAAAAGTATTTAATGCTAACTCAAATTTAAATGTAATTAAATAAAGTGAAGCAAGGAGCGAGCTTCAATATAAAATTAAATAAAAATAAATGTTTAACAGCCGTTTAAAAAAATTCTTTTCTTGGCGGTACGAAAGTGTCCTTTATTATTTTAGTTTTATCATTGTGCGTTTTTCACTAGTTAATTACTACATATGTATTTATTTATATATGTCTGTATAATTAAACTAAAAACACGCTAAAGAGATAACTTTAGCATATAATGTATACAACGTTCTTATGCTGCGTATATATATTTGTATAAAGTTTTGTATAGATATTCGCTATATTCGCCTGTATAATTTGCTGCATATATGCATAATAATATCAAACTAAAACTAAACTACCATATATACGAATGCAAAAAAATAACTAATAATAATAATTTTAAATCAATGGACGTATTGTGGTTGCAATAATAAAAATTGACTGGGAATGCTTTTGTAAGAGAAGAAATGCTTAAATAAAAAGTAAACGAAATGAATTCGTTGTTTTTAAACAAATTTAAAATTTGCTTAATGCAATACTAAGTCTTGGCTGTATACCTGATGCCTATATATATATATATATATATATACTATATAAATTGCTTGGCTGTGATGCTGACTGTTAACTATGCTAGTTATGGTAAATTGGTCTATTGTTCAAACTATGTTGATTTCGATTTTGATCAGCAGACGATCATCGGCGCAGAAGCCCAGCTGCATTATATTGGAGATGTTTGCATATTCCAGAAAGCCAAATCCACGCGTGCTGATTGCTTCTCTGGGCTGATGAAATGCTAAAATCTCTGGCTTCGTCATGATGGTATCATGCTGTGATAGATTCGCATCTCCTGGATGCACCATGCAGAGCTTAATGCGCCCCTTGAATGGCCAATCCAAGTGGAAATCATTATCCGACTGCATTAAATGCACATGCAGACTAAGCACATGCGGCTTTCTTGGCTGTATATTGAGTCGTGCACAGAACTTGTAGCCATAGGGCGAGGTGTAGCATTCATGCGAATAGACCTGATTGTTAACATTCGTGCGCAGACGCTCCACCAGCGTGCTCAGCTGCTCAATGTGCCAGACTATGGTGCCATTGCTATAGCGTGCATCAATGGGCTGCTGCTGGCGTCTGATCTGCTTGTTGAGATTCTCGATGCGCGACTCTTGCTCGCGAGCACGCTGCTCCAGCACCACAATGCGCTGGTACATGGTTTGCACAATCTGTTCATCCACACCCACACCGTTGGCGTATTGAGGTGGTGGCGGCAGTTGATGTTGATCGTTGCTTGTTGTGGTTGTCTTGTGGCCATTCTCCAAAGTCTTTTGCGGCTGCCATGTGTCAATGGCAGTTTGCTGAAATGCCTGTAACATAAGCTGCATATGATGCGGCATGTCTGTTTTCAAATGCTCCTCCAGCTGATTGGTCTCAGGGCGTCCCACAAAATCGCATTTGATGCGTGCAAACGGACATCTCTCCTCCAGCGGTTGTTGATGCTGCTGCTGACGACGATACGGGCAGCTGGGCAAATGGCGATGCAGCTCAATGGGCGAGGCCACTACCACACAGCCATGGGGCGAATTGGGGCACTTGTGCCGAAGCTGCTCAATCTCACGACGCGTATAGTTATCTGGAAATATATCCTGCTCCGTGGAGAGCTGCTTATTGTCAAGCGGGCAGCATTGGTTGTGGTTTTGCAGCCAATCGTTGAGACAGCTCTTGCAGAAGCGATGACCACACGAAGTCAGCACAGGCTCGTTCAGCCAATCGATGCATATAGCGCACTCATAACGCGAATCAGGATAATCACCATTGCCATCAAGCTCCAGTGAGGTATCAGATGCTGCATAGTTCTGATTCAGCGCCAAGCTGCGAGGCGGCGTTGTATTGTTGTGTATTGCTGTTGTGGGTGTGGTATTGCTGCTACCAGCAATGCGTATACCATTGCTATTGCTGTTGCTGTTATGTGCATGATGATGATGATGATGGTGATGATGCTGCTGCTGCTGCTGTTCCGTATGTTGTTGCAGCTTTAGTTGTTTCTGCTCCTGTTCAGTGCGTTGCATTGCAAAAAGCAAACATGCAATCACTTGTACTTAACTAATTTGCTTGTTTGTTTTATAACTGTATTTTGCTGCTGCTGGTCTGCGCAGCTGAGTAAGGCATCATCGATTCAGTTATCGATATTCTCTTGTGTATTGCTAATTTGCATTTTCACGTCAGATCAGCTATTTTTTAGCCAATAGCTAATTAAACAGCACTGCACTAGCTGCGCTGCTAAATGGCCGAACTATTTAAGCATTTTTCTTGTTGAAACTTTAATTATTTTTTAAAAAATATTAAGCTATTTGCGTATATTCTGTGTTAACATAACACAAAATGTACCAATTATGTTGAACAAATTTTATTTAACTTTTTTAAGCGATATTTAAGCTTTTTATCGCCATAATTTTGGCAGCACTGTGTGTGTAGCCATAATATTTACGTTTAAATGTGTGTAAATAATTTAGTTAGTTTTACAACAACGTGCGATCGGTATATAACGTCGTCGGCTTAAACTTTGCTCGTCACTTGTGTTACGAGCGTGCCGCACGCGAAACCCTACAAACGCATTTTTGTTGCTGTGTGAATAAGAAAGAATATATAATTTTGAGAGAACTGCCAACTAAAAGCATGGCGTATTTATTTTCAATTAAGTGCAATTATTTATCGCTGCCCTGTCAGCTTTTGCTGCTGGTGCTTCTTGTGTTCCCCTGTGCACTGTGTGCTGCCAAACAATTGCCGCTGGCCATCAATCCGCTTGCTGCAACAGAAAAAACACCGACAAACAGCAGCAGCAGCAGCGGCAGCAGCAGTGAACAGCAGTTGCAACAGCTACGTCACGAATCGTACGATAAAAGTGATGACGACACATTGCATCGAGAGCGTCGTCAAGTTTCTGATTGGTTCATAGCGCCGAATACGCGTTGGTGCGGTCGCGGTAACTTGGCTAATGGCACCTACAATCATCTGGGTGGCGCCTCAATGGCCGACAAGTGCTGCCGGAAGCACGATCATTGCCGCATGTATATACCGGCCATGTCGAACCGCTACGAACTGTTCAACTATCGTCCCTATACGCTGTCGCACTGCAGCTGCGATCGTCGCTTTCGCACCTGCCTGAAGATGGCCAGCGATGAGGATGCCAACACCATTGGCAAGCTCTTCTTCAATGTGGTGCAGACGCAGTGCTTTGTGCTAAGAGCGGAGCATGTGTGCCAGGAGCGTGGCACTGGCGCCGATGCCAGCAAATGCTTCAAGGAGGTGGTGCGTCAAAAGGCGCATTTGCAAAAGAACAAAAAGTTTTAACAAAATGGAATGGAATGCAGATAAGTCTGTTCCCAATTAAAATACATATACATAGCTGATATACACGAGCTGCCAATATTCCTAAGCAACAATGAACAAACAACTAAAGCAATTAACGTACTTATTTACTAAATTATACTAATCAAAGTACCAAACAAACAAACAAACAGTCTTGTATAGTAGTATATAGTATATATATATATGTATAGCATACTATCTTTTATAAGTTGTGACGAAGTTTCGTTGCGCATAAGTGTTCAATAAAAATGACCCCGATATTGGTCATTTAATTACAGTCGTTTGTCAGAGTCAGATACATATATATATATATATAGATGTTTACTATATCACTTATGGCTTTTGAGCAGCGCTTGACTTGTTAACAAATGAATTAGAATAACTGAATTTTATTATACGCGTTGAATTGATTGATTGACTGAACTTAATCAAAATTGAAATAGAAATAGAATTATGAACTTTAGCTTATTTTAAACTGTCAGTAGTTAAGTACTATTATTAATAATACTAACCACAATTTTTGAGCAGCGCTGCAAGTGAATTCAATGTACCGTTATGTAATTAATTCGCTTACAGCGCCGCCTTCTAGTAGTTGTTATTACCTTTTGTAGAATACTGCGAAACATAGGCTGCCTGTAAAACAAAGTTTTAATTAGATATATAAGCGTATAACGTAGCCGGACTAGCCGTTAGCCGTTAGTAAGCCACGCATTAAACTTAAAATGTTTCCTAATTTATTAATTATTGAGGCATGCACACACACACACATGAAATCTCTCTTTACATCTTTACTATGCCGCTCATACTGTTGCCTAGCTGAGAAATAAATTAAACTGTGAAACTATTTTTAGCCTGCAATCAATTTAAATTCATAATAAAAATCGAAAACCCCAATTTTTACAGCCTGGAATTTTGTACTTTGCACATGGGGGTAGAGCTAAGATTATCAGTTATAGACAGACGACATATGGATGAGAGCGAACATACATAATTAAATTGTATTTTCCGTCACATTGACGTAGCCCATTACCGATGACCCCACTGATTATCGCTGCTGTGGGCCAAGTGACGTGTATATTTATTCCTTTTCTTTTGAAATTTGTTAATTGTTGTTTATATTGTTCTAGAAGCAATTGCGCTGCGTGCCAATTAAATTTGCAATTTGTATTTAAACTACTTTGAATATGCGTCATAAAATGGCCGTTCGATAAATCGATATTTGCAAAAAAAAAAAAAAGCGCAGCTGTTGCATTTGCCGTTGATATTCAAATTTCAATTTAAAATTTTAAATGTGAGCTAAAAAATGGGCGTGTGCGTAGCAATTATTATTGTAATTGATAAGCAACATTTGCTGTGCTGCTTGTTATCTGAGCCGTGTTGCTGACGCGCTTATTTTTATTATTGCCACATGTGTAGTTACTAATAATAAATAAAATTTGTAAATATTGATTGTTGATTTTGCGCGTCATTTTCCCATTTTGTAAGCAGCAATCGTTGAGTTTCAGTTTGTGTTATTTTTGTTTTTTTGTTTCTAAATTATAAATTGTATAAGACGTTGAATAAGTTATGCAGCAGCAAAAGTTTGAGTCAGCGTCGAATTTAGAAACGCTGTTGAATAAATTTATAGGTCAAGGTGATGGCACAAAGGCAAAAGATGAAACTGAAGCGGAAGCGGAAACGAAAGCGCAAGAGACGCTGCTGCAGGAGTTTAATGCAAAGCGGCGAGATGAGCTCGAGCCAGAGCCAGAGCCAGACATAAGGTAGACATGGCGCCAACAATTGCTTAGCAAACATTGATACAATTTTGAATTGCAGATTGACGCCGAGCAATATTACGCTGCGTGCCGATGAGCATCAACAGGAGCTGCAAATTATTGATGCACAGATCAGGCTAAGGGCGCACACCCTGCGACGCTTCGATGAGATCAGCCAGCAGCTGCAGCAGCAGCACAGCTGGAGCAGCGAGGCGCGCATGCTGCTGTTTGCCGCAGCAGCAGACAGCGATAGCTATCGCAGCAGTCTGGTGCCTGTGCCGCCGCTGTTCATGGGCAACAGCTACTATGATATTGAGGGAGTGCGCAGAATTGTGTCCAGCTGGCCAAGCTGCGCCACATTGCAGCAAAAGCTGCGCGCACATGGCCGGCTCAAGAGTCTGGCAGCGGAGGCAAGCAGCATTGAGCTGCTGCACTGGGTGCTGGTGCGGCAGACGCAGCCCAAGCTGCGACAGCTGCACGTTACACAGCTGCGACGCATATGCAATAAGCTGCAGCTAAAGCCGCCGCCGCCGCTGCCACGCCCACAGCAGCTGCTGGTGGTCATAAGTCATGCGCAACGCTCGAAGGCGCATGGCCACAGCGCATGGCAGCATCTCTATCTGGCCTGTCCGCTGCACTTGCTCTATCGCTTGCTGGCCACAGGCGATGTGGACGCGCAAGCTGCGCCACAGCTGCGTCTCTATGCATTGCCCGAGCTGGCGCTGGCACAAGCTGCACAGTTGCAAGCACAGCCCAGCAGCTGGGCGCACTCACGCTTTGGCCGCTCGCTGCGCTGTCTGCTCATCTGTCAGCTGCAGCAGAGCAAGCAAGCAACGGAGCCAGCTCCAAGCGAATTCCTAATAAGCGATGCCAGCAATCTACGTGCGCTCTATTTGCTGTTCTATGATAATGAAAATGCGCTGCAATCTGCTGCTGCTGCGTATCCCAACAACATTTACGCCAGCAGCAGCAGCAACATCAACGAACAGCAGCAGCAGCAGCAGCCGCCCCTATGTGGCTTCTGCATTGTTGCACACTGGCTCTTGGGACGCTTGAAGCAGCTGCTCTGGCGACGCCCAATTGCAGTATTTTGACCTTAACTATTTTGTAAATTATCAGTGGCTATTGCAATAAATAGAAAATTTCACTTTACGCCAGCAACTCATTTTTTATAACGTAAACAAAATCCAAGCAACAATACCAAATATTTATGCTATGTTGTTGTTGTTGTTGTTGTTGTTGTTGTTGCTGCTGCTGTTGGCTGTGGATTATCCGGCGTATAGTCGAGCACATGACGATGTCGCTTGCGATGATATTGACACTGGCGCACATAGATGCAAATGGCGCCCTTGATAGCCTCGAACGTAAGCGCGCCCAGCAGAAAGGCGAGCAGCTTGCTCTGAACGCTGCCATAGAGCGTCTGGCCCAGCACAACGGCAAATGTGGGCAGACTGAGCGTAATGCAGAAGCGACAGGTGGCACGTTCAATATTCTCCACGTTCAGCATGCCGCCCTGCAGCAGCTCATCGGAATCGGCCGGCTCCAGGGCATCGTAGTAGTCATCGCCCAATGGCGCGCCTGGCAGCAGCTCGCCGTGCTCATCATAGTGCTCGCCAGCCAGTTGCTGCCGCTGTCGACGTCGCAGCCAGTGTATAAGCCAATTGTTCCAATCGATGCGTCGCAGCAGCAACAGCGCCGCCGGCACCGACGGCAGCACAATCATCAGCAGCGTCGGATCCTCCTTCATCAGTCGCATGCTCGCTTTATAGCCAGCCACCTGATTGAGCGTCAGCACGCCGTAGGTCAGTGTGGCTATATAGGCAACAGTGGCCAGCATGCCCAACAATATGCTGGGACAGACAACGCCATACGCCTTGTCCAAGCGCTCGAGCAGCGCATCGAAGCGACAAACTGGCGGCATTACTATCAAGTATTCCGTATGGCAGAGCGGGCAGCTGACCCGCGTTTCGGGGCTGCTCAGCTGCTTCTCATCGATCCAGCGACTGAGGCATACCTCGTGCACCCAGCGATTGGTTCTGCGGCACTTGCAGGGCTGCAGCCAATCCTGGCGCAGCACATCCACATCGCCGTTCAAGCATATCCAGCAGATGCGTTCATCTCTGCCGCCATGAACACGACTAAAGCTGCTCGACTCCATGGCTATGGCTACGCTTCAAGTGAGTTTATATTCCTTTTGTTTTAACGTTTACGCTTTTAGTTAATTTAGCTTTGCAATTAATTCATTTTTTCATATGATTATAATAATTTGTTTTCTGTTTCTGTGTGGCAGCGCTTTAAAATTTGATAATTTAAAAGTTTCAACACCAAAATCAATTTGTTTTGTATTTGTTGTAAACAAATGAAATGAAGCAAAAGCAACGCATGCTAGTTTTAAAACTAAAAAGTTTAGAAAAAATCTATTTAATCGATATTTAATTAATGAGTAATGAGCATAATTTATAGCTTAAGCTTGCCAGGCATTGCAGCCTAGATTCCCCTAACCAACACACTTGTGTTCTGATTGGCGTGGTTTACTTTTTGCGCCACAGAATGTGGCACAAGCCAACAGGTTTTGGGCCAAACTTGAAAGCGGCCAAGCAAAAAATAGGCGAAGGCCAATGGCGAGCTCAAAACTGCATGTGCAAGTTGCAGCTTTCAAGATTCACATATAGAGAGCAATATATAGCTTTAGTTAATGGGCGTCTTAGCCTTGACTTACCGCTACAAAGTTCAAGTTCAAGTTCACACACGCACAAAGCACTAAACAAAAAATTAAGCTAATTTATCGCTCAGCTCAGCACAATTATAAACTTAGTTTTTTATTTTCATTTAACAACATTTTGTAAAGTTTTTTGTTTTCGATTTTGCAGCTACGCGAACGACACTGAACTTGTCGACTCGAAAGCAGAAGAACATTTGGCCAAGCCAAGATCCATGGCTAAGAGAACAAGGCAAGTTGCCAAGGCTGCTCAAAATGCCTTTCCATTCCACTTTTACCACTTTGGGGCAAGTTGCCAAACGGTAAACAGCAGCAGCAGCAGCCAGTGCACCTCAATACAATTGGGCCAAACGCGAGCAGCTAAAGATGAAAATTGCGAGATGAAGATGCTGCCCACAGACAACGCAGACAGACAAACTGAACTAGTTAAGTGGACAGTTGAGCGCTGGCTCTAGAGAAAGGGAATTGCTTTGCGCTCTAAGCGCTAACTGAACTGCTTGGCTTGCATTATATCAAAAGCCTGTGCTATTAATAATATATACAGATTTTTTTGCTTTTAATTTTAAGCAATTCTGCATATCCTATAACGAAGCTGAGCGTCCAACGCTTCTAATTGAAGAAACAAGCAGTGTTAGCTTAGTCCATTCTTCACTCTATGCCTGGAGCTGCAGCTAGCCAAACAATTGGCATCTCCATGCCAAGAGTAAGAAATCTACATCGATTTCTTTTCAAAAGTCTGTTTTTATTTTTCTTTTTTATTTACAGCACAATGTGTACGAGCGGCGCCTGCCCAGCTCCAAGGATCATCCACAACAATGCTGGCTGCTCTATACTGCAGCAATTACATTATTTTAATTTTAATATTACTTGTATATTGTATATTTGTATATTCGTTTTGCTTATTACAAAATAAACTGCATGTTAATCAAATTAAATATGTGTTATTATTTGTAGAAATATAAAAAAAAATACTGCAAGTAAAACTTAAAATTTGTATGCAAGTAGCTTATTATTCTTGGCAGGATGCGGCTGCATTTCCCAGAATTTTTGGTTTCCTGCACTCGCAGGACAAGACGCATTCAAATTTGGAAAATCTAAGAAATTGACAATGACGCGGGCTAATCAAAAAGGTAAATAGACATAGCATGGCCATATCCTGCAGCATTTTTAAAATTTTTGGAACTCTCTATCGATCTGCATTAAAATTTGAAAATCTAAGAGATTCAATTTTTTGACAAAGTTCATGAAATTCGGGAAAGTTGTAGAATCCAAAATAAAATGATACAACATTGTTTCTAGCATCATCTAATACAGTAAACAATGCCAAGTTATGATCAATAAAGTCGCAAACTTGACTTTTGTTTGACTTTAAGCCTTTAAAAAGCTATAACTGAGCTAATAAGAATCCGATTGGAATGTTTTAAAGCATTTTATGTTGGCATATATAAATAAATATAAATTATAAATTATTTGGCAAAGCTATGAGCAAAAGAGTAAACAAACCAGAATATATTGAGTAAAATATCAAACTTTGATAAGATCTAACTTGGCTAAATGACGTCAGATGTTACGAGTTTTATAGCTTTTTATACGCGTAAGTAGCATCCCAACTAAACTGCATTTAAATTTAGAAAATCCAAGAGATTCGATTTTTTGCAAAATGTAAGAACAAACAAAGACTTAGGCAACGAACTTGCTCCTCCACCAATGTTAAGTCAATAGCAATAAATTGTACAACATTTTGTATAAAAATAGTATTGTTTATTAATCGCGATTTGGTCTCTGATTTAAATGATTAATTAATTACGATTAAACGCTAATTTGTACATATAAATGAGTCGCAAGCAGCATTTTATTATTATTGTATAGAATTTGAAAGGCGCAACTCATTAGCTCTCTCGCTCTCTCTCTCTCTTTCACTTTGCACTCTCACTCTCGTTCTGTATCTGTGTTATTCTTTGTAATCGATTTCGTTTATTCAGTTGCTTGTATATATCATAGCTGCTGCTTCTTATACTTCCTATTGTTAGTAATATGTTTTACTGGTATGCAACACATAAGGCAAATTACGCTATGATTTCTATATAGGCATTATCGGATTTGTATATTGCTTTGCTTGGATTATAATATTAATTAACTTGTTTTTATACTGTTTGTTTAGAATGTGTGGGGGCAGCTTCAACAACAATTTGTCTAAATTATAAATATACATTTGTGTTTGTCTAAATGTTTACAATAGTTTTGTTTTATAACAAATCAAAACAAAGAGAACAAGCAACAAAGAGTTACGCTGGCCTTATATATAGCAACAATACAAAGCAAAATAAATAAGTTGTATAGAATGCTTTGACTGATTTCATTTGACATACATATTGCCGCCGCTGCTGCTGCTGTTAACTAATTAATTTTTTAATGTATATAAGCTTTATATTTGTATATATTTATACTAAGATCTGCTGTTTTTATATATATAAACACAGGCAATGTTAGTCAAACGTTTTGCTTGTGTTTTTTTGTGAAAAATTTGCAAATTTTTATATGCATTACTTAGGGCTAAGTCGTTAGTTTGTATATAAATGGGGGATTACAAATCAAACAACGTTCTCTAATTAAGACGCTATATAATATTTGTATTTATATATATGCATATATGTTTGTTTTTTGATCAGACTTAAAAATGGAGTTATTGGTATGGTGTTTAGCATCAATTCTGCTGCTTCTTAGCATCAACATCATCATCATCATCATTATCATCATGTGGTCTGGTGTATACCTTAAGGCTGGGAGCAACATTAAAGCATTTGGAGACAGTCGTTAATATATATAAGCTATGTATATATATAAAATAGCAATACATCAAGTGCGCTTCGTTTACAATTCAAGAAATTGAGGTCAACTTAATTGTCGTTAAGGCAAAATTGCACATCGGTGCTTAAGTTTATGGCTAGTTGCTGTTGTTGTTGAAGACTTTAGATGGTAACTAAAGTTATCCATGGAATTTTGATAGCCCTTGATAATCTATATTTAGCGAACATTAATAGCTTTAACCTTATTTTACATGGCTTGGTTAATAATCTAAACTTATTTTATGCTTATTCATAATCTATATAGTGTTCAGTTGTTCAACTATGTATGTATGTATAACATCCCTGCGTAAAGTTTATTTCCATAATACGTATTGTATTGAGACTCATGAACTTCTACTTATAACTAAAAGTTTTTGCAGCTCTATATCTCTTATTGTATAGTTTCGTGAAGTACGCTATGTCGTGTTGACCGGCTTTCAATGAATTTTCATAGTTATACAATTATATATCAAAACACAGTTATTAAACGTGCACATTCTATCACACGAGATTCGTGTTACAAACAGTCTTAATCTCGGAATGTGACGCTAATGGCACCCAGTCTCGAAAAATGCGAATACATGGATGAACATAATAGAGATGAGACTGATGAACTAGATTGATTGTCTGTGTTTATATACGCACAATGCGCCGTCGCTGTCCACTCGATTGCGCTGTGCTTTCATTTATACAGATCGCTTACTCGGTGTGAAGTCGGCGGAGCTGGCTCGGCGATGATGCGCTTGGCGACAAGAGAAAATACCACGATATGATGTACACGCTCGTGTCGGATGGCACAGGTCCAGCGAGCTCGCGTAAGTCTTCTTTGCACAATATGAGACAGACGGGGACTCTGCCGCGACATTGACGGTGACAGAGTCGCAGGTTCGCAGCAGCAAGAGGCGTTAGCAAGCCACGCACGCGAGCTGGATGACATCGCTTTTGCAGCGATGATTGTGACACCTTGGATGCAATCACAATTCTCGTGCTGGAAGCGGTCTCGATTTTGGTGCTGCATGCTATCTCCAGTCAGTGTTCGCACTGACAATGCGAACAGTCTGCGCCGCTAAGACGTTGCCACGAGGCAAACAACAGAACTTAGTTGTACTTCTCCATATTAAGCAGTCTCTCTCTGCGTCTGAGAACGGCTGGGCCTCGAAACGCGAAGCTAGTAGGCTAGAGTACAGCGAAAAAGACGATGACTTTCTCGCAGCAGCTATGATGGCGTTCTCATGCAGGTTAAGGCGAGACGTTCGACTCATTGCCTAGCGTCCGAGCGATTTCCAGTGCCGTTAGCCGCGATAAGCGGAAAGTCTGGAAATGGGCCGTGCGCTCGTCCGTGTTGGCGCGATGTTTTTCTCGCATGAAATCACGTAGAAAAGCAAAAATTATATAAGCTCTTCTACAGAACCAATCAGTCACAGTGAATGATGTCATAGCCATGATTGGGTGAAATCTCTTGATCGATATTATAGCAGGCAGCAGTTCTGCTACTCTGCTGAGCAGGCTGTTGTCTGTCTCGCGCTCGCCCGGCTGCTTGTATCTAGCTTTGTAAGCAAGATTTGTCGACATGTACAATGCTACGATAGTGAGCAAGAACATGGCGCGATTAGGCGCGGTGCCAAGCAGGCCCCGATAGGTGTGCGTTATATTCAGGACATGCACCTTGAGCTGAGTCTCATCTTGTACTCAGCGATCGCACCGTATGCCGAGCATTGAGACTAATTTCAGGTTGTAGCACGGCGCAAACATATCTTATCTGTACCAGCATGGCACGGACATTGACTCGAAGCTTGCTGGTGAAGTCGCATACGACCTCGCTCTGCTCATGCTGGCGATGTAACCACATTTGTGCGTTAGCTCTTAATAGCATTATGCTCACATGCTGCCCACATATTATTTGTCAGATCTAAGGAACATGTGCCCATGAGTGGAGCAGTACAACATTCTTAAACTCATGAAACATTTCCTCAAAGGTGCCGCATCTACTATGCTCCCTAGTGTCTATCCCGAAGAATTTGAAGTTGGTCACTATCGATTAAAGAAGCAAGTCTTCTTACTGACATCTCACATGCCAAGCACTATACGACGTATTTAGATAGATGTAGTTTCTGAATCAGATTATTTGTGAGGGTGTACTGATTCTCTCACAATCGTCACCGCAGCATAGACCATGCTTTGATTTTGTGATGGACAAACGGCTGTACCTCTCACAATTGGCGGCGGTTGACGACAGTTATTGCCTGCCTAGACCGGCTGGAGCTATCGAAGCGGCGCACATCACACACACAGGCGCATAAATATACGTAAAGCTGACATGTATTTAGTTCATCCAGTATCGAGGCTAGGATACGATGATCTGAAGTCGTATGAGATAGTCCCAGGATATGATCTGCAGTCTCGTCTACATATATAGCCAACATGTTTCAGTTCGAGGCGCAATAGGACAAAGTAGTTGTGAAGTCACGTATTAGATAACAATGAGCGATATAAGTATAAAGTTCAGGCAATTAGTTGAGACACAGTGGGTGTCTATATTAACTCGAGCTATAGTGGCCATTCGCCTTGATCTAGGCTCGGCTACGTCGTTGAGTTATCTCGACGACATAGAGCTCTGTCGGAATTGGATTTAAGTTCTTGCTGCTAAGCTTGAACCAGATCGCGTGCGATCGAGTCGTTTTGGCTTGTGTATCCTTCGCATATATAAATACTCTTGCAAGCACTTGCATGGCGGTGTGCTGGGACGCACAGCAGTCTAATGTTTGCTGCATCTGTGCTTGCTGGAGTTGAAATGCTGATGGATCTTGCGGGTGGTCGCATAGCACAAAGGAGTGAAAAAAATAAGTAAAGATACTACGAACACAATGCGTACGACCTGTGCAAGGCAGATAAACGCTTAGTATACCACAGACGTTAGCCGCTCTCGATCTGTGGCATAGCGTTGCTAAATTTGAATTGCGTAATTTATTCTTTATGTATTTGTTGAGCAACTAAGTAATAGAAAAAAATATATAATTTTTAGCTCCTGTGCCTTAATACCGTCACTCCTACAGTTTGGCCTGTGTTTAGTGCTGCGCAGCGGCTGTCGAGCTACTGCTGCTTAGCATAACGATATAATTGCGCGCCTGAGCTTGGCGCAGCTGCTCGTTGCGTAGTTGGATTGCGTATGCAGCATCATTGTGACATGCCATATCTGTAGTCTCCAGACAAGCTCATACGCACGGCAGACAAGTCTTAGGCTCATTTTAGAAGGCAGATTTCTAATGAATGTGTTACACGAACTTGCTTAGATTCTGTACAGTCGCGTCGCTTAGGCCTCGCGAGACGTAGCGTTGCTCGTTGAACGGCTGAAGACCATATAGCGAGGGTGACATAATGGGCATGTTGGCTGGGCAGGTGCGCCAGTCCTCTTTGCTGCCGTTGGCTCCTTCATAGCCTGTGCAGTTCCACATCCAGTTACAGCGTTGGGGCAAGCAATGTTTTGAATTGAAACACAGTGTTGAGTAATGTGCTAAAGAATTAATTATTGGACGCGTAGGGCAGGACTTTTGATAGGAGTTTGGGGGGAGTTGGGAGTTAACCGCAGGCAAACTACCGCCAACACCGCAAGAAATTGTTGCTTGTTTACGTTTTTTTATGCAGTGTATTTGCGTTTTTTAATGCTAATAAAGAATTCAACTTATATGCAAACAAAATTCAACTTTATGTTATAATTAAAAAAAAAAAAAAAAACTTGCATACAATAATACATAATAAAAAATTTTTATATATTTTTTCTCATCACAGTTTTTTTTTTTGTTTTTTTTTTTTTATTTTTTACACACAAATTAAATGATAAATTGTAAATAAAACTGTGCACAAAATACCGAGAAATTAAAAAAAATATAAGCCAAATGTTTAAAAATTTGAATTTGAAAGTAAAAAAGGCAAAGCATATAAAAGAAATGCCTGACTTAGTTGAACTAAGTATATAGTATATATGTATATATAAAAATTATATATGTATTGCTTAGTGTATAAGTTTTACAAATAGTTTCATTTGTTTTATTTGCACTTCAATCGTGTTAATGCCAAATGTTAAGCCAATGTTAAGCTAACAGCTTGCTGTCAACAAAATGTTGCTTTTGAGATTGAGCAGCAATATAACAACTATAAATATATATAGTTTGATATTGAAATTCTTGGCTACAATTTGTGCAGAGGGCAGTTTGGGCACTTTGGGTTTAGATTTGTTGTTGTTGCTCACGCACTTTGTTAGTTGGCATTAGTTGTTGCAACTAAACTAAAAGTTAATGCGCAGCGCGCTCAGCTGATGCTGCAGTAGTAAGAAGTTTGTCTCTCAATCTGTGTGTGTGTGTGTGTGTGTGTGTGTCTTAAGTCTAGGGTTTTAATATAAAACATGGGGCTTGCTTGGCGGCCTTTATGGTTTTTATATTGTTTATTGCAACTCACAGCAGCAGCAGCAGCAACAGCAACTGCTTGTGGCCTTAAACACGTTCCAATTGCTCACAGGACTGTGTTTGTGGCTTTTTGCTTTTACGTTTATGACCGCCCACAGCGCTTTTGCTTTCCGTTTCGCAAGGATCAATGGCGCTGAATTCGGCGACGCTGCCACCGCCAACCATTTGCTGCTCGAATAGTTTCGTGTATTTCTTTTTCGAGCCACGCGAGAAGAGACTCATAAAACGAAATTTGTGTGCGGCACGTGTTGCTGTCAGTGGTGGTGGTGGCTGCTGCTGTTGCTCCAATGGCGGCGCCTCCACAGAATGTGATTTAGTCATGTGGCGCAAACGTTGCTGCTGCTGTTGCTGCTGCTTCTGCTGCAGACGCTGCTGCTCGGCAGCCAATTGAGTTTTCATTTTTATAACATCCGGATGCGGTTGCACATCCAGCATGCGTCTCGTTTGCAATATGGAATTCTCTTGTGTGGCAACCTCTTCGCAGTCGCTCACGCGTTCACCAGCAGCAGCAGCAGCAGCAGCAGCAACATCGTTAACAGCATCATCATCATCATCATCATCTGATTCGCTTGAGCTGTAGCTGGTGGCAAAGCTAATCGAAGCATTCGATGCTTGTTGTATGCTCGTATCGGTGGAGTTCATTTGAAAGGTTACCGAGCTCTTGCGTGAATTGCCACGTGCTTGACTAAACGATTGCTGCTGCTGCTGCTCCTCCTCATCTGGCGACTGCTCTGCCGCTTCATCGTTCTCGCCGCCACTTGGCTGCTGGCGAAAGAAGCAATGACGCGGAAACTGTGAGCCCGACGCATTGCGCTGAAAGCGACTGCCCAGCGACTCATCCTCGTACTCCAAGCGGCTGTGTTGGGGCTCTGTTAGACGCGTAGCTGAATTATACATGGTCAAGTCACCGCTAGATTTGGAATTCACACGCTCGCTGCTGGCCAAAATTTTCTTTACCACATCGCGATAGAAGGCACGATCATAGGTATTGTTATCCGCATTGCGTATGGAGCTTGTGGGCAGCTGCAATGCAGCACCGGCTGTGGTTGTGGCTACTGCTGCTCCTGCTCCTGCTCCTGTTGCTGTTGCTGGCGTCTGACTGTCCAGCGAGAGTTTCTTGCGTCCCACTGCCGGACTGTTGCCCAGACTGCCGCCCACAACGTGCGTGTTGCTGCTGCTGCTCATCATGGCCACTGATGATACGCTGGGCTTAAGAAAGGTGAAGCAACCCGTGTGCGTGGGTGTTAATGTATCCGCCTCGGAGCTATCGTCCGATATCGATAGCACATGCACATTGGGCACATGATCTAAACCATAATCCTGGCTACGTGCGCGTCCGTAAATGCTGCGATTAATTAATCCGCGACTATTGTTGCTGCCACTGCCACTGCTGTTGTTGTTGCTGCTGCTGCAGCTGCTGCTGTTGTGATTGCCGTTTAGTCTTGGTGAGTGTTTGTTTGATTTGTTGCTAATATTATTATTATTATTGATATTATTGTTATTGCTATTATTACTTGTATTAATACTATTATTTTTTATGATTAAATTATTATTATTATTGTTGCTGGTATTGTGTTGTTGTTGTTGTTGGTTGTGGTGATTGTTGTTGTTGTTGTTGTTGTGGCTGTTACCGGTATGCAGTAATATATAGGGCATACCTGTGGCCACGCCCGCACCCACCGCCCCCATGGCCGCCACACTGCCGCCCAAGTATGCAATGGGCGTAATGGGCGTGGTACCCACATTGGGACTGCCCAGCAGCTGTGAAGATATTGTCGACGCAATGCCCAAACTAGTCGGCGGCTGTGGCTGCAGCTGCTGCTGCTGCTTCTTATCCAAATTGGGAGCACTCTTGCTAAACGACGAATGCGTCGAACTCTGCGCCGGCCACTCGGGCTGACCACCGCCCAGCTGTGGCAGCAGCAGCGAACGCTCGCGCTGATGCATTGTTGAGGGTCCCCAGGTTTTGTTCTTATGCCCATCGGTCACTAACACAACCCGTCAAAATCATAAATAAATAAACAGAAATGTATGCATATAAAAATAAAGATAAAGAATAAAATAAACGTAAGCGCAAGTGTAAAATTAGCAAACAAAATAAAGCAAATACTTAAATCGAAACGAAACGAAATGAATTGCAATTGCAAGTAGCTCTAACTAATTTAAACTTCTATTAACACTTTCACTGCTTTATTGACTTACGTGCCACAATGCGCAAGCCGGACAAGGAGGGCGAACCTGGTGGATCGACTTTATCGCAAACAGCGGTTATCGTATGCCTAAAGCCCGTTGGCAGCGATATCTGCAGTGATTTCTGTCAAACAAAATGAAGATTAATTTATATATTTTTAATATAAATTAGCTTGGCTTACCTTTTTGCATTTCTTGGGCTTGCGCTTTGAGGGTATTGGCTGCACTGGCTGCATCATGAGCTCACGTCCAAGAAGATTTATTTCACGCTGACGCAGCTGCTCCTCAATGAGATGCAAACGATTGGCCTGATCCACTTGCTTTTTGCGTATAAGCTCCAGTTGTTCCTCCTTGTTGCGCAGTTCCTGTTGGTGATTGAATGCAAAATGCAAAGAGTGAGAAAAATGAGGGAAATGACATTTGAATGGCAGGCAGAGCAATAAGTTTGGTCATAGCATGCAATACTTGTTGTTGTTGTAGTTCGGGGACTAGAGCGGGTGGTGGTGGTTTAAAGAAAAACTAACTAAATGGCAAAGCGTTCGGAAAATAAGCGCAAAAGAAAGAAACATAACGAAACACAAAACGAGTTGGGAAAATCGAAACGAAACGAAACGAAATATGCAGTTTGCCATTTTTGGTAACATGACTCTGTCTTACCTCTTCGATGGTTTGAAAACGCTTTACATGGTTAACAAATATTGTGGTATTGGATTTTAAGAAAAAAGAGTTGAAAATTAAATGATTAGATAAGATGTTTGTGTGTTGTTGTCTGCGTGATAAACACCGATAGAGAAGTGAAGAGCTAAACTGAACTAAAACAACAGCAATGGGCACAGCTGCTGCATCAATTTTTGAGTTATAGCCGCCATACCTTTTCTTTTTCGCGCAAATCGTGCAGCACCTCAGCGATTTCCTTTTTCCAAACCTCCTGCATCAGATGAAATGATTCCTGCGGCGTTAGCGTAAACTTCGAGCAAGCGCTGCTTTCAAGCTGTTCGATTATTTTCTTGAAATCAGGTCGCCTATGTGGATCGCCTTCCCAGCAGCCTGTAAAAAGCAACGCAAGTTAATTATATAGTTCATGCTATATATGCGCTATAGTTGTAGCTACTTTTCATGAGTGCACCCCAGGTCTCGGGACAGGTTTTTGGTATGGGCAATGTAAGCGTATTAACAGCAACGCCATAGGCAACAGACAGGGGATCGAAGCCTTTGTAGGGCGTCTCGCCTGTAATGAGCTCCCACAATAGCACGCCATAACTCCAGACATCAGAGGATCTATATAGAAGATTTGGCATGTGAAAATGGAATCTATACAAAGTTTGGCAGTTACCACTCACTTGGAGTACATGCTGCGGCTAATGACCTCGGGCGGCATCCAGGCGTAGGTGCCTGCAGCGCTCATGCATTGCGTATTGTACATTTCGCGCGCGAGTCCAAAGTCTGTGATCTTCAGTGTTTTCTGATGCAGCTGATTGCCCTCGATGGCTTCAAAGATGAGCACATTGGAGGACTTGAGGTCGCGGTGTATTATGGACATGGGCGCCTCGCTGTGCAAATAGTGCATGCCACGCGCTATTTGAATGGCCCAATCGACAAGCACATCTGGCGGTATTTTGCCAGCAAGTATGCGATTTAAGCTGCCGCCACGCGCATATTCCATGACCAGGCAAAGTTTCGTTTTGAGGCAAACGCCACGTAAGGCGGCAATATTGCGATGCTTGAGTGGCCAAAAGAGTTTCGCCTCTTGCAACACATTGTCGCGCATACGCTGCATATCGTCGTTACCGGTTTGATGTGCTATCTTTATGGCCACCTCCTCATTGTCATAATAGCCGCGATGCACTTTGCAGAAACCGCCCGAGCCGATCACCTCCTTTATGTCCAGCTCCGTGTAGTCGATCTCATGCGGCAGCCCCAGCGGATCAGCGTCTGTGACAAAATTGCGAGGAAATACCCCCACCTAGTGCAAGTACACACATTAATGCCATTGGTCTATATATTTGTTAGACTGATGACTAATTTGTATACTTGCCTTATCACCAATCTTGCCCGTCCACCAGCCGACATCGCCAGACACTTCGCTGTCTGTCGATAGCACAACAACAATTTGTCCGCGTCGAAGCGTCAACTCATCTTCGCCCTGCGCATCGTAATCATAGAGCGCTGTCCACAAACTAGCATCAGCACCCAAAGTAGCGTCTTCAGCGGCCAGGCCATTGCTACTTGACGCATCCAGCTGCTGTTGCTGCTGCTGCTGAAGCTGCAGTTGTGTATTATTATTGTTGTTGTTGTTGTTGCTGTTGTCAACATGCTGCTCTTCGCTGATTGGCAGCATGGCCAAGTACTGCTTGTTGGTGCTAATGCTCGAGCATAAACATTAAGGCGCGTACGTTCAGCCTGTAACAATAATAATTATACGGTAAACGCAGCATGTTACCACCACGCCCACTTACCCAAAATAAAATTGTTGCTAATGCCGTTTTGGTTGCACACACACGCACACATACACAGCCGCTCTAGCTGCCCCACCCCGCCCCCCTCTGTACAAAGCACTCACGCAATATACGCACACACACGCACACTTGAGATACGACACGCTGCTGCAGTCTTAACTCTTAATCCAAAATTGGCAATTGCACAGGTGTTGTTGTTCTTGTTGCAGCCGCAATCAGCGCTATGCAGCCTGGCAATTGTTCAACGCACTGTGCATTTCATTCACATAATTTTTTAACTCTTTTCCTTTTCTTTTTTCTTTTTTGCTTCGTTTGTGTGCGTAAATGGTGTGTGTGAGTGTCTGTTTTACTTTTTGCGTTTGTTGTTCCGCTTTCGAGTTGCAATTCTTGCAAGAGGCTTATATCAATACGTTTTGCTAAGCACTTACGTTAGCAGGTGTATTGATTTCTGTTTTCGGTTTTCGTATATGTTTTTAAAACAAAAAATTTTTTTTGTGTGTTTTAATCAGCGCGTGGATGACAGTGGGCTGGGTGGGTGCAATGTGTATATAATACTGAGCAGCTCGTTAGCTTTGTCCATTCACTTCTACAGACACTTTTATAGTTTTGGGTGCCTGCTTGTTGCACAATTTTTATGAATTTTATTAATTCGTTTCTAAAGTTAAGTGAATTCCGCGCTTTTCATCCACTCCGTGCACTTTCATAGCAACATTAAACAACAAGTATCATCCAAAATATATCGATAGCGCTGACAGCATTACATTCTGTTAGCTCAATGTTAATGGTTAACTTTAACAAGCAGTGCTGCCGTATCGCCAGACACACTTGAGGCTGCCGCAGCTTTTTGAATAAAGTCAAATTTACAAAAATTGTCTTGGTTTAGATATAACAGTAAGCCAAGTTATTTGTTTAAAAGCTTTTGATTTTTTTTAAAATAAGTCAGCCACTTATTGACGTAATTGACAAAAAATGTTTATGCTATTCAACAAAATAGTGTTGGATTCAAATTTAACAGCAAGCTTACTTTAACATAGATGAGTTAACATTACATTGCTCAAATTTCTTAACAGTGAGCTTACATAAGCTGTTGCTCAAAATTACTCAACTATCCGCCCAAGGATAAAGCGGATAAGCGGGAACGAACAGTCGGATAAGGAATACGAAGTGTGTCAAAATTAAGCGGTGCAGAAAACGACAGGAATAGTTAACATGACACGAATAACGGTTAGATGCTGACTACTAAAACGGTTGAAACACAAAATTTTGTACCATATTCGACGGCGCCACGGACGGCGGTAACGGTTACGCGGGCGTGCGCACAGACAAAATATTGCACGGCAGAACCCCAATCAGCAACGAAAACGGAAACTTATACTTGTCTCAGTTGCTTCGGCTATTCACTTAAATGGTTAGCCGCTTTATTTTTTTTTAAATGCAGCCAAAAATCAAATATACCAAAAATTAATAGAAGAAATTAGCACAAAAAATTAAACAAAATTTGGGAACATTTCTTCTTCTTTTTTTTTGTGTGTGCGTTAAGAACGCGTCGCTGTCGCCGCCGCCGTCGCCGACTTATTCTTTTTTTTTTTGCTCGATGCGTGCGCGTGTGAGAGGCTGTGTGTGTATGAGAAGATGTATATTTCTTTTTTTTGGTCATGGTACTTGCCTTAGCCTTAAAACGCGTATGTTAAATCGAAGCCATGCTCTAAAAATGTAGAACCAAATTAATAAATAGAACGTTAGGAAAAACGAAACTGAAACCCAAACGCACAAACTTGAAACGTTAAATAGTAAATGAAATAATAGAGATAAAATAGTAGAATTTTTAGCGCTAGTCTAGCCAAAAAGTTGCTAAATGTAGAGATAAACAACCAAAACGAATACAAAACGCACAAATGCAAAAAAACGCAAACCTAAACTAACTAAATAAAATAGGCGATAAACAAAAACAACAAAGTGTAAGTATGTATGGCTAAAGTTTATTTACAGCTAGTTAGTCATGATCATGCATGCATTAGTGTGTGCACGTTTGTATTTGCAGATTTATCTCCTTGACACTATTTCCGTTTACGTTACGTTTATTTTGTATTTTCTTTTTTTTGTACAAAAATAGCAAGATACAAATGTATGTATGTGTGTGTGTGTGTGTGTATAGACACATGCCAGCATAGGCAACAAAAGCTGTTGCCTGGCCTATAAAATGGCCGCCCTCTAACAGCAGCAGCAGCAGCAGCAGCGCCGACGCTGGCAGCGTGGTAAGCAGCGCGCAAGAAGTTGAGGTTATGTCTGCGCCGCAAAATGTGCTTATGCTGCTGCTGCTGCTGCTGCCCTTGGCATGTAATTTATGCTGCCGACGGCAACGCTGGCTGCGGCTGCTTAGCGCTACTTCAAATGGGCGTGCCGTCGTCGCAGCATCCTTTGGCAGCGCAGCACACACGCACAAACGTTTACATTTATTTGTATACACTAGCTACGTATGTTAGTGTGTGTGTGTGCGTTACGCTCACTGTAAATGACCTAGCCCTATTTTTGGTTTTGGTTTTAGGCTTTTACTTATTTAAGAGTCAACTGCTTTTTTCATTTTTCTTTTGATTTTTTCCTACTGCTGCCTGTGCTGCTGCTGCTGCTGGCTTTGTTTTTTTTTTGCCTGCTTTTTGCTTTGCGCATTTCATAAGCGCCCAAATAATAAAAAGAACGTGACTGCATACCCTGCAGGCTGACAGGCTTGACTGGCACTTCAAGACCTCAAAGGACAATTCAGAAGAAGACAATTATGTGCCACACTTGCACTCAGCTGTCAGAGCCAAGCCAACAACAAGTTGCATGCCTCAGCAACTGCAATGGGCCATTGAGCCATTGGGCAATTGGGCAATTGGGCAATGCAGCAATTGCTAATCATAGTTAGATAAACTATAGAAATAAGTTAAAATAAATGTTTTTCTCTTAGTATTAATGCTATATATTTGAATTTATATTGCAGATACGCTACGCCAGGCAGCAAAGAGTTCCAAATTTAAGCTAAGTAAATGAATTAGCTAAACAAATTGTGTAAATAACAACAACAAACAAATGGCATTAGCTATAGTTTGTTAGAGCAAAATGCTAAAAACTCGCACTCGCACCACAACGGGCAGAAGTTGAGCTGCTGACCGCATTGGGTTAGCAAGTGGAGCAACAACAACTTGGTTGGCCATGCAAGCGAACAGCAGCCGATCCACATTGAGCGCACAATCCTCGGGCACGCCGTCGGCCTCCACAATATCCTCGTCGCAGGGCAAGGTAAGTGACCTGGCAAACCAGGCACTGAATCAATTCAATTCAACGCTGGCCAACTAATCCGTTCGTCAGCTTAAACGCCTTTGTAGCCCTTTTGGCCCCGAGTGGCAACCATTATGACAACTAGCTAACAAAGAGTAGAGTAAACTATGAGCGATGAACGCTATAGCTCATTATCAGTGTGTGTGTGTGTGTGTGTGTGTGTGTGTGTGTTAGTTAGGCTCGCCAACTGGCTTCGACGTACTTCAATTCAATGCCCAGCAACACGCTCCCCAAGGAGCACTCTCGCTTACGCCCACCCAAAACCCCGCCCACTAATCTTTGTTGAGCTCTGGCGAGATTTGCTTTTGGTTTGTCGTTTTAACCATTTTTACCGTTTGCTCTGCTGCGTTTTTTTCTCGTTTTGCGTTTTGTATTTTAGCTTTAGGGTCGAGTCGTAAGTGCCAGGGGCTTAGTACTCACACATGTGTTTGCTTGTATGTGTGTGTGCTGTACGGTTATTTTTTTTTTTTGCAAGTGTCCTTTGTGTATGCGTGTCCTGTGTGTAGCGCCTCTCAATTATGCAGACGTTAGTGACAGTGCGCCCCATAAACAACTGGGAACAGCCAAAAAACACGAGCCCCAAATCCAGCTACAGCTAATTCCAAGAATTCGCATAAGTCAAGGCTGCAATTTAAATTTAAATTTAGCATACATTTTAGTGTCAGCTGTTAATTTTAATTAAAAATTTGCTGCATTGTAAGTCATAAATAATGCACTTTGCTAATTTATTGTCGCTGTTATTTGTTTTGCATTTCAAGCTCATTCATAATTTGCATTTCATTTAATTGGCCAACAAATTTGACAACAAATATTGACATTGCTATATTATTTTTTTGGCTAATTGCATTTAGCCTGACAAAGCGTTAGCGTCATTAATTAAATACAATTAAATTGCAAAAAAGTCAGCAACATTAAAAAATTAATATAAAAGAAAACTACTGCGAAAACTTGTGAAAACTGCTGTCGAAAAAGTTTGCCATAAATCTGAGAAAGCAACGAACTTGCAACAAAAGGCGAAAGGCAAACGGCAAACAATTGTTTATATTAATAAATGAATTTGCTAGAGTAATGCTTGCAATTAAATTGCAATTGCAAATAATTTTGTAAAACGCAAAGTAAATTTGTTGGTTTGCGCTTGTCTCAACGCCTGCGGTTAGGCAATAATAATTTTGCAGCCTGCCTGGCTGGCGCGCACACATACAGCTTATTGATTTAACTGTGTGTGTGTGTGTGCGTGTCCGTGTGTGTGAAATTTCGTGCATGTCTTAGATTTATTAAATATTTTGTGCTAGACATGTCATATCATGTTTTATTAATATCAAATTCGTTGCCTGTCTGTCTGTCTGTGTGTGTGTGTGTGTGTGTGTCTGCTGCTTGCAACTTGCGCGCGTATTCAATGCGCTTGCTGCTTTCGCTTTTAATTAAACATTTGCAATTTTGCGACAACACGCGCCGCGCGGCGCACACACGCACTTCGCTGCTATGTACTATGGGCAATGCGCGCACTTTTTTGCGTAAACAAAACTAAAACTAACAGCAATAATCAAAAGCATTGATAAAAAAAATGAACTAAACACAATTTGAAAACTTTAGCACTTTAATGCTTTTGCTATGCGCACAAAAACGCTGCATTTAACCACTGTGCCTGAGCCTGGCTGTATGCTAAACAGACAAGCACATGCGACTGCGACTGCGACTGTGACAGCGACTGCGACTGCGGCAGAGCGAGGCAGGCAGCTAGGGCTTGCAGCTTAATATTGTTTGTTGGCAACTGCTGCTGCTGCTGCTGCTGCTGCCTTTGGCCTTGCCCAGCATACAATTCAAAGTCGAGTCGACAGCAGCGCCTCGCACACTTACACTTGCTGTTTATGTGTATGTGTGTGTGTGAATAAGTCATAAAAAGCCAGTAAAAATCTCCGTTTGTCATTACATATTGTCATCATCAGCGCGCGCCAGCAGCTTTGGCTGTCATAACAGCATTTGGCATAGCTGTGGGCGTGGCATATGTAAATGCATTTAGTTGACACAGCAATTTTTGGCCAACATTGAGCGCAAAAATATATAAAAGACAAAGCTTAATACGATTTAATTGAATTGCATAGAATTTTGTATTTAGTTAATGCTGCCACAAAATTCTATGTAGTAATTGTAAAAGCAAGAAATTTTTATATGTTTAGCTTTAAGCTGCAAATAGCAAAAGCAAAATGAAGCGTGCAAAATTCGAGATTTAGCTGTTTGTTCTGCTGAAATTTGTAATTCCTCAAAGCCAATAGAGTTATGAATGTTCCAATTGAATTTTGCATTTAGTTAGTTTTGTGCTTAAAGCAAAGCAAAGAGCGACAGAAAGAGCGAGAGCGAGTGCGCGTTAATTTGCAAGCGCATGCTGCAAAGTATGCAATGAAAAACTGCAAATAGCAAAGCAGCTTGCAATTTGGCGTGTCTGTGTGGCTTGCGTGTGTGTGTGTGTCAAAGTGTAAATTGGTCTTGAGGCGTCTTATGACACGCACTGACACACACACACACGCACGCATAGAGCGGCAAACACGCTGCAGAGCGTCGCGAGCTTGTCAAAACTTTTGCCATGAAATACGAAAAGTTTGCGTCGCTTGTTGTTGTTGTTGCTGTTGTTGTAGTTTACAATAAAGCGCGCGTGTGTGTTGAAAAATATGAAAAGTAACGGACAATTTGCTTCATTAAGTGCACGTGTGTGTGTGTGTGTGTGTCGCTTGTCGTGTGTGCTTTTAATTCACAAAAACAGGCTGCTGCCCACACACACATGTGCGCCAAGCTGATTGTGTGCGTTTGTTAGTTAATGGCAATAGCACATGCGCAATATGTGTGTGCCACACACACACACACACACACGCACAACTGTTTTGTAGGCCTAAGTCGCTGGCCTGGCTAAAAGTCTACACTGCCAACTGTTTCTCAGCAGCTGGCCAACAACAAGAACGCACATTTTTGGCAACAGCGCCTTGGCTTATAAAAAAAAAAAAAAATAAGCAAGTTTCATTTCAAACTCTACACAAGTCTACAAAAGCGCGCCGGCTTAGCTGCTTGCTGTCTCGCTCTAACGCAGCGTTAAGCATTTGGCTGCTTAGACTGCTGTCTGCACATGTATTTACATATACATATGTAGCTGTAGCTGTGTGTGTGTGTGTGTGTGTGTGTGTGTCATTTAAAACAATATACAGAGATTTGTTTTGCCATTTATATGTCAAAAATGACAAGTCAAGTGCTTTAGCTGCTGTTGCTGTTTACTTTTTTTTTTTACAGCTGTGCGTGTGTGTGTGTGTGATTAGCTTTATGCTACGCTTGATTACGCTATCAACTAGTTAGTCATGCGCTGTTTAATGTTGCGTATGCATTATTATTTATATATAAAATATTCACTTTCAAATTGATAGCCAAGTCAAGTGCCTGAGCTTTTGCTTCAATGCCAAAGCTGCCGCCCACTCCCCACTATGTGGCAATGTGTGAAATGAGTTTCAAGTACAACAAACAAACAGCCAAGCAGCAGCAGCAGCAGCAGCAGCAGCAGTTGTATAAAAATGAGTGAGAAAAGCAAACTGACAAGGACAAGCTCTCATATGAAAACAAACGCATAATTTAAGCGTAATTGCTGTCATTTTTCATTCGACTGGGGGATGTGGGCGTTCTATACTATATACATATATCTATGTTATGTCTATGTATGTTAGCTGTTACTTTTGCTTTTGCACACATATTCGCAGCAGTTACTTTTTGCTGAGTGGCTCGCAAACGCGTTGGCTGCTAGCGCCAATAATTATGCTATACTTTTTTCTTTAGTTTGTTATTGTTGTTCTTTGGATTGCAACAAATGTCAAGCTGCACGCATTTATTGTTCTTGCCACATTTAGTTTGCTACCTGGCAATTGCACAGTCGCTCTCGCTCTATCTCGCTCGCACACACTCTCGGCTATTTGCCAACTCAACTCTATTTGCACTTTTCGTTTATTTGTTTGTTTGTTTTTTATTTTTCGACTGACTCTGACTGTGCCACGCCCCCAGCTGCAGCTGCAGCCAGTTAAACCACAAAAACCACAGACAAAAACAACAAAATAGCTTAAAAGCTTTTTCATCGTCAACCCCTTTTACATATATATCAAGCTATATATAGCAACAATTGCGACAATCTTACACTGCATTTATTTAAACCATAAAACGAAAATTTGAGACAATTGCAATTTCCTCATTGTTAACTATTTACACACTGAGCTTGAAGTTACGCTTAATGACAGTGTTAATAATAACACTAGCTTACAGCAAAGCATAGAAATATGCAGCCAACAATTGCTTAGAGCAATGTTCACTCAAAGTTCTTTTTAGTTTAATGCAGCAAACTGACAATGAAAATAAAATTTTCAAAAAATTTCTCTGATTTGCTTTCAATATAGAATTTATAATGCTTCAATTTATTGTAAAAATTGGAAAAGCGTATTATGAAGTTGTGCAAATGTGTGTAACAGGCAGATGTGGGCGTGGCAGACCACACAAAGTATATGTATTCTTGATCAGCAAGACAACGAGCTGAGTCGATATAGCCATGTTCCATCTGTATGAGCGACTGTTTCTCAGCAACCAGAAGAGCTAGAGCAACCAATTTTGGTATGTTGCTGCTTCTGCAGCAAGCACATAACGCTTTTATTTTATTTTGATTAATTACCTGCCCTCAGCACCGCAAACCGAAAAAAACAAATCACATACAAAATACTAGGCAATTAAAAAATATTTAAAAATCTGAAATAAATCACAAATACGCTTTGCCATGCTTTTGACCCATTCAGAACTTAGGAAATATTAACATTTCAATTTTCAAGGCTTAGCAATATTTTTTTAATAGCTCTACATGGCACTATGTAAAGTGAAGTTGTCAATTATGAATTAAATATTCGTATTTTGTTAATAATTTAGGCATAAGCGTTTGTCCCCATAACAATTGTTACAATTGTTTAAATCAAGTGCAGTTTTTGCTAAGCAAAGTTGAACTCTCATGCTGCATTTGTGCCACCCACCAGCCACCCACAATTGACGATGAGCGTCGCAACAAAGCAGCGACGCTTTCGCTCAGTCGCCGCAGCAAACGCACTAGAAAAAATTCAATTTGTTTAGCTGAGCCGCACTTTTGCCTTTTATTTTTATAATATCATACATCTTTAAGAATTAATTGTTAAAATGTAAAAAATAAACAAACATATAGATGAGGCATAATAACGATAAACAATTGATTAAGCATGATGATAACTACAACTAGTCATATGAATGAAATGAATTTAGAGACGCTTGCAATTGAGTTTAAGTAGAGTTGCACATTCTGATCGCTAGATGTCGCGCCGCTAACTCTTGTCTTGAATATTTGACTCTTCGCTAGACTGCGGCACAACTTGCGGCTTGAAACTTTGCTTGGGCGGAATGAGCAGCAGCATGTTAAAGCAAATGAGCAATGGATACACCAGCTGCGATTCCAGTGATCGTTTGAAGCACAGCTGTTTGGCTGGTGACTCACTGCATCAATGGATGTGATGGTGGCGCCGTTTTCAGACTAACCAGACGCTCATGCTCATTGCGATGCTGGCGACGCGAGTCCAGCACAATAATGAGATCCATGCCATAGTAAAAGCCAGTCCAGGCTGCAGCTCTCAAGGAACTGCTGCTCAGTCACATGCCAAAAGGCATCGTCCGCCGGCGTGGCCAGAAAGCAGAAAGCAGCGCTGCTCCAGGCGATTGCTAAAGTAACTCGACAGTGCCACTTGCCAGCTGAAGAGCTCATGGCTGGCAATTGGCGCAGCCATCAAATCAATTGAAATCCAACGCAGCAGCTGCGGCCACCAAATTGAGCTTCTCATATCCTATTATAGTATTATTTTATTATTATTATTATAGTATTATAGTACAATTTAGTTTAATTTAGGAAAATATTATAAGATAAAGTTGTCACACAACATAATAGCAAACTAATTTTACAACAAATTACACAACTAAATAATTGTTAAAAAAAAAAAAAACCAAATTAAGCAGCAGCCATCAAAAGCTGCAGCGTTTGACGCCCATAACGACATATAGACAGCCAGCCCTCAAAGTATTCAGTTGTTAGCTTGCCACACTTGAAATGAAAAAATGTTGCCGATAACATTGCTAGCATCAATGCCAATTTCATTGGAATACAACTCAGCAAAGCTGGCTACATTTATGTTAATATCGATTAATGTTATCGTTATCAATAACATAGAAATAGGCACCTCTGACTTGGATAGATCGCCACACGTTGTCCAAGGCCTTGATGTTTATATCCGAGTTATGCGACTACTAAGAAAGCTTAATAAATTTATTGCTTTAGCATTTTTTTGGGCTCTGTGCTTGTTGCCAAATCCTTTAGCCACATTTAACTGCAATGTGCCTACAATTTGTGCCATTTTTATTTCGCTTTAGCGCGTTTTTTACTTTAATAATTCAGTTGTGACAGACAAATATATAGAAACGCCAAAATTCGATGCTAATATTTATATAAATATGTGTAAGCTACAATTTTATTTTTTATTTAGCAGCTTCATAACAGTTTAAGCTTAAATGCAGCAATAATTAATTAATAATTAGCAGCTTAAGCAGCTTTCTGTGACAGAAACTATTAAAACGGCTTTAATGCCGAGCTGAGAGCACAAGCTGCTCATTAAGGCTATCAAAATGCTGGCCACACACACACACACACACAGGCAGACACACATATACACAGTGCTGCAGATTAGAAAACGAACTGCGAAAGTCAAACTGTAACTTAGAAAGAGAGAGAGAGAGAGAGAGCGAGTGAGTGAGTGAGTGAGTCGTAGGCTATTAAACATTCTGAAAATGGTTGATGTGGTTTTTGGGCAAGTGAGAAGGCGTCTCGCTCATTTGATGTCTAAGCAGCAGCAGCAGCAGCTCCCAGGTGGCATGTGTTGCAAGTGAGTGAGTGAGTGGTGCTGGGGTTGGAGGTGGGGGGTGGTTGCTTGCTACTTGCCACACGAGCATAATTTGTTGTAATTAACATAACGAGCCAACCCAAGCAATAATAGGCAAAAGACCAAGTCACACACACACACACACACATACATATATATAAATTGAACGCCTACACACACACACACACACACTTAGAGCGCCTGTGCGGCTCCTGCTGCGCTAAGCACAAAGCTGCCCACTGTGCTTGCTTTGCATGTGTGTGTGTGTGTGTGTGTGTGTGTAATTAATTTGTTTTTGGACAGCCCACATACCTGCGTGTCATCAACACACATCAACCCCCCGCGCGCGCGCGCCTCTGCTCGCCATGCAAATTACTTTACGAGCCACACTAAAAATAGCCAAAGCCTCTATTATACTCATCTCCAATTATAATTATCTATTTATATATATCTATATCTTTGTATATTTGCAGCAACAAGTTGTCGAACTATCTGGCTATGTCATCATACTGGTTGAGAATGCAGAGGGTAAAATTAAATTATATGGCTCACCGTCCGATCGCGATAATCTGGAAGTGGGCGATGAGATACTCGAGGTCAATGGCCTTACACTGGATAATATATCGCGCACCGAGGCCATACGACACATACATGATGTAAGTAACAAATAGCGCATTGCATTTAATTATTGCTTAATGCATTTTGTTAATACTTCTTTTTGCAGTGCATCAAATCCTGCACAATTTGCTTACGCGTGCGCAAGAAAAATGATTCCAGATTGGGTAAGTGTGAACATAATTATTATCGCATTAGTTAATTAAGTTAGTAGCCTTGTTTTATGCTTTAAAATTGCGCAACAAGTTGAGCTTAATAAGTTCTCAGCACTGCTTGCCAAACAGTTTCAAATGCTGTAGTGAGACTGCACAACTGTAAGCAGCTTAGCGCTCATGAGTATTGCGCTCAGCTGCGCACTGCTTGAGCAAAGAGCGCAAATGCCGCAGCAAATGTGTGAGTGCTTTTCATTAAACTCAACATTTTTAAACTAATTACATTTTATTTAAAAAAAAAATCGCAATTTCCGCTTTGCGCTTAGCGCAACAGTTTTGACTTGAAAAAAACTAATGGCGCATTACAGTAGCCAATATTATTGCACTGCTTGCACAATATTATTGTAGATTATACTCGCTAATATGTTGTGGCTCGGCTCAAAAGCCTGAGTTGTAACGCTTCTGCCGCTGCCGACCAGTGTTGCCAGATTTTGAGAGACAAGATAGGCTAGAATTGAGGAAAAAAAATAAGTCTAGAATAAGCTAGACACTAAATTTGTGTCAAAACTCATGCAAAGATAAAAAAAAAAAATAAATAAAAGGTCGCGCTGTTGAAATTTTAAGTCGAAATTCATGCAAAGCGTAAAAGTAAAAGTAAAAACAAAAGGTCAGCGCCTGCAAATTTCATTTGCAATCAATTATAAAATTTACCAAAATTAAAATAAGCTAAGACAAAATTAAAATATGCTAGATTTCAGGCTATAAGCTATTTGCTACATTTATAAGCTTTTCTATTTTGAAATATGCTAGAACTAGCCTGAAATATGCTAAACTGGCAACACTGCTGCCGACAGCAAAAAATTCTCTTTATCTGTTAATGTGAAAGAGAACCACAACAGAAGAGAGTTAGAATGAGTGATTTGTTAGTTAAGCAGCAAACATGGTAGAATAATACAACGTAGCGGACTGCGCTCTTAGGTTAATTAGCTTCTTCTTCCTTTTTGCTGCTTTCTCGCTCTCGCAGTTTTCGTTTTCTATACGGTGTGAGAGGGAGGGAATGAAGCTAAGTACCCAAACTCTCTCAAAAAGAAGAGCGCAGTCCGCTACCTTGTATTATTCTACCATGGCAGCAAAGGCCTATTGCACTCAGTGCTGCCAGTTGCGCTTTTTTCGCCGCCAACAAATTGTAGAATAGCGTGAAGTGAGTACTGCTACTTCAACTACAAAGTTTTTAATATATACGTGCACATGCTTAATACGATTGCGAGTATACAAAAAATTTAACTGAACTAGAGCAACTAATAATGAAACATACATAAAGGAGCTAAAACGTTTTGTTGGCAGCACTGATTGCAAGCAGTTCGCTCTCTAAGCTATGAAAGCTGTCGTTTCTTAGCAAGAGCGCGAGTAAAGAGCGATCGCTCTTTGGTTGCAACTCATACAATAGAGACGAACCTTTGATTCGAACTTATACCATTCTGAAAAACAGTTGGCAGCACTCATTGCTTTGCCAACTTGCGCTTGGGGCTTTAGTTTTGTTTTGTTTTGTTTCTGTGCTTGTGCGGGGCGCGCACGCGTTTAAGTTTTACGTTTACCGTTTGTCGTTGCGACTGCGCTAGGCGCTAGCGCTTCATTGTCAATAGATTTCATTCTGACGCGCATAAATTCGTTGTGTGTTGTTTTTTTTTTGTCTGTGGCTGTGTTAATTGTGTATGTGTTTGTGTTTAATAAATTTAATATATGCTGCCTAAACTACAACGACGCTGCTGACTGCAAAAGTAAGTGTAGCTAATGCAAATGCTTGTTAAACTGTAAAAACTTGTCTCTGTCGATCGGTCACAGCTGCCAGCTGAGCGCTGAACTGAGCTAGATTTGTCTGTACATACATATATTCATAACTATGAATCAGCAACGTTAACGCTATTGTGCAGTTGTTTTGTTATTGTTGCGTATACATTTGTTAAACAGCTAAAGCAACAAGCACAGCAGCAGCAGCAACAACAACAACAACAACAACAAGGCCGCAGTCGCTGCCGGCGGCGGCAATGTTGACAAATTTTTCAAGTAATTTATAGCCCAGACCTAGTAAATACATATGCACATACTTTATGAGTGTGTTGCTGCTAATAATATGTATTAATTTTAGTAATGGGCGGCTAGCGAATGCAGAGCAAAAAGAAAGAAAAAAAAAGTCGACAGCTAGCAGTTAAAAATCAGTTAGCCCCAAAGAGAAAACTCAAGTACAGCGCGCGAGCGAGCAAACTGATCGAGAGAGAAAGAGAGCGTGAGAGCGCGAGCGCGAGAGAGAGAAACGTTGCATGCTGTGGGCAGCAAGCTTAGACGACTAAGCACTGCCCTTTGCTACTGTTTGATACGCAGTGTGCTGTGCACGAACTTTACAGGGTATTAAGCAAACGTTATAGCCCGTGAACGTAGAAATATTTTTAATGGGCGCTGATATGTTAGTTGGGATGCTTTGGCATGAAATGAAATAAGTTTGTGGGTTTTGCTTGCTGTATAGCACTTTATATTACATATGTATGTACATTTGTACGTAGGTGGAAGTTGAGTGCATGCCAAACAGAGTCAACCAACTGGAAATTGTTGCTAAAAAACATAACACACACAGCTAGAAATAAAAAGCTGCAAGCACAGCGCAGCTCAAACTGTAATTTTAACTGTTGTCAATAGCACAGCAAACTCAACTCCAAAGCAAAACAAGTTTTGATTTCTTGTGTGGAAATCAAAGATAACAATAAAAAAAAAAACATTTGAGAGCACTGCTTGTCAAACTGCAGCAGCGCGACGCTTTGGAAAGCGCGTGAGGGGCGTTTTTAACTAAAAGATAACTTGCTTATCTAAATTTGACTAATGCATTAACAATTATAACAATAGAGCTATGGATTGCTTTAGAACTTTAGAGCAGCAGCAGCAGCAGCTAATGCTAAAAAGCTATAAAAAAGTTTGAGCACAACTTTAAATACACACACACACACACACACAGCTGCATGTGTGTGTATGCAATGTTGTTTCTCTTTTGTTGTTGTGGTTTTTGTTGGTTTGCTTACTTTTTGGGTCACACGCGGTCCAGCGCAAAAGGGTCGCAAGAATTTCCAGTTTTTCTCTCTTTTAAAACGAAAAAAGAAGTTACACACACACACACATACGAACAACGAAACGTGAACATTCCAAAGCAATGAATTTTTTTTTTTTTTGTTTCGTTGTATAAAACGAAATCAATAGAGAGATGACGATGATGGGGCGCGCAAGCAAAAGCAAAAAGGAAGCTAGTGTGCGAGCGAGATGCATGATGCTTGTCTATTGCCCATTGGCTTTATATGCAGGTGTTGGTGTAAAAAGCAAAGCGCGTGGTGAAGTGTAGTGTGCTGAGGTGTGGGGTGGGGGGGTGCTAGCTGGGTCAGCATCCAAAATCCGGTAAGGCAAGTTTCTTGGCGCTGCTCAGTTTGTGCCGCTAAATAAATTGTTGCTGTATTAGTGTGTGTGTGTGTTGGATACAATTGAGCGCTCACACATACACATGTATAGTGGGCGTGTGTGTTGGGGGGGGGGCGGGGGGGGGGTGGGGCAGCCATTGTGCTGCGATGTGTAAAAGTCATTGCCTCAAAAGCGAAACTTGCAAAGTGTTGGCCATGGAATTGCATGGGTTAGATGCTATACATAGCAGCAGTCTCTATATAGTAAGCTGACCCCACCAACAACCAACAACCAACATTGCTGCAATTGCCGCTAAAAGTTTGTGGTTCTTATAAAAAAAAAGCAATTTAAATAGTTGCCATGTCATTTGTTATGCATTGTTGTGAGCTTAAGCGTAATAAATACCGTTATAATTGCATATGGGCAGCAGATAATTTTAATAGCCAATTTTTTCATGTAATGCACACACACACACACACGCACACTTGTTGACAGGACAGCAGAGCGAATGATAAGAGAGCGCAAAAAGCATAAAACATAAATGTCGTCGTCGTCTGGCAGAGAAAGATTAAAATTGAAACTGAACCTGTAACTGTAACTGAAGCTGAGCGAGCGAGCTTGTGTGTGTGTGTGTGTGTTCGTCCTTTTAAAAGGCTAAAGTGAGTGGCATGTAGTACACAAAATGCTAAAAAATATATATAAAACATGTGTGTAGCGCAAATAAATAAACAAACGTGAGACAATGCGCAGCAACAACAAACAAAAGCTAACGACAGCAACAATTGTCACAAGTTTAGGAGCTGAAGCAGATTTTTCGAAAAACCAAAAATAAAGCTCAGGGTCGTCGCAATTCAATTTGAAAACTTTAAAGTGCTTAAAATGTAAACAGCACACGCGAGCAGCAGCAAAAGATAGAAACAGAGCGAAAAGAGACAAACATTTATACATAATAGAGGAATTATAAGGCTGCCCACTATGGATTAAATGGCTGCATTGGGCGACAAAAATAAATGAATGAAAAATGATAAATAGCAGCTAGAATTTAATTTAAAGAGCATTTAATTTAGAGTTTTGCAATACTCAATAATTTATTTTGCTGCTACATTCTTTAAAATTTAATTGCGAATTTTTCTCAAGTCACTCGTATGCAGTTTATTGCTTGAATAGAAATTTAAAAGCCTAAAACAATTTTTGGAAATGTGCGTTTTACGCTGCTTGGCATTTCCATAGTGCAACAGCAGCCACATTTGCTACTTACAGCACTCGTAGTAGCCTCATTTAGTTAAAACCCCCTCCCCCACGCTACCCGCTTAAGCAAACAATTAAAAAATTGTTTTGTTTATACGCCCCGTCCTCTTAGATAAGCCTGTGCTGATAAGCGCCAGAGCACTTGACACAGACGCCTATGCGGCGTATGAGTAATTTATAAAGCATGACTGCGCTGCCAAGAGCGAACGTCACTCAGTCAGTCAGTCAGTCAGTTAGTTAGTGTATCTGTGTGTGTGTGTGAGAAAGGTAGTTAAGCCATTGCTGGCAATCAAATCTGTTTGACACACATTGATATGCATATGGTTTAACTAGAGCCCTTGCCACATTCTAATTGCGTGTGTATATGTCTCTATCTGTGTGTGTGTTTATCTTTGTGTGTGTGTGTGATAACTTAATTTGTAAAGCTGAATGAGCATTTAACAGCTGAATAAATAATAATAGAAAGCTAAACACAAGCGTTAGACATGGAAAGACAGTTGCGAAATTTATGCAAAATGCGCTCAGTGCAGTGATTTTCATTTGATTTATGCGTTTATCACTGCTGCTTCTTCTTTGATTTAAAGTAAATGTGCAAATAAACATAAATATTTATTTTATGTTTATTGCCTTTGTTGCAATTTGTTTAATGTGCTTTTAATTTTATTTATATTTGCAACATTGAATATGCATTTATTTTGTTTATATTTTTACTTTTTTGTTATGCAACTTTTTATTCGTCTATATTATAGAAAATAATTATGTATAATTTTGCTTCGCGGCTGCTTAAATTTAATTTTTATGTTTTAATTTTTTTCTCTACAATATGTGTTTTTAATGTGCCAATTCCATGCGTTTCTTGCTATTAAAAAAAATAGTATCAAACAATTTTCATTGCTCTTAAAAATATGTAAAGTTTCGCTTTTGTTTTTTGGTACGAATAAAAAAAATGTCGCTTAACTTGCAACTTGCCGCAGCAACTTTTAAAAACTTTTATGTGCCATTACCATTTTGTTTTGCTGTTGCCAATTTAATTGCCAAAAACTTTGTTGATTGGCTAGAGAAACTACCAAAGACAAGTTATGAGCGTACAAAAAAAAAATATAAAATATAATAATGTAGAGACACAAAAAAAAGATAAAGAGCTAAACGTAATGTTTGCTATTTCTTATCTGAGCCATGCAGCAAAAACTAAAGCTAGAGTTATGAGTGGAGCGGGCAGCGGGGTGGGGGGGCAGTGGGAAACAAACAAATAAATCTGTCAAAAGATGAAAGCCAAACGCACACACGACAAAAACGCACGTTTAATATGTGAGACGTGAGCAGCAACAACAACAACAACAACAATAAATTAAAAATAGTCATAAAATAAAGTTACGAAAAAATTCCCACATTACTTTCACATTTCAATTATAACGCAAAGAACTTTTGCATGCCAAGCAGGCAAAACCAAAACCAAAACCGAAACCAACACCCAAACCGTTTCCCACAGCATCTTCTGTTACTTTGTTGTTGTTGTTGTTGTTGTTAGTTGTTGGCCACCTGACTTAAGTTCATGGCCCATTGATGGCCCAGCCTCCAAAGCTTCAGCGTCGTCGTCGTCGTTGTCGTCTCAGTAATGTGATACATCATTTTGCGGTTACATAACCTGCAAAGAGAGCAGCAGCAGCAGCGGAAAAAAAACAACAGCAAAGTGAAATAAAAGAGCTAAAAGCGTATAAAACAAAAAACAACAACGGCCAGCAACTCTGTTGTCTGTGCAGTAAACGAGTTTGAACAAAAGCTACAAAACTCAGTCGAAGCAGCAGCCACAAGAGCAGAACAGACAGAATCAGCTAAAAAACTTGGCAAAGAAATGTTCGAATAATCATATACTATATACATATAATCTTATATACATACATAGCTATGAGTGTGTGTGTGTGTGTGCTTGTTAGCGAGGGCTGTTAATAATGTTACGAACAAGAACAAGAAATTTCATTTCAAAATGCTTTTAATTCTTTTGAAATTTGACAATTTTCATTGAGTTCAGCTCAAAATTAAATTAAATATGTACATATCAGCACAATATATTAAATATTGCATATTAATTTTAATTGCAATACTCAAAGCTGCGTTTTGATATTTTTATTTATTTTTTTTTATTTTAAAAAGAATTTTTAATTTTGCCTCATTTTTTTGCAATTGCTGAGAATAAAATAAAAAAACACGGAATTGCATTTAAAAATGCTCTTGGTTTTTTTTTTTAAATTAAATATAGTTAACATTTTTATTCGATACAACTCAAAGATAAATATGAAAATGTTAGCAATTTATTTAATATTGCATTTTTTATAAATTTTAATTGCAATACTCAAAGCTGCGTTTTGATATTTTTATTTATTTTTTTTTATTCTTAAAAGAATTCTTAGCTTTTTTTTTTGTATATTTAACAAAGTTTATTGCGCTTTTCATCAATAGTTGAGCTTCATATGTTTGCAATTGCTGAGAGCGAAAAAAACACGGACTCTTTATTTAAAATTAAATATAGTCAACATTTTTATTCGATACAACTGAAATAAATATGAAAATATTTTATTAATTTTAATTGCAATACTCAAAGCTGTGTTTTTATACTTTTATTTATTTTCAAAAGAATTCTCAATTTTTTTAAAGTATACTTAACAAAGTGTATACTAATATAATAATAATATTTGCGCATTCCCATTAATAGCTGAGCTGCTTAATTTTGCAATTGCTGAGAATAAATAAAAAAAAGAACATGGAATTTCATTTAAAAATGCACTTTATTTATTATTTAACATAGAGTGGCTTAAAATCATGTTTGGTCCAATGGGTAGTATTAAATATTAAAACGTAAGCGCGCCTTAAAATTAATAAAATATTTATTTAATTTTTGCTTGCAAATTATATAAAATAGCAACAAAGTTTATTTTGCGTGTATTAAAAAGAATTGTAAATTTCATATTTTTAAACAAAGTGTATACCAAAGTTGTGCACTTAACGTTTTTTTTTGCATAGTAAAAAATTTCCATTCAATAGCAGCGATTTCTCATTTTAGCGCTTGCTGAGAAAAAAAAACACAATTGATTGCTACATATTGTTTAATAATAAACATTCTTACTTGACTACAGTTATTTGTAATATGAAATGTTTTGTTGTTTTTTGGAACGCGGAAATTCGCATGAAAAATATTTAAAATATTTGTGGAAATAATTATGCGAATATTTATTTAATAATTTAAGAAAATCACGCAAAGCCAAAGCCAAAGAGTAAACAATAAACAAGACACTTAAAGCGAAGAATGCAGCACACGATTCTCTCAGATTCACACGTACATATAGCATATATATAGATATATATGTATATATATAAACAGACAATGGCAATTGTTAAGTAGCTAAGGCTAAAGCTAAAGCAAATTGCATTGAAAAGTGAGTGAAGAAAATAAATAAAATAAATAAATGCATTTGTTTGCTAATTGTTGTTAATTATTTAATAGCCAATTAGTAGAAGTAAACGTTAGTTAGAATATATAATAAGTATATATATTACTATAAGTAAATGAATGCAGACATATTACGTATACGCACAGCCCATAGACCGCAAAAATAAATAAATGTATGTGTGTGTGTGTGTGTGTGTGTTGCCATTTAACACGCGACACATTATTATTTAATTACAATTAAATTTTAATTGCAAATGACAAACGCAGCCAAAAGCTGATTAATGAAAATAACAACAACAACAACAACAATTTATAGTTATAGTATATATTATTAATGAAACAGCTGGCAAAATCAAACAAATTATGTTATGACTAAAGATTAAAGGCGCTGCCAATCAAAAAATGTAAACAAAAATAATAATTAGAGTTTGTTGTTGGTTTAATTCAATGAGGCAGCAAATTTTAAATTTAATTTAAGCAAAGAATATAAAAAATTAATAGTTGCAAAAGTTTGTTGCATTTGGTTGGTTGCTTATCGATTTGTGGCAAGCAATTAAAGCGCGCACACACACACACACACATACACATGCAGTGTGGAGTGCGTTACATGAGCGTGGCCATAACTTGACGCTGAAGATGTTTTCGTTGTTGTTGTTGTTGTTGTTGTTGTCGCTGCTGTTGGTCAAACACTTGTGTGCCACGCCCACTCTGAGCTGAGTGCACTCAGTGACCATTAATTAGTAATTAAGGTTAACTTATATGTATGTGCAATATGCGTGTGCAACAGTTTTAGAGTCATTGGCTAACTTAAACATTTTGCATGCTAAGTGACAAAGAGTGAAGTGGGTGGTGGGGTGGGGTGGGGGGATAAACATACGCACTTAACGTGAACATGAACTCAATCGCTAGGGCAACAGCTGTGCACTGAATTGGGCCTAAAGGAACACACACACACACACACACAGAGAGACACACACACATGCAAATGAGATCAAAAGTCAGAGCATGAGTTGAGGCTGAGCTGCTGCTGCTGCTGCTGCCGCCTGCGAGGTTCAATGACATGCATATATATTTTATATATGTGTGTGTGTGTGTGTATGTGTGTGTGTGTGTTTGCGTTTGTATGTATGCGCAATGGGCGACTAATTGGATTTGCAAGTGTTGGCCGCGTAGGCAAACTGCGACTGCGACTGCGACTGCTGCTGCTGCTATTAACGCCCACTTTGCCTGAGTGGGCGTGACCTCGTCACAGAAAAAACCTAAGCGACTGCTAACTAAAGGCAAATAAACTGAACCCCAGCTCCCAATCTCAACCCCACGGAACAGCTGAAACAACTGCAGAAGCTCAAGCAACAACAACAAAGAGCGAGAGCGAGAGCGAGAGCAAACGATAGTGTGAGCGAGAGAAAAAAGTGCCAAGAGCCAAAGCCTGAGCTCGGAGCGTAAAGATTTAAGCTCTACCCCATTGAATTGCAATCATTAAAGCGAGAGCGCGCCCAGTTGATGATTATTATTATTTTTTTTCTTCTTTTTTTCATAAGCAGAGCTGAGCGAACGTTCAGCGCTAATTAACAACGAGCATGCTTATAAAAAAAAAAAATTGCAATTGTAGCCACTTGTACAACAAATTCAAGTGCTGTCAACCGAACGAGAACTGAACAAAATATTAATTAAAGCACAAAGCTAATCAAAAGAAGTGTAAGACAAGCGCTGAACTGCAACTAAAAAAAGGACAAAGCAACTGCTGAACTAACAAAATATTAATAAAAATTAATATTAAAATATATTTAAAGTAGCAGCAACATTTAAAGCAAGCAGCGTTCACTAAAATTATTAAAATATATTATAAATATTATTAAAAATTTAAAGCAGGCAGCGCTCAACTGTTGAACTAACAAAATATTAAAAAAATTATAAAATCAAATAGAACTTTGAAAAAGATTATTTTACTTCCATTTTTTTTTAACTGTTAACTTAAATCAGTTATAAACTAAAAATATTTTAATTTAAAGCAGGCAGCGCTCAAACATTTAAATATTATAAAATCAAACAAGCAAACAAAATATAAATAAAAAATTATTAAAATCAATTAAAAAAAATAAATGAATTTTTTAGCGCTCAACTGCTGAGCTAACAAAATATTAATAAATTAATATTAAAATATATTTAAAGTAGCAGCAACATTTAAAGCAAGCAGCGTTCACTAAAATTTATTAAAATAAATATTATAAAATATATTAAAATTTAAAGCAGGCAGCGCTCAACTGTTGAACTAACAAAATATTAAAAAAATTATAAATCAAATATATTTAAAGCAGCAGCAACATTTAAAGCAAGCAGCGTTCAACTGTTAATTAAAATCAGTATTATAAATAAAAATATTTAAATTTAAAGCAGGCAGCGCTCAACTGTTTAAAATTATAAATCAAATATATTTAAAGCAGCAGCAAAATTGAACTCAATATATGCAAATTTCAAAGCAGGGGCAGCGCTCAACTGCTGAGCTAACAAAATATTAATTAAAATCAAAAATAAAGTAAATTTATCAAAATTTAAAGCAAGCAGCGTTCAACTGTTGCACCAAAATCAATGAAAAGCAATATTAATATTATAAAATGAATATATCAAAATTTAAAGCGCACTCAACTGTTGAGCTAACAAAATATTAATTAAAATCAAAACTAAAATGTATTTAAAGTCAGCGCAGGCAACTGTTGAGCTTTTAGTTGAAAGCAAAAGCGACAGAGGGGGGGGGGTGTTGCGCGTTTGTTTGCTGCAGTTGAAAGGCAATAAAAGTGACAGTTGATTGCAAAGGCGGCGGTGGGCGTGGCAGCCTGCGACGCCGCCGTTCGCTGTGTAGACATAACAAAGAAATTGTTTTGCTTTGATGATCGGCTTACTCAGAATTTCGCGTAAGTAAAAGTTGCAACAAACAATAAACGACGCCTGCCTTTAAATGCTGTTGCAATTGCAAAATATATATATATCCTATATAGACTAAGTTGCATGCCACTTGCATAAATGCGCCGCCCGCACAAGCTGCAAAAAAATGTGAAAAGTGTAAGAAAAAAATATATATAAAATATATTGAAGTAGCTGGCATAGTCGCTCTCGCTCTCTCTATCTCGCTCTTGCATTCTCTAGCGCCACTTATTGCGCATTCCGCCAACATTTACATTCATTTGAGATTACAATACAATTGGCCATATGAATAATATTGGCAACAGTCGCTCGTCGCTCTTGGCCTTCTGCCTGCCTGCCTTGGCCCCCTCTCTCTCTCTCTCTCTCTTTGCGCTATTGTGTGTATATTGATTCTATATACAATTGTTGAAGAATGTCAACGGGAAATTCCTTATTAATGGAGAATGCATTTGCCCACTGGAAGTCTCGAGGCCACCACAACTTTCGTGTCGAGCACCTATTGTGGCCACAATCTCTTCAAGCATCTAATGCTTAAGTTATTAGCAGCACTTTAAGCTGCAGTTAGTTTGCAGCTTAAAGAATTTGATTTTAACTTTATTTATTCAAGTTGTTATAAAACAAATTAATTAATTAAAATTATATATTATAATTTGAGTCAATTTATATCAATATTTAATGCAAATAATTGGTAAATATAAAGCCTCAACACAGACAGCAATATCTGCACGATCTGCCCAATGGATATATAGCTTATGGTTGTTCTGCATCGTTTAGCATGAGCTACGAATCTGTTTATTGTTCAATTGCTTCACTCATCATATAAGAAAATGTCAAAATTATACAAAATAATTCAGTTCATATATATTTTTGTTTATTTATTTAAAATTTGTTACTTTGTATATATTTTATATTTGATAATTCACATTGAGTGCAATGGGCATAGAGATTATCCTTAGCCTGGCAAGCAGTGTTGCCAACTTTTGAGCGCTTCGGATAGTTTTGGGAAATAGCCAGAAATAGCCGAAAATAGCCAGGCAATAAAAACTTAGCTTTTAACATTGATGAGCAAGAATGTTTCATATTTCAAATTTATGAAGCCAGCGACTTTTTTTTTTTGCTCATCAATTTTGCTGCCTGCCTATTTTCTATTTTCCCAATTTGAATACACAACTTTACATTAAATAGCCAGAATTCCCGCCAGATATGGCGAGTAAATAGCCATATTGGCAACGCTGCTGGCAAGTTCAAGGGTTGAGCTGTTGTCCAGCAGTTTGATAGCCAGCGGCTTGTCATGATTAGCCAACTGATATATTATATATCATATAACTAAAGGATTTGCTGGATTTGTTGCCACAACAGCTGAATGACTAAACTTGGCATAATAACTTTATATACATAACTATCAAATTTAGTTAATCCGATGCTAATACGATCAACTAATTGCTAACGAATTTATGCTTTGCTTCTAGCTTGGGACATTGGAAATTCGGTGCAGGACGCGTTTGTCATTGCAGTTGAGGAGCATGCCCGGGAGCGTTTGCAACGTTTGGCGGCATTGAATCGAGTGACGCCCGTCGATATAACACAGCTGTCCAAAAAGGTAAGCAGCAGTCATTATCACAGTATATATATCATATATATATAGCACATGCATGTGCTGCATGCTACACTCATAGCTAAAAGTATATTGACAAACGTTTGTTGTGCTTTTTGTTTTTATTGCAATTGCATTTATTGCTTAACAATTTTTAGCAACAATTGTTGCAATTGTTTGTCAAAATACTTTTCTCTCTTGTTGTTTGTATTTGTGCGCGTTAACGGGTTCAATGCACTTTGGGCCAATATTAACACATGAGCTGACCCTTGAGCTGAAATTGAAATTGACTTAGTAATGGAACTAACTGTAATCCCAGCCGATTTAATTGTTTTGCGCTCTCGAACATCAAAAAAAAAAAAAAAAAAACAAAAATCATGCGCCCAAGTTAGACACAAATTCAATTAAAAATTCAACAAACAGCAGAGCACAGCAAACAAAACTGCAAAAATAACAAAAAAAAAAAAAAAAAAAGAAATTCAAACTTGAAAACTAAAATCGACAGGCAACAAAAAGTTGCGTGAAAAATAAATGAAATGCACACAAAAGCGGGCACAACCGACAGCAAAGCACGCAGCACTAAGCGCAGCTGGCGCAACTTTCAAACGCAATAGACCGTTGTGCACTTTTTAATGCAGAGTCTGCAAAATATGCAAAAATTGTTGCAAATCAAATTCGTGCGTTTCGTTTGTTCATTTGTCTGTGTGTGCACACATACAAGCAAACCAAAATAAACACACACAACATAGTTTCGTATAGTTTGTAAATTATATTGTATGTTTTGTTTTTTTTAACGCGACAGCAAAATCAAATTATTATTAGTGCTGGCATGTAATGCAATTTTTTGCTATTATTATTGTTGTGTTTTTTTTTTTTATATATGAGCTGTCCATATATAATCATTTGCATACGCCTGTTGTTGGGCTGCCAATATGAATCATTTGCTTAAAATCGTGTAAATGATAAATGACAAATGTACACGTTGCTTAGCTTGTCATTTGAATTAATTAAGTTTGTACTAATAGCAATTGTTAAATAATATGTTAATTTATGTGGAATCGAATGCATTCATTCATAGCGAATCGAATTTGTTATAAGGCTAAACGCAGCATTCCATGCATAGCACTCATGCCATTCATTGATTCATTCACTCACTGAATGCAATTGTTAAATATGCAAATGTATGCCATTCATTCATATGAATCGTATCGAGTTTATAATAATTTCAATGCAACATGCCATGCATTGAATCATTGATTCATTCATGACTCTGTGTACTAATAGCAAATGTTAAATATGCAAATGTATGTGAGTAGTGTAAAATGAGTCGAATGCATTCATACAGATGAGTCGAATCGAATTTATAAAAACTTTGTATTTATTCATACACAAAGCATATTTATAAACGCTTTTGTATTTATACAAACAGCGGTTCATGCATTGAATCATGCCATTCATTGATTCATGACTCACAAATGATTCAATTTGTACGCTTACACACACACACACACACAATGTAAACTTGCCGCACATTCAATCAACGCACTGTAGTATGCATCAACTTGATCAACAGCTCTGCACTCCACTCATCTCGCCTCGCCTCGACTCGACTCGACTCGACTTGGGTGCCAATAATCCGATAAAAGTGTGCGCTAAATGTGTTGCCTGTTGACAACGTCGAGCTGTTGGAGGAGTAGTGTGGATTGGGCGCTCGCTCTGCTCGACTGACTGACTGACTGACTGACTGATGAGTATGAGTTGTGAGCTTTTTAGATTTGGCTTTGGGCTGGAGAGCGGCAGCGGCAGCGGGAGCAGCAGCAGCAGCAGCAGCAATTGAACGCACAAGTGGCATGTGCATGAAGCGTGAAGCATTTTGTTGATGGCAGCACACACACACAAACACACATACACACATATTGCTATATATTTTAGCTATATAAAGTATTAAACGTATAAATGTGCGCTCATATGCTGAAGTGATTGCATACGCTCGACTGCTGCCGCTCAAGTCTGCAACGGAGCTGGAGACTGGAAGTTTGGGAGAGATTGGGGGGTTAGCTCTGAGGCTATTGACAGCAGTTAAGGTGTAACTTAGCAGCAGCACCTGTTGCGAGTGCAGCAGACAGAGAGAGCGCGAGAGAGGGTGGTGGGTGGGTGGGTTGTCAGCTTATGCGCTGAATGCGACTAATCACAGCTCTAATGCTATTTGGGCAATTGAATTTCACTCAAGCACCAACCAATTTGTATTTTGCTGCCAGCCAAGCTAATACAGTTTGAGAGTCTTGCGCCCCAATGTGTAAAAAGCGACTCGTGGTGACGTCTCTCGGCGGTGTCTCGTGCATCAGTCTGCGGTTGCTGCTGCAGCCCACGCAGCCAGACAGAGCAGCGCAAATGCAAATTACACACACACGCAAACACACACACACACACATGCGCATATAGAATTTTGTTAACAAAATGTATTACAGTTAAGTCTGGAATTGTGTGCTTCGAATTAGCGCTAAATGTTTGAAATGTTTAGCTCAATTCAAATTGCTAAAACTAAAACAGATTTCAATTGAATTTTAATGTAAATGTCAGACAAATACTTTGAATACTTTAAATTAATATACATTTTTTATTTTAAGTTTAAGTTAATATAGAGTAAACTATAAGCTTTCAATGCAATTTTAGCAAGAGTTTGACCACCAATGTATTTATTTTAAATTTTTTACATTTTTTTAAACTTTACTTGTAACGCGCTTTGATTGTTTACTATGCCTTCAATATAAATTTGAATAGTTTTATTTATATTATGAGTAATAAGTGTAATAAATATTTTAAAATATTTTATAGAATATTTGCAGCTTGAATTCGAATAGGAAATTTAGACTGGAATTCAAATTGAATTAATTTGAAGCTTACACTGAACTTTGCTTAGCTGAAATTAATTTAACTTCTTGAACTGCTTGCTCGCACTGCTTGAATTTGAATAGGAAATTTTGAGTGGAATTAAAATTGAATTAAATTGAATTGCTTGGCCGAACTGCTTGAACTGCTTGCTCACACTGCTTCGAGTACATCATAGCCAAATGAGTTCAATAATATATTAAATTATAAATTTAATTGCAAATTCATTAAGCAAACGAATTGACAGTTGCGCATTTAATAGTCGAAACTTGCAAAACAATGCAATTCAATTAAGTAGCTGTGTGTGTGTGTGTGTGTGTGTGTGTGTTATACGCTGGCTTCACTGTAGCTTGTATAAATAATGCATATTTCATTAGGCGAGCGTGGGCTGCACAAAAGCCAAAAATTGAGCCCCACCCACCCACTCAGCCGCGCCCCCCGACTGTGTGTCTGGATTACTTTGTCTGGCTTCGCTTTAATGAAATTTGATTGATATGCATACGTTATATATAGCATATATAGCTATCGCACATATCGTACGATATGCCAGCAACGTTTAATGTGATGCTGATGTGTGTGTAGCTCTCACTCTCGACGCGTTTCGATTCAGGCCAAGCAGCGAGCCTTGCTAATTGGAAGTTTAAGCCACAGTCGACAGTTCAGTCAGTCGTTCATTTATATTTTTGTAAGCTGCGCACACATTTTGGCTTAAGCGAAAGCGTTTAATTCATTTATGTAATATTTATTACAACATTAACTTCAGTCCCAGCGCCATATAATGAATTCAATTGGGGGTGGGGGAGGTGTCTTGGCTTTTCATTCATTTTATTTTAATGCCAAACAACATTACGCATTTCATTTTTAAATACTTAAGTTAAAAGCACAAAATGAAAAGCAATTGAAATTTACAAATAAATGAATTTGTATATTAAAAATTTGTTCTTAATTAAACATTAAAGCAAATTAGTATTATTGAATAATTATACATTAACAATTGTTATACATTTTATTTTATACTAATTTTGTTTTTAATTTTTGTGCATATACAATTAATTTAATTAATTACATGTGTAAATAAAATTAAATTAAACGCTTAAATTATTTAATAATTACATACAGTTAGTTTTTAAATAAAATATTAATATACATTTTATTTTAATTTATTTAATTCGAAGCACAAAAGCTACATATATAAATTTAAATTAAAACAAACAAATTTTATTTAAATACAAAGTGAAACAAAATAATACATAAACTAATACTACTATTAAATATATTACTATATATTAATAATTTAAATATTTTTTTAGTTTTTAGATCAAAGCATACAATTTTTACTATTAATTAATAATAATAACATAATTTAAATAACGATTTAGTTTTAGCAAATGTAGTGTTGGAAAATATTATAAATTTTATATTTTGTGAAAATTCGCTATGGAAAGCAATTGTTGCAATTTGCATTTGTTTATTGCAGTAGCCAAACACTAAACTTAACTATTTAATGTGCAAAATGCAATTCTGCTCTCTCTCTCTCTCTCTTCCCCACTCTTCCGCTTCCGCTTCGTCTTCTAATTCGCTGCATGCTGTGCATTCAAATTAAATAAAAATCTCGCTGCTCGTTGCTCTGCAGCTGCAACAATCGAATAACGGCAGCAATGGCGGCAACGGCGGCAATGGTCAAACGCTCAGCAATCAGACCAAGCAGCAGGATTTGAGCTTCTTGAACGACTCAACGCCCATCTATGTGACGTCATTCAGCAGCAATCAGATAACCAACAGCAGCGCCACCATGACAACAGCCACAGCCGGCGGCCCCATCAGCGCGCCCCAACAACTGGCGCCGACAACAGCAACCGGCACCATTGCAACAGCAACGCAGCAGGCAGCGCCGTCGGCAGCGCTTGTCTCAGCCGCCGTGGCAGCGGCAACAGCAGCAGCTGCTGCTGCTGGCAGCGGCGGCGGCGGCGGCGGCGATCGCAATGCAAACAGCTCGGCGACGGCGGCAATTGTGGGCGCAACGGCGGCAGCAGCAGCAGCGGCGCTCAAGCAGCCGCCGGAACGGGCAGCGCCACCGGTCACATCTATCAGACGAGTCAGGCGCAGCAGCAGCAGCTGCATCAGCTGCAGCAGCAACTGGCGGCAGCAGCAGCCGCAGGCAAACCGCTGGCAGCCAAATCGCTGCTGGCCACGAGTTTGCAGCATCTGGCGGAGGAGGTGGACGACGATGAGATGGACGACGACGATGACGATGTGGATGGCGCCAACTATTGCGGCATCACCTACATAAGCTACAACAACAAGCAGGCGCAGCTGCCGACAACAACGTTGCCGGCGACAACAACACTGCCCGCCGCAGCAGCAACACTGGCGACAACAGCAGCCATACACCAGCAGCGTCAGTCGCGTCCGCCGCCGCGCGACCGCGAGTCGCAGGCTGCACTGCATCTTAGCAGCGAAACGCTGGCCGCTTGTCAGTTCGTCGATGCGCAGACATCGACATCGCCGCTGGCCATCGCCGCTGGTGGTGGTGGTGGCTGCCACAATTTTGTGGCTTCGGCTCATGTGCATGGCACGACGACGCCCAAGACGGAGTACTCGACGGCCATATCGAGTGGACAGCTGCAGCAGGCGTTTGCCGAGCTGCAATATCATGGCGGCGGCTGCAGCAGCAACAACAACAGCCGCACCAGCAGCAGCAGCAACTTCAATGGGCAGCTGCAGCAACAGCATTTACTTTTAAGCAACAACAATAATAGCAATAATTGCATCGCATCGGGCATCAACAGCATCAGCAGCATCAACAGCATCAGCAGCATCAATAGCAACAGCAACATTAGCAGCAGCAACTTCAGCAGCAGCCACAACAAATGTGATTTAATATCAAATAATTTGTATCCACCGAGACGAGAGGTGAGAGCATCTCACACACATACACACACACACATACATAGACGTTTTCAGCTGCTGTTTGTATATATATTAATTTTATTTCTTAATTTATTGTTTATTACTATTATTCATTTGCTGTGCTGCCCGCCACTTGTCGTATACGTAATTTTTAATGCTCAACGCTTTTGTGCATTCTTGTCGTTTACAGTTACTAGCAGCAGCACATAACGATGACGTCATCGTGCATCAGTCCAACGATGGCAACGACTCAGCTTCAGCATCAGCAACACTAAACGCCGCCAGCAGCAGCAGCAGCCACAGCAGCAACCAGCAACAGCTGCTGCTCGAGTTGCAACAACAACAACAACAACAACTAAGTCCGACAAGTAGCATATCAAAAGGAAGAACTGAACTTTTATTGGGCGATCAAACGTTGCGAGTTGAACAGCGGTAAGTACTAAAAGTTAGTAACCCCCCCTCCCCCCACACCAACCACCCCTTTCATTTATGTTAAGCTAGCAAATAGATAAAAGCTGCGCGCTTAGCTTAGCGCTCAAGTGGAAACTAGTTTAACTTCCCATGCGTGTGTGTGTGTGTGTGTGTGTGTGTGAAAGTGTTGCACACACACATAGATAATTGAAAGTTAACAATAAACTGGTTAAACAGTTAGATTCTGTTTTTCATTATTTAAATGTAAAAAAAGCTTAAAATTTTTATATAAAAAAGGCTTAAGCGTTTTTTTATAAAAAATAATAATTTTTATTAAGCAAATGAGCATTGCTGGCTTTGTTTTAGTTATTAAATTTAATTTTTTAAGCAAGCAGTTTTCAAGCAGCAATTCTTTATTATTGTTTATATATATTTTTTTTTATTTTATTTAGTTTAAACAAGCTTATTAACAAATTAACCAAGTGTGCAACAGTTTGACGTTCTGTGCTGACTTGTTAAAAAAAAGCATTGCCTATGCTGCAGGCGCAACTTAAATTTACACAGCAGCAGTGCTGCTCAAACTGTACGCAAACTACTTGCTGCAATTGTTTGTTGTTGCTGCTTCTTCTTCTGCTTCGTTCATATGCATTTTGCAGCTTTCATTTAGTCGACGACGACGCTCCTTTGTCTTTTTATATTTGCCAAGAATGTTTTATTACCGCTATGTCGGCAACTACAACAACAACAACAACAACAACAACAACAACAACAGCAGCAGCAGCAGCAACAACAACAACTGAGACTTACAACAGTCCCATAGTGCATATTTGTATGGGTATTTTCGCATTCGTGCTGCTGTCAGTGAATGGGAAAAAAAATAAAATAAAAAGGAATCGTGTGCGAGGCGCTGCTCTTTGGAAATACCCAAAGCAAAAGGACACTAGTGCGTGTATATGTGTGTGTTAGTGTGTGTGTGTGTGTGTGTGTGTGGGTGTGTTGTTTTTATGACTGCTTATTTATTTACTTGGTTGGCTCACTGGGTTTTCCAGCTGGCTGGCTTATGTCCTCGTTTCTCGTTCTCGCTGCCTCATCCTCATTCTCATTCTCATTCTGATGCGCGCGTTTTCGCCTTTGGCCAACGCAGACATTTTTCACACATTTTTTGCATCACCAACAGACACACACACACACACACACACACAGGTGTCTATCTGTATATATATATACTACAATAAAGCTTTACATATTATATATGTAAGCATTGGGTGGTTGCTTGGTTGGGTGGGTGGGTGGTCAGGCGGCCTTGTCCAGGCTGCTGCGATTTTCGCCACGCGCTGCTCTCATTTGCTGCTCATTATTAATTAACGAGTTATTTTCCACACCCCCCCCTGGCATATTTATACATTTTAAATCGATTTGCCTTGAATGGCTTTGCTTGTTTTACTTGCTGCAGCACAAGAATTTCCAAGAAACTGCACAAATTACAATTCGAAATGCAAGCTAATGTTATTTTGTAATTGCTGCTGCTGTTGTCTAATTAATTTTCTACAATAAATCATTAACACGCTGCTATTTTAATGAAGTGCAAAGCCAAAACACAGCAAAAATAATTTGCAGCAACACTTGTTGCTCTCTCTCTCTCTCTCTATCACTCGCACTCTCTCTCTTTCTATACACAAGTCATTATCTATGACTTTTGATTCTTGGCTGCAACTCACTCAGTTTTGACAGCAACTAAATGCACAACGACAACGACAACAACAACTGAAGAGGCGACGCTCTCAGCTTCGGATACGGATTCGGTTTGCTTTGCTTTTGGTTTCTGACATTGACATCTGATGACAAACCCCAGAGTCCAAGGCATCAACATTGCCGTTGACATTTCTCGCAACAACAACAACAACAACAGCAGCAGCAGCAGCAACAGTTGTTAGCTGTAATAGTCGCTTACCTGTTTGACTTTTGTTTTGTTTCGAGAACTTGACTTAAGACAATCAAGAAAATAGCGCAACGTTTAATTAAAATGTTCTCAATTCAATTGAATTGCAGCCAATCAAATTTTTCTAAGAAAGATGAAAACTTTAGCAAGCTGTGGAATTGATTGTGGCATAGAATTGTTTATAATATGGGCAATTAGTTGAACAATTTACAGCACAAGGAATCGTAAGCAGTTCTGATATCAAAAATTACACAGAATTGTATTTTGATTTGAATATAGATTTTTAAAAAGCTGAAGCTGAACAAAAATATAAATTCGTTTATTTTATGCTTGAATTAAAGAGTTAAATATGCATAAATTGTATTAAAGTGTCGCTAATTTGGCCAAAACTAATAACAATTTTCTTGGCTTGAATAAAATGTGTATTTTATTTTTTATAAATAAATTTTCTTTGCATTAGCCAAATTTAAATTTAAATTAAATTAAAGAACGATTAGCTAGCTCTAGTAAGCGATATATATTTATTTATTTTTATAAATAAATATCTAAGCTGTAGCATTTCGTAGACTCAAGGCTTAATGCCTTATAGCGTATTAAAAATTGCTATAGGGCCAATTTCTTTGCTTTAGTTACTAGTTGCTCTAGTATTTTGTTTATTTGCTTGCGCATTTTAATTGTGTTGCATTAAAAGTTTCAATTGTTAATGTGTAACTGCTTTGGGGTCTTTAAACTGTTGTTTCAACTTGGCCCGAACTAACTTACAAGTGTGCGCAATTAACAGCAGCAAATGTTTGGCCAAGCTTCATATTATGGTATTTTCAAATGCAGACAAGCTATAGCTATGGCTATAAGCTCGAAATTTGCAGTAGTTGTTGCTATTGTTGTTGTTGTTGTTGTTGTTAATGCAAGGCAAACATGTGCCGCTTAAGCTGTTTGCAACAAAAGCAGCAGCAGCAGCAGCAGCAGCCGCCAAGAGCTTAAGCTGTTAGTTGAAATTTTGCGCATGTCTTGACCAGCAGTGGAATGGCATGTGAAGTGGCGAGCGAGTGGAGCGGGAGGTATGCGGGGCTGCGCTGTGGAGTTTGGGCGAGTGGCTGTGGCTCACTGGCTTTGGGGCATTGGCATGCAAGGCACGCGCAGGCGCAGCATATTTTGTTTTTCTGCTGCTGCTGCTGCTGCTGCTGCTTTTGGTTTTTTGTTTCTTTTTCCTTTTGCTTTTGCTGCTGTTGATGTTGTGGGCATTGCTTGTGGCGAGCCGTTGAGGTAGGACCGCTGAATCTCTGGAATTGTTTGTTGTTGCTGCTGTGGCTAATGTGACGCAGTCACTTTCCCATGGACTCATGAAAAATCAATTAGTCTGTTGCCGCAGCGGCATCTAAGCGGCTCAAGAAATATTGAAAACAAAATAAATACAAAGGAAACACACACACACACACACGCGCGCACACACATATTGTAATTAAAACATTAATTTCCTGTCGTTATGTGCCGAACCTTCGTGCTAGGCAACAACAACAACAACAACAAACGCCCACGTCGACGCAGGCAGCGCTGCTAAATGTTAAGGCAAACAGCCAGGCAGCGCTTGAGCTGAGCAAAAGAGAGAGAGAGAGAGCGGGCGAGCGAACTCAAGAGAGCGCATAACTCTTGGCAAAGCATAAAACTAAATAAAAAGCACAAACATGTCGAGTGCAGGAGAAACAAAAACTTTAAGAATATAAAATGATTTCATATTTATGTTGGCATGCATGCTGCCGCTCTCGCTCCCGCTCTCTCTCCCTCTTTATGTGTGTGTGTGTGTGTGTGCGCTTGTAACTTGAGATAAATCCGTTATAATAACTCTGGGCAACTGGGCCGCCGCAGTCGCAGTCAATGTGCAGCCAAAGCGCAGCCGAGGCAGCAACAACGAAAAAAGGCAAAGGCAAGGCCCAAATAAATGATGCTCAACACACACACATACATACACACTCACACACACACATGTGTGTGTGCAGTGTAAGTGACACACCTTAAGTTCTCTTCTTGTTGTTTATTTCCTTTGGAGGATGCTTCTGCTGCCGCTCAAGCGCTAGTGCTGCCAACTTTTATTTAAGCTGAAATAAAAAGCTGATGCTGTTTGTAGACTTTCTTTTCTTTATATAAATGGCCAGTCATTCCACTGTGCCACTTCAAGTTGCCAGCGCAATATTTCTAAGCATTTTATTTGATTTGATTGAATCATTTGTATGTGAAAAATTTAAGTCATAATATTGTATTAAAGCAACTATTTATCAATTAATTTATTATGCGCAAAGTTTTAATGCGATTGGCTTTTTAAAAATCCGCGCAGATCTGTCGGGAAATTAACGCAAGTGTCAGCACTGATTCGCTCTCTCATTCTCTGTCACTTGCTGCGTATTAAATGCTCTACTACGTTTTCTTCTAGCAACAATAACTAACAATAAAGCAGTAGAAATAGCAGCAGCAGCTACAAACTACACTTAAATTTTTGACAGCGATCGCATTATTCTTGTTTACTTTAGCAACAGTGCACGCTCGATAAAGTGAGACCCACACACACTATTTGTGCTTGTAATGTAAAACAAATATATAATTCAAATAAATTTGAAGCATTTGCATGCTTCAGAGATTTCCTAAATGGGCAGAATACTTTTTTATGTAGGCGACTTATTAATGTGACAGCAATAGAACTTGAACATTCTTCATTTCCATGAGTGTTCGCTGTAACGAGAGTGCACTGTTGATACTTGTAGCTGTTGCTTTTGCTGTTATGTGTGTATTCCTTTGTTCACAATGCGTTAATTATATTTCTTACCTGCGCACGTTGCTCCCAAGCCATGTTCTCTCTCTCCCTCTCCCTCTTGCTCTCTCGCAGTGTCTCTCTATCTCTGATGTTTGTTGTTCTCAATCGTTTTGGGTCTCTCTCTCTCTTGCAGGTCCAGACATAACCACAATAAACAACAACAGCCAACAAGTAGTTGGGCTCTATCTGTATCTCTTTTGGGCATCTTTGTTGCTGTTGACTTTCTGTTTTTAGTTGAAGTTTAGTTATTTTCTGTGTCTTCTTCTGCTTTTTGCTTTGCTGGACAACAGCAACAGCCTTTGGAGCTGCGCGCGCTGCGCTTCAATCAGCTCCCAGTACCGTACCCCAGGCCCAGGGTATTGTATTTTCTTCTTCTTCCTTTTTTAGCTGCCCCTGTTGCTCATTCTGTTGTTGTTTTTGTTGGTGTTGGTGCCTTTGGGCAACGGCCGCTGTTGTACATAGTTGGCTGTTGAGTCACGCAATACACTGCAATAAATACTTATTAAAAATAATGAATATGCAAGATACGCTGCTTACTTTTTTGCTCTCATTAAACAGCAATTGCTGCTAAGCATTTACATTTCTTTCAGTGTATATGGCACACATGCAAACATCGAAATGTTTTCATATATAGAAGAAGGACGGGCACTTCATAGCTTTTGTTCTTTTGTATGCTGCAGGGCATTAACAACAGGCTTAACTACATAGTCACACACACACGCACAGACACGGCAGCACTCACACCTACATGCATGTGTATGCATGTGTGTATACCTGTGCTGTTGCCTTTGGCGTCGACGCAACGTTTTCACAAAAGCGCGCTCAATTTTCAGCTCAGCTACGTCTGTGCGCTGTTGACCTCCTCTCGCTCTTATGCTGCTGCTGCTGCTGCTGCTTCCTTTACTACTTCTACATCATCAGTTGGCTTTTGTTGCTGCTGGCGCATTCCTGCCGTACACACTCAAAAGTAAGCGCAATTTGCCAATTCCCATTCCACCTTTAGTCTTTTTTTTTTCTTTGTATGCATCCTTTAATAGAGAAATGTATACCTATGCTCATGCCCATGTCTGTGCGTGTGTGTGTGTGTGTTGAGTGCGCTGCACTTGCGCTGCCGACAGGTACTGCGACTGCTGCTGGCTTACGCTCTCTCTGGCGCGCGCGCGCTCTCTCTCTCTCTCTCAGGTGATGTGAGCGCTCTCTCGCTCGCTTGAAACGTTTTCAGTCTTCAGCTTGCTTCGCAGTCGCAGTCGCAGTTGAATTTTATGCGCTGAGAGAGGTAAACGTTTTGTTGTCGCGACGCGCATAACCAACAACAACAACAGCAGCAGCAGCAAGAATGTTAAAAACAAAAGCAGCTGCTGGCCCGGCATAAACTATTTTTTTTAAACAATTGTTTTTTCTGTGCATGTGTGTATGTGTGTGTGTGTGTGTGTGTGTTTAATAACAAATAACTTTGTGACTTCAATGCTTTTGTGTTAACAAAAATGCAGCGACTGCGCTAACAGCGTTGCCAGATCGTTGTGGCAGCAGTGCAAGTGCAAAAGTGGCAAAAACTATGCGTTGCTGTTTGTATCTGTGTGTGTGTGTGTAACATGCAACGTCAGTGGTCAGTTCAGTTGCAACCACAACAACAACAACAAAGGCAGCCATAAAAAGCAACAGCCAACAATTTCTTTCGAAAGCGCGCACTGGCTGTGAAAATTGGTCAAGCAACTTTTTAGCTGCAATTGATTGTTGTTGTTGTTGCTGCTGCTGCTGTTGTTGTTGTAATTAATGCTTTTGCTCAATAAACAACATTAATAATGAACTGAAATTAAATGCAGCGCAGTCGCGCGGGCGCAGCAGCAGCAGCAGCAGCAAAGCTGAATTTATCTAAAATTTTTAATTTTTTTCAATGTGTATAGAGCGCGTATTGAACTAAAGCTAAGCAATGTGCCAAACTAACGGTTAAACTAAAATCAAAACTTAGCAAAGCAACAATAAAAACAAAAAACAACAACAATATGCGTATATTAAAGCAATGGTAAGTGCGTGTTGCATGCCACATGCAGCAAATGAAACTAAGCTAAGACTAAATACAATAGTTAAGACTTAAGACTACACAGCTGAGAATGGCAACAAAGCAGAGCAAAGCAAACATGCATATGCGCGCTCTCGCTCACTCACTCACTCACACTCTTGCCATTAATATGTAACTCATAGACACTTGTCACATTTCATATGCAAAACACGCTGATAAAACAAAAAAACAACAATAACAATAATAAATGAAAAATATTATAGCGTCTGACATTACGTAGTATTCGTAGTTTCGTGGTCTGCGCTTCAAATGAACTGCACACATGTCACAATACATATAACACATACTGTGTGTGTGTGTGTGTGTGTGTGTGTGTGTGTGTGCATTTGTTATATAAGATCTCTTTGCATGCCAAGCAGCAGTTTTCTCTGCGCTCTCTGAGGCTGAGTCAAGAATGCGGCCACGCCTTAACGCCTTAATGGCCACGCAACGGGGCATGCAACATACCCAAATTGTAAACTTCATGCGTGTAGCCTCGCTCGCTTTGTCTATTTGTCTATCCCAGCTGTCTAACTGGCCTGTCTATGTTAACATTAAAAGCCGCCAAAGGTTAACGGTTAGCATATTGACCACAATTGCAGCCAAAGTGGGGGGAGAGGGGGGTGAGCAGTTGCTTTGAGTGTAATTGTAATTGCTTAATGATTACAAATTGCCGCCAAGCAGCTGTAAACTTGAAATTTATTTTCACATTTGTTTGCACTTAAAACAATTAATTAATATTGACATTTATTTTTGAACTACAATTGCATTGTTTTATTATTTTTGTGTAATTTTTTATTAAATTATTTAGCAAGCAACTACAAACTTGAAACTTAGTTTTCAAATTTGTGGCTGCTTTTTTTCATATATTTAAAATTTAATAATATTTTATATGTATTTTAAAATATTGGTATGGTATATATATTTATAATATTTAATATGTATTTTTTAAATTTTTGTATGCTTTTATTTAAAGCAGTTTATGGCAAATTCGCATAAATTTTTAAACACATAAATATGAATAATATTTAATATGTATTTTTTTTAATTATAGTATATTTTTATTTAAAGTTTTATGCTGCATTTATGTAGCAAATTGACAGAAAATTTAGTTTGAGTAATTAGTGCAACTGATTAAAGCAACTGTAGCTAAATTTAATCAGAGAGAGAGAGAGAGAGAGAGCGAGAATTAATGTTTTATTTAATTTGATTTAGTCTTGTGCACACTTTTTGTAAATTCAGGCAGCTGACTAAATAGTTAATATTATGTGTAACGTGTTGCATGCAACATGCGCCGCATGCGTGACTCAGAGCTCAGGGCCTTAGAATTTCCAACAGCCAAAGCAAACAAGCAAAAGTAAATTAAGCCAAGAGACAGTTGGCAATCAATTAAGCAGCAGCAGCAGCAGCAGCTCAATTTCAATATTCAATACGCCAAAGGATTGAGTCACACACACACACACAGACACAGATAAATGCACTTGCAACGTTGGTCAGCTGCCTGCCACGCCCACACACTTAGTCAGTGGAGCTTTGTGTGCAGTTTTGGGTGACGCTTGAGAAATTTTGCAACGAAACCTGCAAACGCCAAAAACCGCAAAACCAAAAACCTAAAATCAAATTTCCACAGTCAATGGCAGCAATGGGTGGGAGGGGAGGCGTGGCAGGCGTGCGGCAGGCATGCGCTTTAGTTGTATTTAGCTTTTAATTAATTCTTAAGAAATTTGTCAGCCCCCAAGTGGGCGTAAATTTTACGCTCTCCAGTGCTGAATGGCAAACTTAATCGTTGCAACGTGCCACATGCCACAGCAATTGCAGTTCAGCTAGCCCAAATTGAGCGGGCAGAGCAAGCCACAACCAAGCCCAACGCCCACTGCTGCGCTATATAGAGAAGATAGTTAGTTATGCATATTGAGTGACAGCTCCGAATTCTCAGCTCAGCAAGGTGAACGCTTCATAATTGTTTGCAGGCAAATGTTTGCTGCATATCGATGCTGGCCTATAGTAATAAACTGGGCGATATATGTTTGTCTTTAAACTCTAAACTTTGAGGCGAGCGTGTGGGTTGCTTTGCGCTCTCTCTGTTGTGTGTGTGTGTGTGTGTGTGTGTGTTGACCCATTTAGTGGGTTGAGTGGGGACACAACTGGTAACGCACATAATAATACAAGTGACTTCCGCCGCTGCTGAGTGCGCCGCTTCCGGTAGGCGTGGCATGCTCGACCAAGCTGCTGTTGCACGTGCTGCTCTCAAACACTTGTTGCATACTCAGCCACACAGTCCTTTGGCTGCTCTCATGCATGAAGCAGCGCCCCCCCAAAAGGGGTGTGCCCGCAATTTTGAGCTTATCATTAACAATTAGCATGTTGCATGCATCTGTGGCAACAATAGCAGCCAAGCAGACCAAGCGACTATTGTTGAGTTGAGTTGAGTTGAGTGAGTTATGCTTTGATTGTCACCCTACTTAGCAGCGTTGTGTGCCCCTTTTGCTTGCTCTTTGTTTAACGATTTTAGGGTTCGAAAGCTGCGCAATTTGTATTTCATTTGTGTGCGTGTGTGTTGCCACTTCCTGCAGCAAGCAGCACTCATCGCTCATCGTTGAGAGCCTCTGTGTCTAACTTTGTTTTCATTGCCTGGGCCCAATAAATGAGCCACCAGCTGCTGAACTTGAAAGCGCATTGTTTGCTTTTGTTTATAAATTGTTAACAAAATGCAGCTTGTTAACAAATTATAAGTGCTTTAGTTAGTTGAAATTAAAGCAAGCTGCTAAATATTACAAATTATTAATGCATTAGTTAATTGAAATTAAAGCTAATATAACAAATTAGCAGCCAAAAGTATTGCATAAATTTATATGCAACTCCAGTTATATGCCATAAACAATTTGTGCATTGTTTTAAGTACAATTTTTAATTAAAATTAAAATTCTCAGAATTGGAATCAGCGCTGCCAATTTAGCGTTTTCTCATCACAGATTTGTCAATATTTGAAAAAAAAAACTCTATAAATAAATCTGTTGTTATTTAATTAATGAATTTTTGACGAATTTTATGGTTTTTTGACTGCATTTGGACGAACTTTTCTTTGTTTTAATTTTAATTTTAATTTTTTTATATTAATATTGTTAGAATTGTAATTCTTTGAAAACTTTAAAAGCCAAAGCAAGCTGAACTCAATTTGCCAAACTCTCTATTGTCTGCATTATGTTGTTTGATCAGCAACCGCAAATAATAGTTGAGTTTTCTGTTTATTTATTATATTTATTTGCTAAGCAAATAATTAAAGCTTTTTATTATGTGATTTAAACATAAATTTATGCAGCGCATAACGCAAGCAATTGTTAAATACTTAAGCACAGTCAATTGACAATATTTACGCATAATATTTACTTTATATTTACTTTTCTCAATTGCAAAGTAAACATGCAAATTGCACAGCGAACGCTTAAAAAAATAAATATGCAGCAGTTAATTGCAACTTTTTTTAACGCGCTCTTTATTAACTTGTAATTTATGGGAATTATATTGCGAATTTAAGCTGCAATATGTGTGACACAAAGCTGTTTGCTATGGCACGCAAAAGGAGCAGAAAACTTTGCAATTCTTTTGCAAAAAGTTTGCTAATTGCTCGAGCAGCTTATGCTGCTGACTTGGGCTGGGCCGTGTGTTCCATGAATTGCTAGAGAACGAACGTTGCATGAATTCGCTCTTGGCACTTTGCATTGCTTTTGCAGCCTTTTTGGATACGTTTTTAAAGTATGCGTTTGAGCCTTGTTAGCTGTCAAGTGTTGTTGTTGTTGTGTTGCTGCTGCTGCTGCTGTGTCTGACTGATTGCAGGCTTCGTGCTGTTTGTGTTGCTGCTGCTGCTTCACACAGCGCCAAAGGCATTTTAATTCGTTTATGGCGCTCATTTGCGCTGTCCTCGTTTCTATTCTTGTGTTGCTGCTGCTGCTGCTGCTGTTACGCAAATTGAATTGTCTTGGCCATTGGCGCATTCTACGCAAATCGGTTTTCTTAATGCACTATGGGGGGTGCAGTGCGGCCCCCCCCCCCCACCGTACGCTTTTGGTTTTTGCATGGCACTACCATAAATAAAGACAAACGTGCCATGTCATTGACAGCGTCATTGACGCTCAATTCTCGCCCACGCTTTTACACTCGCTTACGCTGCTGCTGCTGCTGCTGCTGCTGCAACAGTCACGTTGCAGCTACATCGACGTGCCACAAGCGTAGCCTGGCCTGGCCTGCCTTTGGCTGTTATCTGTGTGGGCTTTTAAATTGCTTTTGGCTCTGGCTACAGCTACGTTGCATACTTTTGGGCTTGGCCCACGCGCAATTTGTGCCCACATTGAATTCCAGTTGCCCCAGCTTGCTGCTCAGTTGTTGTTGTTGTTGTTGCTGCTAGCCTTGCAATTAGCGTTGCGCTCAGCTCTGCTGCTGCTCTCAGCTGTCCTTAAGCCTTAAGCTCAGCAAGTCGCGCAAGTTAAAGCCCAAATTGCCACAGGCACTTGGCTAACAAGTTTCAGCTGCTGCACAGTGCAGCAAAACGGCTAAAAATGCAATAATATTTCATGGCTATTGATTCATATAAAATATGAGCTAACATTTAAAGCTCACTTGCACCACTGTGCAGCTGCTGGCAACTTTTCTAATAAGAAGAGCAATCAGTGTAGCATATCCTGCTTCAGTTGCAGTCCACCCCCCCCCCCCCCCCCCCCCCCCAACCTTTAGACTCAGCTCGTTGCGCTTTCTTTTACATGTATGCGTAAATATTTACACATGTCCGCCACACACACACACACACATAGCTACGGATGGACGGACGGACGTAGAGTAAATGCACCTGAGTCGATTTGTTGGCAGCTACACTGCACACACTTGACAGCTGCTGTCAATGTGTCATGAAAATGTAATGAAATTTACAACTGCAGCCAAGTAGAGTATACGGCGTAACACATCGAGATGCCGTAGCCGTAGTTGTAGTTGTATCTCCGATTGCAACTGCAACTGCAGCAACTGAAATCACTTTGGGGAATTAGAAGTTGCCGGTTTGCTCTGCGCCTCTAGTCGAAAAGTCAAAGAAAAAGCGTTGGGGGTTGACAGCACAAATCGACGCGCACCCCCCCCCAGCTGAATCCTAACTCCTGACTGCAGTTCACCCATGAGAGTTGCTCTCAACTATTAGCTGCAGCCACAATCAATTCAAACGCTGTTAAATTTTATATTAAAGCAAATTTGTTTACCGCTTGCTTACTTGGCGTATACTTAATATTTAATATTCCTATTGCTATTGCAGGCCACGTCGCCGTTCCGGCTCAAGCATTGTGGTCATTGATGGTGATGATTTGAAGCCATGTCTGCCGGATGATTACATAAGTGGCCAGCAGCAACATCAATTGCAACACCAACAACAACAACAGCACCAGCAGCAACATTATCGCACGCACTCAAGTGATATTAGAGAGATTGATCAGGAAATGCTTACTATGCTGTCCATGAATCAAGATAACGGTAAATATAACAACAGCAGCAGCAGCAGCAGCACTTAAGCTTTCAATTGAATGCAATTTGTACACAGGTCCGCATCGTGAGATGGCCGTTGATTGTCCAGATACGTTTATAGCACGCAATAAAACGCCACCCAGATATCCGCCACCCCGTCCACCACAGGTAAGTGCACTAAAAACAAAAACAACAACAACAATAATACACCAACACCAAATCCAAATCCAAAATATCCTAAACTTGTTAACAAATAGTAGTTGCTGAACTCTTTAGCTAACAAAGCACTAACAACAATAACAATAACAACAACAACAACAATATAACGTATCATGCTTGCTTTACACCAACAACAATTACACCAACACTCATCTCATGCATTTCTCTTATTTCACCACATTGCTCACACCACCAACACCAACCACCTATTGCACCACCAAATCATTCAACCACCACAACACAGAAACTTCACCAACACCAATACACCAACAACACCAACACCACCACCACTACCAACACCATCATCACCACCAAACACACCACAACTAAAACTAATAATGATCATGCTAACAAATTGTTAATTGTTGCATATCATTCTTCACATCAACATGAACAACAACAACTACTACAACAACAACACTCATCAAAAACAACAACAACAACAATTGCACTCGATGTGGCCACACAAAATCTATACAATCAAAAACAACAATTGAAACTGGAACAAATTGAAAATTATGAAAACGATTTGGATCAACAACAACAACAACAACAGCCGCTGGCAGCAGCAGCAGCAACTTCCACAGCAGCAGCCGCAGCAACAGTTGGCGCTCAAACTGCACAGCAACAAATGCCCAGCAGCAACAACAAGACAACAACAACAGCAACAACATTTGGCAACAACAATGCCGACGAGCTGCTTTGCATGGTCGATGACATTTATTGCAAGGGCGGCGGCGCTCGATCTTCGCCAGCTTCGAGTGGCTGCTACGATGAGCTAATGATGAGCAAACAGCCGCTGGATACATTCGATAGCATTGCCTATAGACACTTGCAGCAGCAGCAGACAACGGCAAGCAACAGCAACAACAACAGCAGCAACAGCCACAGCAGCAGCAGCGCTGCAACGCCAAGTAAATTGCTAACGTGCAGCAACAGCAATTCGCTAAGCAGCAGCAACAGCAGCATGCATACGAGCAGCAACAGCAGCAGCCATATTGCAAGTGCTGCCAGCAGCAGCAGCAACAGCAGCAGCAGCAGCAGCAGCTCAACAGTGCCAGATGATTTGAGTTTAGCGCCGCCTGGCTACGAGCCCAATCAAGCAAAGCAGCAGCAGCAGCAGCAGCCGCTGCCACATCGCGAGCTGCCTGTGGATGTGCCCGATAGCTTTATTGAAATGGTTAAGACGCCGCCACGTTATCCGCCGCCAGCGCATTTGAGTTCACGCGCCTCGCTGCTCTCCAATGCGAGCTCATCAACAGCGCATACGACGCTTTCATCATTGGGCGTATGTAGCAGCAACAACAACAACAGCAGCAACAGCAACAGCAATTGTGTTGCTGCCGTCGTCGTCGTCGCTGCTGATGCCAAGCGCAACGCTGATGAGGTATCAAGCAAAAAACAACCAAAAAACAATGCACAAACAATTGTTTACTTATGTCTGTCTATTCAACTTTTGTACTTTGGCACTATCCTGAGTCCCTCAATTCTCCTTCTACTTCACTCTTTCTCTTTCGCTCAACTCTATGCTTTAATTTAGATGTAAGTAGTTTAAGCATTTACAGCTGCTGTGCCAGTTGCATACACTTTGTTCTACAAAAACGCAAAGGGGTATGCTAAAGTTGTGCCGCAGGCAGCTGTGGGCGTGGCGCAGAGTACAAAGCATTGCATATGCATCAGCTAGACAAACTTAGCCGTTAGTCTGACTGTATGAGCAGCAAGAACTCGGAGAGTTTAAACGCTACAGCAAGCAAATTTGCTAAGCAAGTTCTTCTATTGCCTGCCTATGTGTTTGTTAAAGAATTTAGTGCCGTAAAGCGAAAAAAACGTTATAGTTATGTTTGTCCGTCTGTATGAGCAGCAAGAACTCGGAGAGTTTAAGCGCTAGAGCAAGCAAATTTGCTATGCAAGTTCTTCTATTGCATGCCTTTATTTTTATTACAGAATTTAGCTGCTTTGAGCGCCCCAAAGCGAAAAAACAACGTTTCATACATAAACTTTGTCTTGCTTTGGCGTCAAAGTGTATTTAAAAGTTGGCTGCGCTCACTTGTCGACCACAACAACAGCAAGCTGACCCAATTTGTCGCTCAGCTCGCACTTTCGCTTGCTGTTTCTCTCTCTCTCTCTCTCTCTCTCTGACTGACTGACTGGCGCTTCCTTTTGTCGTCATTTTATGACAAGCAGCAATTTGCATTTCATCAGCAGCAGCATTTGCCACTTTTATTGCTTCAGATTTGCTGCTCGGCGCAACTATTGAGTTTTAAATGTTGCTCAATTAATAAGCTTGGCCTTATTTTCAAAGTTTATGGCTTCGCGCGCTTCCGTTTGCAGTTTTCATTTCAATCGCTCATATTGATTGCCTAAGCTCTGAGCATAGCAGAAAGTTCTTTTGCGCTCATAATTAACTTAGTTTACTTTGCCACACACACACACACACACACACACAACAGAGCAGAGCAGAGCTTATGGCTATTAATTACACTGGCATTTAACCTTTTAAGACCGCACACGTTCCAGTGTCTTGTTTGCTTTGCTGCCCCCAGTCCCAGTCCCGTTCTCAGCCCCAACCCACTTTCACTCTCTTTTGCTATTTCTAACTGGTATTTGCTTTGTCATGTAACTTTAAACGCCATGGCAGCGTCTTTAATGCTAAAAAATGCGCCAATGTATGCTTGTGTGTGTGTGTGTGCGTGTGTGTGTGTGTGTTAGTCCTTGAGCAATTTATACAACTGTCAAGCTGTCAATAAATTTTAGTGCAAAAAGCAAAAAGTTGGCAATGGGCTTGGGCCAAATGCGAATGCACTGAATGAATGAATCAAAAGGGTAATTGCATTTATATGCTATGCATGTGTGTGTGTCTCTCTCTGTGTGTGTGTGTGTGTGTGTGTGTGTTTTGTATTACAGTCAACTGAGCTCTTGCGCTTAGCTTAGCGTTTGTTCTTGCAATGTTGCTTTGTTATTTATGGAGCAAGGATTTATATGTGGCACACACACACTGACACACACACACACATGCATTTATATGTATGCAGTGTGTTGTGCATGGCAAAATTTAATTAAAATCAACGTGTAAAAGGCAAAAAGAAAAGAAAACGAGTGCGCCACAGCATCAAACAAACAAATAACACCAATACATGCTCATAAACATACACACACACATATATATACACACACACATATGCATACACATACATATAAACATCAGCTGCAGTCAGTCGCCCACATTATTATTATGTTTAGCTATATAGCAACAAAACAGACTTAAAGTCCAATAATGAATCGCAATTATTTCAATTAACATGCCCACAGTTGAATGGCAACTCGTCAGCGTCGTCATCATCGAAGCCAGTGCCACCGCCTCGTGATCATTTGCGCATCGAAAAGGACGGACGCCTCATCAATTGCGCGCCAGCTCCACAGTTGCCAGATCGACGCAATGGCCAAGCCCAGGGGCAATCGCAGCAAATAGCGCAGATAGTGGAGCCGACGCTGGAGCAGCTGGATAGCATTAAAAAATATCAGGTAAGCTCATCACAGCTCAAGCCTTTGTGTATGCTATAAAATATTATTGCATTGCTGGTGACTGCCAAACTGTAGACAAAACAATCAGCAAAGCGCTGCAAAATATTTCAGATATTCAAATGCATAATTCATTTTTTTAACATTTATGTATTGAAATATTCAAATGCATAATTATTTTTTTTTAACATTTATATATTGAAAATAATATTTAATTTATTTTATTCATTTTTTTTAACTTAATTTTTTATTTATTGAAATTAAACTCAAATAACAAAATTTAATTTATTTTATTTATTTTTTTTTATTTATTTATTTTTTTTTAAGTTTGTTTTTTATTTACAATCTGTAATAAGTAAATTATTTTTAGTCATTTATATGCGCGAAAAACTCAAATAGAAACATTTAATTTATTTTATTTATTTCTTTTTTTTTACTTTATTTTTTATTTACAATCTGTAATAAGTACATTTTTTTTTAAGCTCGAAAAACTCAAACAGCAACATTTAACTTATTTTATTTATTTATTTTTTTAACCTAATTTTTTATTTACCAACTGTCTTATAATAAGTAAATTTAAATGCAGTTTATGCAACAAATTGTTTGCTGCTGCCTTTAAATTAAATTTGGTTAGGCGCAGTGCTTGCCAAACTGTATTGCATACAGCACAGAATTGAAAACACGTCACAGTTGAGTGCCCATTGTCATTAACATGCAGTGCAGCTACTTTACCCCCCCTCCGCCCTCTCTCTCTCTACCCCTTTGCGACGCCTGTGTGCGCGACCCTCTGACCGAACCAAACATTGCTCAGTTCATGACGCTGGGCTAGCACCTTTTGTTTAGAACTACAACAATCGACAGTCCACACAGACAAACACATACACACACACACATACAAATGCAAGCGCATAGAATGAAAATCACGATGGCAACGCTTCCGGTTTTGCTTTCAATGTTCGATGTTTGGCATTCGGTTTCGGTTTCGGTTACTGATTTGGATTCTGTTGCTGTTTCCAATTTCGAATGCGTGTATGGGCACAGTGAGTGTCAAACTGTAAAGAAAGTATGTGTGTGTGACCATTACAAAGTTTTATGCACACACACACACACACACACACACATGCAAACAATTCACTGTGTGTGTGTAAAAGTTGCTCAACAACTTTTGCGTCGCACTTGCAACAACTAAAAGCTTTGAGCTCCGAGCCACAATAAAAACCAAAAGAACACAAATAATAATAAATGCGTTGGCGTTGACTGCGGCAGAGGCGGCGACGGCGGCAGAGGAGGCAATTGCATGGACGGAAGCGATTGGTGTGTGGCGTAGTTGAAATGTATGTAGCGCTGGGCGGGGGGTTGGGGGGTTACTTATGGTGACACGTCTTGTGTGCCACGCAGGAAATTGTTTAATGCAATAATTAATTATGTAAACTTTTAATCGAATTGTTTGCGACAGCCTCAAACCGAACTCAGGTGCGAAACAAAAATATTCAACGGCAAAATGCTTAACGCTTAATGTGTAATTAATTAAGAGCCACAGCCAGAGGAGGAGCGATAAAGAAATTCAAAGCAGCAGAGCAAATGAATAATTGTTGGCCCAAGCGTGTCCACAAAACAGTTATAGAGCCACTTTGCGAGCAGCTCAAACTGTTAATGAGCTCAAAGCGCAACTTGCAACAATTTGAAAATGTTGCTGCCACACACACACACACACACAATCAATTTTCCATTGTTTCTGCTGCTGCTGCTTTCTCTAAATTCAAATTGAAATGGAAATTTCAAAGTGTTCTGCGTATTTCATAAAATTCGTGGAGCGCATTTTGCAAGCAGAGAATTTTCCTGCTAATATGCCTAATAACAGTAAATGCCAATTTAAACGCCAGCAGTCGCTCTCACTCTCTACACTCGCTCTCTCTCTCTCTCTCTCTCTCTCTCTCTCTCTTGTTGCGATAGATAAGCAGCTTATCTAAAAAGTTCAAGTTCCCTTGCAAAAGAATTTTATCGCTTAATTAATAAATTAAAGTAAACAGTCGCTCGCTCGAAATTGAACTCAATGGCAATTTAATATTAAATATTTAGGTATATAAATGATACATTCAAAACTCAGTCGCTCTCTCTTGAACTTGAACTCAATTTGTATTTAATATTAAATATTTATGTATTATATATAAATCATAAATTACAACTTCAGTCGCTCTCGCTAGAATTCGAATTCAAATGCAATTCAAAACTCAGTCGCCCTCTCTCTCTCTCTTTCTTTCTCTTCTCGTGTGAATTTTCTTATATTAAATATTTATATGTAAATCATAAATCACTCTCGCTAGCATTTTAATATTAATTATATATATATATCTCAGCTCAGTCGCTCTTTGTCTTTCGAACTCAATTGCAATTAATTAAATATAAATGACAAATTAAATTATCAGTCGCTCTCTCTCTCTCTTTCATTCAATTGCAATCGTTCTCTTGAATTCGAACTCAATTTAATATTAAATATTTTTGTAAATTATTATGTTGAGCGCTAGTTCTAAAAGCAGTTAATGGCAAAATAAATCATTTTTGAGTTAGTTGTGTGTGTGTGTGTGTGTGAGCTCAATAACTCACACACACATAGACAGACGCTTAAGTAGTCGCATTTTGTTTTACACTTTGCCCAGTTGGTTGTCTGTGTAATTGTTGTTGCTTTATTTGGGCAAAGCAGACAGCAGACTGCTAACTTGGCTAACACACACACACACACACACGTGTTAAAAGCAAACCCACTCAACACACAGAACGAAGCCAGAAAGAGAGAGCGACACACACTTTACGCGCTGAGCGAGAGAGCGACGCTGGCCAAGAGACAGAGAGTGAGAGAGAGAGAGCGAAAGAGCGAGCGGTACGAACTGCGGTCTCTGTTGTTAACCGTCTAAAGCGTTTCGGTGGGGGTGTGCGGGTTGGTCTGGGCTGTGCTGGGGTGTGGTGGGGAGGGGGGGGGGCAAACCGCTTTAGCCGCTCATTTGTTATGATTTTTCAGTTGGCATTTTTAGTTGTTTTTCTACGCGTTCTGCGATCGGCCGCAATTTGCTTTGCTACGCAGCAAATGAAATAAATAAATTGACTGCATGTCAAAATAGAACAAAGCAATAGTCGCAAAATAAATAAAAGTGCGTGTTAAACAATTGTTAATTAATTGTGGCTGCTGCTGCTGCTGCAAATTTATTTTACATATTTTTTTTTAATGTTGTTGCCATGCCACAAACAAATGCAATTTGCAAGCTGTACAGTTTGAGCAGCACTGCAGTTTAAAATTAAAATACTCGACTATGACTCACAGCTAAATTAATTTAACTGTAAAGCTTCATTTGTTGTTTTTGACAAAAAAAAAACAATAAATACGCTTGCGTATTTTTATTTTTTTTGCGTATTTTTTTTGTTGTGCACGTCAGCGTTAAAATTTGCAATGCGCTGCACGTAAAGCTGCAAAAATATGTAAATAAATAATATGAAAAAAACGAAAACAATCAAATTGAAATTAGTAAAGCACAGCAGCAATGCGAGTGAGCAATTGTTGCTGTTGTAGCAGCAACATAGAACTTTGCTTATTGTTGTTATTGCAACTTTCGCTGCTTTTGTTGAACAATAAATAAGACACAGACACAGCTGTTGAACTTTTATAAATAAATAATGCATGGACAACAACAACAACAGCAGCAGCAGCAGCAACAACAGTTGCATTTTAAATGCGCATTTAGTTGCATTTCAAGTTGACCAAATTGCAGAAGAGCTAATACAGCTAATACATATGCAAATTTATGCGTTGCAGCTGTTAGATTGCTGCTGCTGCTGCTGCTGTGGTTGCTGCTGTTGCTGCTGCTGCTGCTGTTAGTGCACTCGACAGTTATAACAAGTGACAGTTTGATGTTGATTGGCTAGCAACTAGGGCGTGGCAGCGCTTTTAAATAGAGCTAACAACAATTGCAGCAGCAGCAGCAGCAGCAGCAACAACAGCAGCAGCAATTTAAACTTTGTATGCACTAGGCCTAACAAATGGACAACAGTTAGTTACGGAATATGGTATTAACAACATTGCAAATAACATTGGAGAATAATGTTGCTGCCGTGCAGCAGCAGCAGCAGCAGCAATTAGCAGCAAAGCTTTGCAACAGCAACATCATAATGAACAATCAGCAGCCACTAAATGTGTTGCTGCTAGAAAAGGAAAATGCCAACAACAATAACATTACTAAATATTGTGATATGAATGGCAATGGAACAGCAGCCACGCCCACAAGCGCCGCCTCCGCTTTGCGACGTGGCACACAAATTCAACGCTCCAGCATGCGAATGCGGCAACAACAGGCAAGTGCCACGCTTAGAACTTAAAACAGTTTGAGCCATTTGCTGCTGCCTGGTTGACGCTTTTTCTGGCTACCACAAATGGCAATCAGTTAACAACAAACTAGGCTAACTGCCTGCCAACAAACACATAAAGTAGAAAAAAACGTAGATAATGAATTCAGCGTTAGTTTTGCATTTGTTTGCATATTGAAAAGTCAAAGCTTTCAACAACATTTATGAGCAACAACAAATAGTTTGATAAATTTTAAAGCAACCACAATTGTTGCTATTTGTTCAAGTCCAAGTGTATTTAATAGTTGGTCATAAATCAACGCTCAACTTGAAACGTTTGGTTAATTTAAGTGTTGCCAAGTGTATTGAATAGTTTGTCATGCTTTTGTTCATAAATTGTAAAGCAACTGCAATGCTCAATTTCAATTAATTTAAATGTTGCCAAGTGTATTGAATAGTTTGTCAAGCTTCTCTTTTGTTTTCATTTGCACACGATGATGATGTCATTGCGTCTCGCTCGCTCGCTCTCGCGCTGTTACTAAAGTTTATTAACTGTTCGCTTACACATGTGCTGGGGGGCGTGGCCTTGCGCCCTAATGACATTGAGTCTATTTGTTGATTATTTGTTTTAAATTTTGTTTTTCAATCGATAAATGCTAATCGAATGTTGCTTTTAATTTTCAGCTAGTCCAGCATATATTAACATAATTATTTTTTATGTTTTTATCGCTCACTTGCTCGCTGTCTCTGTCTTCAATGTCAAATGCTGTTTTATTTTCATTTTATTTTTTGCGTCTTGTTTTTGTTTCTCTTTCGAGCGTTTTGTTGGTTCACATCGTTTTTTATGCCAGCCCAAGACAAGTTGCTCTTCAAAGTTGTTGCCTTTGCTTTGCTTTGCTTTGCTTTTTTTTTATTATTGTTTCACATTATGCAAGTTCAGCAAATTTTTTACGTTTGAACATTTCAGCGCCTTTCTGTTGTTATTCAATTAGCTGCGCGTCTTGCTTTCCGTTCTTGCCTCTCGGACTGTGGCCAGTGGCCGGTGGCCTGTGGCAACTTCAAACTGTGTGAGAAATGCCCAAGCCCAAGCTTTGTTCACTGTCATTGTCGCTCGCTCTGTCGCTTGGCAACAGAAATTGCAAATTTGAGACAGACGAGCGCGCCTGCATTTTATTTATAATGCTATTATTTATATTGTTAGTTGTGCCAGCTCGAGTTGCAAATGTTTAAATTGAAAGCAAATGAACATGGACGTAATTCAATTCATTAGCCAAATGCGCCGACTGTTGGTCAACAAAGTAAACTTGGCTGGCTGGCTGGGAATTGAACGCAAATTTGCTTTGCTTTGCTTTGCTTTGCTTTGCATATTGCAACAAATTGTGGCACAGCAAAGTGCAAAGGCACTTCAATGGCTGCAGCCCCAGCACCAACCCCAACCCCAACCCCAGCCACTGGCTAATGCCTAAGCCTAAGTCCAAGTCTAAGTCGCTGCTAGTTGCAACTAACTGAATGCCAGCCAAGTGGGTGGGTGGGTGGTTGGGTGTTTGCTAATTATTTTACACACTCTTTCAGTCTCTCGCTCGCTCGCTCAGTCTTTCGCTCAGTCGCTTATCGGCTTTTAGGCAGTTTGACGTCTTTTTGGCTTTGTTGAGCTCACTAATTAAATTAACACAATTGCCATATTGCAGCTTAGCTGCGTCTCTCTCTCTCTCTCTCACTCTCTCTCACGCTTTTTACTCATTTGCTGCCTTTGTTGCATTTTGCAGGAGCAACTGCGTCGCAGGCGCGAGGAGGAGGAACGCATCGCTCAACAAAATGAGTTTCTGCGCAACAGTTTGCGTGGCTCGCGTAAGCTCAAAGCGCTTCAGGATACGGCCACATCCACGCCCAGCGCTGGCCCGGGCAAAGCACACGCCCAGCAACAGCAGCAGCAACAACAACAACAAGTTACAACAGCAACTGTTGCTGGCGTTGAGAACGAAGCGTATCTCGCCGATGAGGAGCTGCTGCCAACGCCAGCGGAACAAATCGATGGTAAGTTTTACAGCTGCGAATTATAATTTACACACACACACGAATAGGGAAAAATTAAATTGCAAGCAAAACTTAATTGAGGCTTTAAGCTCGCGCTTTCAACTCATAAACTGCGCCACACTGAGCCATAAAATTAATTTGCTTAAATTAAATTGTTAGCCTAAGCATAAATTTATTTACATTGCGATTGATTAGGTTGGGTTATATACAGGTTTCCCTAAAGGGGAACAGCCAGTGGCCATGTGGCCCATTGTAGTGCAGGAATAGATGGAGTAGTACCTGTTGCTTGATGGGATGTATGTGGGAGAGGGGAACTGCCTATGTTAGGTCTGCGGGTACCATGGGTGCTTCCTGTGGAACCCTTGGTACCAAAAACTTTGCTAGATTTTCCAAGCTTACCTCAGCAAGGTTGCTGAGTCCCTCGTAGAAGGCTTCTCCCCAGGAATCGAAACGCGCTTAAAATAAAGCAGTGCAAATATCCCAAGCAATTTAAAGTTATTGGCATCTTATTCTACATAAGTTTGTCATTGCTTTAATTACTTCATTTTATTTACAAATTGAATTTTCCAAAGCCTTGACCTTGGCACTTGCTGCTTCATTTGCGTCTTTTGTGGGGCAAGTGGCGTCCGTCTGGTTGTTTTGGATGTGGCCGCACCCTTCATTGTGATGCCTGACGCATTTACCTGTTAACAAAAGATATCACTAGGTGGGCCCACAGCACTAGACACACAACGGAGCTGATGCTCACCCTTCTAGAAATATACAGGGTGTGTCGGCAGCTTTAACAATTAATACTTACATTAGTATAATCGGTATAATTAAATAACAATTGAGTTTAACTAGGCGTGTGAATATTTTTAAATAGATTTTGGGCATGGAACTTGTGCGAGCTTAAACATTTGATAGAGTTTTTTTTTATAATTATGTCTGCGTTTTATTATAAAACATTCAGCTTTACGTTTTGCTTTAATTAGCTAATTTTATATGTTGAGTGAAACTTTGAGTTATGAGCAAAATGAATAAAAACTTGCGATATTATTGCAAATTTAAATTTAAATGTTGAGTAATTAATTTATTCATATTCATAGCTCAGCCAATTTCAAAATATAAAATTCAAAACTTACTTATTGATTGGCAATTAATATTAATTATGCGCTATATATAGAATAGCAGCTTGTGCATTAGCTTGAGTTTATTTTTATAATTATTGCAAATTGAAAAATCGAAAAAATACTTGAATAGATTAAATTATAAATAATTTGACTGGTTAGTCGTTGCATTCGAGATCTGTACTCAGCTTAGCTGAGACACCCTGTATGCCGTAGTTAGCTGTAGCTTAAAATATTAACTTGATGCGTAGTAGAGGAGACGGCGCATTGTTCTATTTGCATATGCAGAGCGACAGAGACAGAGCTAAGCGAATAATTCTTGGAATAATTCGAACAATGCCCAGCGGGGGGCGCTGGCCGGTAAATAAACAAAGCGATTTAGTTATAAAAAGTAATTAAATGCATAAATATCAATAGCCCAGAGGCTTAGCCCAAGAGAGAGAGAGAGAGAAAAGTGCGATAAAGGATTTAACAAAAGGACTAAACAGACAATGGGGGGAGCAATTGCAATTGCAATTTTAATTCGGAATTCGGAATTCAACTAATTGTGCACTCTCCTTCGATTCTTTGCAGGCTATGCCGAGCTGATAGCGGCGCTGACTCGACTGCAGGGCCAGCTGGCCAAGAGCGGGATGAGCACGCTGGCGGGACGCGTCTCGGCGGCGCACAATGTGCTGGCCAATGTGAATGTGGCGCATGTGCTGGCGGTGCGCACGGCGGTGCTGCAGCGGCGGCGTCCGCGCGTCGCGGGTCCGGTGCTGGGCAATGCGCTGGGCCTGCAGAAGGAGCTGGTGGAGCAGCTGACGCAGTCGAATACGGCGGCGGCCATCGAGCTGGGCAATCTGCTGACGAGCCATGAGATGGAGGGATTGCTGCTGGCGCATGATCGCATTGCCAGCCATACGGACAATACGCCCTGTGGCTCCGCCTCCGGCAGCAGCTCGGGCGGCACAACGACGCCAACGCCGACGCCGACAGCAACGCCCACACCAGCGGGCCTGAGCGGACACAGCAGTCCGGTAATGACGGCGGCGGCGGGCGTGAAGCGCAGCATGGCAGTGCTGCCGCCAGTGGTGCCACCACCGAATCCCAATGGAGGCGGCGGCGGCAGCTGCTCGTCGTCGGTGGCGCAGCGCGGCGCCATGCCGCTGCCTCAGGCTGGCATGAGCGGCTGCTTTGGCACGCTGAATGATCAGAACGACAACATACGCATCATACAGATTGAGAAGTCCACGGAGCCGCTGGGCGCGACGGTGCGCAACGAGGGCGAGGCGGTGGTCATTGGGCGCATTGTGCGTGGCGGCGCTGCCGAGAAGTCGGGACTGCTGCACGAGGGCGATGAAATTCTCGAGGTCAATGGCCAGGAGCTGCGCGGCAAGACGGTGAACGAGGTGTGCGCGCTGCTGGGCGCAATGCAGGGCACGCTGACGTTTCTCATTGTGCCGGCGGGCAGTCCGCCGCCTGGTGGCGGCTTAAGCGGCGGCCTGGGCTTGGGACTGGGTCTGGCACTGGGCAGCGGCAATGGCGGCGGCGGCGGCGGCGGCAATGGCTTGGCCCATCGGGATAATGCGGTGCTGCATGTGCGCGCCCATTTCGATTACGATCCGGAGGATGATTTGTATATACCATGCCGGGAGCTGGGCATTAGCTTCCAGAAGGGCGATGTGCTGCATGTGATTTCGCGCGAGGATCCCAATTGGTGGCAGGCGTATCGCGAGGGCGAGGAGGATCAAACGCTAGCCGGCCTCATACCTAGTCAGTCGTTCCAGCATCAGCGCGAGACCATGAAGTTGGCCATTGCCGAGGAGGCGGGCCTGGCGCGCTCCCGTGGCAAGGACGGTGGCGCCAGCAAAGGCGCCACGCTGCTCTGTGCGCGCAAGGGGCGCAAGAAGAAGAAGAAGGCCAGCTCCGAGGCGGGGTAAGTGACCAACTCACCAACCAACCAATAGTTGCTATAACATTCGCTCTCTCTCTCTTCAGTTATCCACTGTATGCCACTACTGCGCCGGATGAAACAGATCCGGAGGAAATCCTTACCTATGAGGAGGTGGCGCTTTACTATCCGCGCGCCACCCACAAGCGTCCCATCGTCCTCATCGGTCCGCCCAACATTGGACGCCACGAGCTGCGTCAACGTCTCATGGCCGACTCCGAACGCTTCTCGGCCGCAGTGCCACGTAAGTTGCCCACTCCTCCCTTCTTAACTCTCTTGTCTTGCTGTTTAACTCTCTTTTATTTTGGCTTTTGCTTAGTTTTCTATTTGCTTGAAGAGCAGCTCAAGCCCAAGGGTAAAGCATTCGCTTAGTTTACCCAATAAAACATTTGGCTAATCGCGCATTAAACGCTTTTAAGTTTAGCAATAAATGTCCCAACCAGCAGTTGTTCGAAATTCGAATTCGAATTTGCAGCGTTTTGGTTATGGAAGCAAAGAAACGCGTAACTTTTATCGCAGTAACTCGCATAAAATACAAAATTAATTTTGCCTATTTTCGAAATTCGAATTCGAATACAATAATTAACGCCGTTTAGCGCTTAAACTCGAAAAGCTACAAAATCTTTATGAAAAACGTGCAAACTATGAAAATATTTTTTTTAACTTAAGTACAGTTTCAACAAAATATATTATAAATTCGAAACATACAAATATCAAAATGGATTTGAGTAAAAAGTTATGCAAATAGCTTTCGAATATTATATTATTATATATAAACGATGCTAGAATATCGATGTGTATACAAAATGTTCATAATTTTAATTAATTTCAATGCTTAATTTCAAATTTAGCTGCAGCAATCGCTGATATGATAAAGGCTTAGTTTACGTCCTTGTAGCGTGGCAAGCCGCAAGTGGCATGCATCTGATTATATTGCATGTGGCATTCAATTCATTCAATTAATTAATTGAATTAATGCAACTAAATTATGCTAACCCCAACTGCTGGCTGAGGCTTTGGCTAACTATTTGTTAACTAAATTAAAGCAAACGCTTACAGCCTCCAACTACTGCTCGCTTATAAATATCGAAATGTGAATATTTTTTAACTTTTTGCCTTTTTGCTTTGCAGACACTTCGCGTGCGCGACGCGAGGGCGAAGTGCCCGGCGTGGATTATCATTTTATAACGCGACAAGCGTTCGAAGCGGATATATTGGCGCGTCGCTTTGTTGAGCATGGGGAATACGAGAAGGCCTATTACGGTAAGTTCCACATCATCGAAGCCACGAAGCATTCACTTAATTCATTCTTTTGTCTTTTGCTCTCTAGGCACATCACTGGAGGCCATACGCACAGTTGTTGCCAGCGGCAAGATTTGTGTGCTCAATCTGCATCCGCAGAGTCTGAAGCTGCTGCGCGCCTCTGACCTTAAGCCCTACGTGGTGCTGGTGGCGCCGCCCAGTCTGGACAAGCTGCGCCAAAAGAAGCTGCGCAATGGCGAGCCCTTCAAGGTGAGCGAAACGCAACATCAAACACAACAAAAACAATTCTCAATCTCTATGCCTTTTTTTTTGCAGGAGGAGGAGCTGAAGGACATTATAGCCACGGCGCGGGATATGGAAGCGCGTTGGGGTCATCTCTTCGATATGATCATCATTAACAATGATACGGAGCGCGCCTATCATCAGCTGCTGGCCGAGATCAACTCGCTGGAGCGCGAGCCGCAATGGGTGCCCGCCCAATGGGTGCACAACAATCGCGACGAGTCATAAACAATAGCAAACCAAACTTTGTAAATACTTAAGTTTCAACTCAGCCATGTCGCCCATATGGAGTCGCAGCCAAGCCCCAGCCCCAGCCCCAGCCCCAGCCCCAACCCAAATCCAATCCCTAATTTGTTCGAGCATAAATTACTTAACATGTACGCTGCTGTTTTATATAAACAAACAACTAATACATGCATATAATATATATTATTGTATATTGTTTGTTATGTAAACAAATGCATTAGTTTATGCGCGTATTTTAATTCAAGCATGTTCACAAACAAACAGCAAATTGTTAACACTTTTTTTATTATTATTTTATTTTATCTTTTTTTTTTTTTGATATATGCATATTTTAATTTCAAGTGGCGCATTGAAATTGTAAAAACAGTAAACACTTGAACTTAAGTTGTTAATAATGTGTACACCAACACTTACACACCAATACACCAACACATTGGTCAGTCTGCATTCCAAGTCCAAAACGAGCTCGAAATTCGAACTCGAAAACAAGCAAAAACACAGAGAAGAAGCAGCAGCAAGCAAGCAGTAGAAGCAGCGCAGCAGCAACAATGTAAGTTGCAAATTACGTAATCTATTTACTTTATATAAATATATATATATATTATATACTTATACACATAATGTATAATGCAGTAATACAATTATTTTTTAACAACAAACAAAACAAAACAAATTAAAGAAATTATTATAAAGTGCTAGTGTAATGATAATATGGATAAATGAGTGTTTAACAACAAAATCAGTACGTCATTGCCAAAAACCCAATAAAACATAAATAGCAACAAATCTAGAGACATCCAAAACTTACACTCACACACACACACACACACACACACACAGGCAAAAGCAAAGAGCATAAACAATAAACAAGCATAAAGTACGCGAAATAGCGAAATTAAACTATTGAACTCTAGCGCATTAGCTTAAGCAAATCACAAAACAAAACAAAACATATTTAATAACTAAATCAATGTTGTTGTATTTAATTATTTAAACAAAATGGTAACGCGTCTAGTGCAACTGCAAATGCAATTTTTAGGCCTGAGATGTACGTTGAATATATTGAGCGAATTTGTTGAAAACTGCAACAATTTTTATTAAGTACTTAAATGCTGAACACAAATAAAACGGTGTCAAGTAAAATTTAGCAAACTATGTTACACAATGTTGAACACTTGAAAGATTCTAAGACAAAAACAAAACAAAACACTAAACTAACTAAACGAAGAAATATATATATTTAAACAATTTTTTTTTTTTGTAGTCAACAAAATGTGTGTGCAGTAAATTTGTTTAAGTTTTTATTTATACGTATAAAACGAAAAGGAAAAAGAAAAAAAAAACAAACGGAAATCAAATAAATACGAAAGTAATTAATAAAAACTAAAATCTCTAGTATGTTTGTATTTATGTGTGTGGTGTAAACAAAGCCAAAATAGTAAACACAATAAACAATAAAACGTACTATAATTAATATACATAAAATGAGCAAACTGCGATGAATTGAAATAAAAACACGCGCCAAGCGAAAATGTAAAATACAAAAGTGCCAAATGTGAAAATGTTAAATTTTGAATTTCAACAGCGTTGCCGGACAGCGCGAGAGAGCAATGCGCATGTTAGTTAACATTACAGCAGCCTAACAGCTGCTAAGCTAACAGCGCCGCTTAAAGCAAGCAACTAACTTCCCAAGTGACTGCAACTAAGCATGCGCTTTGCAAATTGCGCTTGCGTTTTTGAATTTAAATTTAAAAACCGCAAGTAACTGACGCTGCATTTGAATTTTTATCCATAACGACTTTATGTGACCAATGGCAGCGCGTTAAGCGAGTTGCGCGCGCGATTTTTTTTTTTAGCTTGTCATTATTTAATTCATTTTCTTGACGCTGTCGCAGCAAATTGTAAAATAATAATGCGACACTCGAGTCGAGTCGAGTCGAGTCACTTTAAGTGAAAGGAGTACAAGGCAAGATACACACACAGACACATGTTTATGCATGTGTCTTTGCCTGCGGGCTAATGCAAGCGCTACAGCTTGGCAAAAGAAATTCAACTGTAGCTGAAGTTGTTGAGCTTTTAGCATACTATATGCATATAGTATGTTTTATTTATGCAAATGTACATTGCTGTTTAATTTGAAGTTATTAAATTTAGCCTCAGTGCGACTGTCTGCGCTGTATATCACGTATACGCAGCGTAACACGCGTTTGAATTTTTTATTTCGCATTTTCATGTTTCAAGTTTCTGCTGTGTGTACATTGACAACGCTAATACTCTACTTCAACAATTCTATATGTGTGTGTGTGTGTGTGTCTCATCTGTCTGTCTGTCTGTCTGTCCGTGTGTATAACGGTTAGTACGATTATGTGCTCGTATTTCGTCGTTTGACACCTAACCAAGGCTTACTGCTTAATGTGCTCTCAATCCCCGCTATTTGGCACTTGACTAGTGTAAGAGCTTTTCTCTTTGACTGTCGACTGTCTTATTTTTTATTTTATGTCGTTGTCGTTTTTCGTTGTTCTTCTTGTTGTTGCAGTGTATTTTGTCTGTCGCCCACACACACACACACATACACTCATGCATACTTGGCAAGGTGACAGAGGCGTGAAATCCTCTGTTGCTGCCTCTCAGTTTGTTTGTTTGTTTGCTTGTTGCAAGTGCTGTTACCAGTAAATAATAAAACATGCTTAGTCGAGCTGTAGGCTAAGTAACAGCAAAGAAGTTCATGTGCTTAATACACACGTGTAAACATTCATGTGTGTGTGTCTGTCTGTCTGTCTGTCTGTGTGTGTGTGTTGCATCTACTCGCGTATAAAGAAACAAATTGTCAACAATGAAACTCAAAGCTCTGCTGATTAAATGGATGTGCATACGTATGTGCTGCATATATAAAAAGAAAAGCAGACAAGAATTAAAGCAGGATATTGGATTCTCTAGTTAACTGAATTTACACACACACACACACACACACACCAAAGGCACAGGCACATTACAGGATATTCAACTTTGATGAGCGTCATTTCACATTTAATGCTTCTCTTTTTACAATGAACGAACGCACCCACCTCTGTGCTCACTCATTAACACTTCAGGTAAGCATCTCTGACATGACTTCATGACTGCCAGAGCTTTTGTTTATTTCCTTGCATTGATTTGTATTAAGACCTTACTTACTTTTTATTATTCAACATGCAAATAATGTTGTGCATTCAAGTTGTACTTTGTCTTTATTTAATACTCATATTATTTTGCATTCAATAAGTAAAAATAAATAAATCACAATTGGGTAAAACTGAACATTAGCTGATATATTGTAGATAAGTATGGCGGATATACAAGGTAAGCAAGGTGAGTATTTTTTCAATTGGGATAAAGATAAATCTCTTTTGTTTAAATTTTTTATGGTTAGACTTCTTAGCAAATGAGTCGTGTTTTAGCTCCTGCTCCTCATGTATCCTTTCGATTCAAAGGATAGATGCATTTTCGTGCGCCTGGGCATCAAATCTATCGAACTGCATACCAGAATATCCAGCATCGCACAAAAAAAAAAACTTTAGTCTTTTGGAAATACGACCTGATCCTGCCGAGATATGGCCACTTTTCTCTATGGGATTATCGTTGCTTGGCAGCCTTTTGGGGTATGCAATGGATTTCTTCGTTTGGGGCAATATTCTTATCAAAGGTCTGGTTGTTGTCTCCGCTAATGGTGCAGCTTAAAAGTATGCAACTCTTTTTTGCATTAGAATAGTTTTTCAAAAAGTGCTGCATACCACCGAGGGCTGCCAAGCAGTCACGATCCCCTAGAGAAAAGTGGCCATATCTCGGTAGGGTCAGCTCGCATTTCCAAAATTTTTGGTTTGTGACACTCACAGGACGAAACTCTATCGGCCTGCTTCAAAAAAATATGGGGTCATCTAATTGTCCATCAACTTAGAAAATTTTCGCTTCAGGGCGCGAGGAAACTGGCCAAGAACACTAAATCCGCAGTTTCTCCGGAACTACAAGGACGATCCGGATGTCCTTCACCCAGCTGATAGTCCTCTTAAAAAGGAATCGTTTGACACTAATTTCGTCCTGATCCTGGCAAGGATTCGGGAGATATAACGTATTTTCTGTATACAGAAAAAGCCGTTTTTCTCAGCTCCTGTAAGGACTTTCGTCCTTTTAGTTGTATATTCTGAAAGCTCTCAAGGAGCACTACTTGGACATCCTCGTAATCCTTGTAGTTTCCGAGTAAAAGGACATTTTGTGTTTTTGGGCCACTTTTTGTGACTAACCCTCTGCAAATTTTTTCAAGAAATTTTTTTGCGCAATCCTGGATATCCTAGTATGCAGTTTGATAAATTCGATACCCAGGAGCCCGAAAATGCATATCCTTTTTGAATCGGAAGGATAACGCAGGAGCAGTAGCTAAAAAACGATGCAATTTTGCCTTACAAAATGTAAACAAAAAAGACTTAAGCAACGAACTTGCTAAAGTTTTTTTTTATGCGATGCTGGATATCCTGGTATGCAGTTCGATAGATTTGATGCCCAGGAGCACGAAAATGAATGTCCTTTTTAGATAGAAAGCATACCTGAGGAGCAGTAGTTAAAAAATAACTAAATTTGAAAATCATAAAAAAAAACGACATTGATTATTTTGTTTTATATACAAATATGTTGATTTTTTATTGCCAATCAGTTTTGCTTATTTATACTTGAATTTTAAGTAGCTGCAAGTTTTTAACGTTTGTTGTTGAAATGGCGGCTGACGAATGTTGCTGCAGAGATTGCAATTCCAGTGCAGCTGCAGTTCATCGTTCACGCTTTGCCAAATCGGCAATTGTTATTGCGCCCAAGTGCGTCGTTACTGCTGCCGCTGTTGCTGTTGTTGATTGGAAATCGTTGCAGTTGCAAGTTGCTGTTTGGGACTCGCACAATCGTGGTGGCTGCAAAAGCGAAAGAGAGAGATATATATATACACATATTGTTATATTATGCGCTTAATAATAATTAATTACAAAGGATAAAGCATTTGCATATGGGCGCGCAGGCAATAAGCCATAGTCGGTTCAAAGCTTTGTTCAATTCTTACTTAACATTATTAGCATTCAATGGTAGCAATATATTTTCAATTTCTGATAGCTACACAGACACTAATTTGGCATTTTTGGCCGTAAGCTGCAGCTCATTGCGAAACTGCGATAAGTCATTTTCTAATTTAGCATCAGTTTCCAGCACAACGAGTCCTTTCATTGACATTTTTCAATAAGACACAAAAGCCAAAGCAAAGAATGTGTGCGCAATTTGCATTTGTGTTTGTGTCTGTGGCTGCTGCTTCTATTTGTTTCAATTCGACAGACAGTCAATGCAAACTCACCGCACTGCCTCGCCCTCTCTGTCTTTTTTCACTCTCTGTCTCGCTCTTTATTTGTGTGCAGCACACAGATAGAGAGAGAGAGAGAGAGAGAGAGAGAGACACACACCTATGCAGAGTCGAAAATGTAATGAATCCGTCAAGAGTCTTTGTCGCTAAACTTTGTTCCTGTTGCAGTGTTTTGTCTTGATAATTCACACTACGTATGACTGCGCATTTCCGTTTCCGCTGCAATAAGAGATAGTGGGAAATTAAAATAGGAAGAGTACAGTGTAGTAGTGTGTGCAGCGAAAGAGAAAGAAACAGTGAGAGAGTGAAAAAGGTTTGAAAGGCTTAAGCGATTATCCTTGGCACTCGCCATTGACATTGTCTCCCAACTGTTGCCACTAATGCGAGCATTACTATCAGCAAGTCACACAGATTTGTGGACAGAGCGCAGCTCTCGAACATTTGGCATTGTTTTCAATATAGAAATGAAATATGTTAAGCTTTAGTTGCTTTAAATAGGCAGCCCAAAATAAATTTAGTGCTGACTAAACCTGAGCTAAGGATCTGTCTGCAAGCGGTCACTTCAGCTCTCGCGCTCACATTTACTTGTATTTGAAGTGAATAAGTCATTAGTCAGTTTGACAAATGCCACATGACAACGAGGCAAAAGGCATAAGCTACCCAACCCCCACCCCAATCAGCACACTGTACACACTCGAAAAACAAGTAGCGTAGGGCTTTGGCTTGGGCTTGGGCTTGCGTGTGTGGGAGGTAACCGCAACCAGCAAGCGGAGCCATAACCTGAATCACCAATCGCCTGCCCCGCTCCCAGCAGCAGCAGCAACGACAGCATCAGAGCTTTGCCCGTTGAGCACTATTGAAAGGTCAGCGGTGTTTGTGTTTGTGCGTGTGTGTGTGTGTTTTGAGTCTTGCACAAATACGTTTTTTCATCATTACGCACAGTGGGCACAATTGACATTCAACTGCTTAATGAAGCAAAAGACTGTTGATTGATATGCCAAATATTATTTTAATTCAGCAGTGCTTAGCATTGTTTTAAACTATATTGACTCTAATGCTTTGCACCCACTGTACGCTATGCTCTATTGTTTACGTTTAACGTATCGCAACGTAACGTAAACGCCCCAGTAAGTACAACTCCAACAGGCTGCTGACGCGATTTAGCTGACAAAGGCAAGTATGAAATGACTAAAGCTGAGGCAGGAAAAAGGCCGGAAAAACAACGCAAAAGAGCAAACCAATAAATTCAGTAATGTAGAGGCAGAGATTTAACAATTCTGGCTGCTGCTCCTGCTGCTGCCATTGAAGTAAAACTTATCCCCCCTGTTGCCCTACCCAATGCTAATGTGCGTAGCTTATCGAATGTAATAAATGACTCTGGGTGAGCAGGTGACAGTTGCAAGGACACGACGACGCGACGTAACGCGGCCCAATACGCTTAAGTGGATGCGTTCTCTGTATTTGATTGACATATATACCCGAGACCGGGACCCGAATCCGGACCCAGGGCAGTTCAAACTGCCACAATGCCAAGCGTTTCATTTGATTGTATAACAACAAATTAGTTCACTTGCTGCCGCTGCCGCTGCTGCTGCTGCGTCATGCCCTATGCTAAGATTCATCACATTTATTGCCAGCGATTTTGCTTTTGTTGCTGCCAAAGGCAACGGCACACACATTGCCAGTTTTATTATTTAACAATAAATGCGGCAAATTTATGCCGCTGCTGCTACTACCGAAGCATAAAAATACTGCGAATTGAGCAGAAAAGGGCTTTTTAAAGAATTATTATTGCTTGTTGATTTAATGCAGAAACAATAAAAAAAGGCCCAAGCAGCTCAAATTATTTTCAATTTACAACAAAGCTTGCGATCGCGCGTACTCAACTCACCTCAGTTCACCACAGCGAAGCCGCAAAGCGAAATGATATTGTGTTGGATTAGACTGTGTTGATCAGCTGCTCTAATTGTGGCGGTCGGTAAATGAAGATGATAGTCAAATGCTGTAAATGAAATGAAATTTTAAATTTAATGAACTTTTCACTTGCTAAAGTTTGAGTACATTAAACAAAGTCAGCTAAAAATACACACACACACACATACAAACGCACAGTTGGCAACTTTTTGTGGTTACTTTTTTGGTTAGACTTACTTTTGATTTCGTTGGCCAAAGTCAATTAAGTGCGTTAGGCAAGCGACAGAGATAGCGGAGGTAGGTGGGTGGTGGGGTTAGGAGCAGTAGCTAAAAGCCTGACACTCATTGAAGTAACCGCAAATTTTCAAAAAGCATCGAAATCGATGCTCTGTTGGCTTAAAGCTTCAAAATACATACAAAAGTAGCAGCAGACAGAGGCAGCAGTAAGATATAAAGGCAACAACTGTAAATAGTAAAAGTGGATGGCAGTGGGTGGGAGGTGGGGGCTGATTTCGAGCCACTCTATTGATATTTGTGCCTCATAAGCTGCGAACGTATTAAGCGTAATCTTTCATTTAAATGAAATTAATCGCTGCAACTTTTTGATTAATTGCGATTTTTTAACAACAACAACAACAACAAGAGCAGCAATGGGCAAAAAGCGGAATTGAAAAGCAGCTTAAAGCGACAAAGCTCAAGTACAGTATGGATTGCGTATGTGGAAAACAAAGAGCAAGAGAGCGCAGCTCTAAAATTGTAATGTTCGCTATTAGCGAGTGTTGACTGTATAAGCTGCAAGGGCAGGGTATTAACGTTTTTAAGCATGCTGCCACAATCAATTGCTGAGCACTTGCCACTTATCACCTGCCATTGCCACTGCCACTTTGCCACATTGCCACATTGGCTTGGCCCTGGCTTTAATAAGCAACAACACGCTGCTCTCTCGCCTGTGCGCCAGCTGATCCCAGCTAATTCTATATCTGGCCATAAGTCTTGCAAATGTTGCTTAAGTTGTTATGATGACATGCTTTAGTCTTTTTTTGCTCTCTCGTTCTCGCTCTCTTTTTTTTTTGGCAGTTGAAATGCTGCAGGCAGCAAGTAGGACACTCAGACAAATGCATATGCACATAGATTTGTGTATGTGTGCGTCTGTGTGTGTTTGTAGGCAACAACACGCGGTTGCCTTAACGCGTTTGTAACAGTCGCCGCAGCTGCATGCAAATGGGTCAGTTGCTGCCACTGCCACTGCCACAAATGTCCTTACAGCGCATACATAGCACAGATTATTTCTTCATTTTCCCCTATACATATATATGTTACATAAATATATATATATATATATGTATGTGTGTGTGTGTGTGTGTTTTGTTAGCATGGCCAAAACGCGTTAGGCAGCAGCAGCAGCAGCAACTTCACTGTACGCTGCCCGTTCCGGTTCGCGCGTTCGCGTTCGCGCTCGCGTTAACCTCAATCTACAAACCTCCGGTCTTCTTCGTCTCCGTTTCCATTACAGTTAATGCCGCTGCGCTCTGCGCTGTTTTGTTTCTTTTTTTTTTGTTCTCTGTTACTGCTGCCACTGATACGAAATGTCTGTGTTGTCGACCTCGGCCTTTGGCTGCCAGCTGCGCGCCACTCTCAGCTCAGCTCAGCCCAGCCCAGCCGGAGCTGTAGCCTCAGCTTGGCGCGCGTGATGAGCTTTACATTGCGTATACTTGTTAGACAGAGCGTGTATCTTTAAGAACGCAAATGCAAACAAAAGGCAGCGACAATACAATGCCAGCCAGCCAGGCAGTTTGTTTGTCTAAGACGCGCTGCTGCTTCCACCTGCAGCAGCAGCAGCAAAGTGTAGTAGATTGTTAGCCCCAAAATGTAGGCAACATTTTGCATACACAAATGGGGCAGATGATTTTGATTCTGCATTTGATTGTCTTTGTTATTATTGGCTGACTAAGCTGTAAGGCTGTAAGAACAAAACACAAGTTGCAAATGAAATTGATTAAAAATATAAATAAGAAATAAGTGCTTAAAATTGTTTGCAGGCTCTAGGCTCAATGTAATTTATAGCCATACACCTGTCTGCTGTTGGCCTAAATCTAAAGTTGCTAACGTTGTACATAAACATATATACAAAAATGCATATATATATATATATGTATATAGTTATATTGTTAGTGTCTGTGTACACTGCGACAGGCGTGTCTATCAGATAGTTTAAGCTGAATGCTTTTGCTGCATGAAATAATAATCCCGTACCGAATGCCAAATGAACTGCAATTCACACTTCTCTGCAAGCATAATTACACACACACACACACACACACACACATACATATGCACGCTTGCAATTGAAACTCAACAATTGACTGCTGTGGGACATTTGTTTGTGCCTTTGGTACTTTTGCTCTTTTCGTTGAGTGTCGGCAAAGCTGTGCGCCTGCTGTTGTCGCTGTTAAGTTAACATTAAATGTTAACTGAGCATTTTTGAATTTGAATTTGAATTTGAAAGCCAACACCACAGCCTTTGGGGGCTCTTACGCATAAATTTGCATTCAATGGATTTGCGTTCAGCCCCTCCCCCCCACCCCGCCACACATCTCTTAAGCTCTGGCGCCACAATTTATTTGACTTTGGACACCATTAACTATGTATTTAGATAGCTGTTAACGCAAAGCCTTGTTTACTGTCTGTCAAATATAATTCGCATGCTAAAGACAGCGGCAATCAATTTGAGTTTAAATTATATAATATTTATATTTATATTTGTGTTGGCTGCTGCTGCGATATTAAATATATATATTTGATTACTTTACTTGCACAAAATATTATCTTAAGCAGCCCTAATCAAAAATATATATTGAAACATTTGCTGTATTTTGTTCTTGTTGTTGCTTTGACTGCTCCCTAGTGCAGAGCAGCACACAAAGCGAGTGAGCGCAAGGGCAAGGTAAAGAGCGACAGAGAAAGAGAGAGGGAGAGGGAGAGGGAGAGAGAGGGCGAGGCGTAAGCACTGGCGCCACCCGTTGGCAAATATATAAATGCAATGGGGATTTTCTTAGCCATAATATGATTATAAAAATATATGTTTATTTGGAAATTGCCGTCGCTGTCGCTGCTGCTGCTGCTGCTGCTTGCCCCACCACGCGCTAACTTTACGGCCACTTAAATTTTGAGACAACTCGTGCTACTGAAGCTGGAGCTGGAGCTGAGCTGAGCTCATGCCGCATTTTGCGAAAATACTTCGAAAATTAAGCGAAAATTTACGTAATGCGAACTAAATAGCACGAAATTAACCTGCGAATGAATGCGAATGCTGGCGAGCCGTCGAGTCGTATACGCTATATTAGTGTATTAGTGTGTGTGTGTGCCGTACTCATCATCATCATCATTGCTATCCTCATCAACATCAACAGAGGTATCATCAGCAGCAGCAGCAGCAGCAGCAGCAGCATTGTGATGCCATTAGCAGCCCAGCAGTAGACACAGAGCAGCGAAGAGTGAGAGAGAGAGAGAGAGAAAGAGAGCAACACACACACAGAGGCAGACAGACAGACAGACATTTAAAAATATTACCTTTTAGGTCCTGTACCTGTCGACACACACACACACACACACACAGACAGACACACACACATAGGGGGCTTGCCGCAGTGTGTGGCAATCAACAAAAAAAATTCAAGCGCTCTGAAAATTTGCTTATTACGCTGTTTAGCAATCTATGCTACACACACATATATGTACGTATGTGTGTGTGTGTGTGTGTGTGTATACATAATATAGAGGCTTTTGTTAAGGCATCCATGGCTAATAAAGGCATTCGGCCTGCGCTTTGACATGACCTTAGCCACCCACACCCCCCAACCCAAGCCAAACAAAGCGAAGCGAACCAAAACGAAACAAAACAAAATGAAGGCAGCAAAAGCAAACCGACAACAATTCAAATTTGGAACCAAAAGCTTATTCAGCGTTTATTTCAACAACAACAACAACAACAACCTGCTAGTTGCCACGCCCCATTCGGCGGCGCCTTAACCTACAGCTCTCTGCGTTTTTTTTTTCATTCCTTTCTTACTTCCACTGGGCGCTGCTGCACCGCATTTGCAGCTGACCAGACCAACATAAATTGTTGCACGCCACAGCAGAAGAAAACGTTGGCAACGTTGATAGCTCCACCCAGACCCACACCCACACCCAGAGCCAGAGACAGAGCCAGTGCAAATTCGAAAGTTTCGTCAAATAGTTTATGACAAGTTAGTCAACAAAATTGTCCCCCAACTAGTTTTACATATGTAAATGCATTTTCTTCAAGTGCTGCACACCAACTAAATATTTATATATACTATATAGACATTTGCCCAAGTCTCATAGGACATTACTACATATGCACATAGTTTAGCATTTGTTGCTAAGTTTCTGAACTTAGTTGGTTAAAAGCTTTGACCTTTTTCTTTTAATTGGCATAATTGATAAGGCAAAATATCAAAGGATACGCATGGTGGAAACATTTTTATTTCAATTTGCTATGATTCAATTTTCAAATGTTTACAACGATTGTTTAAACAATTTGAGTAAATAAATTGATGACTATTCAAACTTTAAACACAGTAATAAAGCAAATGTTATTTAGACTTATGCGAATGTAAATAAATGCTAATATTTTTATTTGCTGCCATAACAAATTTTGGGTTTTCAATTTCAAACTTTAAGCAAACATAAGTCAAGCTAAAAACAAATGTAATCTAACTATTTTATACAATATTATTTAGGCGTGGCATATACAATTGACGTGCATGCTTTAAAAAATTATTTAGCAATATTATAAATAAAAGAGGAAACCAAGGCGACTATGAACTATGAAAAAACAATGTTTAATAAGCTGTAATTCAGCCAAAAAGGACTCAAAATTCAGAGTCTGTAAGATGCAACTAATTTACATTTTTTTAAATTTTTTATATTTTTGCTTAAATTGCAAAAAATGTCAAAACTTTTATAAGCTTTTGTAGCAAATGTAACATTAATGAGCATTAATAAGTAAGAAATGCCAATGACAATGCAAGCCAACTTGCTTTTGTTATAAACAAAGTCAAATCAATAGCTTGAACAAAATGTGTCATTGTTTAAATTTTGAAAGTGAGCTGCACTGAAGAATCCAAATAGAGAGTTACATCAATAACAAGTTACAAAACGAACAAAAGGCTAACAAATAATAAATGCAACTTCAAACTTTTGAAATAACTCAGCTTGAAAAATATGTAAGCAATTTAATTGTTTCAAATGCGTATTAGAATTTTGAAATTATTGTTTAGCAGGCTTTGACTTACACTCTTAGCTCTATATAGTCGTATAGTTCGACTAAAACATTAGTGCTTAGACATACTCTGAACTATACACTGCTCTATTTATTTATTTATTTAATGTCAACTATGGACAGGATTACGAAAAATATTTCAAATGAAATATAAAAATTATTTAAAATGATGTTTTTGTGTTTAGATTTGATAAACTTATAGACCCATCATTCGTTGCAAGGATCAGGTGTCTAAAAAAAATTGTAGACTAAATTTGCTAAACGTTTTATTATTTTTCATAAAAGTTTATAAATATTACTCAAGACGAGTAGACTCAGTAAAAAGGCTTTAAATATTATTAGCAAGTTAGTTTCATTTAAAAATGTATTAATGCTATCAATGCTACTGAATTCACTTGGAATTAGTAACTGAATTGCTGACGCTCTATTTAACTGTAAAGTTGCAAAAGTTTTAAAAGTTGCATTCTATGCTTTGGCTCAACTGTCAACTTAATAAAGTTAAAATACGTAAAATGAAATTGTTAGGCAAAAACAGCAAATGAAAGCGAATAAACTGCAACTAATTGGAATTTTTGTTTGTGCTGCACGAATTTTAGTTGTTACCAAAGTAAGTTTAAGCCTGTTGTGTACACTTGTCTGTCTGTCTGTCTGTCTGTTATCAATTGTGGCACGTGCAACATGAGCGGATGTTGCAACACGCAACGTTTGTCGCTGCGAAATTGAACCGCAACAAGCTGCAATGATCGCTGACCGAGCTCGGGACTGAACCGTAGCGATGCTTAAGAGTCGCCAACGTTGTTTTTGTTGTTGTGTAAGCGTTCATATCAACGTTAGTTAGCACTTGGCCCAGCCGCTTGCAACTTATGCAACACACACGCACACACATGTACAGCTTGTTGTTGTTGCTGCTGCTGTTTGCCACCATTGAACGGATGTGCGGATGCTGCGCATGACGTTTGCTCCGTGCAAATTTATTACCATACTCGTAATACTCGTGTGCTCGTAATATTGCGTGTTGTTGTTGTTGTTGTTGCTGCTGCTGCTGCTGCTGCTGTTGCAGTTGCTGCTGTCAGTGCCAATATTCGACAAGTGCTCATCGTCGACAACAGCTCGGTTAATTTTGCATGTCTGTAGTGATGATGGGTGTGACTCTCAGCCACTGTATACATGCATGTGTATGCATCTGTGTGTGTGTGTGTTGCCATTATAGCCTTTTTGCTAAGCTGGGGTTGCTTGTTTTCAGAAAATACTTCAGCTGTGCGCTGTGTGCTGCGCTTACAACAAAAATGCATTTAATATAAAACCACGACAAACGCAATTTACAATTTGCGGTGTACAGCAAATTTTAAAATTCTCACACTTACATTTTTGCTTAATTAAGCAAATTAAAATACACACTGTATATATTTTAAATATAAAATGTTGTTCGGTTGTTGTGGGCACAGGCAGCGAAATTTTTGTTACTCAAAATTTCGCGCACGCTGCAATAACTTTGAGTACTATTCGGGCAATTCATTTAAATGACAGCACTATATGCCCCCGGACTTAACTATCGCGAGCAATGTGGCACACACTGTTGCACAGTGGTGCGAAAGCGCACAAAAATTAGCTCGAAAGTCGCATCAAAACGTTTTACAGCGAATTTCAACACGCGAGCGCAACTGAGCGCGCGTTAGTGTGTGTGGTGAGTTTAGACGATCACAGCTGCTGGCAGCTGAGCGCAGTGTGGTGAATAGTTCAAGTCTTGCCGCTGCTTGTAAAACATTTTATTGAAATTGTAGACATAAACAAATCATACAAATAACAAAAATTAACACTTAATATAAAATAAAAGTTGCTTTTCTTGTTTATAAATAGCAACAAATCTGAATTAGAAAATCTTCTATGCACGTTATGCATTTAAAATGCTTTTAAATTATATGCAGTAAGTTTTTGTTGCTAACAAAATTACTAGTTTATATTTTTGCAATACTATTTTGTTTCTAAACAGCAAAACTAATGCATTACCACTTCTAACTTTTCCTGCTATGAAATTCGTATGCTAAGCTCAAACAAGTTTTTAATTCATTTGCAAAAATTTCAAAAATATTTTAAATATATTTTTTGTTTATCATTATCAACACTACACAGCAAATTCAGCACTATAAACTACTTTTCTACTCAAATTTGCGCCTAATCACGCATATGAATTTTCATTCTTGCAACTTTTCGATTTATATTCCAGACGTGGCTTTAAATTTGATATTTATACAGCTTTAATATGACTATGACTATTTCGCTTTTTCTATTGCCCACAAAAAAATGTACAAATTGAATTGTTAAAGCGTTGCAATAACTTAATGCTAAACTGAAACGAGGCTCTATTAAATCGACAGCCTATGCTGATGCTGATGCTGATGCTGATGCTGATGTCTGTAAATGAAATAGTGACTGTCTCTGTTGTAAGCTCATCATACATAATGTTGGGGCACGCTACAATTTGTTTGTGTGTGTGTGTGTGTGTGTGGCCTTAAATGAGCATGAAAAACTTGCTGTAAATAATGTTGGGGTCATTAGGACACACTACGCCGTAAAATGAGGGCGAAATAAATTACAGGTGTTACTTTCAAATTAACAACAATTTTAGCATTTTTTTCATTGCGTTGTGGTTTGCACGTTTTTCGTTCTCGTTTTTTTTTTTTTGCTGCATAAATCAAGCGAGTTGGGCCCAGTGTGCGCGTCTGTCAACGGCGTTGATGTTGATAGTAATGATTATTATAGGCGAGAGAAGAAGAGGTTATGGTAATTCAGGCGTCCACTTCAGCCTCGCATTTACCCGTTAACTCGCGCATTAATGGCCAGTGACAGTCAAAGATCTTTAGGGCCAAGCGCGGGGTCGGGTCAGAGTTGGCCAGGCCAGGGCAATGTTGATGCTATTTGAAATGCAGACTCAAGTGCGCTCAACCCCACAGCAGCAGCAGGGACAAGAATGTTGCCAACAATGGCAACAAGCAAACACTGCGGCTGTCAGCAGCAGACACTCGGGCAGTCTGCACTGCTCACACGCTCGCTGCTGTCTCACTCTAGCGTAGTGATGGCCGAGCAGCTTCTTGGCCACACCTACATGGCCATTTAGTGTAAGCCACACACGCACACGCATGCAATTGTTATTTATTTATTTATTTATTTATGAGGCACGCATAAACTTTTGTCGTTTATTGCAATTTTATAACCAATTAAAATGCGCACACATAAATTCTATCAATGCTTGCATTTTTATCAAGCAGCTGAGAGCTGCGAAAACCCAAAGCTGTTGCCGATTGTTACTTTAACTAAATAACAAAACAAAAGTTGCTTTCAAAGCATTCCAAGCCCTTCTAAATGTTCATAGATATTTTTTCAGCTGTTCACAATTAACATTTAAATTTTGAGACTTGTTTTTGCTGCCAGCAGACACAAGCAAACGTCCTGAGCTTAGTGCCCCAAATGTGTTTTATTCTCATATGCACCATGTAGTATGTAAATACTTAATTACTTCTAGTTAGGCCCCAGGGAAGCATTTAAAAATAAGTAAATAAATAAATAAGCCAAGCGTGCATCTGTGTGTGTGTGTGTGTGTGTGTGTGTGTGCGTATGCGTGTGTGTGAACATTTCAATTTGGAAAGCATAAAAGCAGCACATTTGACAGGCATTCATTTCACACCTGACCTCAAGTCGGCAGCGCAGACAACGGAACGCGAACGAAATAACTTTGAGCAACTGCAAAATTTAGCGCGACTTAAGCACTCCTTACGCCTCAGTCCTTGCCCCTCCCTTACCCTTGGCTTGGCGCCACCAATACGATTACGCACGAAATTTTTAATCAAAAATCGTAAATTAAAAACTTTATTCAACTTGAGAATTTTTAACAATGCGATGAGGTGCGCGCCGCTGCTGCTGGGTGGTGGGTGGTGGTGGGCGAGGGCAGCAGACAATGAAAAGAAGTCACAAAAAAACCCAAACGCATTCATTATGCGACAACGAAGCAAACAAATTTATGTTTACGGTATATACAACAAGTACACGTTACGTATACGGTTAAGCTTAGTGGCAAGCGGCCTAAACAACGACGGCGTGGGCGTTGGGCGTTGGTCGGTGGGTGTGGCATGTTGAAAGCTGCCTTTATCGCCTTTTGCCTTGACAACTTTTCAAATTACTTCATATGTTTTGCCTACATCTTAAGCAAAGCCTAGCTTCGGTCGCGCCCATATGCCCACCCCCGCTCCTTGCTGTTAAGCTGCCTACGCCACTGTCATTTGAGACTGCAGACAGACTGGAATCTATGTGCTGACTGCCTGCCTGCCAGTTGCCAGTTGCTGCTTAAGTAGTCAACAGCAAATTTATATATGTGTACACATATTCTTTTATACATGCAAACACACACATCTTACGCAGAAAAATACGAATGCGAGTATTAACACATTGAGACAAGCTAAAGCTAACTGCTCTATGTGCGACTGCGAGCAGCAGAGAGCGAGAGGGAGAGAGAGAGAGAGAGAGAGAGCGAGCGATACCCTAACAACAATTTATGTCTGACTGTGTCAAGCAATTATTTGTTTTTCGAATTGATTTTATGCAGCAATTGCTGTTATCGATACTATCGATATGCAATAATATCCAAACAATTTGTTATTAAGTGAAAAGTGTAGTTAATTTTCTATATATATATAAGTTGATCTTATCCATACTATCAATATATGCATAATTGAAAAAAACTAATATAAATCAATTTGTTATTAATTGAAAAGTGTAGTTAATTTTTTTTTATATGCTAATAATAATGCTACTAAATAAAGTTCATCTTACGCTGCAATTGCTATTATCGATATATTCATAACTGCAATAACGATAACCAAAACAGTTTGATATATAATTAATAGGTCAACTTAGTTTGCTCTAAAGCAAGAAATTCAAATTCAATTTAATAGTGTTTGGAATTGATCTTATGCTGCAATTGCTGTTATCGATATGTTCATAGTTGAAATGACGACTGCCTATCAATTAATAAGTCAAATTAACAACAAATTCAACTAAGTCCCAAACAATTTAATAGTGTTTGATGTTATGCTGCTCTATTGCTGTTATCGATACGATCGATTAAATATACATATGCTATTTAATAGAGTGTTTAAGTTGACTTATGCTTTGCTAAATAATTAATAAGTCAAGTTGACAAATTCAACTAAGCCACAAATAATTTAATGTGTTTGGAATTAATCTTATACCGCACCATTGCTGTTAATAATTAAATATGCATAAATATTCATATGATATATATGCTATTTAGTAGAGTGTTTAAGTTGATCTTATGCTGCAATCGCTGTTATCGATATGTTCATAATTGAAATAACAACTGTCAATCAATTTGCTAAATAATTAAATTGTTAACAAATTCAACTAAGCCACAAACAATTTAGTGTGTTTGAATTGATCTTATGCCGCCTGCTTTGCTATTATCGATATTATCGATTAAATATGCATAATTGAATTAACTTATGTTCATAAATTTTGAATCAATTAATAAATAAAACGTTTGCCTGCTATTCGTAGCGAAAATTCAACTAAGCCCCGCTGAACAATTTAGTAGAGTATACAAAGCTGGCAATTTGGCCAGTGATTAAACAGGCTTCGAGCATAATTTGTAACTTTTTCAAGCCAGTTAGAGGAGCAATATTTGTAAGGTCATGGCTGATGCTGTTGCTCTGTTGGTGTTGCTGTTGAAAGCTTAATTTCCATCACCTGCTGTTGTTGCTGTTGCTTGTGGTTGGTTGGCTGGCTGGCTGGCAGGACAGCAGCACGCCGAGAGTCGAGCTAGGACGACGCAGCAGGCGAGGCGCCACTTGCTATTGCAGAGAGAAGTCTTAAAAGGCAAAAAATTTATACACAAACTTATATACGTATGTGTGTGTGTATGTGTGTGTGTGTAAGTCTGTTTGTATGTTCAAAGTAAGTCAACGTGGCATTTTGCAAACGGAAGGAGCAAAGGTGAATGTTGCAGCAATTTTGTGGCAGGAAGCTTGCAACGGATGATGATGCTGCTGCTGCTGCTGCTGCTACTGCTGCTGCCTGGGCTGCAACAGTTGCAACAAATTTGAAGCAAACAAATAGTTTTCATGTAATTGATGATGCTGTAAGGGCAAAAGTTTCACAACTAAAACCGCTAACGGGCTTTCTGCTCTTGCTCTCTTATAGAGCCAAGCATTGTTAATGGGCCAGGCTAATGGTGATGGGTAGCAGCAGTAGCTATAGCTATAGCTGTAGTATTAGCTCAGCGTAGACTAAACAAATTTACTTAATATGCATTTGTCTGTGCTGTTGCGGGTTAGAAAATTGTGATACTTATTTGAGCTCAATGAACTGGAAAAGGCTTTAAATACAGCTCAGGCGATAGATACACACATATATATGCAGATATCTAGTATGTGTCTATATATTCCCCAGATATACATCTGCATAAATTATAATATACATGTATAGATAGATAGCCAGCCAGCCAGCCAGCCCATAACAGTAACAACAGCAGTGGCAGCAACTTGGCCAGGACGAGCATTAAATCAGGCACACGTTGAGGCAACTTTTATGCGCCGCCCAGCCGTCATCTTTAAAACATGAAACAAACTCTCGGCCCCAATACCAGTCAGCCAAACATACACATATACATATATACATATATATATATGTATGTATGTTTGTATGTTTGTGTGTGTGTGGTTGCTTCAGCTTTAGCCAAAACAATCTACGTACAGCTTGTTTCTAGGCTACAAACTACTATTTGGCCAAGAATATAAGTTTTCTCCTACGCGCGCGCCCGTATATTTAATAACTTTCTTTTTCTCGCTCGCTTGCGTTACCCCCCGCCCCCTCTGCAGCATTCTCGCTTGCGAGGCTTTCGTAAAATAATTAACTTGCATCCGAGTTGCGGATTGTTTTCGCATATCGCTGCAGGGCAAACACTGTTACATGCATGTGTGTGTGTGTGCCTGTGTGTGTGTGTGGCCCACTTGGCGCTGGCCCTAACAGTTTGTTGACCAAAACAACTGTTGCTACAACAATTCGTTACGGTTTTTGTGGGAAATTTTCTCTTTGAACTGCTTCGCTGCTTTGCATTCGCTTTCGCACTTACTTAGCCGCCGCATTTATTTTCTACTTTAATTCAAATTACATACCTATCAGGCAATCATTTTGGCTGCGCCTTAGTAGCCTTATTGTCACCTGCCCCACCCCGCCTATGCCACGCCCATGCCACAGACAAACGGACAGACAGACAGACAGACAGACAGACAGCCACTTGAACTGCTGTCAGTTTGCAACGAGTTTTTGCCTTCTTTTTGCGCTCACGCCCATCTACTTGACAATGCCCTTCGTCCGCATTGCTTAGCTACCTACCAGGAGGAGCTGGCAGTAAACCAGGTTTTTATACCTTATACCTTCTCGTTTTGCGCTTTTTTATTGGCATTTGAATTATACTTGGGGTAATGCCATGCTCTGCCCTTTTTGTTAGCTAAATACCATAAAACGAGTAAGAGAACGAGAACGAGAACGAGAGCAAAGGCAATATTCCCATTGTATTCGGCTTCGGCTTCAGCTTTGCGCATTTCTCAGCTGATCTCTTGATTCGCATATCAAAATGCAAAGAATTGAAATCAAAAGAATTAACTTACCTTTAGTTTGCTGCTTAATCGCTTTTGCTTTCACTTCTTCTTGTCTCTAACTTATCGCTTATCACTTGTTCAGTTTGCTGCATCTTTAACATTATCTCTTCGCTTTCTTTGTCATGCTTGGCTTACTTCTCGTATTTTTAAACTGCAAATAAATAAATTCTCAATTGTAGCAACAGTTTATATAGTTGTTATCGATACTATCGATAGTAATATACGTTTTATATATTGTAATGCCCGAAAATTAATAAAAATAATATAAAAAATAAAATGTATACAATAAATTCGAGTTTTGCAGAGTATTTGAAAGTAAATGTGCCATTACTGATGCGTAACAAAAATAAATAAAATTATAGGTAGCTTTAAATAATTGATGTTTATATGGAAACTTTTAACTCGAATACTCACGCATATGTTTCTGCCATTTCACAATAATACTTGCGTTGTTATATTGGTTATACTACTTACATATGTAGACGACGCTTGGTTACGCCTTTTTATGATAGTAACTGTAGTAATTGTTGTGTTGACTAATTAACGCTGCCACGACACAAAGAGCTGTTAAATCATTAATAAGCGTCAATGGTCGTCGCTAATCTTTGATGGCAGTCAATCAAACTGGCAGCCAATAATTAATTAAAGTTTTCATTGCACGTTGAAAATGTTGAAAAAAGAAGCGCGCACACACACACACACATATTAATTGCATAACAATAAGAGCACACATAGAAAGAGAGAGAGAGCGCATGTGCTTAAGCTCATTAGCTAATCTAGTAACAGCTTCGCGACAATGGCAAACTGATTGATTATGATTGATACTTCTTTTGGGGCAAGTAATGTTTGAAGAAAAGCACAAAGTGTTGAATAAATAAATGCATGCATGTGTGTGTGTGTGTGTGTGTGTGTGTGTGTGAAGTATTTACTAATACAGAAGCATAAACTAAGCAAATATTTATTATTTGCTGGCAGTAAATGCACTTTGTAGAGTATGAATGAGTCACTAAGCTGCGCTGGTCAATAGAAATATACGAAACTATTAGAAAAGTTTAGGTAAGCAGCTAATCTATGCACTGATGCCAGATTTTGAAAGGCAAAATAAGCTAGAATGGGGGAAAAAAATAAGCTAGAATAAGCTATATACTAAATTTGCGACAAAATCGAAATTCATGACATGAAAAAAAAAATTTTAGTGCCTGCAAATTTCATTCATCGCAATTATGAAGATAATTTACCAAAATTAAAAAAAAGCTAGATTTCAAGCCAATTTCCAAATTCTTTAAGCCATTTCACTTTCAAAAAAGCTAGATCTAGCTTATAATAAGCTTATATGGCAACTGAATCTATAATAGTTGTTTAGGTGGTGCAAAAGACAAATTATATGAAAATTAAATTTCATTTTTAAAATACGCTTCAATGCAAAAAAAATTCTGCTGCCATACTGCAATAATTTATGAGCCAGATATATAGTTGTTTGCTTTATGTTTAATAGTTTATGCACTAATTGTTTAATTTTTAATTGTAGCTGCTGCTTGAAAATTATTCGTATATTAATTAGACAGATATACGAACTAATCGAATGAATGCAAGTTTCGTTGGTAATGTTTGAAAATAGTTGAATATGAACTTAAATTTAATATTTTAAACAAGCAGTGAAGTTGATTGTTCAACTTGGTAGCCCTAACGAAATTTTCACTAATAGAATTGAGTTTGCTTTTGCTTTTGGAAATTGAACTCTATTTCAAGCGGCTTAAAATGCAACTTAAGTTGCTCAGAGCTTAAAGAAATGTAAACAAAATATTAAAGCTTATGATGTTTGTATAAAACACTTTGTCAAAGTGTATTAAATAGTCGAACTGCGAACAACTTGGGCCACTTGCACACCCAGCAGAGCAACGGCGACTGCTTATGATCGGTAACAACAGCTTGTTAAAGCATTCCCTGGTGTGAAATTGCACATGATGATAGACAGCGAAAGAAATAGAGAGACAGCGAGAGAGAGAGAGAGTGAGAAGTGCAGTTAATTTGATTACTTTGTGGCTCTTTGTAGCCGACTGAGCAGTGAGTGTCTGGCTGGGGCTGTGGCTTGAGTGCAACAATTAGTGGCGCAATGCAAATGAAATTGAAATAAGCTAAATAAGCACGTATTTATGCTATGCCACGCCCCACACAAGTGGCATGGGCGGGGGGCGGACTGGCGGACTGGCGGCATTGCGTAAGAAGACAAGCGCATGATGCACACACACACCTGGCGCGCTCGCTCTAGGATTATCTAGCCGAGCATTGTTGGTTACGTGCCATCGCATTGGCCCTAAATTAGTTGCAGTTTATGCTTTATCAGGCGGCACGTTCAAATCTCCACTCTAGCACGCAAACCTAAAAATGTGCAACATTTCGAGGCAAGCAGCAGCGCTGAGCGCTTAGCTGTGTACAGCAATTGGCAATACGCTGTAGGCCTAAATTTAATTATAGTTTGGCATAAGCTTAGCTTTAATGCGTGTTTCATTTAACATAATTGCTAAACAAATACTTTGCTGGGAAAACTAATTTGGGCTTTCGTTTCACATGATATGCAACAACTTGAGCTGCTACTGTCAACAAAAATGTAAATTGACTAGGCGCAAGTCAAGCTGCAAGGGGGGAGGGAGTTGGCTGGCAGTCAATAAGGCAATTTCGATTGGCAAGTGAGCCAGACATGGCTGTAAGCCATTAAAGGCGCTTTAATTAAAATTCGATTAGTTTTCGTGCAAGTGTCGAGACCCCAAAAAGTGGCTAATTTACATGATTGCAATATTATATTGCTTAGAGACTAGAGAATCTTGTAAACCAACAACAACAACAACATGCATAAGCTTCTGGACTTAGAGAAGCGACAGCGAGACAGCTGGTGAGGCAAATTAGCGACATTCATTAGACAACAAACAACACCCAAGTGGGTGGGGCTGTAACCCTCCTCCTTGGGTGTGAGTTCTCTGCTTACTCTGATGGGCCATAAGCTGTTTTCATTTTGCTTTTCTCTCGTTTTTTTTTTTAGCCTAAAAGTTTGTTTTCAATTTTGTCCACGGGCGTATTTAATTAAATACGTGATTTAACAACAGATTTCACGTGCGAGCCACAAAAGTTGAGCAACGCTGCTGTTTTGTTCTTAATTTTTTGTCGCTTTGCTGTTGCAATTTACAAAAATATTTGTTTTAAATTATGCAATGCATACATGTGCTCGTGTATTCGCTTTATCGACCAACTAATTACGCCACAAGTAAAAAAAGTTTTATTAAAAACGCCTCACAACTAACTGGCATTTATGTAGCCCCGCACGACCAACCCCCCAACCCCCAAGCCCTAACCAAGCGCACTCAACTCTTAATACGCATAGCTGCCGCCACCCACTGATTTAGCCGCTTGGCAACAACTGCCATGCAAGTCATTGTTGCCTCGCTGGCCACTTGTACCTCAGCATTGCACAATTTTCCCAAATGTACACACACACACACACACACACATTGTTTGGCATAAATTAGCAAACTGTATGTAAATTAATTTCAGTTAAGAGTCGTTTATTTAGCAAATAGATTCCGGCTACAGCTAATATTGGCGGCATTGCAACAATTCAACTTTTCAATTGAACAATTGCTATATCGATTATATCGATAGGCACTCAATGCTTAATATTGCATACTTTTAAGTGTCATTCATATTATCGACATGTAATTATTGTTTGCACACTTGTATAAATTTTAATAAAAACGAAACTTGAAGCACTTGCAGCAGCAGCAGAATTTTCCGAAATTAATTTGCTGCTGACGTTTGTAAATTGTTGTTTAGCCACAAAAATAAATAAGCGCCAGAGCCAGAGCCAGTGCCAGGCCAGAGCGAGCCTGTTGGCCCATTGTGGTGTGGCTTTATGCCATGTGCTTAACAGCTAACAAAACAAAAGGTTCTTTTGTCAAGCGCATAAATATGCTTTTACACAATTTATCAATGTGCACAAAAAAAAAAACACACACACACACACATACACAGTTGGCAGTCTGTCTGTCTGTGTGTATGTTTTTGTTTTACAACTTGTTGGACATCGTCGTAAAATAATTTATGTTACCAATAATCCCCGCAGGGATGTGACAAAAAACTCCCCACGCGGATTATTCATAAATAGTTTGAACTGACAATCGCTCGCTCGCTCGCTCGCTCGCTCGCTGCGCAATATAAAACTTTAATTTAAGCCAAACCAACCAACCAGCCAGCCGCACCAGTTTAAGCCGCAAGCCGCACATAAGCAGCATAAGTGAAAAGTTTTGCATTCAGTTTGCCATAGCATAAGTATCTCAATCTATCTGCCAAGTCAAGTGCAAGCGTCACTTTGCGCTTTGTATTAAAAGTTATTAACTAGCGAATGTTAGTGACTCGCATAGTTGTTATAATTATTTTGGCCATTGATATGTGTGTGGCGTGTGTTTATTTTTAATGCTTAAATACGCTTCCCGCTCTGCTCACTGCGTATTTAAATATGCCAAGTGTGGCGGCGGCAGCGGCAGCGGCAGCTTCTCAGTTTACTTTTCAAGGATTTGGCACAGTATCTTTATTATGAACTCTGACGACGACGACAGAACACGACAGTCACCCAGCCACCCACTCAATACGCCCAACTGCTTGCACCTGAGCACACCAAGTGGTGCAAATTTCCCTTAAGCAGCAGCAGCAAATGCAATGCAGCAATTTTATGCATAAACTAATTGTTAAAAAACTAAAGTTTATTAGTAATAAGCTAAAGCTTAACGCAGCTGATCAAGCGCTTAAACTAAACTGAGCTGCAAAGTCAAAAGAGCAAAAGTACCGTTCGACGCTGTTAACAGTATGTTAAGCTGCTGTTAGCTAGACGCATATAAATGCGGCGTTCATAAAAGCAAAACCATGCAGTTGTTGATTGGCGACCGTCGCGTTAGTTGCTTGTTAGCCAAGTTAACAAAAGCTCACAAGTCGTGTCGCGTGCATGTGTGTGTGCGTTTCGTTTCGTTTGTGTAAAGCGCAAAGCTTCTTCGTAAGCGTAGCGTGGGAGTGGCATTGACTATTATTTTTGTTCTTATTGCTGCTGCTGCTGTTGTTTTTTTTTTTGCGTGTGGAATGTTTTTTTTTTTTGCTGCTTGTAGCAAGTCATAGTGATGTGTGCATGTGTGTGTGTGGCCGCTGGTGCTTAACGTGTTAATAGCTTTGTGACCATGTGACAGTTGAACAGACAGACAGCCACACACATACGAGCTTAAGACAATTAGAGAATGCAAGTTAGAGCGCAAGAGTCATAATTGGAATATTTGCAAGCAACAACGCATATAATTGCATTTAAATGCAATTTGTGCTCAAGCCAAGAAAGTGCAGAAAGCAGGCAACAAATGCAGTCATGGTCATTGTCAGTCCCAACAGCAACAAAGCCGATTACAGAGCCCAGAGCATGACAAATAATGGCTTAAAATATAAACAAATGTATTAACTGTTCGTCTGTTCGTCTGTCTGTGCCTAGGCGTAACCTCTTGGCGTTCATATTTAATTTTTGTGCACATGCTTGTCGTTAATGTCTGCTTATCACACCCACACCTACACACACACACACACACACACACACACAAAAGGTCAAACTGATTAAAAGCTTGTTCATTTGGCTTAACATATTGCACATATTACGCATTTGGCTGCCAGCGAGTTCTGCTCATTAACAAAACGTTCGCAATTCATGTTAACAAATAATTGAGCTTGATAAGCTTACACTAAACGCAGCGTTTAAAGCGTTGGACTAAACATAATTTGCAGCTGCATTAAATTAGCAACAAAAGCGCGCTAGGTTTTCAACTCTTACTTTATATCAAAGCTCAGCCTGAAGGCCTTTGTTGCTCTGGCTATAGCAATTGTACCATAGAATTCAATTCTAGGCTACAATTAAAATAAATAAATCAAAGCTATAGCTGCCTAATTGCCATTAGCAGCACATTTGTTAGCTTAACTATAATTAAATTATTCATTTGCGCATAATTTTTAAATAAATTAAATTTATTTCAAGCTTAAACTTGTCAAAAAACAGCATGAGCTGCATAGTTGTTTGCCATGATTTATAACAATTAAAAAAGAAATATTTAATATTATTTAATTGGAAAATTTAATTTTAAATGCTGTACCTGAAGCAAAAATTTAGCATGCTAAATGCTAAAACAGCAGCACTGCTTGCTTGCTTGCTTGACAAGCAGTGCAAACTGCTTGCAATTGCAGTGCTAGCTTTACAGGAAAATCAAATTTGTCACTAAACGCAGCAGCAGCAAATAATTGTAGCATTTATAGTAACTTAATCTTTTTGCACTATTTTAAATATTCTATTTACGTTAAAATCTCGTCTAAGTTTTGACTTTGTTGCCAGCCCATTTAATTGAAATTCAACTAAAGCCGCCATAATGGTTTTAGCTTGAGTTATGCCTTTTTATTTACTTGCAACAGCTTAAACGCAGTTAAACGCTTAGTGTGCGCTTTTTGCATAAATAAAACGAGCAATTTATAAATTTACAAAAGGACTTATTGCAGCTGCAAGTTGCAACTGAAATGAAAATGAAAATGAAATTAAATGCAATGATTTAATAAAAAGTTCACTCTCCTTATATATTTAAATCCTTTTATGTACCCCAAAAACTTGCAGTTTCAAACTCTTCGAGAGTTTATTTCAAGCGTAAACAATAAGATAAATGTGCTTGAATCTCAGCAGCAGCGCTTGAGAAACTTCAGCTGAGAGCATAAAGTAAAGACAATGTGCTTAAATTCAATTAAAAAAATTAGCTCAAGCTGAAGTCAAGTAAATTGTGCCAAAGTGTGAAGTGCGGGGCGCCCCGCACTTGACGAACTTTTAAGCACTTTTACGCTCACTTTTTTGTCGAGTGTACAAATTCAACGCAATCCGATTAAAGAGAGTAAGAGTAAGAGTTGCACACGAGAACAACAACAAAAACAAAGTTATTTTTGCACTTTTAACGCTTTTTGCAACAGCAGCAGCAGCAGCAGCAGCAGGTGCAGCCAACAAAAAACACACAATTGAAAATTAAAAAACCGTAACTAGCGTAATTTTAAAGTCAGTTGACATTGGTTGGTTGGTTGGTTGGTTGGGTGTGAATGCTGCACAAATTAATAGATTAGGGCTATAATTAAAGCCAGGGTTAATTGATTGGCTTTATGGCTGCTTTTCAATTTCAATTGTAAATGCAATGAGTTGATATTTTATATGCTTTGCTTTTTTTTCTTTCCGTTTTTGCCCTGCAGCAGTGTGAACAAACAAAATGGAAAACAATTAATTCGAACAAAAAAAGCATAGCAAAGAAATTTCAGCATAAGCTTTATAAATATGTACAAGTCTCAACTGGAATAAACACACATCTGTCAAAATGTATGCGTAAGTTTGTTAATATATAATAAAAAACATATTTCATATTTATTGATTTAACTTGCAGTTAAACTCTGTACAAAAATTAAACAGCTTCAACTGCTTGTTAAGTTTTTAAGCATTCGCTTCTGTTTATTTTTTTGTACAGCGTCTACGCTGTCGACTGCGCCCAGCTTTGTGCGCTTACATTTTTTCTTAAGCCGCGCACATGTTTAAGCGGCTTAAAAAATATATTTTTATAAACTGACATTTAAAATGCAAATGCAACAACAATATTGAGAGCGATAGAGTGTGATATAATTTTAAACGTTTTTTTTTTTTTGTGCTGTGCTGTAATTTGCATGCGCAGCTTATCTATTTTATTTAAATTTATTTATTAAACGCTGCTGAAAAATATTTTACACAACAGCTGCGCCGCTTTATAAATTTATGAATGCAACCGGGGCAAGGCTTACTTTTCCTTTTTAAATCCGCGCGAATGTAACGCAGCGAGCGAAAAATATACATATTTGAATAAAAAAGAGTGAGAGAAAAAAATACCGTTGCCTGCATAGCAAAAGAAGCTTGCATATTGTAAATCAAAGTTGCGTTGAATACAAACATTTTCCACATAGCTTTAGCTGCATTGTTTTTAAAGCACAATTTGAAGTCTCTGTGGTACACTTTGCATGCGTCTGCATATAATTTGCATTAAATTTTTAATTGCAGTGCTAAGGATGTGCCAACTAATTATGCTCGGCTGCGAACGAACGCAGCATAATGAATATCGAATGCATTTATGCACAAAACGCAATTAAAACGCAACAGCGCAGCTTAGAACGAGAGTGAGTGAGAGAATGCAGCTGAGGACGGCGGCAGCAAAGCTCAACAAGCTGAAGACGCAGCCAAACAACAAAGTCGAGAGCATTGCAATTGAGCACGAGCCGCATGACAGGCCCATGGCAGAGCCGTTGACAGCGAGACAGCAACACGACACTCTCTCAACATACTTGACGCCAACGCCAGCGCCAGCGCCAACACAGCGACAGACAAAACAATAGAGTAAAGTGTAGGCGTAAAGCAAACAAAGCAAAACAAAGCAAAACAAAGCGAAACGTAACGGAACGGAACGTAGCGTAACGAAAAAAAATAAAACACTTGTGTGCCGTGTCGTCGAAGAGAGAACGCGCGCGCGAGTAAGAGAGTGCAGGCGATGAGGCATTTTTCAAGTGCTGCTGCTACTGCCGCTGCCGCTGCTGATGACGACGACGCTGCGCAGTCAGAATGCAGCTAAGGCGACGACGCCGCAATACAAACGACATATCTCCCGTTTGGCTGCTGCTCAGTCTGCTGCTGCTGGGCGACTGCGCTGCCGACTGGCTAATGGACTGCGGCAATTGTCATTGCAAATGGAATTCGGGCAAGAAGACGGCGGATTGTCGCAATTTAAGTTTGAGCGCAGTGCCCGAAAATCTCAGCTCGGAGCTGCAGGTGCTGGATCTCTCGCTCAATCGCATTACATACATTGAGCAGAATGCGTTTCTAGCAGCGCAACTCCAGAATTTGCATAAACTGTACATACGCAACAGCAGCTTGCAGCAGATCAATGCGCACAGCTTTGCGCAGCTGGAAATACTTATCGAATTAGATTTATCGAATAATCTGCTGCGTGAGCTGCAGCCAAATGTTTTCGCGCGTCTAATCAAAGTGCGTGCGCTGCTGCTTAACGGTAATCTGCTGCAGTCACTGGACGCCCATGCGTTTCACAATCTCAAATATCTGCACAAGATTGAGCTCAAGCATAATCGCTTGCTACGCATCGATGTCCAAGCGTTCAGCGATTTGCCGCTGCTCTCGCAAATTTATCTCGATGGCAATCGCTTGAGTTTTCTGCGCGCCGCCAGCTTCGATACACTGAAGCGTCTGACGGCGCTATCGCTGGATCAGAATCCCTGGAACTGCACCTGTGAGCTGCAAGTGTTTCGCGACTTTGTCGTGCATCAGAATCTCTATACGCCACCCACTGCCTGCTACTATCCGCTGGAGCTGCGCGGCATGCTGTGGATTGAGGATCAGCCACAGGCGTTTGCCTGCAAGCCCAAGATTATTTATCCAGCACGTGGTGCCAGCATCAACACATCGAAGGAGAATGTCACGCTCGTTTGCCGTGTGCACGGCTCACCCAACACGATTGTCGCCTGGGACTACAACAAGCAGCTCTATCGCTCCAATGGCGACAACGAACGCGTCCACATTCAATTGCTACGCGAGCAGCAGCAGCAGCAGCAACTGGGACAACTGGGACAGCAGCTGGCACCAGCTGGCAACATATTCATTTCGCGTCTCACTATTCTGGGCGCTGTCAAGAGCGATGAGGGCATCTATACCTGCCTGGCGGAGAATGCCGGCGGCAAGGATGCCGTCCAAATGAGTCTACTGGTGCAAAAGTCCAACTCGCGGGATTTGCTGCTGCATAGCAATCTCTTTGTGGTCATTTGCCTCATGTCCTTGGGTCTGCTCAGCGTCTCTGTGCTGCTCTCCATGATCACCTGCTGCATCTATCGCCGCTTCAAGCAGCTGCATCCCAGCCAGCATCATGCGCATCTGCATCAACTGAATCTCTCACCCCAGCAGCAGCTTACCAGCACGTCAACATCTGACCCACTCAATGGCGCCCCCAACATTGTCATTGCCAGCACTGTGGACACCTCGCCCAGCGCCGCATCAGGTGCTGCTGCCGCTTCTGATGCTGCTGCTGCTGTTGAGAACACTTCGCTGAGCAGCTACAAGCATCACCCGACTACGGATCGTCTACAAGAGACTTCAACTACTGCCACGCCCACAAATGACATGCAACAGGCGCATAGCAAATACGCGGATGTCATCTTGCTGGGAACTGGAGCAACCTCAACGCTGGCAAAGCGCTCAGCTCAGCGTCAGCAGCTCAATGATCTCTACTTGAAGCAGAAATCCACAGGTAAGCGAAATACAAATATAGCAATAATAAATATAGCTAATATAGATAAGACAAAAATAGTGAGAAAAAAATCTGCATTAAAACAAATACACATAAAAAAAAGAAACGAAGATTGCTCTACTGAAATTTGAAGCTAAGCTAACTATAAATTTATATATTGAAAGAAGTCTTGGTAAGCCCAGTTGATAGATAACCGATGTGGGAGATATATATATATATATATATAACTTAGTTGAATAGAATATTAAGCTTATAGACTTTGAAGAAAAGAAAGAAATGTTCTGTTTAACAATCGGCTACATATAGACAATGATTAAAGAAAACGATAAAATTAAAAATATATATAATATGTATATGAATATTTATCACAGTCTAAGCTGCCAGCAATAGAAATTCGCAATTTTAGATTGAGTTACATTTTACGACATTTTTATAAATGAAACAAACATACGCATTAAAATCTGTTTAAGTTACTCCCACGATTTTGGTTTAAGCGACTTCAAACTAATCAATCTCTCTTTCGATTGCTGTGGCAGCACTAAGCTCTTTTAAATTAAATTGTGCAACTGTCTATAAGATTTTTTCAACATATGTATCTTACAGATACGCTCAGCCTCAGGCCCACAGCGGGCGAGCTAAGCCGTGCGAGCAGCCGATTGGCGCTGAGTAGTGAGAGCCACAGTGAAGCACGAATAACTCACGAGTTTGACTATCAACCGGATTTGTTGCCAGAGTATCGTGGCAAGATTTCAACGCTGCGTGGAGCTGGCAACGGCAACGCAACTAATGAGCTGCCCGTGCTGTTGCCGGGCAGCGCAGGCGGCGGCGGTGGCGGCGGCATGGGCAACAATTCATCACGCAGCAAATATAATATCAATGTGCAGGAATATCTGCAGGCCAAGTACGGCAGTGTGCCGAGAACGAACGAGGAGCAGCGAGGCAACAACAATAAACAAAAGCATGTCAATGGACATGGATATAGACAGGAGCTGGAGCTGCCAAGTGGTGCCAGCTATAAGCCTCGAACGTTGAGCCAACGCGCCAATGAGTCTGCCGGCGCCAACTATGCGCTGGAACGGCACAGCAAGTCTTTAATCGCTGCTCGAATTCCAGCGGCACCCACCGAGAATTATAGCAGTTAATGGAATACGCGCAGCCCCAGCCCACGCCCCCGCCCACGCACCCCAAAAGGATCAGCAATCAACCGAGGATAATAAAATGAAACGAGCTGTCTCCCCCATTGGCAGTATTTATGTAAATACTATAACAGACTTATTGTATATATAATCGTTGCTACTATAAACGTTCCCCCCCTCGTCACACATAAGCTTGCTACAATAGTCATATTATATAAGGAGTATTTCTGAAAATTATAATGACTTGAATATTTCAGAATTTCAAATCAATTCAAAATCACTTTCAATAATGCTCCTTAACTATTTTTTTTTTTAATTTTTAAGCTTTAAGCAGTTAAGAATCTAACAGTCTAAAAAATATGCGAGCAGCTTGAAGTTTGTAAATAACAATTAGAGAAAAAAAAAATATATATATAATATTTAGATATCAAGTTTACAGTGCCATGTTGCCTCAGATTTGTTTGTAATTTTTTTTGCTATAGACTCTACAACTTTAAAAAACTGTTTCTTTAATTAATTAATCGAATTTTGTATAAGCTGCCCTAGTTTTAAATCGAAGACGCAACACAAATTTTAAGCAAAAGTAATGTTTAGAAATTAGAAAAAGTTTATATTTTAAAAACATTTAATTAAATAATTTTTTACTTAGATTTTTTTAAAGTTCTGCGACAGATGAGCAATTAATTTATTTGTAACTAATTATTTTGTAGAGCTCAGCAGAATTATTAGCACAAAAATTATTTTTTTCTTTTACACTTAACGTTTTCAAATTTCCTTTCATTTTATTTTGTTATATACAAACTTCATGCTGCGCGACGTCTCTAGGCGTAAGTTATAGTTCAACACCATTTTTTTTATACATATATAGTATATATATCCATAAGTAATTAATCTAACAGTAAACTGTATGAATATACTTCCATAAAATGGCAATAAATGGTAGCTGAGTCATCAAGCTATGCTTTTCTTATAAGATTCAGTTAATGAAAGATAAAGAGAGAAGAAGAGACAGAGCTAGCAATTAATAAAGACAAAAATATCACTTACCCCACGAGTATTAAGTCCAACATTTGTTGCCAACGCATTTGCTGAGCTTCCTTAGCTGTATCCCATATAGAGCGCGCTCAATGGGCAGCAAGTCGTTGGCAATGTTTCTCAATTGATAGGGATCCTCGTACAGATCGTAAGCCTCCACAAAGTTCTAAAAAGAAAGCGAAGAGAATTCATTAAATATATGTTTTAATGTAAGAGTTAACAAAGATAATAAAGAATATCCCACCTCATGATCCCGGAATTCGCAGTAAATGCGATTGAGTTTATAACGGAAATCACGCACACATGCATATGTATTATTCCAGGCATCCTGGCAATGGCACTGCGCCTGCGGCGTACACTGCGCCAAATGGTCGCTGCGCTGCTGCGGACACTCTGGATTATAGGTATCATCATTACCCTCGCCCCAGTATTCAATAAGCAGCGTACGCTCCAGCTGCGCTGCATTCACGGGCGGCGGACTTTGCAGCTGCGCGCCAAAAGAACGTCCGTCCATATGGCTGGGCGCCTGCAGGCCAACCCACTCCAGCATGGTGGGCGCCAAGTCGAGCAGACTAACAGGCATATGCGCATATTCGCCAGCGGGCACGCCGGGTCCGCGTATAAGCAGCGGCACCCTTGTGTCCGTCTCATAAGGTTGCCGCTTGTCAAAGGGCTGCGCAAACTGACCCATATGATAGCCATTGTCCGAAGCATAAATAATGAAGGTATTATTCAAGACGCTTGTAGCATTCAGCGCTGCCACCACATTGGCCACCAGCTCATCCACAGCGAGCAGCGTCTCCCAGCGTTGCTGAAAGTATTTGTCTATGCGCGCGACTGTTACATTGTCCAGCTTATCACCACTGCTCAGCAGCCAGTGTTTATCTGCAAGAGTTCAAATGTTAAACAACAAAATATATAAGCTATATATGCTATATGCTCACCTTCAGCTGGTGCATTGAAGCTGGGCGTACGCAATGCATGCACAAGTGCAAAGGCGCCGGCATGACGTGGAGCAGGCGTAAAAGGTGCGTGTGCTGCTGGTGGCGCAATCATAGCAAAGAAGGGACTGCTGCCATTCGATTTGATAAACTCTACAGCACGCTCGCTCAACAAGTCCGTTAGATAGGTGTCCGTATAGCTCACATTGTGCGCATTTTCGCGCAGTGTATAATTGTAGTAACGCGAATTGCCATGCAGCCCATAGAACTGCTGCCAACCGGGTGGCACTTCAGCGCCCTCATACTGATTTAAATATTTGCCAGCAAAGAATGTGCGATAGCCATGACGCTGCAGCAGCACTGGCAGCGCCTGGGGTTCACTTGTATGTCGCCAGAATTGTCCATTGCAGCCACCGCTTATCGAATTGTTAATTGTGCGATGATTATGCGCATATTGTCCGGTTAATATGCTCGCTCTGGAAGGACAGCATATGGGCGAGCTTGTGTATGCATTAGTAAACTGTGTGCCGTGTTTGCCCAGCAGCTGCACTGTTTGCTGCAGTGGATACAAGCCATGCAACTCCACATCCTGATCATCGGTAAGCACTAACACTATATTCGGCGCATTTGCCGGCAACAGCTGATCCGCACTCAGTGCCAAGCTTAGCAAAAAACACAACAACACAACGCTGCAATTAAATAGCAAATTAAAAAACTATTGTGGCCATTAGAATGCAAGTTAAACGCACATCACAACTATTAATTTACAAGTTGTTACCATTTTCGTTTGCAAACAATTAAAATGCAATGAAAAAATAAAGCCGACAAAAACACGCGTCTAAGCACGACTTTGCTATTAAAACTAATCGTTATCGTTAGCTGAACTTTACGCGCACAGTGAGTAGAATGAGCGCCAAAATCGAATTTAACATTTGCGATAAGTGCAGCTCGAGTGGCCACACTTTGTTAAATAGCGTACAGTGAGTAGGATGAGCGCCAAAATCGAATTTAACACTTGCGATAAGTGCTGCTCGATTATTCGTGCAAGCTGACTGGTCACACTTTTCAAACATCTGTTGAGCGCGTGTCGCTTGTATTGTTATTGTTTTTGTTTGCTGTGCGCGCTGTTTGTTGCAATTTGTCGCTGCACCGGGCAATTTCGCATTGTCAAAGTATTTAACTGATTTAGCTGTGGGCCAATCTTAGTGACAAGCGGCAACATGCTGGCAAAATTACAATTTCGTAGCAGCTACCTGTTGCGTCATAGTCTCCAGCAAGGAACCTGGAGGCGCAGCTGGGCGACCACAGCCAAAGATAGCAATGCTACTGGTGGCGACACATTAACCATAGGCGACATAAGCGTGCCGCTGAGCCAACCAAAGCAGCCACAATTGGTGCCACAGCAGTATGGTAAAGTTGGTGCCAAAGTTCAACACATAAACAAACAATTAATATAATCTATAGTTAGCTATGCGGAAGATGGCAGCATGCAGTTAACGCAAACAGCGCTGCATCATTTGCGCTGGATGCTGCAGAAGGATGCGCTAAAGCAGGACATGTTTCTGCTAGGACAGCCAGGACCGCTGCGACGTCAGCTGGCCATGCAGTTTCTGGAGCTAACACAGCGCGAGCTGGAGTATGTGGCGCTTAGCAGAGATACCACCGAGAGTGATCTGAAGCAGCGACGCGAAATACAAAACAAGGCAGCCATTTATCATGATCAGGGTGCAGTGCGTGCGGCGCTGCATGGCCGTGTGCTGGTGCTGGACGGCGTGGAGCATGCCGAGCGTAATGTGCTGCCCGTGCTCAACAATCTGCTGGAGAACCGTGAAATGCATTTAGAGAATGGCAAATTTCTAATGGCGCCCAAGCGTTATGACAAACTACTGGAGGTAATTATTAGCTCGCTTGCTTGCAATTCAAATTATAGAAAGTACTTTGATTTGCTTTGCAGACACACTCAGCGCAACAGCTGGAGGATTGGGGCATATTACGCGTCTCGGAGCACTTTCGCGTGGTGGCCTTGGGTTTGCCCGTGCAAAAGTACAAGGGCACACCACTGGATCCGCCGCTGCGTTCACGTTTTCAATCGCGTCATGTGCTGCCGTACAGCTTTAGCGAACTCTACGATGAACTGCACCAGCTGGCGCCCGCTGTGCCTGGCGAGCAACTGAAGCAGTTGCTTACCTTTGCGCTAACGCTGCAAAAGGCCGACGAGGCGCTACAGCTGCCCGACTTTCCCATGCACAATCTGCGTTTGGCTGTGCAAATGCTGGTAAGACAATTATCATTGTCACATTGTTATGCTCATTGCTAACTGACGACTTTTACTTTATAGCAAGCTAATGCTGCGCTGAGTCTGCACGATGTTATAGTCATGCTATATCCGTATGCTGCCATGCTGAAGTCAGATCAACAGAAGCGCGTGCAGGAGCTGCTGACAAGTTTGAAAATTAAACGTGTGCGTGGTCAGCAGGTGCAACGCATTGCCAGCACGCTGAAGGCTGAAAACAGCATAGAGCTGCAGCTGGATGAGCTGCGTCTTAGCTTAGCCAAACAAAGCTCTGACAGTGTGGCAACAACAGCGCCGCTCAGCTTTGTTGACTTGCCGCATCAGCGTCAAACGCTCGCCGCGCTGCTGCAGGCATTTGCTTTGGGCGATGTCTGCCTGCTGGGCGAGAAGGGCGTGGGCAAGCTGACGCTTACCAAGCAGCTGCTGCAGCTGCTACAGCAGCATGCGGAGCCCATAATGCTATACGAGGATATGACCTCACGCGACTTGGTGCAGCAACGCATTACGAATCTAGCGGGCGACACCATTTGGCGCGATTCGCCGCTGGTGCGCGCTGCCAAAACCGGCGCCGTTGCAGTGCTGAGCGGACTGCAGCGTTTGCACAAGAGCACGGCCACAGTGCTACAAAGGTAAGAGACACATACATATCTATATATAGTACTCACTCAAGTCACTTTGCAGAATCATACAGGATCGCGAGCTGCAGCTATGCGATGGCACTCAGCTGTTGGGCAGCGAACGTTACGAGGCGCTGCTGCGTCAGGGGCTGAGCGCTGCGCAGCTGACAGCGCGTGGCGTGCTGCCAATTCATCCTGGCTTTCGCATAGTGGCGCTGGCGGAGCCACCAGCAGTGGGCGTAGGCGGCGCGCAGCCCAGCTGGCTGACATCGGAGTTTCTTAGCTTGTTTCTGTATCAGGAGCTGCGACCGCTGCAGCAGAGCGAGGAGCAGCAGCTACTGACGCAACTCTGCGGCAACGGCAAACTGCACAAGCAAATGGATAAGCTAATGGCGCTGGCGCAGCTGCTGCGTGGCGCACAGGATCCATTGCTGAAGGGTTTGGCGGGCACGCTGTCTACGCGTCAGTTGCTGAAGTTGGCGCGTCGCCTGGACGCGTATCCCAACAGCGATGTGCATGAGCTGCTGACCAACATGTTTCTGATGAAGTTTATGCCGGCGCTGTCGCGTGCAGCGCTGCTGCAAGCGTTCCACGAGGTGGGCATAGCAGCAGGCAGCGCTGCTGCTGCTGCTGAAGTGCGTCGCGAGATTAGCATAGAGCAGCAAACGCTGCGCATAGGCGAGACGACGCTGCAGCTGCCGTGCGAGTCGCAGGTGCAGCAGTCGAAGGTGCCCAGCACGCTGTTCTATGAGATGCCGCAGCATGTGGCGCTGCTGGAGCGACTGCTGCAGGATTATCTAATAGGCGAGCATCTGCTGCTGGTGGGCAATCAAGGTGTGGGCAAGAACAAGCTCATCGATCGGCTGCTGGAGCTTATGCGACGCCCACGCGAATATCTGCAGCTGCATCGGGACACCACAGTGCAGAGCCTGACGCTGCAGTCGACGCTGCGCGATGGCCAGGTCATATACGAGGACAGTGCGCTGGTCAAGGCTGTCAAGACGGGCCATGTGCTGGTGGTGGACGAGGCGGACAAGGCGCCAGTCAATGTCACCTGCATTCTGCGCACGCTGGTCGAGAGCGGCGAAATGTTGCTGGCCGATGGACGCCGCATTGTGCCAGCGGGCGCTAGTGCTGCCGCCGATGCGAATACGATTGTTACTCATCCAGAGTTTCGTTTGGTCGTGCTGGCCAATCGTCCTGGTTTTCCGTTCCTGGGCAACGATTTCTTTGCCGCACTCAGCGACGTTTTCAGCTGTCATGCCATTGATAATCCCACGCCGGACTCGGAGATCTATTTGCTGCAGCAGTATGGACCCAATGTGCCCAAGGCCACGCTGCGCATGCTGGTGAATGCCTTTGGTGAGCTGCGCACTCTCGCAGATGAGGGACTGCTCAATTATCCGTACAGCACGCGCGAAGTGGTGAGCATAGTGAAGCATTTGGAGCGCTATCCGCAGGAGCACATGGCGGAGCTGGTGGGCAATGTGCTGGACTTTGATCGCTATCAGCCGGAGGCACTGCAGCAGGTTACGCAGGTGCTGGCCAAGCATGGACTGCCCATTGAGGCCTATGCGCGCGACGAGCTGCAAATGCTGCGCCAGCAAAAGCAGCTGCAGGCTCTGGTGAAACGTGACAGCGGCTTGGGTGTCTCCGGGCCCAAGTTCGGCAAGCTGGATCCCAAGAATGAGCCGCATGTGGGCGGCAACACTTGGGCAGGCGGCAGCGGCGGACGCGACACTGCCGGGCTGGGCGGCAAGGGTGGGCCCTTTCGCCTGGACAAGGGACACCAGGTGCATCAGTTGAGCGATGAGGAGAAGGCCGATGTGCCGGAGGAAATCAAGCGTGCCGCGCGTGAAATGAATCGCAAGGCATTCGAGCAAAAGCTGGAGGAGATTAAGATGTCCGCCCATGATCATCAGCTGTATGCGCAGTTCAGCGAACCGAATCGCAAGCAGGTGCAGCAGCTCAAGGCCATACTGGAGGCCATGCAGACAAAGAGCAAGGAGCGCCAGTGGCAAAAGTATCAAACGCATGGCGAGCTGGACGATACGCGTTTGATTGAAGGCATTGCCGGTGATAAGAATATTTACAGACGACGCGCCGAGGCTAATCCGTGGGCGGATCATATGCAGGAGAAGCCAAATCGTCTCAAGCTGGTGGTGGATGTCTCTGGCTCCATGTACAGGTGACTGCAAATGCAAATGCCAAATTAATTAAATTATTTTAAATGAATGTGATGTGCGCACCTTTTGCAGATTCAATGGCTACGATGGTCGCTTGGATCGCCAGCTGGAGGCTGTTGTCATGGTCATGGAGGCTTTCGAGGGCTACGAAAAGAAAATAGCATACGACATAATCGGACACAGCGGCGAGGGCTGGGAGCTGCCCTTTGTAAATGTCGGCAGCGCACCCAAGAACGACAAGGAACGCTTCGAGGCCATTCGCATGATGCACGCCCATTCGCAGTTCTGCTGGTCCGGCGATAGCACCGTAAAGGCGGCGCGTGAGGCCTGCTCGACGCTCGCCGCTGAGCAGGATTATGATAATGCCATTGTGGTGGTGCTGAGCGATGCGAATCTGTCGCGCTATGGCATTGCGCCCAAGGATCTGGCGCAGGCGCTTAAGCGTGGCGAGCCCAAGGCCAAGGGCTATGTCATCTTCATAGGCAGTCTGGCTGAGGAAGCGGAAGAGTAAGTCAAGCAGCTCAAGCATAAATATCTAAATACTTACATGCGTTTCCCATTCTAGAATCAACAAGGTGATGCCTGCTGGTCAGAGCTTTGTCTGCATGGATCTCAGCAAGCTGCCGCAGATACTGAAGCAAATCTTTACCTCATCGCTGCTGTAGCGAAATTAGTGCAATTTAAATCAAACTGCTGTATATACTATATAGAAAATCTTGTTACCTAGGCTTAAGCTTAAAAAAAATATATAAATTGTTTAAGTATAATGAAAAGATTTTATTTTTCGCGCTTGTTTGCGATTTCGTACTTTGAATTCCATACTCGAAATTCGCTAGTTGAAAATGCACATTTTATTTTGATATTAAAACATTTGCAGTTGCTTTATATTCTTTATGTATTTGTATGTGTAAGTTATAAAATTAAAACAAAATAATACGAGAATACTTGCGAATATTGCACAACTAAAGCAAAGACTAAACTAAGCTTAAACAACAAAAAAAGTATTAAAAATAAATAAATTAACAACTTACGTTTGAGTGTGTGTGTGTGCATGTGTGTGTGTGTGTGTGTGTGTGTGATGAATGTCTTGAGTACAAACTTGACATAACTAACGTATTTTTGACTAACAAGCATTAAAATCTGCAGCTCCACAGGCATTAAATATCAGAATTGCAGTTAATTGTTTTATGTTGTGTATATTGATGGCTAGACTAGCGTTATGCCAAGAGCAGATCCTCGTGCATGGCTTCGGCATCGAGTGATTTATTCGATTTGAACATATAGTTGCTGCTTTCGTTGCCGCCTTGACTGGAGCCCTGCGACTTCGAACTCGATGTCATGTTATAAAGCTCATCCAGATCCTGACTGCGTCGGTAGCTGCAAAAAGGTAATGTGATGTAACCATGTATAGCTCTATATGGACTCTATATATGACTTACGTGCTGACAGGTCTGCTGTAGGCTGGACTAGCCGGATTGTTGCTATTGTTGCTGTTGCTGTCGTTGTCGGGCTCGTTATTAATGTTGGAGCTATTGTAGAGCTCGCAGTTGTCCAAATATTCAGAGCGCAAATATGTATCCAGATCATTGTCATCGTCATTGTTGTCCACATAGTCCTGCTCATTGTCATGATCCTGCTGCGATTCCACCATGCAAAGCCACTGCGAGTTGTGATTGCGAAATTTCTCCAGCTGCGCAAAGCAAATAAATCAGTAAGTTATCGATTATATCGATATATATATATCACTTACCTTTATGCGCTTGGCCCACTCGCTATCGCTTATGGCAATAATATCCAGACAATAGTCGCACACTTTGCGTATTTCCTCGTTCTTGTCGTGCATGAGATCAATGAGGTAGGCTGGCGATTCGGTCTCCTTAATCATATACTCGCGCGTGCTCTCGTGCCGCAGAATCTGTTGGAATACATAGATGATCTGCAGCACAATCTCGTCGTCCTCCTGCTTGGCCTTCAGCAGCTCAATCAACGAGAGCACCACTTTGGCGCGGCAAAAGAGCAGCGCGCAAAGCTCGTCGCAGGCACAGGTGCCCAAATAGACAATGGTGTCCAGCACGAGATCGTCCAGGCGTGAGCAAGGCACCAGCAGCTGGCGTATCCAAGGTATCAGCTGGAAGTTCTGCAGTATTTGCGAATAATCCAAATCGGTGAGCGCCAGATTCCCCAAAATACCCAAACATTCGACAATGAAGCTCTCGTCGTCGCAGATGGTTAAGATGCGCGCCAGATCGCCCACATAGTCGATGAACAGCAGCTGCAGCGATTCATGCTGCGATAAATTACGCAGCAGCTTCATCAGCAGCGCATCCTGATACTTAAAGGCACGATCCATGAGACTATGCAGCCGCTGTCCCTCGACCATAATCTGCGCATTGCGACGCTGCAGCGAAAGATTTATGCACAACGCAATCAAATCGAGATCCACCTTCACATTCAGATTCAATATGATGGCATCTGTGGCCATTTGCACGCATTCCGTGTGGCTAAACAGCGGCTTCACCTTATCGTCCAGACTCATGTGATACAATATCTTCACCGCTATGCCATGATGCTTCTCATCGTTGATGAACATCACCAGCATGGGCAAGTAGCCGGCGGCAATCATCTTGCGTCGCAGCGCTGCATCAAAGGATAAATTAAACACCAACTTCAGTGTCACCTGCACCAGATCTGTGTGCGCATTTTGAAATAAACGCGGCAGCTTGGCCACAATATTCAATGCGCACATTTCGTCCTTGTTTACGCCCACTATGCTTAGCTTCTTCAGAAATGTGCTCACTAGCATAAGCAGATCGATGTTCTGACGATCCAGCGCCTTGGCCAGCATCTTGACAATATTCTTGCGTCGCATCTTCTCCTCCAGCTTTACATTCTCTGCCATATTGAGCAGCAAATAGAATGCAACGCGCAGCAGCTGCTCCTGCTTCTTGGCGAATATCTTTAGCTGCTTGTTCAGGCGATCGATTTCCTCCTTTTTCACCTTGGGATCATTGTGATCCAATGACTCGTTACTTTGTGCCTTTGACTCCGCTGCAGCTGGCTCGGCAACATTTGAATTTGCATTTGCAGCCGACAGCGCCTCATGGTAGCTGCTGTTCAGTATTTGACTCTTAATCAATGACGAGGACATGGTGCCATGAAAGCTGCTCCAGTTGCCCGACTTGGGACGCTGCTTCAGCTCCGGTATGCGACGACGCGGTGGCTCCATCTGCAATAACAAGCAAGTTCATGAATTAGACAGAGATAGCAGCTATGTGCGTTTGTCTGCTGCTCACATCTTTGGGTTTCTCCTCGTTCATAATGTCGAGAAAATCGTCGGTGCTGCGATTAAGCTTCTCCTTGCTCGCCTTGGCCGAGATCGGAGTGGAACCATTTGTGGGCTGCTTGCGTACATCGAGTTCATTGCGCATGGTTTCATAGCGACGCAGCTCATAGTCGATGACGTCCATGCAAAGCGAGCCAATCTATAAACACATTAGATATGAAAATATAAATTGCAGACAACGAATTGAGTTCAACGCACCTTATATTGCACAATAAGTGGATGAAACTTGGTGTAGGTGGAGAAACAAAAGAATATATAAATAATGTTGGTGGACAGATCCAAGCTTTTGCGCCAATCCTCGCGTAAAACGCGCGACAAGGCGCTAAGGCAAGCTTCTGTAAGCAGAAATGAATAAAAGTTAATACAAGTTTAACAACAGTTAAGTTAACAGTTTCACCATTTTTCTCCAGCTCCTCGAGATTATCAGGATTGCGTGCTATTTGCAATATCATAGCAGAGCCACGTATGCGTTCGCTTAGCTCCTCGTAGAGCAGCTCGACATATTCATCGATGTTATTGATGGAAACATCAGCGGCAGTGGGCGTAGCTGCGCACACCGCACCCGTCACCTGACCCACTGTGCTGGCAGACAAAGCAGCCACACCACTGTGCGAACGCGCCGAGCGCGTATGTGAACTATGCAAAGCAGCCGAGCGACGCGTCTGCGTATGCGCATTATCAGCTACATCTAAGCCAAGAAAACCATTTAAAAGACAATATTTAATTGATATGAATAGCAGCACTCACCATTGCTGGCATTATCCTTGCGATTCTTCAGATAGAATATTATTTGCTCTACATCATTCAGCTGCGATTTGTGTATGAGATCACATTTATCGACAACTTCACGCGCTAGTGCCGCCGGATCCGTTCTGGCGTTAAGCGAGCGTAATCGTATAATTTTCTGACAATGCTATAAATAATAAACAAATGCATATAAATCAAAAGACATTATGCATGTTGCCAGGTGCAACTGGGTTGTTACCTTTTTCTCCTCAATCATGGGATTGTTAGGTTCTCCAAACACTGTTGCCTCCAGCTGATAGTTGACTATCAATGCCTTGTCCGTGGGATGCGGCTCAATGCTGCCCCCTTTCCAGCGTCTAATTAAAAAGCAAATTTATAAATTAGAAACAAAAGTAACAGTCAAGCTTGGGCTACTCGTTTATTTATTTATTGTATTTTTAATTAGTTTACTCTTTTAGTACTTAAGCAACATTAACATTAACGCTTGCCTGTAATTTGTTTTGGTATTTGCGTGGGTAAATCGATTGTGTATAAAAATAAATAAATAAGTACTTTTGGCTTAGCTTCCTGCCTAAATTACGCACGCTCTGACTCAAATAAATTGTTAAAAACAGCTGTTCAAGCCGTTCAACTACCTACATACACCAATGCATACACACGAAATCAAATAGAGTTGATCATCGTTTGTATGTGTGTGCGTAAACAAACGTGACGTAAACAGGTTCAACTACATTTATTTATGTACATGCACATGTGTGTGTGTGTGTGTGTCTGCATATAAAACGAAATAAACTTGACCTGAGTATTTTGCAGCCCTTGGCCAAGGTAATTGCCAATAATGCTGTGTAATGCCAAATTAAATATATTTTTATGTGCGTTTAAGCAATTTCTTAATTAAATTGAATGCCAATTTTAATTTCTCTGCGCTTGTTTATTTTTTAAACAATAATCGCTTTAAAATCACGACTCACGTGCACGTCACTAAGCGCCAATTTACAGGTGAACGCACCATATGATCAATGTTTGTTATGTGCTCTAGCCACCCCCCGCCCCCGCTGCCTATAACAAGCCAGGCTTAAATATGACGAATTTTGTATGTGTGTATACATAAGTGAGCTACTTCTTAAGCTAATACATAAGTGCATACATGTGTACATAAGTCTATGTATGTACTATGTTGATTTTGCCATATTTGCAGTACATACAACAATACATACGCAAAGGTTGAGGCGCAAGTGGAAAATCAATAAAAAACACAACAACAGTAGAGCAGCGAGCCAGCGGCAACGGCTGGCTAGGGTAACAAGGTAAGTGGGTTTTACTTTTGATGTTTTTGGTGTTTTTGCTTCTGCTTTGCACACACACAAAAACATACATACAGTTTTAGTTTAACTGCAAGCATACAAATGTTTGTTACGTACCAATTGTTCTTTAGCTCACACACATTTACATATACATATGCACCCACGCACAATTTTCTTCTCCTTTGTTATACTATAAACACTTACTTTTTAATAAACTTTGCATCATCGTTTGTTTGCATAGCTGCTGTTGTTGAAGTTTTTAAATATCTAATTAGCGCAGCTGATGTAGTTTTTGTTCTAAGCGCGTTTGTTTTGTCTGCTGTTGCGTCGGTGACTGCGACTGCGACTTCAGCTGCGACTGCTAACTGAGCTTGAGTTGTACTGGTTGTTAAAACTCCAATTTGATTCTGATTCGATGTTGTTTTTCCGCCGGTAACCGCATTTATTATATAATAAATATAGTGAATCACAATTAGAAACAACACAAAGCCCGATATCAGTTGGAAAATAAATAAGAAACCAAATTGCATGCGTCTTTTTGCGAGAACAATACTTTTGACGCCCGGGCCAAACTAACATTTTACTGTTAATGTCAACTGTAATGGCCTAACTGTTATGTGAAGCATTTAACAGCGAACCAACATTACAGTAACAGCGAGTAAGATAACAGCGTAAGTTATTCACACACACATATATCGATATATATTTAATTGCACATGAGCGAGTATTTTTTAAAAAAATATCAACTGTTGTAAGCCTAACTTGAAAATATAAAACAAAAAAAAACTTAAGTTAATTTTAGAGTAAGATTACTTAAATGTACTGTAAATTATTATTAAAAATTTACTTAATTTTAAATTATTACTAAAATAATTACTTAATTTTAAATTTAGAAAAAAAATCTATTTTAGTCTGAACCAGTTAGCAGCCAAATAGGGCTTTTTATCTTGCACTTGCTGATTCAAGGCTAACATAAACAGCGAAAGTTTAATCTTTCATCATACCCATTATAAAATGATTATGTTATAAAAGTGTAGTGTATAGGGTATAATTTACGAAAATGTCTTAAATGGGTTTTATTATGCGTCTAATAGAAAAGTGTCGTCGCGCCAATTGGCGACCCACTCGACAATCTCTTTGAAGAATTTATCATCCACCAGCTCAATGATATGCACATTCTCCGGAAACTTTTCACGCTCACGTAAATGATCCAACACCATTTGGCCACGTGTATGTGTGCCCGTTAGATCGACTGTGGCATGCCACAAGCTCTGTTGCTTTATAAATCTTTTAGGCCATAGCCAGGCAGCCACAGCCAAAGCGTCACAGGGATTCCAGGTCTCAAACCCAGCTGGCAACCACTGTGCGCTCTCCACCTTTGTGAGCATATTGATGGCGAGATGTTGCTGAGCAGCTTCCGTCTCAGCAAAGTCCGTTAGACGCCAGCCCTAAAAAGTGACAAGTCCATCAAAATATAGACATATAGACGCCCACATAGGTCTAGCTTACAGTGGGTATGTTGAAGCGCTCGCTGGTGCAGGGCTCCCATGGTAGTATGGTTATGGGGCAGTGGGTTTTTAGCAGCACAGCATACGCAGCTTCTGGATCCGAGTGGAAGTTAAATTCAGCGGCACGTGAAGAATTGCCCACGCCCTGATAGTTGCCGCCCATCATGTAAATATCCTTGATATGTTTACCAAACTCCGGACCATACATGGTATAGCCCAATGCTAGATTTGTCATTGGTCCCACGGCTACTATAGTTATCTGCTTGGAGTACTTCATGCAGAGATTATGTATGATGGTCACGGCATGTTCATGCTGCACAAAGCTGTCCACCGGCTCAGCAGGAGAGTATTCGCCAGGATTCAGACAGTCGCCGAAGCCATCGATGCCATGGAAAAATTTCTTGTCTGCATCAACAAAACCTATGAGAGGTTCGACAGCGCCCAGATAAATCGGTACCTAATAAAACCAATCATAATAAAGGAAGGGAAAGGCATTACATATGTACATTACTCTCTCTCGCTCTCACGTCATTTCGCTCTCTCTCTCTCTTTAGCAAAACACTGTTGCGCTCGCTATATAATTGAATATGCATTTACACCTACATCACTTCTCTTACAGGCATTGAGTATACGCCTCATGTTGCGCGCCGCATGCTCCCGCGTCGTGTTGCCACAACCTGTGGTTGTCACGGCCAGCAGACGCACCTGACCACATTGCTCGGCGCGTAGGAGTAGGAGCAAGGCCCAAGCATCGTCGCTACCACCGTCACAGTCGAGTATTGCGAGTTTCATTTCGTATAGCTAGTATATAGAATCTCTATTTGTGCGTATGTGTGTGTGTGTCTATGTCTAACGGTTAATCGTTGCTCTGGTTGACGACGACTCGCGTGCCTGCGACTGAACTCTGACAAATGTCGCCGTCGACTGATAATCGTTTCTGATATGGATAAGCAACCACTCACTGTAAACTAAACGAATTTCAAAATCACTTTTGCAAGCGACACATATGTATGGCATATGTATGTACAAATTGTGTGTGTGTGTGCTTATTAGGCGGGCGGCATGCCTTTTAAAGCAATGGAATTTAATGTAATACTAAGGTCAAACTAAATCTACATATATATGAATTAGCCTCATTTAAATATTCTAAGAAAAACTTGATTAGCCAGTTAAGCTAATCTTATTCTATATATGAGCTTATAAGCGTAGGATATTTTCAGCCATAATTTGTCACTTGGCAAATATTTATATAAACTATGATATTTTTAGCTAGTATTCAAAATTCATATTCGCGCCTATTGCTTCGATAACTTTTTCGATAACTAGCGAACAGCTGTTATACGCGCATGTATATTAACATACAAGCACAAGCCAGCTGTAAATTAACATACTACAACAAAACAATAAAAAATGCAATTTTTGCAAAGTAAATGAAACATAAGCCGCACATTATATATGCATACGCTTAGCCATGGAGCCCAAGTTCATATTGCCCAAGCCGGCGACAGTTAGGAGTGATAACAAATCCGAGCTTGCTGATAGCACAGCGACAAGGCAACGAGCTGCGCGCCACTACTATTGTCATCATTGCCTGGTGGCTTTTCCACGCTACCTGAAATGCAAGACACACCAGAAGCTATGCGATGCACGCTTGACAAACCTGCACATCTGCCGTTACTGCCTGACGCTGTACGGCAGTGAGCAGCCGCTGCAGCGGCACATGCAACGCAAGCATACGGATCGCATGTTTATGTGCCTGCAGTGCGGCACGGCGGGCAGGCGCTACAAGTCATCGATATATCTGCACAAGCATGTGGTGACCTGGCACGGCACACAGTCGTTATTCTACTGCGCCATGTGTGCACACAATTGGAGCGATGCCAAGGCATTTAGTTCGCTGGATCAGTTGGTGGCACATGCCGAGCACGTACATCAGCTAATCGGCGATGATCGCACCAGCAGTTTTGATGAAACAGAGGACTTGGAAATGCTGGAGGAGAACATTGATGATCTGCTGCCCATTGGTGATTGGGATGATGACTTAACTTTTGGCTGGCCCATGGATTTGGAAAAAATGTCCTGCATTGCTGATCCCTTGCCCAAGCCCAGCGGCTATGTCTGTCCCATTTGTGCGAACGGCTTTACAGGCAGCTTGGGTTTGATTAGGCATATTGAAGTGACACATCAGCGTAATCCGCTCGACTGCATCTTCTGCGGCAAAACGCACAAGAATCGCGAATCCGTGCGGGCTCACCTGCAGCGCCAGCATGTCCTGCTGCGTGCCCATGCCTGTAAACTCTGTCAGGCAGAGTTCACTACCTCCGATCATCTACGCAAGCATATGGACAGTCAGCATCTGGAACGGCGGCATTTGTGCCCCCAGTGCGGCAAGGCCTTTGGCCAGAAGGTTCATCTGACTGCTCACATGTGCTCCGAGCGTGGTCACTGCAGTTATATTTGCAATATATGCCATGCTCAATACTTTCGCAGCATCGATCTCAATCGGCATATAAAGCTGCAACATGATGATACAGAGGAGCAGACGGAAAATGATTTGGAAAAGTTTGAAAACACGCTGCTTAATATTAGCTAACACACAAAAGACTTAACAATTTTTTATATAGACGCGTATGTAAATGTATTAAAGTTAAGAATGATAGCTACATAAACTATATTAAAATATTATTGGAAAATTGAAAGACCTTTCTTTGTTTCAAATTTTATTTGTATATTTATATATATGTATAAATCTCGTTGCAACTTCCACGAACCGAATGATTGAAATATACATTATCTTTATCTTGTTTTCAGTTTTAGCAATTTAAAATTGAATTGTAAACAAATACACACACATGTATATGATAATAATATAATTGTAGAACTATTATTTAATGCATACACGGTATATTTATATTTGAATGCATGTATATCTATATTGTATACATAGAGATATTTTTGTTTTATATGTTTGTTTGTATAGTAAATATGTAGTTATGTCCATTATGTTACATTTATAATTAAGTTTATTGGCAGAAGCGAGCAATTGCTTGTTTGATTTGTTTAAATCGTTTTCATTGAACACGCACTTTATAGGACAAGTAACACGTTTATTAATAATAGCAATGCAGCTAATTCTCTCTATCTCTCTCTCTCTCTCTCTCTTTCTATATCGCTCTCAAACTCAAACTTTCTATGCTGTCTTACAAACTACAAAAATTGGGTTTGGAATCCTTATTCCGATTTTTCTGTTTCCGGCTATTCTTGTTAAGTAACGTTTTTGACATGCTTGAGGCAATGTTGTATATTTGCTTTGGACCATAGACTAATAAAAAAAAAATAAAACAAAATGCAACTAACTTAAAATCTAATCAAAAAAGAAACCTAACGAGCAAAAACCTTAAACTCGCTCAGTTTGCTAATAATAGTTAATAAATAATTAAAATTAACTATTAGTTTAAAATTGTATGCTAACACAAGAGCACTTACATTGTTTGCTTTTATTTAAATACAATATAAACAAGCAAAAATTTAATAATCCATTAAAAGTCAATGTGTCATTATCAGCTTAGCATCGGGCATGGGCATCGGAGCTGAGCAAGACATCGATAACTAAATATCGACGTGCTGTTTGTTTGTTTGATTCTTCGTCTTTTTTTTTGTTAGTGTAATTTCAGTCCATTATCATTAAGTTCAAATGCATAATTGATTATGAAAGAGGAAGCACAAATTAAAAACACTTGAAATGTCAATTACAAAATGAAACTTGTTTCTTTGTGTTGTGTGTTGGAAATTAATATGCTAGGCTAATGGAACTCTGTTTGGAAGCCGCCGGAAAACTTCGTTGAGCTTGAGCTGCTGCACTCTTCTTTATCGATAATCGGCTGTTAATTGGTTTTTCTTTCTGTGTTTTTGATTTAGTAGATGCGCTCGTAGAAGAGCAGATAGGCTTGAGCCTTAAGCGCTGTTTCCTCACTAACCTCCTGGACACGCGAATCCGAGACGTAATACCATTTACCTGGTGGTGCCTGCACGTTGGAGGCTTCGTCGTTGGCCGTTGCCGTGGATGACTGCGCAGCTTCATCGTCTCCGGTGGCGGGCGAACCAACTGAGCCCTCATCTGAGGTGGAAGCATTGCTGCTGGAATTGGTCAAATCATCGCTATCATCCATGGCATCCATGCGCAGCTCGCGTGCCTTCTCCTTGGCCAGCAGCTCTTCCAGCTTCTTGAGCTGCTCATCATCCTGATCCAATTCGGCTTTGCTGCCATGCGGCAAGAACTTCCAACGCTTATCATCCGGTGTCAGCTTGGCGCGCACCTTCACGTACGCCGTATAGTGGCCGCCATAGAGACCACCCGAGTGCTCCACCACACCATAAAGCGCATAGAGCAGCTTCTTTTGCTTGCGATCAATGTTGGGCAGATTCTTCACCTTGGAACCGCAAAAGGCGGCAATGTCCAACAGATTGGGATAGCTCACCTGCCGCGTCAGCTTGCGGAACGTGCAGCGTGGCCAGATTTGGAAACGCTTCAAATGCAATATCAGCACCGCTGGCGGGCTGGACACCAGCAGCTGTTTGGTGGCATTCGTATTCACCGACTTGGCCTGCGGATCGGGTCCATTGATGCGCCGTGTGCAGCTCTCGCAACCGACCTTGTTCTGTCCCGTCATTAGCTCCACGGCGGTAAAGTTATTCAGACACGATGGCACCGAGCACTCGCCCACCTCGCACTGATAACGTGGCGCTATGGTGGTGCTCCAATCCGAATAGCTTTGGGTGCGCACGCGTCGCTGCGGCGCAGGTTTAGCTGCTGCTGCCGCTGTCTCCTGCGCCGCCGCCTGCTCGATGGCTCCAATCGACAGCTGGCGTATAAGCGAGGCGCCCTTTTCGCTGAGTCCAGGGCTCACCAAGCTGCCGACCGTAGTGCTCGACTCCGAGCGTGTGCCATTGCCATTTACATTGCTGTTGCTGCTGCTGTTGTTGTTGCTTGTGCTGCTTGCTGTGGGCGCGGGGCTGGTCGCTATGCCAGAGTCTGTGGTGGTGGATGGAGAATTATCAATTAAAGTTTTTATCAGATCTGATCTGCTCAGTCGCTCACTCACCATTCTCATCCTCCTCCAGGGAATCCTTGTCCAAATGCTCGGGCACATCATCACGCTTCTCGCCCAGCGGCTGCGCATTGCCATTGCTGTCCGTATAGAATTTGCCTTTGCATTTGGTAGTGCCATCTTCCGTAAGATTATCCTCCACATCGGCATCCGAATGCTCGGAGGTGGTGGCGCTGAGCGACATGGTATCCGCACGTTGTCCCTCACCCCAAGCTCGCTTGCCTGGCAGCAAATCAGATGTGGTGATGCCACCCCCATTTGCAACTTCAGCATCGCCTTCGCCATCACCATCACCGCCGCCGCCGCCATTGTGTCCTGCATTGCTGCTGCCCGTTTCCGTTTCATCCAGACCAAGCTTCAGTTGCTGTTCCTGTTTGGTGCGCTGATGGCGAGCGGCGCGTTTGCATTTGCGCGTGCGTTGCTTCTCCTTCTTCAGCTGGGATTTGGTGGGCGACGGCTCGGCCGTGGCTGTAGCAGCGTCTGGATGGTGCAAATAGAATGGCGTTGATGAGGACGCCGCTAGCTCAGACTGATCACGCGGCGATTGATCGGGACTGCCCCTATGTCCACTGCGCTGCGGCGGCTGCGGCTTCTCCACGGCCACAGGCAGCGACATGTCTAGGAAATATTCATGCCGCGATGAGATGTTATAGCAATCCTGGCAAGTCAATGTGGATACCAAGAAGCCGCGAAACACTTGCTCGGGACGTAAAATGCGATCGGCCGCTTGGTTGCCATAGATTTTGCACTTTTGACGCAGCTCCTCCGACACGCTGTTAATATCCTGATCCTTGTAGCCCAAGTTTTGCAAAATGACACGCTGATAACGCTTGAGATCCTCGGAGCGCACACTCTCCAGCATTTGACGCAGCAGCTCATGCGAATCATGCTGATCACCGCCCGTAAATTGTGGACACTTGCTGCAGAGCCTGTCGAAGAGCTTGCTGGGCGTAAAGACGCCGCCACCGGACTGCAGCTCCTCCAAGGCCTGTGCCAATGATGAGGTAAGATTACCCCACGATGAAAGCGTGCCCTTGATCATGGGCAGCTCGATGTCGCCCTTGTCTTTGAAATTAAATGTGCCACCGGGCAGCACAAATTGCTCGCCGGGCTCGGCGAGTTCCTTGAGCACTTCGAGCAAAAATGGTGTCTGAGCCAAGCACTGCATGACGGCATTGAAGAAACAAGTGTTGCCCAGATTGGTTAGGCCACGCACGCGTGGCAAACGCTCCAGCTCCGAGCTGGCATTGTTAATAGCACTGGCTATGGACGTAGTGGCTGCGCCAGCCGCAGTGCCGCTAATGCGTTTAGCCATGCCAGGCACATTGCTGGCAGTCATTGTCGATGGCGATGGCGATGTTGCATGTGGTGGTGGTGGCGGCAGCGGAATAACAGCTGGCAATGCGCTCGGCATCATGGCGCCGAGTTGCTCGATGGTGTTCTTCAGCTTCTGCTCTATGTCGGCAATGGCTTGCGGCCGCGTGTCCACCTGTGCTATGGCCGCTGCTGTGGGTGGCTTTTGGGCCAAGCGCTTGACAAGCTCAACGCATTCCAATAGATTCTTGCGCGAATTGGGGCTAATCTCAGCATCGCAGGCATAGCACCAGATCTTAAAGCTGCGCGTATTCAATGCCAACGCATGCAAGTCCGAGTGTGGAGTCTAGAAAAGCGTGCAAAATACAGTTAGCGATGCTTTGCTGATGCTGATGAAGTCACTGGCACTTACCTCATGATGCTGCAGTGCGTGCTTGTTGCAGCTGCGTCCGCACAGCTGTGTGCCACACTTGAGACACAGCCAGAGCGCATTATCAATTTCACACTCGCCCGTCGTTGTTGCCTCACCCGCTGCTATGGGCTGCTGCACGTTTAGCTTCTGGCATTGCGGGCAGTCATAGAGCAGGCCCGTAGTCTTCAATTGACGTCGCAGGCGCGCCGTGTCCACAGACTTTTTTATATGCTGACAGCAATTGTTGCCGCTGGCGTGTCCATGGCCATTGGTCAGCTGCTGCTCCTCGCCAGAGTCTGTGGAGCTGCCGCCGCCAGCAGTCTCATATGCGTCTCCTTGACGCTTCTTCACCATGGCCGCCACGCTCATACGTTTGTTCAGTTTAGTCGCCTCGCTTTCTCTTTGTCTCGCTTGCACGCTCTTTCAGGCTGTAACTGTTTTGTTTTTTATTTTACAAGTTAAATATATATGTAAATTTATTATTCACTTTATACATATATATTTTAAACTGATTAGCTGTTTATTGCGATAAAGACTTTTTTTGACAGCTTTGTCAATTTTGTAACAACAAAGTAAACAAATTTACGCACATACTAGCACACAATACATACAAAGAATTTACAAACGCAGTTCGCTTTGTTGTTGCTGCTGCTGCTTCTTCTTCTTTGCTTTGTTTTTGTTACCAAAAATGTTGCGAGTTCAGCAACAGCAATAACAACAACAACAACAACAACGCAGTGTGTGTGTGTCTTTGAGGTTAAGTTTAAGTTCATGTGCTGCCATATTGGGCAGCAAACAACAACAAAGCAGCTGCATTGTTGTGTTTATGAACGCCTTAACAACAACAACAGCAGCTTTATGTTAAGCGTAATTATGTTGCTTTTGCTTTAGAAACAAACAAAAACACACACACTTACGTTACGCACACACGCATTTAAGCTGAAGTCTGCATTTGGCAATTTGTAGTATTTTGCGCTCTTTTTTGTTGCAGTGTTTTTGCACACTCATTACTTTTGTTGCAATTACCTTGAGGTTAACTTTGCTAAATACATATATTGTGCATTAGCGTATGTATTGCTGTAAGCACTGTTCTCTCCACTACAGTTAAACAAATTAATCAAAAACTTAAAAAAAACGTGAGCACATTTGGACTATAGTTGACTGTATGTAAATTTTATAATCCAATTGGAATTAACTATCCGCACACTCAAGCTACAATGCTGGTCACATTCCGTTATCGATAACTACAGTGCATGCTGTTAAAGTGAGCCAGAATGTTATGCTCATGTTAAGCTGAGCAACTGTGCACGTGAGCATTGCTTAAAGTTATCGATAGAGTGCGCGTATATTTCAAATTTAAATTACGCACTTTCATTTATGTAATATTTTTGAAGCCCTCGCAAGCATTGTTTACTCTATCGGTTAGGGCGCGTGTATATTTCAAATTTAAATTTCATTCTGGTAGCACTTGCAAGCATTGTTTAATAAAATAAAATGCATATTTATGCAAGAATGAAGCCGCATCATGCATATTGCTAAGCTTTAAAGTCCAAACAACTTAATTCAGCAACAACGGCGCAAAAAAGGAAAAAGCACTGAATAATAATAACGCCATCATAAAGGAAACTTGCAGACATAAACTCCCTATAATTACCAACACCCTTAACATTGTAAATGCATCAAAATTGTACCGCCCCTCAGGGCTATATTTCATACGGCCGCAAAGAATAATGAAAAGTCATATAAGAAAAAAGCAATAAAAGCGTTGATGCGACTATAAGATGCTCTGTAAGTTTTTGAAGTTGAAGAGACAAGTTAGCAGCACAACGGTAGGATCTGGTAGGACCAGTCCTGCGTCTGTGCAATTTGCTTGAATTGAGTCGTCATTATCATCATCATTATGAGCAATGGGCGTAGCCAACAGACTGAGGTATGGCAGCTTAAGTTTAAAAACTAAATAAATATAATTATGAACGTAAAAAATATAAAAGAAATGCGTATACGTGCTGCAAATACAAATAACTATTACCGAAGCAATTTCTTTCTAATTTTACGCTTAGCAGTAACCACTAATTGTATTTGATGTCACTTATTATTGATTGCAAATCAAAGCATTCGCTTTTGATGATGATGATGCTGCTGCTGCTGCTTTGAAGAGAGCACATAATTCAAATTAAATGCCAGCAGATACAGGAACTGTGCACATTAAAGTCTCATAATGCATAATAACATCAAAGATAATTTCGCATAAAAAATGTTAAGAAAATGTAGCTTGGCTTCGCATTGGACACACAGTCATGCAGAGAGCCCAAGTAAGAGCCCCACTGACTGCTGCTGCTCCTCTTCTCTCTGATCTCTTCCCGGTACAAATTTGCTGTAATGAATATTTCGCAGAAGACGTAAATCGATTCCTGGACGACGATGCGACGGCCACTGCTGCTGCTGCTGCTGTTCGTTCTTCGTTCTTCAGCTTCATTATGTGCATGCAAAGTTACCGATTCTACTGCTTTTTGCTTTAGCTTTAGTTTTTTTTTTTTCTGGCAGTTGCAACTTTATAAATTTAAATATTTTATATTTTGCAATTGAATTATCAAAATGCAGCATATAACAATTAAACTTAGCTCTTCATTTAACATTTAATTATAAACTTTTGTAGCATAAGCTGTATGTGCAACTTGCTGCTGGTGCTGCTGCTGCTGATCTTGCAGCTCTTGTTCTCAGGCTTAATTGCGCAATAAATTTTGGTGCTGCATGCTGTGGCGCCTCGAGCTCGAGGATTGCGTGTAAGCCGACTTGCAGCTTCTGTGTGTCGTTCGTTGTTCTTCATATTTTTATGGCCACACAACAAATGTGTGTGAGGCAGCGTTTCTTGGAAAAGTTTTTGTGAGTTGCACAATTCGTTCTATGTTGCAAGTTGCAAGTTGCAACTGCAATCAATTGCAGCCTAAGCGCTGCCGGCATAAGCTCAAAGGCTCAACCTGCGTCTTATCAACAACAACAACAACAACAACAATTGCAGCTTGGCGGCGGCGGCTGTGGCGTTATCATTTAATGAACACTCCGCTTGAGCCGTACCGACAGCTTGCCACACACACACATGTGCGTTATCTTTTGTAAATGTTGGCTACAGTCAGCGTCTTGGCCAACTTGCAACCACTACAAACTACAGCTCAGTGCAATGTTAATATAGCGATAATCGTTGCCTCCATCTACTAATTAATTGACTCTTTGTCTGTCTGCCCCCAGCCCAACCGCTTGCCCCAGCAGCAGCAGCAGCGGTTGGGCATCAAGACTTGGCAGCTTGGCGGCGCTTTCATTTCGTTTCATTAAAAGCCAGTTTCAATTTTCTGCATTTTAGTGCCTGATGCACTTTGGCATCTCGAGGTAAGGCGACTCCCTCGACCAGCTCTGCGAGTTGGAAATTGTGGTTTACTTTTTATACCCTGTAGACAAAAAAGTTTGTTAGGCTAGTTTGTTTACTGCTTAAATGATGTGATTATTTATTTTTTTTTAATTTAATGAATTTATTTTAAGCACATAAAATCTTTAAATAATTTTGTAAGCTTTATTTATGCTTAAGAAGTTTTCATATTATTAAAATATGAGCATGAAATTGCTTAAAAGCAAATTTCAAATTTGTAAAAATATAATAATTTTATGAATTTATTTTAAAGCACATAAAATC